>NC_090325.1:180496685-181121685 GCF_035084215.1 Heptranchias perlo
AGGGTTGTCCTATGAGGAGAGATTGAGTAAAATGAGCCTATATTCTCTGGAGTTTAGAAGAATGAGAGGTGATCTCATTGAAACATATAAAATTCATAGAGGGTTGACTGGATAGATGATGAGAGGCTGTTTCCCCTGGCTGGAGAGTCTAGAACTAGGGGTCATGGTCTAAAGATAAGTGGTCAGCCATTTAGGACCGAGATGAGGAAAAATTTCTTCACTCAGAGGGTTGTGAATCTTTGGAATTCTCTACCCCAGAGAGCTGTGGATGCTCAGTCATTGAGGATATTCAAGATTGAGATCAATAGATTTTGGGACACTAAGGAAATCAAGGATATGGGGATAAGGCAGGAAAGTGGAGTTGAGGTAGAAGATCAGCCATGATCTTAATGAATGGTGGAGCAGGCTCGAGGGGCCATATGGCCCACTCATGTTCCTATTTCTTATGTTCTTATCTTATGTTCTCCCACATTGGTGAGGTACCAATTGGTTGTGGGCACCTGTGGAACTGCTCACCAGCAGCAAGTGTTGGGGCTTTCAGCAGAGAATAGGGGGAAAAAAAGGAGATACTTGTTGTGCTCAAACTCTAGCTTATTTCACTCTGATGAACTTTGAGTCCCGAAGTTTTGCAGAACATATGCAAGTGAATTTGATTTTTTTTTTACTTCAGCTTTCATTCCACACCACTTTTTTTCTGAATACGGTGATTGCTGCTGGGTTCCAGTTCCGTGGTTATTGGTTGCTGTCCTTTCATACCCTCCTCAAATAACCATTCATATGTAAGCCTGGACATTGATGGATACCCAAAATCAAATAGCCTGTCTATTCTCTCAATCCTGATCCAGTACTCATGTCCACAATTCCAAAGAGATATTGGGCTCGATTTTCCTGGGAAATTGCGGGTGCGTTGGGGGCTCCGAAAATTGGGGAAATCCCGTTCGGGTTCGGAAGCCGGCTCCAACCCGCCGACTTCCGAGTTCTCCATGGATGCACCTGTGTGCGGCAGGCATCTCGAATCTGGAAGTTCCGCTGGCAATTAAAGCCGGCGGGATGATAGTTAAAGAGCCAAATGGTGAAACCAGGTGTGAAGTGCCGGATCAGGTAAAAAGAAACGAAAAAAATTAAAAAACCATTGCACAAAGTTAAAACACATAATCAACCTACCTTTCCACCCAACTCCGATGTCCAATGTCTCCCTCTCCGATCTCCCCCTCTTCACCCATCCCGATATCCCCCCGACCTCCCTCTCTTCCGTCCCTCCGATCCTCCACTCTTTCCCCCACCCCCCACCCCCCGATCTTCCGTTCCAGTGCAGGTTGACGTCTCGCTCTCTCTCTCTTTTCCCACCCCCAAACCTCGCATTACAGCTCCCGACGGCAGCCAGACTGTCAGTCAGGCTGGCTGGGTGCAAAACCCGGAGAGCACATTAATCACCACCAATTACGATGCGATCGCCTCGTAAATGGTAAGTTTTGTTTATTCGGGTTTGCCATGTGCACCTTCACCCCCCCGCTGCCAACCTGCCACCATTTCAAAATTGAGCCTATTGAGTAGCAATCGGGAGTATAATGTGTTTGCTGATTTATTTTTTTCCCCTCCTGTTCCCTGCCCTCACTGGCGTGTGGCATGCTACCACTGGCCAGAGATTAAATCTAGAACCATCCACTGACCCATAGGGGATCCCAAATGGCACATGGGAACAGGGGTAGGCCATTCAGCCCCTCAAGCCTGCTCTGCCATTTGATAAGATCATGGCTGATCTGTGATCTAACTCCATATACCTGCCTTTGGCCCATATCCCTTAATACCTTTGGTTGCCAAAAAGCTATCTATCTCACATTTAAATTTAGCAATTGAGCTAGTATCAATTGCCGTTTGCGGAAGAGAGTTCCAAACTTCTACAACCCTTTGTGTGTAGAAATGTTTTCTAATCTCACTCCTGAAAGGTCTGGCTCTAATTTTTAGACACTGCCCCCTATTCCTAGAATCCCCAACCAGCGGAAATAGTTTCTCTCTATCCACCCTATCTGTTCCCCTTAATATCTTATAAACTTCGATCAGATCACCCCTTAACCTTCGAAGCTCCAGAGAATACAACCCCAATTTGTGTAATCTCTCCTCGTAACTTAACCCTTGAAGTCCGGGTATCATTCTAGTAAACCTACGCTGCACTCTCTCCAAGGCCAATATGTCCTTCCGAAGGTGCGGTGCCCAGAACTGCTCACAGTACTCCAGATGTGGTCTAACCAGGGTTTTGTATTGTTGCAGCATAACTTCTGCCCCCTTGTACTCTAGTCCTCTAGATATAAAGGCCAGCATTCCATTTGCCTTCTTGATTATTTTCTGCACCTGTTCCTGACACTTCAATGATCTATGTACCTGAACCCCTAAGTCCCTTTGGACATCCACTGTTTTTAACTTTTTACCATTTAGAAAGTACCCTGTTCTATCCTTTTTTGATCCAAAGTGGATGACCTCACATTTGTCTACATTGAAGTCTACATTGAATTCCATTTGCCATAGTTTTGCCCATTCACCTAATCTATCAATATCCCTTTGTAATTTTATGTTTTCATCTCCACTGCTTACAATGCCATCATTCTTTGTGTCATCGGCAAACATAGATATGAGACTTTCTATGCCTTCATCTAAGTTGTTAATAAATACTGTGAACAATTGAGGCCCCAAGACAGATCCTTGCGGGACTCCACTGGTCACATCCTGCCAATGTGAGTACCTACCCATTATCCCTACTCTCTGTCGTCTTTTGCTCAGCCAACTTCCTAACCAAGTCTGTACTTTTCCCTCAATTCCATGGGCTTCTATCTTAGCTAACAGTCTCTTATGTGGGACCTTATCAAATGCCTTCTGGAAGTCCATATAAATAACATCCATTGACATTCCCCTGTCCACTACTTTAGTCACCTCTTCATAAAATTTAATCAGATTTGTCAGGCACCTACCTTTCACAAATCCATGCTGGCTCTCTCTGATTAACTGAAAATTCTCGATGTGTTCAATCACCCTATCCTTAATTATAGACTCTAGCATTTTCCCCACAACAGATGTTCGGCTAACTGGTCTATAATTCCCTGGTTTCCCTCTCAAAAAGCGGAGGGACATGTGCAATTTTCCAATCTAGAGGGACAGTTCTTGAATCTAGAGAACTTTGCAGATGCCCTAACTATAATTCAATGTGCTCACCTACTTCCTTTAAAACCCTGGGATGAAAACCATCTGGTCCTGGGGATTTGTCACTCTTTTAATGCTATTATTTTTTTCATTACTGTTGTTCTACTTATGTTAATTTTATCGAGTCCCTGTCCCTGATTCAATGTTAGTTTTCTTGGGATTTCTGGCATGCTATCCTCTTTTTCTACTGTAAATACTGACACAAAGTAATTATTCAACATGTCCACCATTTCCCCATTGTCAATGACAATATCCCCACTTTCAATTTTTAAGGGGCTCCCTTTGTAATGTACTTTGCTCCAGTTAACATAGAAATATCTAACTGCCTGGCTTTGAGATCAACTTCATTGCATCTGTGAAATTTCTCTCAACTTTTAACTCAACCATAGATTTACAACACTAGTTCTTAATCTTACTGGTTTAATCCTTTTCATCAATATGCACAACAACTCACTGAGCATTTGCAATACTACAGTCTTAAGGACTGCAATGATTTATTGAATAGTGGACCTGGAAAGTAAACAACTTGTTAGTTCTTCAGTGCTTTTGTTTCTTGGCTCACCTTTACTTTTCATCGTTACTTATTATTCAACCACTATGAAGGTCACTACAAATCACTAATAGAAGTGGCAGCAGAATTGACCATCCCGGGTAGCTCTTTACTAACAATCCAGCTATGAAATAGATGGCTTGCTTTAAGCCAAGGTGTCAGAATACCCTTAAGTATCACCTGGCTATGCTGTCAGTTATTATTGCTTTAGTAAAGTTAAGTATGTCTGGATTGAGGTGATGAGGTATTGTCATTAGAAATGTCTGTATTTCAAGTCGAATGACATTACCTCCATCTCACGCCAACATTCCTGCTTTAGTGAAATCCTACAGCGGAAATAGCAGAATGTGCCTCACGTTCCTTGTTTTTAAGATTTTAAATTTTTAATCTTTATATACCTATAGATAATGTTTCAAACTCTTTAGCTACAGCTCTTGTAACAGTGGGCTTGCATTTTTTTCAAAAAATATATTTTATTTATAAAATTTGCAATACATACAATACAGTTGTCATATCACATTCCAAACATACACAATACAGATTATACAATTTGCAGGTTACATCAAGTACAGTTCAAATATGATTCCAACAATACAGATACACAGGCTTGCATTTCTTTACCATCTTGGACAATGCTGATTAAATGGGGTCACTGCAGTGACTGCTTGGCCTGTTATAAGCAGATGCCATAATTAATGCCCCTTTTATGTGAGACTGTGCACTTAAATTATATATTTTTTTCAGTGTTGAAGAGCGTCATAAAATGTTTTGTAAAAGCTGATGTGCAGGGTTTGTGCAGTTTGTTTGAACGCCACTGTTTCAAGCAGACAAAGATGAAGCTGAAATATCACAGTCAAATTAAGACATTACACGGTACCTCAATGACCAATCTGATCAGCAAGATGTAATGCACCAACATTTGACTTATACAGGATCCCTTCCTATAGCTTGCCACCATATAAGGTGCTACGCATGAACAAACCTGATGCTAATGTTGCTTCATGATGTTGACAGAAATAAATGAGAATTATGATACAGGCATAAGGTTTGTGTAATGTCGCTGGTATGTTCCCAGTTTATAAAGATGATGTTTCAGACAACTGCCAGATTCTGCCTGTGTGTCGTGTGCACTAACAGTCCGTATAGTCCTTTTGCTAAATGATAAATGGAAGTTAAACAAATGTCTGTAGTACAACTGACTTAATCACTTCAACTGTTTTGTGTTTGATAAGAAACCTTTTAGTTACAACAACATGAATAAGAACATAATGCCCATACTGTATTGCTCCATAGCTGTGAAGGACCTAACATTATTAAGGATTCTGTGTATTTTTAGTTCTCTATTTTCATTACCCAAAACGCATTTTAATACAAGTTTGTGGAGACTGTTATCTTGTTCTTTGGTTAGGTTTACGCCAGCGTAAAGTTTCAACGGTGGCTGCCAATCTGTTCTTTCTGCAGATATTCCCTGGTTAAATCCAATCTCAATGATTTAGGTACATTACTTCCATAACAGTAAATGCAGATGTGGCCTTTTTTCTGTTTGTTGATCCACATACACACTTACACAACCTTGAAAACACTAGCTGCAGCAATTGTTCCAAGGCATGAAAGAAATCTATGGAACGAGAGCAGGGAGGTTATGCTTAAACTGTATAAAACACTGGGCCACAGCTTGAGTACTGCGTACAGTTCTGGTCACCACATTACAGGAAAGATGTGATTACACTAGAGAGGGTGCAGAGGAGATTTATGAGGATGTTGCCAGAAATGGAGAATTTTAGCTATGAGGAAAGATTGGATAGGCTGGGGTTGTTTTCTTTGGAACAGAGGATGATGAGGGGAGATTTAATTTAGGTGTATAAAATTATGAGGGGCCTAGATAGAATGGATAGGAAGGACCTATTTCCCTTAGCAGAGGGGTCAATAACCAGGGGGCATAGATTTAAAGTAATTAGTAGAAGGATTAGAGGGGAGTTGAGGAAAAAACTTTTCACCCAGAGGGTGGTAGGGGTCTGGAACTCATTGCCTGAAAGGGTGGTAGAGGCAGAAACCCTCATTGCATTTAAAAGGTGTTTGGATGTGCACTTGAAGTGCTTCAACCCACTAGGCTACAGACCAAGAGCTGGAAAGTGGGATTAGGCTGGATAGCTCTTTTTCGACTGGCACAGACACAATGGGCCGTAAATTTCTATGATTCTACGATTTGGGAGACACAGCAGAAAGTACAGCAGTAAATTGACATTAATGCTATCAATCTTATAACCCATTTTATTTTCCTCCACTGCCACCACATAGGTACCAGAAATAAGGTAAATGTCATCTACCTTAGCTCTGTACCTTTTATAACTTTGCAATTGTATTGCATAGAAAATAAGATTCTATGAGACCTAACGGTCATCTGAAGTTTATGTACAGTGATGCAGAACTAGAAGTGAACACAGAGCCAAAGAAGGTTACATACTACACAGTAAGAGGCCATTCAGCCCATAGTGTCTGTGCTGGGTGTTTTGCTGGAGCAATCTAAAATGAATCCCACTAACCTGCTCTCTCCAATAGCCCTGTATCGTCCTCTGCTGCAAATGTTTATATATTTTGTGGTTTTATTTTGTATCATTGTAAGATGTCTAATTGAAATTTGCTAAATCAAAAGCTTTAAAATTGTAGTGGCAAGAAGCATCAAGTATTTGGCATGTGTCTGTATTTGCAGTGCTGTAGCCTAGAGTGATATACACTTACTACTTCTAATCAAGTACCCATTTTAATAACCATTTGTTTCTCTAGCCCAAATTATAATTAAGCAGAAGTGACAGCAGCTCATTAGAATATTTACTTTGCAGGAATAAGATTGAATGAGAGTTAGAAAAACAACAATTGAAGATGCTGATTTAAAAAAATATAGTGGTGATCAGTCATATGACTATTAGTGTTTCTGAAAATAGTTTGGACTCGCGCCAACAATATTGAGGTTTGTGTGATACTGCTGCAGCTTCCCTTGCTGTAGGAAGAACGTGCTGACTGCATAAGTTTAAAGCCTGTGCACAACCATCACTTATGGTTGCCAACCCTCACTGATTGTCCAGGAGTCTCCCGAAATGGGGCATGAATCTCCTGAGCCTTGCTGCTAACAGCCCAGGAGAACTTGGCCCTTTTAAATTTCTCGTAGCAACGCCCACCCCCCCACCTGCTCCATGATATCACCGGCTGCTGCTGTAGAGAGGCCTCCAGCTTGGTGACATCAACCCCACTCCACCCCCCCCCCCCCCCCCCACCCACCCTCTCCGCTGCTGCACAGAGCCGGCCCTTGCTGAAGGGTAACGGGAAAACGGACCAGCTGGTGGAGAAATAGCTGGAAGTCTGAGAGTGGGGGGGGAAGGTGCAGGGCTGAGTTTGAAGAGGGTAAACAGGGACTGGGGGTAGTGGGATTGGGCTTAAGATGGGTGGGGGACTGGGGGTTGGGGCAGGGGGGGAAGGGTGTGATAGTGGACTGAGGTTCGAGGGAGACTGATTGGGGACAGTCTCGATCCAGTTGGGCACACAGTACAAGATTTGGCACCAGTTGTCACTAAATTGGCAATCCTGGTGAGACCAGACAATGATAGTATGGAAAGTGCAAAAATGTTACATTTGGGAGTGCTCTTCTGATATTGGGCAAAATAAAGGAGACGGTACTCTGAATCTGACCGTGATATGCCTGCCTTGGGAGCGCTTGATGGCACTGGGTGCCTGAAATGAAATGAAAAACCATTCCATTCTCTTGTATTGAATACTCTCACCTTGATGAGCACAAAATCCACAGAAAAGGTTAGAATATAGCGCTATATTTTTATTATATGGTTAATTCAAACATGTTTGGCTTTCCCATACCCCATTGGTCATCCTTTTTATTGATCCAGACCATTCTACGTAGTAGAAAATCTGTTAAGCCATTTGCTCTTGGCATACAATATATTAAACTTAAACAAAAATTAAACAAATTTTGAGACATTGCACCATTGACACAGAAGCTCACCTTGGATCACTAGAGATTTGCAGCAGTCGAAGGTCACAAATTAGCTTATAGGACGAAAATTAGAATTATGTCCTGTTGCGATTATATGTTTCTAAATCTGATGTAGGCAAATGAATCCTATTCTATTTTTAGAACACAAAATGGAGGCAGGCTTCCAAATGTCTACAGCCAGCAGGTCTATGCATTGCTTAATTGTAAAAATGTTGCCTTGAAGCATCATTGTCCTTTTTAAAAGGATTGCCTACCATGTAATTTTATGATTTGTTATTAGGGGGAGTTGCACCACTGCTATCTGTCTTAGTAGTAGTGCTCTTTTTGGTATGTAGTTCTGATATAAGAGGTTTTGAGCTGAGAAATTGACCTTATTGGTTGCTGGGGGACAATTCACCTGGAGGACCTTGCTGAGTCCTAGAAGAGAACAGGTTCCATTAAGCATTTGAGCTGGAGAAATAGAAGCTAGATAAACACATGAGGGAGAAAGGAATAGAAGGTTATTCTGATGGGGTTGGATAAAGAGAGGGGGGGAGGCTCGTGTGGAGCAGAAACACCGGCATGGACCAGTTGGGCTGAATGGCCTGTTTCTGTGCTGTACTTTCTGTGTAATTCTATGTAAGACTTAGTATTATTCTACCACATTTCTGCTGGACAAAAACTTTGATTTAATCCACTGAGAGACTTTCTACATGTCATCCTCATATTATTGCGTGTTTAATTTGTAAATAACTACTCCACTTACTTTAGTGCCTGTTGACTTAAATTTTATATTTCTTCCACAAGAAACGGACTGAAGATGTAATGATAGCATACGTCATTCAGGATGCAATTTACCACAGTTTGGTTATTAAACTTGGGTAATATAATCTCTGCAATAACAGCACACATGTCCTTCCTGTTTGTGGGGGGGGGGGGATGTGGCCCATTCATGCCAACTGCTGGACAATTGTTGAAAGAGAAGGCTTGACAGAGTAGATGCTGAGAAGCTGTTTCCCCTGGCAGAAGTCCAGAACTAGCGGTCATACTCTCGAGGTAAGAGGTCGGCCATTTAGGACTGAAATAAGGAAAACTTTCTTCACTCAGGATTGTGAATCTTTGGAATTCTTTACCTCAGAGGGCTGTGGATGCTCAGTCATTGAGTATATTCAAGACTGAGATTGTTAGATTTTTGGATACTAAGGGAATGAAGGGATATGGGGATAGGGCAGGAAAGTGGAGTTGAGAAAGAAGATCAGCCATGATCTTATTGAATGGCAGAGCAGGCTCGAGGGGCCGTTTGGCGTGGTCCTGCTCCTATTTCTTATGTCCTATGTGAAATAGTACCGTAAAAGTCTCAATTGTAACTACTCATACAGGATTTTTTGTCGGAATTGGATACCACAGAAGTGAATAAAGAGAAACTCATCATTACAGTGGTCTTGTCTCAAGGTGGACTAACTTGAGGATTTTATGCAATGCACTTGTAACATCACTGAAGAGATTGGTTTTGAACAAAATGTTGTGCACGCATACTTGTTTAAGACTCTTCTCACAAACTTGATACACTGATTCCAATATAGTTTTGGGGCGGTGGTGGGGGGAGGAGTACAGCTGGATTCTTCAATAAAATATAAAGCTTTAATTAGGAGCTTAGGTCTAGTGCATACTAGAAGTTAAGCTACATTTCACTGTCCATTTCCATGCTGTGCAAATTTTACTGAAAACTAAAGTTAAAAAATTTTTTAAATCCAAATTCTACAGTATATGAGCTGATTTATTTATAGAACTTTGAAACTTTGATAGTTTTTTCCAAGATGAATAAATAAACATTGCTTGTGCATCATCGTAAAATCATTAATCATATATCATTTTCAGTGCAACAATCCTATGGAGACAATATTAGGGGTACAGGAGAATGGTGTGGAAACTTTTTTTTGTATAAATTATATTAATTATATTCAAATTTCCATTTGGTAGAGATACATCAACTACTTGCATTCATATAGTGCCTTTAATATTAAAATCCCGAAGTGCTTCACAGAGGTGTAATAAAAAAAAATGGTCTGAAAATATGGGAAGAAGGAAAGCGAGAGAAGGGAAGTTTGTCAGGGAATGCTTATAAGAACATCGGAAAGTACAGGACTGGAAAAGACTCAGCATTCCATTTGGTTGGTCTCATATAAGTAATACTCAATCACACCACTCCCAAATAACTCTCTAATTCTCCCTTAAATTTTCCATACTGTCTACCTCCATACCTCCCTGGGCAGTCCATTCCACATGTTCACCACCATCTGCATAAAGAAATTAAATCTAAACTGTTTGTGCACTTTCCCTCTTCTAACCTGAGCCAGTGTCCCTTGCCTCTAGAGATAATGGCCATTTTAGACATATCAGGATTCTGTTTATCCCTTAAGGATCTTGAACTCTTGAATAATATCTCCATTGAGCCTTGTCTTCAGAATAAACAATCCCAGCCTCTTGAACCCGTCCTCAAAGCTCAGCTTCCTTAATCCAGGTATCAGTTTGTTTGGTTGCCCTTTACCGCCTGGCCTTCAGCGCCTGGATAACCTTGCTGTAGTACAGTGACAGGAATCGTGTATAGAATGAAACTGGAGCTGTACCAGTTCCTTGTGTGATTTGTGCTCTACTCCTCTGGCTCTATACCCCAGGATCCAGTCAGCTTTCCTTCAGTGCTGCTGCACACTGTGCTGTTGGTTTTGATGCGCTTTCCACAAATACCCACAGATCCCTCTTGTGTTGTGTCCTGTAGCATATATCCATTTAGTTTATACTCCCACTGCTTATTTCCCTTCCCTTGTCTCGTTACCTTGCATTTGTCTATTAAATGCCATTTGCCATTCCTCAGCTCAACCTATCCATGCTCCTTTGTATTTGTTTTGCCTCTTCCCTATTATTGGAATCCTCCCTCCCCAATTTGCTATGATCTGCAAACTTAGCTTTGTTTCTGTTCCCAGTTCCAAATCATTCAAATTTATCGTTAGCACCAAAGGCCCCAGCACTGTATGGCAACTCCTATTGTCTCCTTTCCGTGGTGATGCAGCTCCATTCTAATTTTCAATCTGCCTCAGAAACTTGCCTCCTATTCCCAACTTTCCTATTTTGTAGACTAATGGCTTGTGTGGTACAGTATTAAAAGTCTTGCTGAAATCAAAATATACTTACATCCGCAGAATTTTTTGTTGTCAACCAGGCTGTCATTTCCTTGAAGAACTCCAGTAGGTTTGTTAGGCAAGATCTCCCTCCCATAAATCCATGCTGGCTCCCCCTCCATTTGTCTGCAAAACAACAGTGACTACACTACAAAAGCAATTTATCGGCTGTGAAGAGGTTTAGAACAACCTGAGAATGTGAAAGGCTCTATGTAAAGGCAAGTTCTTTCTTTCTACCTTACCATACCATATCTATTTAGGTGTTTCATTGTCCCTCTCTTTCAGGATGCCTTCTAATACCTTACTTGCAACAAATCTTAGGCTCACTGGCTTGGACTCTAGATAGAGCAGGTTTAATGGTCTGAATAGCCCGTTCTCGCTATGGGATTTGTTCTTGGGGATAAATGCAATCCTGTCCTTTTCAGACACATTTTGGATTCTTATCATTTGGAGACATGCGAGGTAAGAAAGAGACAGTTGAGAGCTCAAGGAAGAGACCTACAAATGCCAAGAAAAGTGGTAATCCAGTGGACTGGGAGAAGTATAGAAAACAACGAGGGACACAAAGAAGATATTAAGTGCTGTAAAAAAGAATACAAAAAAAACTTGCATGTAATATAAAGGCTAATAGTAAAAGTTTTTATAAATATGTTAAGAGTAAGAGAGTGGCTAAGGGAGATGTGGGCAGATTTATTAAACAAATATGTGTTCGCAGTAGAGGATGGGGATAAAATGCCAGTGATAGAAGGGAAACTAAAAATAAATCAAGAAAGATAAATCTGAGTATTTACTAAATAGTGAGAAACTAGAGACTGTAAAGGAGCAAAGAGGGAAATCAGGATGCACCTTTTCACACAAAGCGTGGTAGATATCTGGAATTCTGTCTCCCAAATGGCCGTGGATACTGCGACAATTGGAGCTTTCAAGACGGAGATCGATAGATTTTTATTCGCTAAGGATATCAAGGGATATGGAGTTAGCTACAGATCAGCCATGATCTGATTGAATGGTGAAACAGCCTTAAGGGGCTTAATAGCCTACTCCCATTCCTATGTTCCTAATACACCTCCCTGGAACTGGCTGCACAAATATTCCCAAGCAGAATTGAGGACAAACTGATTTTTCTTCTTCACCTGTGCCAAAGCTATATTGCTAGCAGGAAATTCATTACTTATTCAGAGTAGATAATTGCACAATTTATATTTTGTAGACTTTGCTATTACAGTCGTTTGTCAAAAATTGGTTTTGTTTATCTACAAATGACCTGATGTTAGATAGAATACTGTTGATCCATTCAGGACTCTATTAACTGCAATATCTTTATACATGTATAGTGCTTTTTTTTTAGTTTAGTAAGTGGAGTCTGCTGGTCACTATCCCCCTATTCTTATAAGATCTGATACTACCTTGACAAGTCTAACTTATTACATCTGATTTATGTACTTTTTTTGGCAGTTCTACTGTCAGACTAGTCAAACATAATGGCCCAGAATTTGTTGTAGCTGGTCAATGAATGGAGTCCGCTGTAGTCTTTATTTCCTGTGATTCTTGGAACTGGTCGAATAGTCAAGCAAAGAAAGTCATCCTCACTCACGGTAGCTTTGTTAATTATTGAACAATGTTATAATTCATATGAGCATTCATGAAGCAGAATCAAACCATGCATATGACTTTCCTCTATAAAATCCTGTTATACACTTAATTTGCAACATTATGTATTGATTTAACAATTCATACACTTATCAGGCAAATCACGTAATATATATAACCTGTAACCCAAGGACTTTGCTCATCGGGCCTGAAGGTTGATCAGCACTTCAGTCCACGAGGTCCTCTTCTTCTTGCGTGATGTTCAACTGCAGTGTGCATTCCTTGTGATTGTTGTGTGGTGAAAAGGTTTTCTTCTCTCAATGTCATCTTTTATATCGTTTTTACCAATAGGACATAGGATTGGGGAATGTCATTCTTTTTGTCCAATCGCTCCCTGTTGCTCAGCCTCAATCATTAACATACATCAATGATTGAAGGTTTAGGCTTTGATCATGTGACTGGAGACCCTTTGATGTCGAAAAGACCATGTGCTCGAACCATGGAATGTAAAAGGCCCCTTTTCTATCTCTGTTTATGGCCTTCCATGTAGAGATAGCCGCTTTCATTACTATGCACAGACATTCTTAATGGTCTTGACATCTCCAATTTTGAATGCTTCACTGGTTTCAAATCTCTTCCTGATACCATTTCACCATATGTTGGATGCAATACTATTTGATGTTTTACAAATCCCAGTTCTTTTACAGATTACCAGATAGGAATTGGCCCTTGCCTTTTCACACCTATCATTGCTTTCCCGATCCGAAGCCTTCTATGTAGGCCCTTGTTGCCTTTTTTTACATTACTCCCTTCTGTGTTGTAAAGGTTGTATTTCCAAAAGCCGATGTGTTTTAAAAACCTGACAACCCTCCAAGCTCAGTATTATCCATCTAGCTTACTTATTTAATAATCTAGATATCTATCCACAGTACAATGTCTTCGATCCTGAAACTCGTACTTCTCCAATGCCATCAGTGCCACTGAGGGAAAACAGGATTTGCGAGTACACAGTTTACTACATTACTGTGTTTGTAGGCTTTCAAATTGGGGCACAGTTAACCCTTTCCTTCAAATGTCTTTTGTTAAAGAGGTTTTAAACCCCACACCGCCGTTAGTTAGACTTGCCCTAACCCGCTTAATCTCCATGATATTTTGCACTGGAAGTGGGAGATGGAAATGGTGTGGCGCCCTCTACAGGGCATCTGGGATCTGAGTGAACAGGGTAAGCAACTGTATAACCAATCAGATTGAAGAATTGTGAAATGAACAGTGCAAGGACTGAGAAGGAAGTGTAAATTAAAATAGCGAATTCAATGTAAAATCAGGTAGAGAAAGAGAGGGAAAGAAAGATTGGATTAAGAGAGAAAGAAAAGAGACAAAGAAAAAGTAGAAACTTTTTTTTGAATTTTAAAGGATTTTGTAATAAAAACAATTAAAACCTGAGGGAATGAGACTCCACACTTGTAATAGTTCATTTTCAGTGCCCGTGAGGTTGACTGGCAGTAATTAACACTTATCACCTCATTAAAAGGATACTTAGACTGAAATGGACAAACCCTGACTTTGTGTGGTGAGTTTAGTTCGTATCTACTGCACAAATACAGGAACTTCACGCCATTCAATGCATTTCACTGGTGAAGCAGACAGCAAGATGCCGTTTCCGCAAAGCTAACGGCAGAGCGGCGCATCTCGGACAGCAACTTTTGGTTTTGCACGTTTAACGGTGCATCTGTCCTCGCCTGACGTTGCTGTACGATTTACGCATGAATAATAGTGAGCGTCATTAGCCTCCCCGTTATTTTGACAGCAAATTCTGGGCCAATGCTTTGACAGAGCTCTCCATAAACAGGAGAGTGAAAAGCTTCAAAAAATGTGGAAGCCTTCATTGCAAAAGTTTATCTATTTCAGAGTAGTAGATTATTAAATCCTGTCATATTTTGACTAAAAGATTGGATATTAATGAATTCTAAGAGCCTACATTGCTTGAACAAGCTCAGTTGCCATAGCTTGGTAGTTAAATTCTTGTCACTATAAATAGACATAATGAATTTTCCAGCTTATTTTTCCAGCTGTTTTTTAGATACAGAAGTGTTGGTGCTGCCTGACTATTGAAAAATTGCTCTAAGAAAAAAAAGAATATTTTTTCTGTTTTGTTATATTCGCTGAAATATTACATTTACAATTATTTAAATTATTAAGCTTGAACTACATTTTGATTCCATGATCTTTAGCTGATGCAACAATATTTTGTATGACTAGCCAGGAGTCACCAGTTAATGGGAAATTACCTTTTTATTTGTGTGTAGGTGCACATATGTTTAGGAGAATGTAACCTTTTCCACTTTGAGTCTCAAGGAAGTATTCTCTTGTTTAATAGTAGAGCTGGATGCTTAAAACTAGCAGAAATAAGTGAGACAAGCTGAAATTGCCATTTTTTGCACTGCCTTTCTGCCCTCCCCCTACAAAAGAAATAAAATTGGTAATGAGATTTTAAAAAAATCTGCTGTTGCTTGTTATGTTCTAATAATGAGCTTTAAGAGGAAGATATGGCCATGTTATGTTGAGGGAAATTAAAATAACCAGATAGCAATTAGTTCATCTGTTCAGCTGGATTAACAACTGAGCATTAAACTCTTAGGCTAAGTATCTTTTCAACATGAGTTTGGCTTTAATTGTAAAATTAACTGGCTTGGTGTTGTCATTCTACAAGGAGGCTGTTAGGAGTGCAGGGTGCACTCGAGACTGAGGATGCAGTCATCAACTACCATTAAGCAAGGCTCAGGGGCAGTTTAAACAAATGAGTAGTAAGCTGTTGAAAAGCTTTGATGCACTGTTGAGCTGTATTATTCAATCTCCCTCCTGGGAAATCAAAAATCTCAGGATTTGGATATTTAATTGTCCATCTATTGTGTTTTGCTTGAGGGCACGTGATTCTTAAGCCACTTACTATGGAAGAGTACCTGAGATGGATTCCTGTTGCCTGCCTCATGGTTTTTATCTTCAGAGTACCTTCTCTTGCAACCAAAGCTAAAGAGCCTCACCTACCCTTTACGATGGAAAGGTGGAAGGGGGGTGTCTGTCGCTCCTTTTGGATGAAAGTACCTCCGCGAGATGTCAAGCCAGCATTCAGAGTCGGCACTCTGATCTCTGCTTTCTGGGGCTGTCTGGAGAGGGGCCTGAACTCGACCCTTCTGACTCAGGTGGGAATCCTACCACTGAGCCAGTGGTCACTCCATCTGGAAGCAAGTCCTCTGCTGGGTATCAACCAAGTATTTAGAGACCATATTCTAGTCTCCACATGCTGGGACTGTCTGGAGCAGGGCTTGAGCCTTACACCTTTTTGACTCGGAGGTGGGAATGCTACCACTGTGGTGCTCACTTCGTATTTAATTGATACTAGTATAAAGAACACCAGAACTAAGAAATAATTAAATGTAACTATTGAATGCAATCTGCACAAGCAGACAATGCACACTTTTTTCAGCTTAAATTGTAGTTTACTGTATAGGGGGAAAACTCCAAAGTCGGTTATATACATAAGAGCCAATACTTTGTCCTAGTGCCTGGATTCTACAATCCTGTATTTGAAGGTCCAGAAGTAGCTGTGTCGGTGAATCACACTAAACAAAGTTGCTGATGTACAGTTTTGCACTCTCCTGAGCTGGAACAACATTATCGGCTGTTACTTGACCAGTTAAATGGCTGTTAAGCCACTTGAAAAGCACAAAGTAAGCATAAATGTAAATGAGTCCTGATTGGCCAGGTTTCTGCCAGTAAGACCTACAAATCCTACAGAACAAACTCACTTAATGGACAAGTGAAGTAATTGGCCCAGAACTTCCTGGATCACACTTACTAAGAAATTATATCAAAATTTATGCCTGTTTCTGCACCGATCTTGTTGATGGGAACTTGCGCTGAAATTTCCTGCCGAGGTCACTTGCCTACATCAGAATGTAAAAGCAAGCGCAAATGCAGTGCCGCCAATAATGGTATTTGCAAGTGGGCTGCTGTCTTCTGCCATGGTACTTATTCCTCTTCCATTAGTATGCAGAACTGGGGTACCTTGGTGGGGAGGCCATTCCAGCTGCTTAGTTCTTCTGAATGAATCAGGGGTGGGAGGGCATGGAAGGTCTGAAAAATTTTAGGTGCACTGAGACTGACGGCACTTTTTGGTTAAGTATAATGTAGGCTTGAGTAAGAACATTTTTTTTACAAGTGAAGAAAATCACTGACCTGGTATTTTGCCTGGAGTTGGCGGAGCTATGTAAATGAGCAGCAGAGGGTTTGCGTAGGAGTATCCCTGAAGCGGCACAAACAATGGAAGACATTCGCGGGTATTGATAGTTCAGCATAAAACTGGCGTAAATCAGTGTGCAGATTTCCTTGGAAAAAAAAATGGGGCTCAATGCCATAACTACCCAGAAATTTTCCAGCAAATTCCAGACCAATAAATTATTTTTGGTGTTGAAATAAATAATTATGTTTTAACACCTTGGTTTTTGAAAGTGGAAAATAACTGTCAGAATTAAGCATTCAAAGGTCAGGTGCACCACTGTCTGTGCAGAGCTAAAACTTCATCCAGTCTGCCTTCACAATATGCCTTAACCCTAAACTCAGAAGAGCACTCCCTATTGATCAATATGAAGGTTTCTATTACCTACAGTAGCCAGTCTGAGAATCTGTACTAAATTATATAACTGGTCGGAGTTGAATAGAATGAGATGTGAGGTGAGAATGATATTCTGCAGCTTTGTTCTATTCACCTTTGGGGGCTGGGAAGAAATTTCATACAGCTTAACCCTTCTTGGGTTAGGGCTGCCTGTGACCTTTGTGAGGTTGGTTGGAATGTGTAATAAACAAAATATAATTGTTTTGTAATTTAACCCTCAGCCAACTAAGACTTGGTTGCTGATGGTCCAAACTCATTTCACTTGGGACATTGCAGCTGTTGGAAGAGACTTCGATTCCACCAATCTGGACTGGATTCAAACTCTGGTCCACTGTGCCACCTAATCTTGGGTAAAATTGATTTGCTTTTTCTTCAATATTTGGATGTTCCAAGTTTAAATATTGTTGGCCCTGAATTTCCATAGGGGTTCTGCCAATCTCCTGCCAGTGTTACAGAGGAGGACCCCTGTGGACATTCAGGACCACTATTTAAGATGATATAGCTGTTTTGTAGAGGTGGTGAGGTTGCAAAGTTCCTGCCCACTATTCCAATAATATGTAGTTCACATAGATGGTGATACTGCAGAAGCTGTTAACCATCTGTATGTTTGCCTATATAATAATCACTGCACTCCAACAAGCAATTCATGCTAAGCACTGTGAAGTGCTTTGAGACATTTCAATGACTATGATGAGATGCAATATAAATGCAATTTTTTTTAAATGTACTGGTTTATAAAAATGACTTGGAGTCTTGTGTTCTCCAACATCTTGAAACGACTTCAGCATTTTGATGAATAAATGTGATCAAACCAAGGGGAAAGATCCTTTTGAAAGAAAAGCTGTCATTCCGCTGAGAGGTGAACAGCCATTGTGAAGACCGACCAACATCTAAGGCTTTAACGAGTTGTAAAAATGCTTTATAACATGGCAGCAGACTGGCAGTCTGCTCTGATTATTTTTCAATAACATAAGTTTTGAAGAGAGTAAATGGTGCAATCTTAGAGTTTACATGTAACGATCTTGCCATCGTACTCTTAAAGTAGTATTACTGAAGCCATCACAGCAGTCTGCTGTCATAATGTCATTATAACTGCTGGAACATTTAGGCAGATCTAAGTCATTGCCATAACGGCTCACCATGACTGAAGGATGAGGTTTTATCTTCTAAAATAGACTGTATTCCTTTTGGTTTTTCAAAACTACTCATGGTAAAGGATTTCAAATAAGTTACTACCAAGTAGGAGATTTATTGATAATCCTAGATTTTTCATTAGGAAACCAGAAACTCCTGATCACAGCACCCTTTGCATGATCTGTTGAAAAATTAAAGCAAAATGCATTATTTCCTAGGATTCCTAATTTGTCTAGTGCTTTAGGCATGTTGCAGTCTGAGGTTTAATATCCAAGCTCTTTCTTATGTAGAATTCTAATTTAAGGCATTTTTGCAAAATTGCAGAAGAATGGAAAACAAACAAAAGGCCTAATTAGCAAACACATGCATTACCTTATATGAACTCTTAAAAGGATAAATAGGAGAGATGCGCTCTGAAAACAAAGCAAGGTTTACATCAGGCATTTACTCAATCCAGTAGTCCTAAAATAGGAGGGAGATACTACTGACCACTTTGTGACTTTATAATTATTCTTTACTGTAGAAACTGAACTGTAGTATTTTAGGCTGTTGCTATTTATATGAGGTGCTCATTTTGTTGGTACAATATTCTGTGAATTTGAGTCATGGGTTTACATTCATAGAGTAAATAGCTAGCAACAATGAACATCTACAATAGCAACAAAATGGTTCATGTAAAATCTGTTGTTTGGATTTTAGCCTCATCCAAGTTTTCATCCTGTCTAAATAATGGGTTGTGTGACTTCTATGAGTTTTATCAAAATGGCAAGTATAAAATTATAGAAATTTCAGCACTGAAGGATTGAGCTGCTAAAGCCTGTGGAAGGAGTATGGCTCCCAGGTTGGCAGCTCCCAAATGAGCTCCTCCCTCACCTTTGCAACTCCATCCTTTCCCCTTCCCCGTGTCTCCTTTTCCCTGCTGTTAATAGTGGGTATATTTTCACTCGATCTACAAGTTAAAGCTACCAGTACACAGCACATTGCCTATCTCCTGACCCAAGCTCAATTCCTGTGGGGACGGACAAGATCCACATGCGAGTAGTCGGCTCTTGTTAAAGAAAAAGCTTTGAGATGCTTTTGCTAAGACAGATTTAGAAAGTCCAGAAATGTCAGAGGAACAATTAGAAGACTTGTCTAAGTCAAGGAAGACGACCTACTGATGTCAGGTCACTTTATTTTGTATCATTGCACAAATAGAAGTTGTGCCGATTGAACTAAATCCGTCTGATCCTAACTGTGGCTCTCTAAATTCACCGTACTGTGAATTAAAGCAATTTAACAATTCATATTGAGGCTTGCCTCACCTAGTCATAACTTGGTCCATCTTCCGAGACACTGAAGCAGCATTCGTGCAAAAGACAGGATTATCCGGTCCAGATCACAAGGGGATGCTATTGTTCAAGTAGATATAGGGCAGTGTGTGTCAACTTCCATAAAGTAAACTGCTCACTGAAGCAACTGAAACTGCTGAACATAAGTTATCTATGGCAGACCTGAATTTGTAACAGTACCTAATAAAGTAATACTATATAGTTCATGGCTTAGGTAATGGGAATGAAGTGGCAATGAGTAAGAGCGATAGGGTAAATAGCCAAATGTAGACTGCCACTACTAGTACTGTATCCTCCTTGCCTTTGTGCAGCAATTACAGAATGTTTCTCAGTAATTATTAGCTTTGAATCTTTAGTGTGGTCTGTTATACTGCTGCTTAATGAAATTCCTATTAACCTATGTAATGTGTCTGGGGTGTATTTGTAAAAATCATGGGTGGACCCTCATAAGGACACCTGTAGAAGTACCGGCAGAAATCTGGGGGCATTTATGAAATGGTGTGGATTTTTCACTTTTTTCATTAGTTAATAGCTGTTCAAAACTTTATTCATTTAAATGTACTGTACTTGCACAGAATTTAGTGAAGGAAAATTGGAAATTTTCCCAAAGCTTTCATCTTAACGGATCTAATATACTCTGTGGAAAGGATTGCTGTATCTTCTGAATCTCAGTTAAGCAAAATATTTTTACTGTTTTCCTTTTAGCTGTTCTTTGGCATGGTAATATGGCTACCATATCCTGTAAAATTCAATGCATAAGTTATGAATAATGCATTTTTGTTATTACGATAATGGAATCATGTGGTGCAATGTCAAGAGACTAGCCAAAGAAAGGTTTGGTTGAACAGTTACATTTGTATGAGGTATATAAAGACACTGAGCCCGGTCTTCCTGAGTAGTGTGAATTTGTAAACGCCTTTCCAATTGTGATAGTAACAAATGCTGGATTTTATGGTACATTTATATGCCGTAGAGCTTTATTTGCCTATTTACAGAAATCTACATTGGCATATTCCAAAGCTGCAAACTCCACACCTTAAACTTTATTCAATTTCATACAGTTGTAAAGCTGATTACGCTGGACAAATGATGCATCAGCCAAAGTATATTTGAATCCATTTTGCTAAGTTTGACTTCTGTTTTGAGAACCGTAATCTCCATGTTCCTTCACAGTCATATGCCTACTTAATGCTGCTGGAAGTGTTGTTATGCAAGCATAACATATGTTTGAATAAATTGGACCAAATTGATTTTGATACATAACATTGCTTCCGACAATTGTTTTGTACTTATGACTTGGGCCCCTTCTTTCTCCTTAAAGCGAAAGCTTCAGATGAAATAATTCTAAAATCTCTTATGTTTTTCAAATGCAAAGGACAGTAAGGGGATGGATGATCATCCAAACCTAGATGAGTTGAGTGCATTGATCACCTGGACCAACAAGACTCTCTGAAAGAACAGATCTGAAATAAACCCACTTACCTGCCATAGAAATGGGATATCTCTGTTTACTCGCTGGACCACCACAGAAGTAGATGCCCTAAATAGTATTTGTTTCTAATTTAAATGTAATCACTTACTTGCAACACCTTTTACCGTAATCCTGATTGTCTTCATTGCCAATACAGTGCAGTACATGTACAGATTGCACGTAAACAGTCAAAACCATGTATTTGGACAGTGCATTCATGACTTGTCTTGTGTCTTAAATCCAACTGGGCTTAAAATAAATCTTGCATTTTGAATTGACATGTTTGTGTTTTCTTCCTTGTCACTCTCTCCCAAAAAAGATTCAGGTGGTTAATCTTTTGCTGTGTGATTTACAATATTGAATAGCATAAACTGAACCGTGTAGAAACTAATTTAAGTGTAACTTTGGAAATATTTAAAATTAATCATGCTTGTCGGATGTTTGCCAATTTTTGTGCTTCTCTCACATGGCACCTCAATCATAGGCGAGATGGCAAACAAACATGTCAGAGATTCAGAGAGGTTCATTGACTGTGCCTTTCCTTATAATGTAAATAGAACATAATGAATAAGGAATCCAAAAATATTTAATAATGACTAAATACTAAGTATTTCTGAAAGGTGGAGGGGGTGGGGTGACATCAAACATCACACGTGGGCTCAGAAGATTAAAGTAAATAAATTTGCATGTTGTGTCTCGTGAATTGAATTAACACTGACACTAAATCACTGCAGAGAGATCCCATGGGTCGAGGACCAATGCCTACTTCAAACACTCTCCTGCTAAATTATTCATTATTTCTCTAACAAGTGAAAACGACCATTGTTTTAATAGGTGAAACACTAGGAATGCTTTGAGCCCCCATAAATAATATTAGGAAAATTGTTTTACGCTTTGCTTCTAGAGTTTCAAATATATTTTTCCTTCTAGTAAAACAAAAATGAGAATGTTAGCTATAGTTGTTCTAATTAACACTCAGTAAACAGACACAGAGAAGCTGTGTCTTTGAAGATTTGAATTGAACTATTTTCACTAAGCCATTGAAGGACATGGAGGAAATTAAGATGCAGTGATTCAGCCATCACACTACAAGACAACTGGCAGTTGTACGCACAGAGGACGTGCAATTGGAAGGAAGTTGATGAATGTAGAGTGGAATCATAGGCAAGAGTGGATAAGGTTGACTGATATGTAGAGGTCATTGAGCAGAAGAAGGAACAGTGTAGGAGAAAGGACAGAGCTCTGGGAACCCATGAATTAATCGAAGAACAATCAGAGGATGAATCATTAACCACAGCACAAATGGAGTGCTTTGAGAGGAAATTTTGTAGCCGTTTCGAGGCCATATGATGGTACCTTGCCAAACCCTATCACAGCTTTGGAGATGTTTAGGGTGATGATAGATGATTAACCAAAGTCTTCAAGAGCAAAATTCCAGAGGCACTTAAAGTAGGCCAAACAGATCGTTATTAGAAAGGCTGTGCCGAAAACCACATAAATGAGCGTGGATTAGTCCAAAGACTTCGGATGATGGATAATTTCAGATTTACAGCAGCTTCCATAACTTTAGGAAGTACAGATATGAGGGCAAAAAGGGAGGAATTTGAAGAGTAAGAGGAATAGGGTGAATAAGGACAAAATTTCATAGGCAAAGAAAGGAATACTGGGGTTAAGAAAGATTGGAGAGTCCGGGATATATTTTGAGGTACATTTCTTGAGGATAAGGGAGGGATGTCATAGTGACAATAGGTAGTGGTGTCCAGGAAGTAGAGAATGTAACACATCTGGCAGAGATGAAAGTCTGATGCCGATTGCAATGGTAGAATAGAATGGAGCATCAAGGCAAGTTTATGACCAATATCATTGAGATTAGAGTTGAGGAAATGATTTCACTGCCAAATCTGATATATAGGCACAGATTTTTACTCCATGGAAAAATAGACTTTTATTTTGTATGATTGCCAAACACCTCAGATGCTGTCACTTCAAAAGAAGTAATTGTTATGCAAAAATGTGATTTCTGTTACTTGTGCATGATGTATTGATCAGAATGATGTACAGTACTCCCTTCTAGTTATTCTTCCCATTTAATTTGATTCCCGTTTGAATCATTTTGTCTTCACTATTTCAAGTTGGAGATTATGTCAAACATGGAACTACTAAAAATAGATGCAAAATGTTGCTCTGCCTAACATTGTTTCCATATTGTTTTAATTTAATCAATAGCCAGGAATCTAGACAACTTCTGAAGAGCTTTGGAAAGGGCTGTACTCCTAATATAAAGTAAACACACTCCATTGTCGGACTGGGCCACATTATAATTCTTTTCCATTCTGATTGAGACAGCAGTAGTACTGCCACGTAGATGCAAGACAGTTTGGGTGTGCATCAACGTGAAAGTGATAGCATAATTCAGGAGTCGGGTCCTGAACTACGTTTTAAAAGTACACAGTCTTGGAGTTTATAAGATCAACTTTCAATGTTTTTAACATTTTAAGAATGTTGCTCACCTCATGGCTCTCTCTCTCAACATGGAAAATTAGCCACCTGAGTAGAAATCTGTACGTGTCGAGCACACACATGCAGGGCTCCTTGGCTCATGATCTCGGTGACCTTGACCATTGTATAGTTGGCAATATAATTCTGGTCTGTAAACAGTTGATTGTATCCCACAAGTAGGCTTTGTATAACTGCCGCCTAAAGAAACAGTGGCAAGGGAATTTTCAAAATAAATGACCTTTTGGCACATATTATTGGAAACATGGGAACAGAAAGTCAATTCTCAGCATCTTGTTATTAAAAATTTAGATTTGAGTGATATTAGACACACCAGCAACATATTTTAAAAATGCATTCTATTTTGAGGTGTATCAGAATATATGGAATGGTGAGTCCACTAATGTAGCTCGTGACCTGTGCAGCCTGGATCCAAATATCCTTCAAGACTTGACCCTTTTGAAAAAAAATGGAGTTGTAAGTCTTGTCCTCCAACTGTAATTGGAGGGTAGTTTGTTAATTGCAATGTAAAGTGATAAGGATTTAGTTGCAGCAGTGCAGAATCTTTCATCTGTATGCCGTTTCCTTTGCTTTAGTTTATGTGTGTAACATTTTTTTTGAGCTCTCAATACTGTTTCCAGATACAAAAGGCATCAAGGGGTATGGGGAGAGAGCGGGAATATGGTATTGAGATAGAGGATCAGCCATGATCATATTGAATGGCGGAGCAGGCTCGAAGGGCTGAATGGCCTACTCCTGATTCTATTTTCGATGTTTCTATGTTTCCAATCAAAGAATAAGGCCTTATACAAACCTAGGAAAGATCACCTGAGCAAAACAATGACGATAATTTCATGCCTGTAGGTGATTTTTACTTCCATGCAACCTCCCACCCCCATCCCCACCCATAGGATGATGGTAATATCTTATTTTTACACGGAGGTTGAATTTCTTTCACAGAATAAAGAAAACAGGAATCCTTGGGTGCAGTTGTTCTGTGTTACCATCCTGGGATGAGTAGCTATAGAATTGATTTGCAAGTGGCAACATGTGATTTATACTGTCGAGCAGGAATCTGTTCCCCAGCTGGTAAATTTTGCAGTTTTGAGAGTGCAAGTGGGTGTGTACACTAAGGAGAAAAACAATTCTGCTTTAGTGTATCAAGTGTGCAACAGGTCCCAGTGGATCCCTTGAACACTTTTTAAAATCTGGCTGGACATTGACAGATGATACTCCATGTGTTGTCAAGCTTAAAATAGTGTCCACGAGGGCTTTGCACCCTGCTGCGTTCTTGATTCAGTCCAGGACTTGAATCTGGTGTTACATGGATATATTTTGGCATCACAGCAAAGTGGCAACCACTTAACAGTGATATAAAATTGGCACTATAACTGCAACCTGACAATTCCTGTTTAGATAACTAACAGATTTACATACAGTAACCCCAGAACAAATTATGATGTCTTCTATCATGTCTAAAATCAAATCTAGTTTCATATATTTCATTAGTCCCTGTGTCAGTAAATGTCAATCCTGTTCCCATGCTGATGTGTTTGGCAGAAGGGGATTAGCACTGCTCAACTATGCACCAGCAAATAAGCAATAAACTGCTGATGCAAATATAAATGCATTGAATTAGGTTTGACTGAATTGTTGTGTGAAAAAGTTGAGCTTCCAAATGGGGTTGAATGATGTTGTAATATCATTGCATTCAAATGTTGACATTTTTAGCAGTATTCTTGAAAAATGTGACAATTGAGATTCCATGCATGGTGGTCATAAATTGTGTGACGACCTGTGACTAGTGTTTTTACAAAGTGGTCCAGACTAGCAGCAACAATAATGTTCTGGCTAGATTTGTAATCTGCTAAATCATCATCTAATAGTGACATTTGGTTCCTTGTAGGGCAGTTGAGCTTGATTAAGGAGGTCTGGCATCGTAGTGGTACAATGTCACACCAGATGTAACTAAAGATGGTTGGGGGCAGGGAGAGGAAGAATTGTATTAACAGCATAGTATTTTTGGAGCCTTTTTTTTTTCTTGTTGCTCTTCAAGATGAAGGATGTTACTGCAAGGGAATCATGCACATTTTGTGCAGCATGTCAGCATGGAGTGCTCCCATGTCTGTTATAATGTGGCCAGATGCAGAGCAGAGCTCCCTTCCAAATCAACAACATTTCTTAACCCCAACCTTCAAAGAATTTCTGTTGTGCCAGTCTGAATTCTTCCTCTTCCCAAACAAACAATTGTTGGAGCATGTTAGTGGTTTGTCAAATTACTTCCAATTTATGGGAAGTTTTATTGTATGGATCTACCTCCACTAAAGACTGTGTTGAAACTTATTCATGTAGGGTGCTTATAGCCAACATAGCCAACAATGTAGGCATTAATGTAAATTTCATGTGAATCTAGGTCCTGGAGGTGAAAGACTGTGTGCATTAACCCTGTGTATAAGCTCCGCTGTAAACTTGACCATATAATCTAGGTTCACATTTCACTGCAGTACTGAGGGAGTGCTGCATTTTTGGAAGTGCCACCTTTTAGGTGAGATATTAAATTGAGGCCCCAGCTGCCTGTTCAGGCGGACATAAAAGATTCCATGGTACAATTCAAAGAAGAGTTCTTCTAGTGTCCTGGGTAACATTTATCCCTCAACTAAGACAACCAAAATAAAAACTGATGAACAAATCATTTACCTAATTTGCTGTTTGTGGGAGCTTGCTATGGGCAAATTCACCGGCATGTTGGGCTACATAACAGTGGCTACACTTCAAAAGTAAAACATTGGATTGTGAAGTGCTATAGGATACCCTGGGAGCACAAAAGGTACTACATAAATGGAAGTCTGTCCTTCTGTCCTCTTTTTGAAATCTTGCTTGAGAACTGGTGTAATACTTTGAATGGATCCTTCTTGTACTGCCAGTTGTAATTGAAATTGTGACCTTGTCCATCAGGCACACTGCCTTTTCTGAGCAGTACCTTGCCAAATGGTATTGGTCATTAATGCTTGATTCATTCACTTACTGTGACCACTGTCTGCACTCTTGGGTAGATATGTACTCTGTCACCCCTCACCCCTGCTCGATACCATGCATTCTCCTTTGGTTAGAGGAGAGAGAAGATATGGAGTATTAATCACATTTTCCAGGGAGAGTGTAAAACATTTTGTAGCTGCCCCACAGTGAACAGAAAAGTCAAATATTCTGCTCTGGGAAAGGAGGACAAATTTGTATTTAAAAAAAAATCTTCAGCATCTAATTTATGGAAGCACGTAAGTCATTTTAACTGTTGCCTTTTATCACAGTTCATAATGTTTTTTTAATGCAGGATCATCCCATTAAAGGGATTTTTTTTGCCTGTATGCATCAAGGAGTCAAAGCTGAAAATCTTTGGTCTTTATTCTTTCTGGTTTATCTCAAAGGATGCATAAAACACAAGGTATAAACAATGGGTTTTGAAACAGAGAAGTGTACAATGGATTCAGACATACAGCAAAAAAAATTAAAATGGAGACATTTATTGTACTTCTGCCATATGTAACAACTGAATGATTGATTAGTGTACGTTACTTTTCCAAGATTTTCTAGGATGCATTGCTGCACACAAATCAGCAACCCTATTCTACAGAGAGGCTTTTCATTTTATGGTAGATGAACTTAATTCATCATCCTTTCAAGTTTGTGCTAAAAATATTAATTGGTAATTTCCTTGAAAATTCAACGTGTTGCCAAATGATGGAATTTGACAACTTTGTATCATCGGTAAAGGTGACATTACATTTCAAAAAGGCACTAGTATTCTCATCGTTTATTAAATCATCTAATTTACATGTAAATTCTTTAATATTTTTTAGAAAACTTTTCTCCTTCCTCTTCCGCTTTGCAGATGTGCTCCCTCATGAGCTACCTTTCTAATCTCTCTGTCCTGTTTGCTCCCCATACCCATTAATATTGCTCTTATTTAAAAGAAAAAATTCAATTTTCAAAGAATTTATGGGTTCGACGCAAAGTGGTTATGATGTGTAATTCTTTGCCCCAAACAACTGTTGAAGCAAAGCAATTTTTTCCATCCTCGCCTTTAATTCTTTTGGTAATCCTAAACTTGTACCCTCTTGTTACCATCTCACTGACCAGTAGAAACAATCTATCACTGTGCAATCATAACATTTCAAAACCCGAAGACCTCTATCAGGTCACTCCTTAATCTTCTCAACGTTGGTGAACAATGCCCTCAGTATTTGAGTCTCTCTTCATCCTAGCGAATTGAACCTGCACCTTTTCCCATTACTAGCCTTCCTATAATGGGGTGTCCAAAAATATCTCACCATATTCTCAACAGCAGCTTAACTAAGGTCTTGTACAAGTTCAACAATCCCTGCTTTTGTATCTTGTGCCTCCAAGTACAAAACCAAGGATTCTATTTGCCTTCTTAATGGCCTTGTCTACTTGCACTGCAACCATTTAAGGATGTGTACCTGCTTACCAAAGTCCCTTTGCTGCTCTACTCCAAATGTGACAATTCACATAGTTCTACATCGACCTTTCACCTACCTGCCAGTCAATCTATGTCCTCCTGCAGTCTCTCAATCTCGTCACATTGTACCATACCTTCCAATTTGGCATTGTCAGCAAATTTTGATTTTTTTTTTAACCTCAATTGCTAAATCCAAATCATTTATCTATATGGCAAATAAGGACATTGCCAGCATAGACCCCTGTGGAACACTCCCACCACATCTTTCCATTCTGAGAAACTTCCTTTTCTCCATCCTTTGCTTTCTGCTCTCCAACCATCTTTCTATCCATGTGACCACATCCCCCTTCATTCCAAATCAATTGGGCCAGATTTGCTCTTAAAAATAACGGTGAGCCTAACAGCGCATTTCAGTGAAAATCATACAGCGACTTCCGGCGACCGCACATGTGCAGTCAAATACAGAAATCCGGAAGTTCTGCTACCAAATGCCCTGCTCCTCCAGAAGCATCATGGGAAGGATGTCTGACTGGCTGACTCACCGTTGAAATGACTGCAACAGCACAAAGTTCCTCTACTACCTTGATAGAAACAAAATAATCTCACCAGAAAAAGGTATGTCAAGCTTTTTGTTCTAAGTGTAAGCAAACTTTTAACGGCATGGTAAGTCTTAATGACTGCCCCAAACAACCTCTCTGGCACTGAAAATTTACTTTTACGAGCGTGGAGTCTCATTTCTTCACATTTTATTTGTTGTTGGACATTTTTAAAAAATAGAATAAGATTTAAAATTTTTATTTTTTTTACTTTTTCTTTCTGTCTCTTTAATCTCTTTTTTTATGCTGTTTATTAACCATGCTTCAATCTGATTGGTTAAGGGGATACACAGCAGCTTGCACCATTTACACATCTCACATGCCCAGGAGAGGGCGCCATGTTGGATTGAGGACCCGATAAGGGGAACTTTCAGTGCAAAAGCCCATGAAAAGTCTGTGGGCAAGTTAAAGATTAACGAGCAGGTGGGTGCTATTCGTTCGCCGCTCAGAGCAAAATCAGGCCCAATATGTTTAGTCTTAGGTTGTACCTTATCAATTACATTTTGAAAATCCATGTAAACCATATCCATTGTATTTCCTTTATCTACCCTTATTTCTTCAAAGAATTTGATGTGATTTAACATTCAGAAATCCATACTGACTGGCCTGATTGAAGAATGAAAGAACTTGTATTTATACAGGACCTTTCACGATCTCAGGGTGTCCCAAAACAATTCACAGCCAATGAATTTTGGAGTGTAGTCAATGTTTTGGGGAAATGCAGCAGCTAATTCTCGCACAATGAGCTTCAACGAACAGCAGTAAGATAAATGACCAGATAACCTGTTTGTGAGGATGATTGAGGAATAAATATTGAACAGGACATCGGGAGAAGTTAGTATGTAGAATTCTGGATTTTGTGCAAGAAAAATGTAAAAAAATATATTTTTGTTATTTGCAAAACATTAAATATGAATATTTTGCATCTCAACATCACTGACTGTCATCATAAGCTCTTGCTGCATACCCAGTATGTGTTTTGACAAACATTGTTCAAGCTTCACCCTTGACCAATGCCGTTGCAGTGTCACTGAGAAACAAGCTGACATTCATTTTTGGTCATTGATTTAACTTTTTTTTAAGTGGTTTCTCCCACTGTTTATTTTTAGTTCTTACTTCAGTATTCTCTTGTTCCTTTTCATCGGATGCGCTCCTGTACAAATCACTTCCCTCCAGTATTTGTAAGGCCTTCACAGAAACTTGAAGATACAATTTGTACATTTAAATTTATGCCACTTTTGTTGCCC
This sequence comes from Heptranchias perlo, assembly GCF_035084215.1. Classification (NCBI taxonomy): domain Eukaryota; kingdom Metazoa; phylum Chordata; class Chondrichthyes; order Hexanchiformes; family Hexanchidae; genus Heptranchias; species Heptranchias perlo. The sequence goes on from NC_090325.1 coordinate 180,526,597, forward strand.
TTAACTTTAGTAATATATAATGCTCATGGCAGAACAGTACCTTGAGATCTGGCAATAATGGATAGAGAAAGAAAATGCACAAGTTTAAAAATTGGTCATTAATTTATCTCACAACTCTATAAAATCTACAATTATGGTCCCTCATAATTTTTCTGAATTACTTGTGCCAACAAATAAATGATGAACTTTCATCCACTTAAGCTATATTTTCATTTCAATTATCATAATAATTATTTTGAGGTTTCTGAATAAATACATTTTTTGTTTCCTTTTCATCAGCTCAGTGGATAATTAGAAGCTGAATGATTTTTTAATGTCTGATTAACCAAAAAAGCATATAATTAACTTTTTATTTTAAGGCTGCGTTCTCTAACAACCACATGTGAAAAAACAGTGCTCCAATTTTGGAGTCTAATGCAACTGCATTTGAAGTGCCTTTTGTTCTTCGTCTTCAACTAATATCTAAATTTTTCAATTGCTATTGAGGGACAGGGCTAAAACATTTCAATAGCTCCATGGTCAGTTGTCATATTTGCAGCATTGGTAGCCTGCATTACTTTTAACCTAAATGTCCCTTTTCGGACAAACTTGATACGGAAAATGGGCATTTCTGCTGAGGTGAATTCCACCTCATGAGTGTGGGAATAATAAAGCACTCAAGAGCACAAAGAAATTCTCCATGAGTATCTGTGGAATACTATTTTTATCACACTTGCAAATAAGAACAGCCCAACTCGTATGACTCTCACTGGTGGGTTACATTGACTTATTGTGCTCATGCATTAAATATGATATTGCGCAGTTACCTAGTGAGTTTCCTCTATCAATTTAATGGAACTTCAGAAGCCTTTCAAATAAATTGTCTTCGACTTATTTCAAAAGTATGCAGATGACAAGTCGAATTAAACATGAATGAAATAAGAGAGTTTTTTTTACAAACTAGCTGGCTATTTGCAGTCCATTATAAAAATAGTCAAGTAGCTGATACAAATCTTGGCCTCTGTCACAGAGAGAGTGCTGGAGGTTCTGTTGTATGTAGCGAATCATTGATGTTTCTCCCCATAGAATAACTTACTCTTTGTGTGGGTGTATGGAGGGAGAGGTGGTCATCTGTGGAAGGGCAGAAAGAAAGTCGTAGAACAAAAACATATTGCGAATCTTTCAATAGTAACCTGGATACAAATTGAAAAAGTCTAATAAAGCCATTATTGCTGCAGTGGCCCCTGATTGTTGTAGGGTTCAGCAAAAGTGAATTTTCCATTTATTCTCTTTCAATTTGTAGATCAATGCTTTCCTAACAAAGTAAGTCTGGATGCTTTTTTTCTGAGCTCCTGTGCAAAATCTATTGTTCTGTACATTTTACAACCTCAAAGTGAAGATCCAATGGTTACAAATTATTTTTCAATAATGGGTAACAGACAGTAAACTGTTTTGGGCCATCAAGTGAAGAATGCATCATTGAACATTTTCCAAAGAGATGTCAGACTCAAAAAGAAAAGAAACCGTGTAGAGATAATGTTGTTTATTATGTTCCGGTTTTTATATCATCTAAATGTTCTTTCTTGATGCGTTTATATGTTCCAGATTTCAGGGGGTTATGGCATTTTGTTGTGGCAGACGAAAGAGATTTGCCCCATATTTGTTTTTGTGGAATCTGAAGAATTCCCAGGAATTAAGTTATTGGAAATAGATCCAGGACCAGGAATAATGGTTGTAATGTGATCTACATTCTAGTGACGGTTATAACTGCAGAGAGCTTTGCCTGTGATGTCTGGACACAATCTATTTACTGCCTTATGCATTATTGGGATCAATGTAATATGCAGGAACCAGAAAAAATGCTTTTTCTTCAGTGCAAGGATAACCAGTTGAAGGCAGCCCCCTTGATAACACGCCAGAATAGAATTTTAAATTGACAGGCTTCTTTTTGGTAACACCTCATCCAGGCCAAGCTGATTAAATCTGTGGAATCTAATCCAATTGTGTTGAAGAAAACTGGATTTAAAAAAAAATACATATTATTTCTGCAAAAATAATCTAGAATATTCCCCTGGATCCACCTTTAGAAATCAAAATCAGAAATACATAAAATTGCAGTTAAAGGGTTTAGATATACTGCATGACATAGAAAACTCGACATTTCAACGGGAACAACTAATAGCGGATTTGATGAGACTGAAAACACAAATGGAACAAGTAAATTTAATCTTGGCCAATTTGCCCACTTTTACTGCACTTTGTAGCAAATGAAGATGATTGTGAGTCCGACAGAGCCAGCTCTACTTGTTTACTGTCAACCACTGGGCTGGGGAGCAGCTGTATGGAGGAGGTGGTGGCTTTACCATTCACCTTGATGTTGACGACATGATTATTAAACACCAATAATAATGTGCCAGGGAGAGGCCAAGCTCTATGGTACAGAGGAAAACAGCTGCCGTGATGGTTAAGAATGGGCAGGGGAGGCAGGCTAGAAAATCTGCTGGGCAGGCCGAGATGGTAGAGCGTGGAGCCATGATAGGCTGGGTGGGTAGAGAGCACCAGAACTTAAATTTGAAAAATTTAAATTAAATTTAAGAAAAAAAGCTTTTTTTAAAAAAAATTTAAAATGCAAAGGCCCACAGGTAAGGAGGAGAGAGTGGGTTCTGGAGAGGGAAAGCGGCTTCTAAAATGGCCTAACTTTTTGGTGGTTTTTTTATATAATAGTGTTGAAAGTGAATATGTATTTTGAACAAAAAAAAACAAAGTTTAAAAAAATAATAATTCTTACTCTGGAAGGTTAAGGGGAAAAAACATGGTAACAGAGCTGCAAGAGAAAGATCAGAAATTTCTGCCAGCTAGTGGCCAAATTGTGTGATTACAATATGTCAAGTTTGCACAGGTGGTTTCCATTATAAGTGCGGACATAGGAATTTATAATGACACAAAAGTGTGACAAAACGTGACTGGAAGTACATGCAGTATGGACATATTAATTTATAATGGAAGAAGTTGACAGCAAGCGGCACAGAACTAAGGTTTTTAAGTCATAACTAGTCAATCTCCCATGGCATTGTACATAGTCAGTCGCTGATGTCTTACTGTTGCTGTTTCTTTCTGCTTCTGTCTCCCTTTTTCTCTTCTATTTTTCTCTGCTTAAGTTTTTCTTTTCTTCTCTGTGTGTCCTCTTCTGCTTCTCTCTTTTCTTTCCTTTTAGGTAGTAGGTGGTATGGTCTTGAAAGGAACACCAAGCCTGCAGGACTGCATTTGAGGTGGGGGTTGTGGGGAAAACGTGGCATTCAGCAGCTTCCTTCCCGTCCCCTTCCACAGACACTCGTACTTCCCCCTGTCTCCTTGCTTCCATCGTGTCCCAACCCTTCCATCTTTCCACTAACCCTTCCCCTTCCTATCATTCCTCCCATTACTATTCCTACCTCTCCCTCTTTGACCAACCCATTCAATCTCTGTATTCTCCACTGTCATTCAAACTTTATCCTCCATCCACTCTTCCCCAGCCCAATTCTCATGCTGTTCAGGTGGTAAGAGGGCAGCAACCTCCCAGCCCTCAGGCAGGTTCCCTCCTCCCCTCCCCCTTCTACAATCTCTATATGTTTCCCTCAGAGGTTTTGTTTCCTTTCAAAATTCTACTTTTCTTTTTACAAAAAAAGAAATCAAATTAGAACGAGGAAAGAAGTTGCCTGTCTACCTTTCTGTTTTTTCTTAGACTCTTTCTCTTTTAAACCACCCTCTTTCTCTCTCAACCCACCTCTCTCTCTATCAAACCACCCCGTTTCGATCAAACCATAAACCCCGTGTGCACGTTCTCTCTCCACATCCCCTGCGCATGCTCTCTACCGCTATCTATCTATATTTTTCTGTCCCTCCAGCCCCTTTTCTTTCTAGCCACTCTGTCTCTACCCTCTCACCACCTTCCTTCTGCTTTCTCTACCTACCTTCTGCACTTTTTATCCTCCTCTTCTTGGCCCACTCTCATTTCCTTTCTCTGTCTGGAGCGCCTCCCCCACCCCCGAGCACCGCCTCCACCTCTAGAGTCGTCACCCCTCCCCCAGCGTCTCCCCCCCCCCCCCCCCCCCCAGCGCCTCCCCCCCCCCCTAGCGTGCGCGTCCCCCCTCTCCCTCGCTAGTACCCCTCGCTCCCTCTCACTCTCTCTCACTTACGGTTGTGATCGAGATGTTTAAAATGTTAACAGGGTTTGATAGGGTAGATAGGAAGAAACAATTTCCTCTGGTGGGGGAATCAAGAACAAGGGGACATAATCTTAAAATTAGAGCTAGGCCATTCAGGTGTGAAATCAGGAAGCACTTTTTCACAGGGTAGTAGAGATTTGGAACTCTTTTCCCCCCCTGAAAAGGCTGTGGCTGCTGGGATGGTTGGAGCTTTCGAGACGGAAATCGATAGATTTTTGTTAGCAAAGGTTCTATCAAGGGATGTGGGGTTGACGTGAAGATCAGCCATGATCTAATTGAATGGCGGAGCAGGCCTGAGGGGCTGAATGGCCTACTCCTGTTCCTATGCTCCTAACGGGTAGTGCATGCAGATATAATTCAGTCCTTATTTTAAAGTAATACATTCTGTCCTTATTTTTACACAATAAACTTCATAGTTAAATAGCAGTTTGGGCAGCAGAAGTAGAGTTTGTTAAAGTAGCATAGGTTGAGCAGCTGGGAGATAGAAAACTGAGGGGCTACACCACCACTGTTGTGAGGTTCAAGTACAACATGATAAGTTTACATAGCTATTTCCTTTCTAAAGATGGACACAATACTTCACAATGGAAGAAGTGGACTCAAGTATGAATAGATATAAGATATTTATTGTTTGTGTTTTTAGATATGTATCTACAGCTAGACTTTCTGGTAATGTTGAGTATAATTTGTGATATGTTAATTTGTCATGAGCAACTATAAAGACTAGACAGCCAGAGCTACATAATTTAATCTGAGTTGCTTCTAGGGGAAGTTCCTTTAAACGGATTTGCTGCTGTGTGAAAGGTTCCGAGAAACATGTACTCTTGGATGGCTCGTCTGTAAATATGAGGTTTTGTAAAGTGTCAGTAACTTAGCACTAAGTGGAAAAATGCTGGACTTTCATTGTTAAGCCATACTTACACTTCACGCCTGTGGATATTGCATTCCGTTCTAGTTGGGGTAAGCTAAACTGAACACAATTTTGCAATTCTCCTCAGCCTTTGTAGTCTTGGTTGCCTGAGTCAGTTTCATGTGGAGCGTAGTATTAAATTATTTGCTGACATGTGCCCAAGTTGAAATCAGCATGAGTTTTTGGTTTATCGTTTACACTTGCCTGCTGGGACTTTCTCCTTTGCTTTTAGTCACTGAGAATGCCAAGGCCATGCTGTGGGAGGTTTACTCAAATATGATTTTACAGTATATAACTACTGTTTTATATTCGTCAAGTTAACGGGAATATATGGCCACAAACTTGGCAGAAGAAAACTGGTCAATCCTTCTTGTTAATGTGATCGAGTTTGTTTCCTCTCTCTTGAGAGGGTTATCTAGTTGGGAAAAAAACGATGTGGGTTAACATTCAGCTTTAAACATTGGCCTGTGCTTCTCTCACTAGCTCCAGTTGTAAAGGGGTGAGGGTACAATGTGTAAAGGGGAGGCATTTCTGTTTTCTTCATTTACCAAGTGGATATTATTCACAGTGGAAATGAGAGCTGACTGTTGTAAGGAAGTATTTCAACAAGGGTAGTATGAGAAAAGAAAAAGTGGAGCAATTAAAATATCAGTTAAAATATCTCTGCAGTGTACTATCATACTGTTCTTTCACATCTGGCACTCGAGTTCAAATCTAACCAATAATGAGGCTATCCTATTGTGTATCGGTTATAGGCTGCAGTAACCAATGATTTTTTAAATTAAAAAAATCAATGATAATACTGAAAAAATGGATCCAGCTGCTTGAGAGACTTATGAGTAAGCATTCTAGCAGTTTCTGCAGTTAAAGAGGCCATGCTCTGCATTGAAAGTATGCAACTCCTTGAAATAATTGATAAAAGCCTCACCTAAGATCAACTTCAGTTTGCTAAAGGAAAGCAGAAATTTAACAGGAACTTGATTATAATAAAGAACAAGCTGTATTTAAGGCTCACTGTTATTCGGGCAAAATGTCATGCTAAATGCTGGATGCCTGTTCGCCTGTTTCATAGAAAACTAAGTGTTGTGAAAGAAAATTGAACTACATCAAGTAATGTGTACTAAACAATAACAACTTGCATTTATATTGTGCCTTTAACGTGGTAAAATGTCCAAAAGCACCTCACAGGAGCATTATCAAACAAAATTTGACACCGAGCCACATAAGGAGATGTTAGGACAGGTGACCAAAAGTTTGGTCAAAGAGGTACGTTTTAAGGAGCAACTTAAAGGAGGAGAGAGGCGGAGACAGTTTAGGAAAGGAATTCCAGAGCTTAGGGCCTAGGCAGCTGAAGGCATGGCCGCCAATGGTGAAGCAAAGGTAATCGGGGATGCGCAAGTGATCAGAATTGGAGGAGTGCAGAAATCTCGGAGGGTTGTAGGGCTGGAGGAGGTTACAGAGATCGGGAGGGGCGAGGCCATGGAGGGATTTGAACACAAGGATGAGAATTTTAAAATTGAAGTTCGAAGAACTGCATTGCCAAAAGGCCAAGGTGGCATGTTTGTTATTGGTTTACCAGGAATTGAAAACACCTGAATATTTTCCCAGGGTGTTAATACTATTTTTGGAATAATAGATTGGAGAATTTAATTTAAACGAAGCCACTTAAGATCAACTGCAATAAGTTCAGTGTAATCGAGGTTCATGTTATCGCTGAATCTGCAACCCTATGTACACTTTCATGTTTGGTTTTACCCCTGCAGAATAGGAATAACTATTCTAAATACAATTTATATATTTTTTTTTCTTTTTACCAGTTAACCCATTGGGATATTTCTGAACATTACTAAATGAAAATGACAAGCACATCTGAATAACCCTGGCCAAAAGATTGTGTCTTTTTGACCCAATTTGCTGTTTTCAGAGCAGGTAGCACTTGTGAAAAGTGATACATATTTTTGTTGCTTGTGTTTCTTGCTAAGAAAAGGAAGCATGGAATTATTAATGTGTCATGTGATCGGTGGAATGAACCGTGTGCGCTCAAGCAAATGTGACAGTAAACAGTATGGATTTTAATTTCCTTCCTGCAGTGAAAAGCATCGCTGTCTTGGGCCAGAAGCTGAGACTGCCAGGGATGCTGTGCTGTCATTTTGCAGCTTGTTGGAAGACATGTTTCACTCTCCCATTACCTATTGAAACAAATGCTTTCATTGCTGAGTTATGATGTGGAGATGCCGGTGATGGACTGGGGTTGACAAATGTAAGGAATCTTGCAACACCAGGTTATAGTCCAACTGTTTTATTTGAAAATCACAAGCTTTCGGAGGCTTTCTCCTTCGTCAGGTGAGCAACCTGGTGTTGTAAGATTCCTTACAATTGCTGAGTTAGACCACGCAGATTTATAAATCATCAAACTTGGATTTGCTCAGCATCTTGTGGGCCTGGCTGTACACCATTCAGTACATTAAACTTTTTTTAATAAGTATGATCTTTTCTTTACCAAAAGAATTTTTTCTTCCCAAACTGTTCCCTGTATTTTCTTGAAGGCACTGACACTTGCTGAAGTACAGTTCAGCGATGCAATCAATCTTCCCAAATGCCCAAGCTGTCATTTGTGTTTGAGCTTAAACCATGAGGTATTATTTAAACATTTGAGTAGTGTGAGGCAAGACATGAAGCACGTAGAAAAGTAGGCAGTGCTTGTTTAATATCCTCTTTTTGTCTTTTTAATTAATACTTCAAATAAGTTGAGATGAGTGTAATATTTTTTAAATGCAATCCTTTTAGACCCTGGAGACCAATGATCTATTCAATATGTTAAAGCTTGAGCAAAATCTGCCATTTTAAATATGGTAGTGAGGCATATGGGAAATTAAAGGGGTGTTGCTGTCTTAATTTCTGTGGCAGTTGATTGGCCTTTTTAAATAACTGTGATGCCAATAGGTGGTTATATCTGTGGCAAAGCAAATTATAAGTACCTTTTTAAAATATTAAACCCCCCCCACAAATCCATATTGTAATAGTCCATGGTGGTGTAGATATTTTTCTGGCAGTCAATGTAATGCTATAAAACTCAATTTTCAGAGCAAGTTGTTTCTGCATTGAATCTTCCCTGAAAATAGCCCATAACTTTGATTTTGCCTCTTGAAGAATCTTGGCAACCAAAGTGGAATCTTCAGTATCTGCCATAATGGAAGAGACCCCTCCACAGTTGATCGTGAAAATTGGCTTTAATTCTGGTGGATAATTGGAATGGTGGATAATAAGAGTGTGGATTATAGAGGTTCCACTGCACTACATCCCAATTATTTTGAATAGTGCTGTAATGGGTACCAATAAATGAAAAGAGATTCGAGCACCTTCAGGATATGAAGTTAATGGACAAATTATTTAAAATAGACAAGCACCCTAAAGAACAGATCAACTCTTTATTCCTTCTGTTTATCTGCAAATTACAGGAGTTGTATAAACTCGTTTTCATTCTCCAATCCATCTCAATGAGCAGCCACTACCTGCAGGGAGGAGAATTGATTTCCTATTTCAGCAGGTTTCCTTATTCCCCTTGTAGAGCTTAGCTAACAGCAGCACAGATTGCAGGCTGTTTGTGTTTGAACCGTGGATTTATATTAAAACAAAAATGTTAAGATTGATGTAATGGTATAACTTGGATATTTTGAAAGGTGATATATAGACTGTAGCTGAATTACTGTCCATTGTTTTTCCTTGCTTGGGTGATGAGAGCTCAAGTAATCTGTTTTTTTAAAAAAAAGATCTTTTTACATTTTCTTCCTTCCTCCTCCCTTCCTACCCCAAAAAACACCTTGTTTCTGGTCCATGATTTTATAGATCTCACGTTCGTACAAGGACCAGTGATACAGTGGTGCCATCTTCTTCAGGACACTACGTTGTTCAGGCACAAAGTATCCACCAATGTGCACCTGCAATCTAATTTATATGGCAGAAATACTTCCGCTTTAAATAGTTTGTGATATGCTGGGGTGGTGATTCTTGGGTATCGGTCCCATTTACATTGCAGCATTGGCTAATAGTTAATGGAAGCCGACAATTTGACAACTGCCTTGCTGACCAGTATGGGCAGACTTGAAAGTGGCCACTTTGCCAGGCAACCAAAAATAATGGCAGCCAAAGCCGATATCTGTGGGCATTTACATTTACCATAGGAGGATAGCTGTCTTGAGAAGCCATCTGCTGAGGTGCTTCTCTGCTCCACTAGTGACTTAAGTGCTGCCTCATTTATATTACAGTGCTGCCACCAAAGTTGGGGTTGCTAATGGGGGCAGCACTGTAACAAAAGATGGGATTAGAATTGGACTGTAGCTTTTCAAATTAAAGTCCATAGATCCTTTGAGGTCCATGAAAGAATCCCAGAGGATCTAGATGTCATCAGATCTGTTTGTTGATTTAGTAGCATGTTATTTTTCTTGTGTGTGCTCGAACGCAAACTCACTCTTCATCACGCTTTCTTTTGCTTGCTCTGTTTTTTATGTGTATTTATATAATGTATTTTCTGCAATTATCTCATTTTCTTTGGATAGCTGACACATTGGGCTCGATTTTCGCACCCGCGATCGAGTGCGTTCGTGGCGGTGGGGCTACGAAAATCGGGGATTCCAGGAGAGGGTGGGGAGCCCGGCTCCAACCCGCCCCATTTCCAGGTTCCCCACTGACGTGCTCACATGCGTGCGCAGCCCCCGCATGTGGGACCCCCGCCGGCTTTAATTGCCACTTAAAGTAATTGAACAGGTACTTCAGGTTGTTTACAGACCTGATTGACCTGATATTTTAGCAGGGATGGGATTTTGCAACTGACTGGGACTGTTTCCCGTACTGGGGGAAACACTCTCAGTTCAAATGGATGTGTTACAGCCATCAGCCTGTGGCAGCTGCAAAGGTCCATTTGACAGGTGGGGGGGGAGACCCTCACTCATTGCAGGAGGCCACTCTGTCACTTTGGACAAAGTTTGGCCTCCACCACCCTCCTCCTAACAATAAAATTCACCAACTTGCACACTTACCCCGGGGTCCAGACACATGTACCTACCTTGCGGACCCCCTCACATGTACATCTTCCGGATGGGGGCCGCCGTAGCTGCAGTCATGACCTCCTCGGAGGGCGAACAGCATCACCAGCCTCGCCGGCCACACCATCCACCTCTGACACGTGGAGCTCCACAACACAGTGCTGTGACACATCCACCTGCACAGCAGGAGGGAGGGCAAAGGCAGAGAGAGATGCGTCGCAGAGTGCACTACCCTCGGCACAGGGTCCACAGACCGAGGCACAGCTTCCTGGACCTCTCTGAGCAGCAGTGCACACGGAGGCTCAGAGTCACTCGACATGTAGTCGTGGACATCTGCAGCCTCCTTCATGCCGAGCTGCTCCCGGCTGGCCCGAGCACCATCTTCTTACCTGTCGCTGTCAAAGTCACCACTGCCCTCAACAACTTCTCCTCCGCATCCTTCCAGGGTGCCACCGGGGACATCGTCGACGTCTCTGGCGTCTGCACAAAAGAGCCCTGCAAATACACCTACACCCACTCTGCAGTGACACAATGGGTGGCATCAGTTGTGGGTCTTCATTGTGATCCTCAGGAAAGGGCATTATTGCACAAACCAGACAAGATTCGCAAAGACGTGACAGTAGTGGTGCCAATATAATATGTAATGTGAGTTGATCAGAAATTAAATATAAGTAAAAACCATGACAAACCCTCAAACACTCTTGTGCATCCCCTTCATGCTCAGGACAAGTTTGCCTTACGCTTCCCTTCCACATATGTGATGCATGCCCTGTGGCTGCAGCACAGGTAGTGGCAGGTTGAGTGAGGCATCCTGTGAAAGAGATGCATGAGAGGGTGAGGATGAGATAGAGCCGTGAGATTGTATGAGGATTGGGTTGAGTGGCAGTGGCGGGATGAGTAGTGGCCAGGTGAGTAAGTGCAGGTAAGATGAGGATGAGGTTTGAGTGGGTGTGAGGGGTGATGCGACAGAGTAGTGTTGGCAGTGCAGAAGGAGATGTGGGGTGGGGGCGGTGATGTGGCAGACGGAGTGTAGGGGAATGAGTAAGTGTACTCACTTTGGCTGACCTACTTAGGTCATTGAAGCGCCTCCTGAACTGTTTGCAGGTGGGCGATATGTTGGTGGTGCAGGTGACCTCCTCTTCCACCTCGAGCCAGGCCTTCTTGGTGGCAGAGGCAGGCCGCTTCCTCCCGCCCGCCGGGGGGAAGATCTCTGTCCTCCCCCCTCCTCCTCACCCCATCCAATAAGAGCTGGAGTGAGGCATCATTAACCTGGGAGCAACCTTTCCCCTGGGCTGCTCCATGCTGTAATTTTTCCTATTTCTTGAAGCATCAGTCAGTGGAGGACTGCCCCTTTAAATAGAGCTCCTCCAGCTGACAGACCTTACTGCACATGCGCAGTCCGCCCGCCGCGCAGCTTAGCAGTGGGGAACCTGGAAGAACAATCATCCCGCGATTGCGCGCGGAGCAGACTGATTTCACCGGGCGCGTTACCCACGCGCCCAATCGACCCCCCGCCACCATGGTAATATCGGGCCCATTGTCTTTTGTAAGTTAGAAAAGGGGGTTCCATAAGTGGAATATTTGCATAGTTTCCCAACACACATCTCTATGAAAACCTCTGCATTAGACTACTAAGGCAGTAGTGATAGTGCTAGGGGTAACATTGTGATAAAGCTCAGTCGCTTTATTCTTGGACGAAATGAAAAATCTGAAAGTTTGTACCCAGCTTTGTTCCCATTTCCACTTTTCTTTTTCTTTAGGCTGGAGAAATGGATTTTTTAGGAAAATGGAATTAGAATCATAAGTTGCAGCACGGAAGGAGGCCATTCAGCCCATCGAGTCCGCGTCGGCTCTAAGCAAGAGCAATCCAGCGAGTCCCACTCCCCACCCTATCCCCGTAGCCCTGCAAATTTTTACCTTTCAAGTTCTTATCCAGTTCCCTTTTGAAGGCCACGATTGAATTTGCCTCCACCACCCCCTCAGGAAGTGCATTCCAGATCCTAACCACTTGCTGTGTAAAAGAGTTTCTTCTCATGTCACCTTTGGTTCTTCAGCCAATTACCTTAAATCTATGTCCTCTGGTTCTTGACCCTTCCGCCAATGGGAACAGTTTCTCTTTATCTACTCTGTCTAGACCCTTCATGATTTTGAAGACCTCTATCAAATCTCCTCGCAACCATCTCTGTTCCCAGGAGAGCAACCCCAGCTTCTCCATTCTATCCACGTAACTAAAGTCCCTCATCCCTGGAATCATTCTAGTAAATCTCTTCTGCACCCTCTCTAAGGCCTTCACATCTTCCCTAAAGTGCGGTGCCCAGAACTGGACACAGTGCTCCAGTTGTGACCGAACCATTGTTTTATAAAGGTTCATCGTGACTTCCAAAATTTGTACTCCATGCCTCTATTTATAAAGCCCAGGATTCCATTTGCTTTTTTTAACCACTTTCTCAACCTGCCCTGCCACCTTCAACGATTTGTGCACATATACCCCCAGTTCTCTCTGTTCCTGAACCCCTTTTAGAGTTGTGCCCTCAAATTTATATTGCCTCTCCTCGTTCTTCCTACCAAAATGTATCACTTTGCATTTTTCGGCGTTAAATTTCATCTGCCACGTGTCTGCCCATGCCACCAGCTTGTCTATATCCTCTTGATGTTTATCACTATCCTCCTCACTGTTTACTACCCTTCCAAGTTTTCTGTCATCTGCAAATTTTGAAATTTTGCCCTGAACACCCAAGTCCAAGTCATTAATATATATCAAGAAAAGCAGTGGTCCCAGCACCGACCTCGAGGGAACACCACTGTACACCTCCCTCCAGTCCGAAAAACAACTATTCACCACTACTCTCTGTTTCCTGTCACTTAGCCAATTCTGTGTCCATGTTGCTACTACCCCCTTTATTCCATGGGCCGCAATCTTGACGATAAGCCTATCGTGCGGCACTTTATCAAACACCTTTTGAAAGTCCATTTACACCACATCAGCTGCATTGTCCTCATCCACCCTCTCTTACCTCATCAAAAAACTCTATCAGGTTAGTTAAACACGATTTGCCTTTAACAAATCCATGCTGACTTGGCCTAATCAATCCACACTCGTCCAAGTGACTGTTAATTCTGTCCCAGATTATCGTTTCTAAAAGTTTCCGCACCACTGAGGTTAAACTGACTGGCCTGTAGTTGCTGGGTTTATCCTTGCACCCTTTTTTAAACAAGGGTGTAACATTTGCAATACTCCATTCTTCTGGCACCATTCCCATAGATGTTTGGAAGATTATGGCCAGTACCTCCACAATTTCCACCTTTACTTCCCTCAGCAACCTAGGATGCATTCTATCTGGACCGGGTGACTTATCTACTTTAAGTACAGCTAGCCTTTTATGTACCTCTTCTTTATCAAATTTTAGCCCTTCCAGTATCTCAACTATATCTTCCCTTACTGAGACTCTGGCAGCATCATCTTCCTTGGTAAAGACAGATCCAAAGTACTCATTTAGTACCTCAGCCATGCCCCTATCTCCATGAGTAGATCTCCTTTATGGTCCCTAATCGGCCCCACCCTGCCTCTTACTACTCGTTTACTGTTTACATGCCTGCAGAAGACTTTTGGATTCCCTTTTATGTTGGCTGCCAGTCTATTCTCATGCTCTCTCTTTGCCCCTCTTATTTCCTTTCTCATTTCCCCTCTGAACTTTCTATATTCTGCTTGGTTCTCACTTGTGTTATCAACCTGATATCTGTCATACGCCCCTTTTTTTCATTTCATCTTACTATCTCTTTTGTCATCCAGGGAGTTCTGGCTTTAGTTGCCCTACCTTTCCCCCTGGTGGGAATGTGCCCAGACTCGACCCGAACCATCTCCTCTTTAAAGGCCGCCCACTGTTCAATTATAGTTTTGCCTGCCAATATTTGATTCCAATTTATCCGTTCTCCACATTTATTTTCTTTGACCACCATTTTGACCATTATTTCTTTTACTTCCTGTCATTGTCAAGTCGGAGATTTCTGTTAATGCCACTCTAATAAGCTGCTAAGAGATGTCCACACTTGCTCGAGTCAGTTGCTGACTTCTGCCCTACCTACTGAGGTAGCACTACACAGCTTGAACCCTTGTTACCTCTGTGTTGGTGATACCCTGGTGAGAAGCTCGATACTCCACCATTAGATTTACAGGGCTGTCCTTCTAAAGAAAAACAAATATCAGATCGTTGACCCAGGGATGAGCGAGCTGTATTAAATGGAGCACCAGCATTTCAATATGTAAATTGATCAATGCATGAATTCTGATCATAACTGAAAATTAACTTATGATATTGGGGCAAAAAGCAAAATACTGCAAATGCTGTAAATCTGAAAACAAAAATAGAAAAAGCTGAGAAGTAATTTTCTTCTTTTAAACAAACAATTCAAGGTAGCCAAGTATTTCAGAAAAACGGCATGCAAGCATGACAATTACTTGGATCCATTTGAGGTGAGTCACCTCTTGGTCATGAATGGAAATTTTTTTTATGAATAGAAGGGGAAAAAAACTACAACTTGGGGAGATAACTTGTTCTTCTGCCTTCGATTCACATTTCTTGGTTGGGTTTTGTTCAGTACTGTAAAGAATGAGAGAGCACCAATTCCCAACATAGTGTGAATTGACACCGTTGCTGATGGTGGCTCTCCAAAGGGACTGGATCACAGCCAGATTTCCAGAGTCAATGTAAATGACTCTTTCTGAAGAATGACTTTGTATCTCATGAATAAAAATAGTGGGCCAATCATTGCAATATTTCATTATTGCTACAGGCTTTGTGCTGGAATTGGTAAAAGCTCAAGGAACTTGCCAAATGGCAAATTGAGCAGATTAGGTTTGTTCCACAGCCTTGCAAGTTAGCATAAAAATAAAAAAAGTGTAAGAGAGAAAAGTATTGCTTCTCACTGTTCAAACTTTTGAGGACTGAAAGAGAATTTTGGTACCAATGTTAATAATTACATTTTATTGGTTTACTCAAAAATATTAATGAAGAAATGTATTGCCATTCTGCGCATTTCTCCATAGGCTTACTTCATAATACCCAACAATTACAAATTTTGAGCTGTTAAGTGGAACCATAGCCAAAAGTGACCTCTGGTACATTTGTGTTTCAAACCCATTGATTCATGTATGTCAGAAAATTAAAATTTATTGGTGAACTTAGAGTGTTGTTGAACAGAACGAGGCAGTGGCTCATACCTGGCTTGGATTCAACAGCAATCTGCTACTTACCGCCAAAAAAAAGTGAATTGGAGATGTGTGTATTGTGGAAAAATCAAGTATTATTAAATATGTATTGCTGAACTGAATGCTGTAAAAATATCCTAAATGGGACGAAGTGCTGAGGTGTGTTACTAACCACCAGGATTTTGGGTTTGAGTTCAGCCTAAATTGGTGGTATGAAAGTCTATTCTCTCCGCTAGCTGAAACGGAATGACAGCCGGCCGCAGAAGATGAGTGACACCTTGAAAGCTCCTGTCCATTGGCTCCATCAATCTCTCCAAGGTGGACGCCTGCTAAGTGTAATGGGAAATTATATGAAATCCGCAAGTTTGGTGGCATTATGTATGTTCGATATTGGAGAAGTATTAGAGAGTCAGAGTAACTGAGCAGTCAATTAGACCCTCTGTCACTTCTTGCTGTATACAACTATAAGCTATACCTACAAATTGAGTTGCTAATGAATAATGTACATACTGTATACAGGGCAAGGTGCTTTAATTCTTTGATATCCTGCTATACAATATATTGACCTCTAATTTCATTTACTTTATTTTTACCTTTTGCACTTTTTTGATTTATATTGAATGCCTACAGTGAGATTGATTATATTACCAACGATTGACTGAGAAGTGTCTCCTGTTTAAATCCAAACACAACTGAGCAGTGTGGATCTTTTTGAATCATGATATGAATTTTTATAAGTGTTCAGAAGCAAAACTAATCCAGTCCACCTTGAGTTGCTTCTTTTCACAGGAATATTTTTACTCCATTTCAGTTGAATACATTTGCAACACTGTAAAATATAGCCCAGAGAACCAAGTTACTTCAGATGGGGATAGTGTTTATGTTATTCAGAGAAGGACTGAATTTTATTCTGTTTCATGCAGTGCCTCTGTTACAACATTGTAACTTTATTGATTGGGAACAGGTTTCAGTGAAGCATGAGAGCTTTAATGAACAAGGCAGTTTCTAGACTGAAATAAATGGGCAAATCTTTTTTCCTCGCTTTGTCTAAGATGGCACCATGCCTTGTACTGAAGCCTCTCCTCCTGGCTGTACTTTCCACCTGCCCCACCCAAACCACCACAGTTCCAATATGGCCTTTATCACCAAATCACATTTTGGTCATTTTCCCCCTCCTTCTCTAGCATCTTCTCTGCCTTCGAGCTGCTTATTTTATTTCACCCCTCTCACCTCTCCTTTAAAATCCTCATTCTCCACTGCCCTACCCATTGCTTCTCACTGGAATATCCTCCCTCCTTTCCTCCCTCAGCCTCTGCACTGAGTGACTTCTCATCCTTGGTGAATTGAATCTCCATCTCAATTTGCCTTGCCCTCCCCTGATTTCACTGGCATCGTGTCCTCCCTCAACCTCTCCCTCTACTCCCTTGGTGTTGATCACAGACAAGGACATCTCTGACCACTTCCTTGTATCCCTCACCATTCAGATCCCCCACCCCCTTTTTTAAAATTTATTCGTTCATGGGATGTGGGCGTCGCTGGCGAGGCCGGCATTTATTTCCCATCTATGCCCACCCCTGGAAAAAGATCTCCCACAAGTCACTTACAACTGCACTTTCAAACTCCTAACTGTGTGGCTTTTGGTCCTCCATTTGCCATGGTACTTTTACAGCTGTTGATCTGCTCAGTCCCTCCCTCACCTCCTTTTGATGCCCTCATCTAGAGTAAATCCCTTACTCTCTCTCATCCTGGTTGTTCCCCTGGTATGGCCCTCATCTTTGCTCCTTGAAGTCCAAGGAGTGCAGACTTGAATGTATCTAGCGCACAGTTTATTTAGCTCTTCATTACCAGACCTGACTGGACCACATCAAGCAATATTGAGCCTCACTTCCCTCTGCCAAAACCGTTCACTACTCCAGAATCATTCTAGACAGCAAAGATAACCCCTGGCTTTTCTCCATCACCAACCATCTCCTTAAGCCCCTGTACCTTTGCCCTCTCCTCCCTCGTCTCCAATAACAAGTGCGATGAGCCCATGGACATCTTTGTCACTAAGATTGAGACCATCCGTTTAGCTGCCACTGTTGCATCACCCCTTCTCCTTGCTGACCAACCTAAACATCCCCCATGTCCTCTACCTGCATTCTTCTCTAGTTTCTCTCATGCCCTCTCCAAGCTCATCCCTCTCCGTTCAACAAGAGGGAATAGCTATTGAGAACATCATGCCTGTAGGAGGATACAAATGCATGGAAAATTGGCAAAAGTTAAAATGGGGAGGGAAAGGAACAGGTGCAGCCAGGGCAGTATATTCAGGCAGCCTCCCCCCTCCCTGGTTCAGATGCAGAGAGAAAAATAGAGCCCTCCAGAAACCCGACAGCCATTCAGTGCTTTGATTGTATTTGATATTTAACGCAATAGATGGAGATTTACTTCACTTAAAACAGCAGTGGTAATCCAAACTCAGGATCAGGTTTTGAGCATTTCTCGTTTTTCTTATTATCCCTAACATGCTTAGGAAATGGCCATCTAACAATTACTAATGATGGACAGTGTCTTGAAGAAGATTTTATTTCTTCACATTCTTTCCTGTACCTCTTTTTTATTATTCCCCTCTTCCCAATTTTGGAGAGCTGTTGTTATGCTTGTTTTCATTGGCTCACAGAAAAGAAAAGCATCCAGATCGAAAAATATATTATTGAAAGGAAATTATGAAAGGATAGTGAAACAACACAGAAAACAAGGTGACTTTTTAATGAAATCTGCGATGAGCAATCTCCTCCAAGGGAGCACAATTCTCCAGTACAAGATGCTTAGTGATGGATCAGATTCATCTTTCAGCTGAAGGTGAGGATTCTAGTAGGGTCTGCATGTATATGTAAGATATACTTCTATCTATCACAGCCACATTGATGAGCTCATCACAAAGCCCCAAAGAAACATGCTACTGATTGATAATGGAGAAACATCATTAGTTCTACTGTTGCAACCCATGAGAGTGAAGATAGCAACATCTCATTACTTGCCGTGTCGTATATTTTTAGGAGCCCAGTGACATTTTCAGAATGAGACAGATAACATTTGAAGACATTGGAGGCAGATGCAGTTTTAATTTGCCACAGTGCCTTTACTGCACTGTGGACAGCTGGCATGATTGGATGAGTTCATGTCATAGTGTACTCTAATAAGTCAATTTGCCTGGTTCTTGTGGCAAACTGACAATTTTTTCTTTGCTTTTTGTCTCACTTCTTAAACCAATGAGGATAACCTACTGCAGGACATGTTTATTTTCCTTTAAATTTCTTTTGAATTTTCTGGTGAATATCCTTCAAAGTATTTAATGTGCAAGGATAAATTCTGACCAGCACTTAACTGAAAAATAAACTGCCTGACACACTGAATTTTTCTGTCCATGAGATTGCAAATGGTTTATGTAGCATCTACAGCACTTGTTAGTGCAGTTGGTAGCCCTTTTGGTAGCTCCCAAGGGAGATAAACTACTGCTGAACTTGTTACCTGTGTGGTATAAATGTAAAATAATAGATATATCATCATAAGCAAAAGGGACAAATCTCCTGTTAATTATTGTTTGTTCCTTCCAAAACCTGTTTTGCTTACTATTTGCAAGGCCATATATTTTATTTTGTTGAAATTTATCCATTCGACTTGCTTCGCTACGAGTCAGTTGCTCTCTGGTGCATGCCGAAAGATACAAATAAAATGCTGTAATAGTTTCTAATGATCAGAGCAAATACAGAATTACACCACTGTGACCGAAACAGTCTTGCTAAGATATTTTTCAAGCTCAGTTATTGGGGGAAATTTTTACCCATTTTTTAACTGCACACAAAGCTTGCTTTTTAGGTAAATTTGAAAATATTGCTGTCGCTCATGTCACCAACAGTAGAGTCTGTGATTTTCGGCATAAATCTATTGCCTTTGATATCATTTTTCCAGTCAGTTAGAAACGGAGTGCAATCTTGTAGGGCTTTCGAGCTTTTCACTGATCTATAATGGATTATTTAATGAAAGGGCAATTAGATTTTGAGTAAATGAGCTACGGCAGGTACATGCATGTTTATTTACTATGAATGCTGTAGTAATCTACTGTATCTAAAATGCATTGGTCTTTAGGGATTTATTGTAATTATGTTAATTTACTGTCACTTTAATATGAAAATGAAGTAATTTTTGTTTAATCAAATATATACACATTTTACTACTGACTTGTGCCTTATAAATGGGAACACCACAGAACTGCCTCAGCATGATAACTAAGCTGTTTCCTTGGTAACTGTATAAGTGCCTTTGGTATGAAGTGCAAGAACATTTTTAGAAATCAAATTAGAAGGATGTAGCTGGTGTGCATGACATTCTCCAGAAATTTTTATATTTTTTAAAGTTGGTTACAAATACATGTTTGGATATTCAAGTCCAGTCCAAATTTTGTTTTAAATCCAATTGTTTCAAATTTGTAACGTGATATCTATGGAAAAATAAGGAAGGGTCTTTTGTGACTCGTGTAAAATCCTTGGGAATGCTATGTTTATTCTGATGTTAAGTAAATGAATCACAGGGCTTTTTCCTGCCACTCTAAGTCAGCTTTCAGCTCCATGAAAATAAAACTGCGCAATGGTTTATAGCTGAAGTAGCAACACTGTACTTAAAAATCATCTTTTGCAAACCAGGTTATGGTTATGTTACTGGACTAGTAATCCAGAGGCTTGGACTAATAATCCGGTGTCATGAGTTCAAATCCCGCCACGGCAGCTGGGGAATTTAAATTCAATTAATTAAATAAAATCTGGAATTAAAAAAAACTAGTATCAGTAATGGTGGCCATGAAACTACCGGATTGTCGTAAAAACCCATCTAGTTCACTAATGTCCTTTAGGGAAGGAATCCTGCCGTCCTTACCCAGTCTGGCCGATATGTGACTCCAGACCCACAGCAATGTGGTTGATTCTTAATTGCCCTATCAAGCCACTCAGTTGCACAATCTCACTACAAAAAGTCATACTAAGAATAAAACCGGACGGACCACCCGGCATCGGGCCACTAGGCACGACAAAGGCAAACCAAGCCCAGTCGACCATGCAAAGTCCTCCTCACTAAGATCTTACGACTTGTGCCAAAATTGGGAGAGCGGTCCCACAGACTAGTCAAGCAACAGCCTGACATAGCCATACTCACAGAATCATACCTATCAGCCAACGTCCCAGACTCTTCCATCACCATCCCTGGGTATGTCCTGTCCCACCGGCAGGACAGACTGACCAGAGGTGGCGGTACAGTGGTATACAGTTAGGAGGGAGTGGCCCTGGGAGTCCTCAACATTGACACCTATGAAATCTCATGGAATCAGGTCAATCGTGGGCAAGGAACCCTCCTGCTGATTACCACCTACCATCCTCCCTCAGCTGATGAATCAGTCCTCCTCCATGTTGAGTACCACTTGAAGGAAGCACTGAGGCTAGCAAGGGCTCAGAATGTATTCTGGGTGGGGGACTTCAATGTCCATCACCAAGAGTGGCTCAGTAGCACCACTACTGACCGAGCTGGCCGAGTCCTGAAGGACATAGCTGCCAGACTGGGCCTGTGGCAGGTGGTGAGCAAACCAACATGAGGAAAAAACCTACTTGACCTCATGTCCTTGCCAATCTACCTGTCGCAAATGCACCTGTCCATGACAGTATTGGTAGGAGTGACCACCGCACTGTCCTCGTGGAGATGAAGTCCCGTCTTCGCACTGAGGACACCGTCCAACGTGTTGTGTGGCACTATCACCATGCTAAATGGTATGGAATCAGAACAGATCCAGCAAGTCAAAACTGGGCATCCATGAGGCACTGTGGGCCATCAGCAGCAGCAGAATTGTATTCCAGCATAATCTGTAACCTCATGGCCAGGCATATTCCTCACTCTACCGTTACCAACAAGCCAGGGGATCAACCCTGGTTCAATGAGGAGTGTAGAAGAGCATGCCAGGAGCAGCACCAGGTGTACCTAAAAATGAAGTGCCAACCTGGTGAAGCTACAACACAGGACTACATGCATGCAAAACAGCGGAGGCAACGTTATAGACAGAACTAAGCGATTCCACAACCAACGGATCAGATCAAAGCTCTGCAGCCCTGCCACATCCAGTCGTGAATGGTGGTGGACAATGAAACAACTGACTGGAGGAGAAGGCTCTGTCAACATCCCCATCCTCAATGATGGCGGAGTCCAGCACGTGAGTGCAAAAGACAAGGCTGAAGTATTTGCAACCATCTTCAGCCAGAAGTGCTGAGTGGAAGATCCATCTCGGCCTCCTCCCGATATCCCCACCATCACAGAAGCCAGAGTTCAGCCAATTCGATTCACTGCATGTGATATCGAGAAACGGCTGAATGCATTGGATACAGCAAAGGCTATGGGCCTCGACAACATCCTGGCTGCAGTGCTGAAGACTTGTGCTCCAGAACTAGCTGCGCCTCTAGCCAAACTGTTCCAGTACAGCTACAACACTGGCATCTACCCGACAAAGTGGAAAATTGCCCAGGTATGTCCTGTCCACAAAAAGCAGGACAAATCCAATCCGGCCAATTGCCGTCCCATCGGCCTACTCTCAATCATCAGCAAAGTGATGGAAGGTGTCGTTGACAGTGCTATCAAGCGGCACTTACTCACCAATAACCTGCTCACTGATGCTCAGTCTGGGTTCCGCCAGGACCGCTCGGCTCTAGACCTCATTACAGGCTTGGTCCAAATGTGGACAAAAGAGCTGAATTCCAGAGGTGAGGTGAGAGTGACTGCCCTTGACATCCAGGCAGCATTTGACCGAGTGTGGCACCAAGGAGCCCTAGTAAAATTGAAGTCAATGGGAATTGGGGAAAACTCTCCAGTGGCTGGAGTCATACCTAGCACAAAGGAAGATGGTAGTGGTTGTTGGAGGCCAATCATCTCAGCCCCAGGACATTGCTGCAGGAGTTCCCACGTGTCCGAGGCCCAACCATCTTCAGCTGCTTCATCAATGACCTTCCCTCCATCATAAGCTCAGAAATGTGGATGTTCGCTGATGATTGCACAGTTCAGTTCCATTTGCAACCCCTCAGATAATGAAGCAGTCTGTGCTCGCATGCAGCAAGACCTGGACAACATCCAGGCTTGGGCTGATAAGTGGCAAGTAACATTCGTGCCAGACAAGTGCCAGGCAATGACCATCTCCGACAAGAGAAAGTCTAACCACTTCCCCTTGACATTCAACAACATTGCCATTGCCGAATCCCCCACCATCAACATCCTGGGGGTCACCATTGACCAGAAACTTAACTGGATACTGTGGCTACAAGAGCAGGTCAGAGGCTATGTATTCTGCAGCGAATGACTCGCCTCCTGATTCCCCAAAGCCTTTCCACCTTCAAAAAGGAACAAGTCAGGAGTGTGATGGAATACTCTCCACTTGCCTGGATGAGTGCAGCTCCAACAGCACTCAAGAAGGTCGACACCATCCAGGACAAAGCAGCCCGCCTGATTGGCACCCCATCCACCACCCTAAACATTCACTCCCTTCATTACCGGCGCAACATGGCTGCAGTGTGTACCATCCACAGGATGCACTGCAGTAACTCGCCAAGGCTTCTTTGACAGCACCTCCCAAACCGGCGATCTCTACCACCTAGAAGGACAAGGGCAGCAGGCACATGGGAACAACATCACCTGCATGTTCTCCTCCAAGTCACACACCATCCCGACTTGGAAATATATCGCCGTTCCTTCATCGTCACTGGGTCAAAATCCTGGAACTCCCTACCTAACAGCACTGTGGGAGAACTTTCACCACACGGACTGCAGCGGTTCAAGAAGGTGGCTCACCACCACCTTCTCCAGGGCAATTAGGGATGGGCAATAAATGCTGGCCTCACCAGCGACGCCCACATCCTGTGAGCGAATTTTAAAAAAAGATTAGCATTGAGCCCTCTTGGCAATAGATTAGCACTGACCATACTTGAATGTACTTTTAAACTGCGGCCTTCAAGAATAGGAGTATATAATTTTTATTTTAATTTTTGAACCAACATTCTTGTGTGTATTGGTCTGAATTATGTTGGTGTTCGACAAGAGAATCATTTTTATACTTTTCTAATGTACTATCAGGAATAAGTACTTTCAAGTCCAATTTAGTATGGTTGGATGAAAAGCTTCCTCAATTCTGCTCTCCACAATGTGCCTTGAGTCCAACCTTCAAAGAACACCTCCTATTACATCAGTGTGAATGCTTCCAATTTTAATAAAGTAATAATGTTATGTAGAATTCTTTACATTTTTGGAATGGGTCTCGATGGCACAGTGGGTGAGGAACAGCTTCCTGTGTTCAAACCTAGCCCCTCTGCCAACTTTAAGAGTCCAGTAGCAAATTAAATTGGGTAGCATCAACCCAGTTCTTAGTGGGCACAGGTTGATGGCATAAAACTGGTCAAAGCTCAACCAACTTGATACTGAATTCACAATCTCATATGTGCATGGAAAGTGAAACATTTGCACTGGTTTAGTAAAGGGAAGGGGACACTGCTATTACTCTGGAAGTATGATCGGGAGCATTTTGGAGGCGAAGTTGAAGTAGCTTTGCTTGGGAGGGTTGGAAGGGGACAATAGGCATGAAATATGTTCCACTGCTCAGAACTGAGGCCCTTCTCCTTGAACACAAAGGATGCTGATGGTAAGACTCACTTTTTCATTTCTTGAGATGAAAATGCCAGGTCATCTGGAAGGAATAACAGATAAATCTGAATTTTGAGTGATCTGATTGGAAAGTCTAAAATATCTTGATTGCTTGCCCCCAGATCAAATCCCATGCTGTTAATTTATTCATAGTTCAGAATTGCAGTGTGAAAGGAGTGGTTTTCAAATGGTATAGAAGCAATGAATATCACCTGGTTCACATTTCAAAGGCATATGGAAAACATCTGAAATGTAAAGTTGGCTTAAAAGTACTTTAAAAATTCAAATTGGTTAAAATTGTGTTATAAACCAGTTTGTAGTCTTTACTTACCATATTTCAACTACACAAATGCAAATTGTAGGTATGGGGTAGAGTTTCCGCTTTTGACGCAATTGGCAAATTGTGCCCAGAATTGCACTGGTTAGTTTACAGTTCAAGATTCCGCTAAAATGCATTTGCATAATTATAAATGTAAAATCTTCCATGAACCAGCGCAATTGGGCAGCGTAATAGAAAGTAATCGTGTTTTTTCTTTGCATTAAAAAACATTCATTGTATTTAAGAGTGGTTTCTTGGTGCAGTTTTATTAATACAGCTGAAAATGGATTTATTAAAAAAAAAGCATTTTTAATGTGTCCAGACCTCCACCTGTGAGTAACCTGATTTTAAATCACTGAAAATGACTTTTAAAAAAAAATCTATAATGAACTATTTATTAGTTTCATTAGAGTACACCAGTCAGTTTCTTCATATATTAAATATTTTTTGATATGGAAATACTTTTAAAACGTGTTTCCTCGTGCCTGTGCGCCTAAGAAAACGAGTGCAATTTGAAGAGCCTTCCCGAACCAGTGCAATCGGCGGTCGCTCGCAATTTCGACCTGGGGGCGTGGCCAGTTTTGTGGGCGGGGCCTGATCTGGCTGGTTTGAATCTTAAACCAGCGCAACATATTACGGAAAACCCTAAAGTGAATGGTTTGGGGTGTACCTTACTTAGGTTTAAAATTGCCCGCTCTTTTGCTTGGTTGGGCCGATTCAGCCCGGATTACCCTGATATTATTGGTGTAAATGAGCGGAAACTCAACCCCCATGGTTTTTTATCCAGTTCTTTTTTTCTTGTCACATTCTGTATCTTCTTGCAAGTCTTTTGAATGATATAAAATTCGTAACAATATAAAACCATACAACATTGAAACAATACTGTTCAATATGATTTATAAAAATGTGTAGTCAGAGGGATGGGGCTTGGTGCAGGATGGTGCTTGTAATGCCTTCGACCAGCCTGAATTGTTACCATAGTGATGACATCGGCTCAGTTGTTGCTGAAATTGTGGTTCTGCTGTGATATATTTGAGTAGTTCGAAGCTTTTATGCAAAGTTGCTGCTGTTGAAATACAGCAGACTGGCATTGCTATAGCTGTCATTTGTGTTTGTGGGCATAAATTTGTGGCTTGCAAGTGGACCATTTCTTTATGACCCATGGCCTTTAAACTCTTTCAACCCATTCAGTTTGGTTTGTAATAGTGTAACCAAGTGCAGCGAAGGAGGGGACTGCTCTCTTTCTTTATATTCGGTGGTGCAGCCTAATTTTGTTTTTATCACAATCTTTGCCCACCAAGTTGTCAAGTTCAGATGTGGTACAGGACACCCGAAAAAAAAAAGAAAAACCATTTATTAAACGCACGTATAGAACTTCTCATATATGGTACACCATTGTGGGCATCATCTTTACAAATTGCATTTTCAAGCTGATTTTATTTGCGTCAATTTAGTCATTGTAGTTTAATATATTACAGGGAGATGGCCCACTGGTTCAACTTTATCCCGGGAGCGATAACCAATGGAGACACTATTTGAGGGATTAGTTTTAAAAAAACATTTCCTCCTTAACATTAATGAACGTTGCCCTTTAGGATCCGAGCTGCAGAAGACCACTGAGTTCAGATTTAAAACCTCCGAGCACTGGGATTAGAAAGTCTGGTCTGGAGGTTACTTCGATCTGTCAGCGATGCTGTTTACTCAGCATCTTTAGCATCACTGTGAAGCAAGAATCACTTTGCAGTGATGCTAAAGATGGTGTGCGAGTACATCCACAAATACCTTCTTTGTACAAAGTTACTCATAGCTATGTCTGATGTTTTTTATAAGCAGTGTAGGCAGATCATTACTTATAATGCTTATTTCCTAATTTATACTACAGGTTCAACATTTTTCAGAAGCCACCCCAATAGATTCCTTCACCTCACTGTTGACAATGGAACTTTTCAAAAGCTGTTCTACGTTTTAAGTAGAAGCTTTTCAAGGATAAGCTGAGACAGTGAAAACAGTTCTCCTTGAGGCCAAAGAAGGCAGGGTCATACAGTATCCAAAAAGGGTGCCTCCATATTGTCTTTAATTACCTGCACTGAGGTGCCATTGTACAAAGAAAAAAACATTAGTCAAGGGTGGAAATTAACCTTTATTCCACCAGTTAATAGCTTATGGAAATCTCAAAATCTCCATCAGTACACAGTTGGAATTCACATTTAGCAGGGTGATCTTTCACCTGCCTTAATGGTCCAAATTTTCCTGTCAAAATAACAGCGAGGCTAATGGCGCTCGCTGTTATTTATGCTCAATGCTACAGCAAGTTCAGGCGAGGGACAGATGCATGGTTAAACTCAAATATCCAAAAGTTGCTCTCCGAGTTGCGTTGCTCTGCCGTTTGGTTTGTGTAAATGGCATCTTGCTCTCTGGCTCGCCATTCAAATGCATTGAATGGCGTGAAGTTGCTGTATTTGTGCAGTAGATACGAACTAAACGCGCCACAGAAAGTTAAGTCTTGTCCATTCCAATCTATGTACCCTTTTAACAACGTGATAAATGTTAATTACTGTCAATCAGCCTCTGGCACTGAAAATTAACTATTACAAGTGTGGAGTCTCATTCCTTCAGGTTTTAATTGTTGTTAGAGAGTTTAAAAATGTCAAATTTAAAACTTTTCTTTTACATTACCTTCCTGTCTTTTTTTTCCTCTCTCTTAATCCAATCTTTCTTTTCCTCTTTTTATTTCTCTTCCTGTACCTGATTTGACATGAATTCACCCACGCTCATTTTACACTTCCTTCTCAGTCCTTGCACTGTTAATTTCACAATCCTTCAATCTGATTGGTTAAGGAGATACCCTGGGTTGCTTGCCTTGTTCACTCAAGTCCGAGATGCCCTGTTTCCCTCGCTGTGACGTTATCAGCTCGCACTTTCAGCCACTTGCCACGCCAGAAATGTAAAACCTAAACAGGCAACGGCAAGACTAACTAACGGCAGATGCCATTAGATGGGCCATTGTCTTAAATGTCCGTGCCCTCATTACCATCTCCCGACCAGTGAAATAATCTATCGTCATTTACTTTATCATAATGCTTCATAATCTTGAAAGCTTTGATCAGGTTATCTATTTATCTGTGTGGCATCACTCCACAAAGATACAAAGAAACTCTATAT
Source organism: Heptranchias perlo (assembly GCF_035084215.1). NCBI lineage: Eukaryota > Metazoa > Chordata > Chondrichthyes > Hexanchiformes > Hexanchidae > Heptranchias > Heptranchias perlo. The sequence continues at coordinate 180,554,117 of NC_090325.1, forward strand.
AGCAATAAGCTGTTTGGGGGAGGGTGGGGGGGGGGGGCGCTCCTCCCTGCTCCTTCGTTGACAGCACAGTGAGATCTGAACTTGAGGAGAATTGCAGGCGCTAAGAGAAAAGTTTAAATGGCAGATGATTTTTTATTTGGTTGAGAAAGCCACTTGTAAAGTATTCTTTCAACAAGCACTTTCATAACTCGTACAAAGTTCATCCAGGAATGTTTATTGAAAATAAGTGTACAGCACCTGATGGTGATTGCATTCTATTTTGTTGAATCAGCTTGGTGGGAATGTTGTGTTTCAGTCAGGATGCCTTGGCCTCTGAGTTTAGTCAGTGTTTCTTTTCAGAATCTGCAGAAATGAACTTCAACAATTAAATGCTTGCATGCAACCAAATGAAGTACAAGCATTGTGGTTACAATCTGCCATTTAAAAACACAGGGTGTTATAGTCATTACACCACCCCTGTTAAAATTTAGTTTGTATAAAACTGAAGTAACTTTCTAATACAATTGGACAACTCACTCAAATTTAAAGTTCATTTCAAAAAATTGACTTCATGTTCTACATCGATGAAGTAGTTGTCCCATTTCAACCACTAAAAGCATTCCTACTGCTGTTTTATTTAATGGTACAGATGTGAAAGATGTCTCAGACAAATGGAAGTCTGAACAGAGTAGTCTGGAAGCTTATGGATAGATGCAGTGAGAGAGGAAGGAATGGGTCTCAATGGAACTTTGGTATTCTCTCAGAAGAGCTGTCAAATCATTCTAATTATTGGCTGTTAACTAATTGTTTCCATTCCCATGCACACTCCCCTCTCATGATGTACATTGGACCCCAATTGTTATTTTAGAGTAGAACTGGTCAGAGCGTGCACCGTGCATCCCCTGACCAGTTTCACTGGTGATCAAGCTGAAAAGTCCTTGGAAAAGTAAGCTTTAAATTATGTTTGTGAGGCCAGCAGAAACATGAGTGCGCCTCCACGCTGCACAAAAAAAATCTGGGCCACTGCCGCTGTGGGCTCTCTCCCTCCATGATCTCGCACCTCCCTGGACTTACCTTGTTGCTGGCCAGGTGGCCTCTGGCTGCCTGGTATTGCGCCAGCCTGAATCCAGCGAGCTGCATTGGGGTGCCTGTTCAACACCTGAGCTTCGCCAGTTCTATTTAAATGAGGCCCGGGACTCAAAATGGCTCCAGCTTCTTCTGTGCCGAAACGGACGAGCTGCCGGCATGCTCTGGCTACCCAAAAGTTAAAATCAACCCCATAGTCTGACAGCACAGAGGCAGTGAGAGGGGTCAAGAGAGGTAGAGCTGGATGTCATCAGTTCGAGATGTTGGCAAAGGGCAGCGTGGAGATGAGGAAAAGAAGGGGGCCAAGGATGGATCCTTGGGAGATTCCTGGGGCGATGGTTGGGGAAGGGGTGGGAAGGGAAGCCTTTGATGGAAATCATCTGGATATGATCTGATAGGTAAGAGTGGAAACAAGGAAGGGCAGGATGATTGAGAGGCATTGGAGGAGGTTTTAGTCAACCATCTCAAAGGCTACAGAGAGGTTGAGGGGGATGAGAAGGGATAATGCACCATGGTCACAGTTGCGGAAAATGGTGATGGAGGCGCGTTGGGGGAGGGGTGGAAATCTGATGGGAGGGATACCAACAGAGAATTGCTGGAGAAATGAGCCTGGATCTGGGAGGCAACAACACGTTCTAGGACTTCTTAGGAACTATTTGCACTAATTTCTGTCCTGCTTGATGTTAGTGTGACTGCCATTGTAATTTGAAAATTGATTGGGTATCCAATTTATTAAAATTCAAATGAAATCTTTCAGTACAAGCTCTGATGCCAATAGTGAATTCCAATGTTTGAGAATACTCAACTTCTCCTGGTTTCTCATGCATTATTCAGGCAATAAACATCAATGCGCTTAGGTCTATAAAATGTATTAACGCTGATCATCTGTAGGAGGTTTTCTGTGGTCACGTAGGAGGTTTTCTGTGGCCCAGACCTTGTACTGTGTGAGCTATTTGTGTGTTTCTGAAATCTCTGTTGGTTTTCAGACTGGTTTGCAAAAAAAGTAAGCAGAATTAAAATGAACCAGTTTTTCCTCCCAGCTATAATTTGTAAAATGGTGGAGGGAGCACACTTAATAATGAAAAGGTCATGAAATGTTTGAAACTGGTTTGTACAAAAAGTAGTAGTGTTAGTACCAAAGAATCTATTGTGTGCTTTGCTTTGTCCACGTCAGCTATTTTTGCACCGTTCTCTGGCTGAGGGGGATGGCCAGGTGACTGATGTAAGGCATCTGCCAGTGTTGCTTGTAACCAGGCATCGGAAACACATGGGAATGGCCTGAGTTCCTGTGCCATTTGATTTTAATTTCCCACCTTATCTGTTCCCACACTTCAACCTCACCTGCTTTATCACTTCTCTCTCTGGCATATTTTCTGAAGATATGGTTGAGATAATTTACAGTGTGGTAAATTCCCATCATGAAATGGCATCCTACCCTTCCATGGTAAGCTGCCAATAGAACTAGTTCCATTTATTTGATTAAATGGAAGAGGACCTAGCTTTTCAATTTGATCTACAATTTGTACAGTCTCGTCAAAATCCAGTTGACTGCTTTGGTGACCGATGCATGCGGCAGGTTTAAGAATTAATGAAATGCAAATGGCAACTATGTCTGTAAAACATAGAATGCTTCATTAGGTCCTGTGCAAATTAACACCCTCAGTCTGTTGCGAATACCCAGAATGTGTCTCAACATGGGAATGTAATTAAAGCTTATGTAAAATTTCATTAGCTCTGTGCTTTTATGCTGTAGTATATGTGTATAATAGGTCTCTGCAGTGTCACACATATGCTCAATGGTGGGTAAACAAGTGTCTTACTGCAGTGAGTTGATATTTTTGTGTGCTTTTGAAGGTTTAAAAATGTTCAGGAATACTGACTTCTGAAGTCCTTGAAAATTGGATTACAAATTTTTGTCATAAATGGCATTTTTTAGCTCTTTAAACGCTTTGAATCACTTTTAATTGAGTCCTTCAGTAAATTTAACCTGCACTGAGTACTTTATTCCGATTGATTTATAGTTATTGTAGCTCCCGTTTTTCATGAGATTTATTGATTTGTGCCTCTGTGACTTGGTGGCACATTTTGAAATGTGTACCTGTTTAAAATGTTCCCAATAGATTTATCTTTTATTTTTCAGAAATGATTATATAAACTTAATATTTTAAAACTCTAAATCTTTTTAGAGGTAATGAAGTTGATATTTATGGCTTGTACATATGAAGTTGTGTACATCATGTATCGCAAAGTTGAGGTGTAAGTAAAATTGTGCAATCTGTATTTACCCTGGTGAAAGAAACACATTTATACCACAATCGGTGTGTGTCAAGACTTGAGTATTGGATTTCTTTCTTGTAGGTCTTCGGTTGTTGTTTCTTAAAAAAAAAATCTTCTACTGGAAGAATGAAGAGAATAAGGTTTTAGATTTGAGATTTAACATTGAGGCGGCATTCAGTCATTGTATAGAATTATTTTTTAGTTAAACTTTATTGAGGTATTTCCACGCTTCACAAAATCTAATTTGTGCTAATTACATTCCAGATCCATTTGTTTGCTTTAATATACTGCGGGTTTATTTTCACATTAAATTTATCTTGACTATTGCAGTCTTAATTGAATGTACCATTTATTCAATTCTATTAATAGTGACTATGCATTTTAATTTTGTCCAGGTTGTTTCCTGTCTGCCTTTATGTCAAGTAATTGAGCTAAAACCTTATCCTAGCAATGTGACTCAGTGCTGCATTATGTCTTATCTCAGGAGAGACGCCCCCTTAGAATTGAACTAGTCAACCACATTAAGGGGATAATGATGTTTTGGAACACTAGCTACTCCTGTAGATAAGAGTGAGCCAGTTTGCATGAATTATTGAGTATTAAAATGGTAAAAGTATGTGTTTCAAAGAAAGACTCAATTTTTAAAAAAATCATCTGCATATATAAATATAATATTCTATGGAGAAATATCAGATACAAAATATTTTCACTGAGTACCCGAGCAACTGACAATGCCTTTCATTTATATCTTTCTTCCTTTGATTTGGCATCTGTTTTTCATTACACCTCTGTGAAACATCTTGGGACATTTTTCGATGTTAAAGGTGCTATATAAATGCTAATTGTTGTCATTTAGAATCTTTGACCTAAAAAAAATTCCAAAATGCATCACATGGAAAACAAACAACTTTTTCATTCGTGAGTTATTGGGTTCTTCTTCACTCATAGAAAAAAACACTATGTTCCATAGTTGCCCTGTGTAACCTTTGTATATAGTAGGTCGATCTGAGGGACCTTGACGATGGTGAGACTATCAGAGGATTTATATGACACAAAGTAACCCACGAGAGAGTAACCCTCAAATTAATTTATGGTGACCCGTTTGTAAAGCTTCCGTGGTTCTCTTATGATGTCAATGAGTGGAAGCCTTTATAATGTAAGAAAACACAAGATAGTAGCAACCATGTTATTGGCTGAAGGTTATTTTGTATGGAATAATTGGTTCTGGATTGGATTTTGGTGTAGACATCCCACTCAATTCATCAAGGGATTGGTGACAAGCCACTCAGCCTTACAATCATTGCTTGATATTGAGTTTGGGTCAGTAGAAGTACTGTACAATTGTAGGATGGAATAAATTGTACATCTGCCTGCAATAGTTGTAACTTAATTTCCTGATGAATAAACATAGAGCGACATTCATGTTGAAAGTAGTAAAGGGACTCCATGATCATCTTTCCAATCTTCTCAGATTGGATGTGGTGAGTAATTCATGAGAAAAATGTGTTGGTAGGAAAGAAATACATAGGAGAGAGGTTTTATTTGATTAGCTGGTATAAAACTAGGTGTAGCTAGAAATAGCTGCAACAGGGGTATATCTGTCTCATAAAATTGGTTGCTGGGAGTAGACAAAGTTTTGGGGTAATTTACTCAGGTTTCAATGGGCACCACACGGATTTAGAAAACTGCAGAATCAAGGGATTCAATGAATGTCATAATCACAGATGGCTTATTAATGCAACCTCTACCTCCAGATTGTGTTCCTGTCTCTTTCACCTTAAGTACCTTTTATTTTACCGAGTTTCAGTATACTCTTTAAATTAGTTTGATCAGGTAACCATATCTCTAGATACCCTCAACAGAGCAAAGCCAAAAGAGATGAAGGACTAAAGGAAGCAAAAATGATTCAACAAGAACATGGGGAAAAATACTTAATTAAATCGTTTGAATCTGTCTTCTTTCCCCTTTGTCTCTCCACCTGCTTAGTAACCAGGGAATGTTTTGTCATCCACATGTGTTTTGTAAAAGTGCTCTTGCTCTTTTTTTAAACCTTTATTGTGCTGTCTTTCTCTCTGGGCTACAGACAGCTGCACGAATGTGAAGAAAACAAATACTATCGTAAAAGTGATCAGTAAAGGAAAGGGTAGCAGTTAATGATGAATTATACTGGAACATTCACACAATAACCTTGGAAGACCCATCCCATAAACTGAAAAGCAGGTGATTTTCCACAGGGAGGATGGGAGAATCTGGTGCACAACTTCTAGCAGGCAGCCAAAAAGCTGCATTGGCATGAGACATTGGGAGCATGATGCCTGGTCCCCCTCTCCCTGGACAATGCCACATGTAAAAGAACCAAATAAAGGGTTGACCCATGTTTCACTGAAAAATTCTCAATCTATTTGTATGAACATTTAGACAGAAAGAACTAGAGCTGTCCTTTTTAGAAATATTCTCAGGGCAGATTAGGGACAAAACCTGTAGACCGTTGTGATTAAGCAACGGCTACTTTGCAAAGTCAATCATGATTAATTAACCATCGGGTTATTGTATTAGCTTATCTGAGACTGCACTACGCTGCTAGTGCGCATCCTTACAACATAAAATGAGGTACATTCTTCTCATCCTTCCCGGTAATTTTGGAATTTGCATGTAATTTTGTAGTTGAATTTTTCTCCCTGACTGATGAATGTATTCATTTGTTTAAAATGAACAGTATAAATGTAATTGGATTCCTGGTTTTCAATTTTTAAAAAAATTAAGTAAGCAATAAATAAAAGAAAAATGTATAAAGAAGTTGGCTGTCACATTAGTGGGGCCACTAAGTTGACCTCAGCGTCCCCAAGCTATGTAGGGTTCCCTCTCCTGATCATTCGCCAGTGACTCCTTCTGGAAAGTACACCTATGTGGACATTAGGTGAAGGCAGTATTCAGCTCGGCTATGTTGTTCCTCATGGTTGAAAGGCCTATCAGCAGTTGGTATCTGAGTTTTATGCTGAGGAATGATCACAAGGGTGAGGTGCCAGAGGATTGTTTGTGCCCCAGCATGAAATGCTTCTTTTAGGAAAGAATGGCAAAGGAAAAAAAAATTAGTTGAGGTGGGGGAAGAAGTAGTGGGCAGTCAAGTATAATGTGGTATGTGTATGGAGGCCAACATCTTGGATAAGATTGAATTTAACTGCTGTTTTGCAATATTGGCAGATGAGTGTCTATTTCTGATGACATTCCTGTTGGACAGTACTGCTGGAGCTATAAATAATTACCATTTGGATTGGAATTTATAGCAGCTTCACTAATGTGAATACATCAGTTCTGCATATATTATAAAAAGAGAAGTTAGTATAGGGGAACATCTAGGCAATAGCGATCATAACATTTTTTTTATTAGTTCATGGGATGTGGGCGTTGCTGGCAAGGCCAGCATTCATTGCCCATCCCTAATTGCCCTTGAGAAGGTGGTGGTGAGCTGCCTTCTTGAACCACTGCAGTCCATGTGATGAAGGTTCTCCCACAGTGCTGTTAGGAAGGGAATTCTGGGATTTTGACCCAGCGATGATGAAGGAATGGCAATACATTTCTAAGTCGGGATGGTGTGTGACTTGGAGGGGAACATGCAGGTGGTGTTGTTCCCATGTACCTGCTGCCCTTATCCTTCTAGGTGGTAGAGGTTGCAGGTTTGGGAGGTGCTGTCAAAGAAGCCTTGGCAAGTTGCTGCAGTGCATCCTGTGGATGGTACACACTGCAGCCATGGTGCGCCGGTGGTGAAGGGAGTGAGTGTTTAGGTGGTAGATGGGGTGCCAATCAAGCGGGCTGCTTTGTCCTGGATGGTATCGAGCTTCTCAAGTGTTGTTGGAGCTGCACTCATCCAGGCAAGTGGAGAGTATTCAATCACACTCCTGACTTGTGCCTTGTAGATGGTGGAAAGGCTTTGGGGTGTCAGGAGGTGAGTCACTCACTGCAGAATACCCAGCCTCTGACCTGATCTTGTAGCCACAGTATTTATGTGGCTGGTCCAGTTAAGTTTCTGGTCAATGGTGACCCCCAGGATGTTGATGGGGGATTCAGCGATGGTTCTTGTCTCCATTTTACAGAAAGAATATAGAGGCAATGGAGAGGGTGCAAAAAAGATTCACAAGGATGATACCAGAACTGAGAGGATATACTTATCAGGAAAGGCTGAACAAGCTAGGGCCCTTTTCTCTAGAAAAGAGAAGGCTGAGGGGTGACCTGTTAGAGGTCTTTACGGTAATGAAAGGGTTTGATAGGGTAGACGTAGAGAAAATGTTTCCACTTGTGGGGGAGTCCAAAACTGAAGGTTGACTAAATAGTCGCTAATAAATCCAATAGGGAATTCAGGAGAAACTTCTTTATCCAAAGAGCGGTAAGAGTGTGGAATGAGCTACCGCAAGGAGTAATTGAGGCAAGTAGCATAGATACATTTAAGGGGAAGCTAGATAAGCACATGAGGGAGAAAGGAACAAAAGGACATGCTGATACGGTTAGATGAAGTACGGAGGGAGGAGGCTAATGTGGAGCATAAACGCCAGCATAGACCAGTTGGGCTGAATGGCCTGTATCTGTGTTGTAGTTTTAATGTAAAAAGAAATGGACAGTGCCTCTTTTTTTCCATTTGTGCAATAGTGTTGTCTTTTATTCACATTCCCTAACTGTTTACCTTTTTACCCCTACCCCTTCCCTGGTTGCTAAAGCACCACTTTGGCCATTTATACATTTTTTTTTGTAATTATAATGCATGCTAATTATGGCAGTTAACACATGTGCTGTAATTGCTGAAACTTTGTTTTTTGATTTGGGACATCCTGAAGTCCTGAAAGGTGCGATATAAATGCTAGTTCATTCATTCCTTAGAAATATCCAGTTGGACTTTGAGCCCAACTGTCTAAAGTTGCAGATGTAAACTGTCAAATCAATCAGTCAGGTGATCATATTTTCACAAGCCCTGCCGCTGAGTTCTTACCCATGGTATATTCCGAGCTTTTTTTTTTCATTTGTGGTTTGCGTACCTGGGTGAAGTTCAATTGTTGAGAATAGTGACAAGAGTCTATTGGTTTGCTGTGGAGTGACAGGATGCTGTCTGGATCACCCCACCCCCTGACTTTCTCAGATAGTGAGTTTCTAATTTCATTACAGGAGAGGGAAAACATGCAGAATGGAATCAACTCCCTTAATCGCCATCCAAAGAAAGCCCTGATTAACTGGTCATTAAAATATTGAATATGTGATCTTGGTGTATAGAAAATGACACCTGCATTTCCCTGCACGAGGCATTGCACTTCAAAATAATTCATTTGTATGTGAAGTGTTTTGGGATGTTTCTGTGACGTAATAAGACACTGCACAAATTCAAACTTCTTTGTTCTGGTGGGAGGCAAGGAGGGAATGTCAGAAGATGAGTCAACCCAGTCTGCTCTTGGACACTTTTGAGAGCCCAGCCCAAGAGTGATGAAAGAGATGGACAGAATCTTGATAGATAGCAGCATGTTTCTCTGGCCTTTTATTTTTGAGGAGCAGGATGTGACTGAGTAAAGGAGACCTGAAGGGAGATAAAGCAAGTACAAGTGGGAAAATAACAAATAAAGCAAGTAGCAAATTGAGCCCCACGAGAATACAGCTCTACTAGAATGTAATGAATGAAGGACGCAGATAGTCACAGTGGCACCAGAATACACTTGTGTTTTTACCATCTTCCTACACCATGTGCCTTTAGCTTGTATGGCCTACATTGTATTGCCACCTGCTTCAATCAAAAAAATGTATCTGCCACAAAAGATGAAATGGAATTTTTTGAAACTTGGAATATTGAAGGAAGAAAGAAAGAACTTGCTTTCAGATGGTGGCTAATCACATCTCTCTGGACATCCCAAAGTGCCTCACATCTGGTTATTTTTTGAAGTGCAGTTGCTGTTGCCACATGGGCAAATATAGCAGCCAGTTTACCCACATCAAGGTCTTTCATCAGCAAATGAGATGAATGACCAGTTGATCTGTTTTGATGGTGGTTTCCCAAGGCACCAGAAATCCCTGCTGTTCTTTGAATAATGCTATGGAATGTTTTACGCCCACCTGAACCAACAGTCAGACGAGCTTCGTTTATAAGTTCTGATCCAAAGGATGGCACTTCAGAACTACACTGAAGTGTCAGCCTGGATTATGTGCTCAGATCCTGGAGTGGAATCCATAGCCTTCTGACTCCTGGGTATGATCGCTACTGACTGAGTCAAGTTTACTCTCTTTCAGTTGCACTGCAGGTTGTGGCATTGCAACTAATGGCAACGAGGTACAGTCAACATTATTATAATTCTACAGCCCTGACCTCCCGTTTTAAAGATGCCAGTCCCTTCCCCCTGTGTTCACGTGCCCTAACACCTTTAAAAATATAATTGAACAGGTACTTGCACTTTGTGAATCCTGGTTAGTAGGAACCGTAAATGTGGTCACGTTTCAACTAAAATCTACTTTTGTAAAAGAATGTATGCATGTGTGTCTTTCCAATCAAAAAATGAAATTGTTGAACTGAAGAGCTCCCCTGATGGCTCAGTATGTGTATATGGACCCCGGCTGTGGTGCAAAGCCTAATGAGAAGTTCCCAGGTTTGATTCTGGGTTCGTGCTTCTCTGGTCAAGGTAAGCGAATGCAACAATTATCTTCAGTTGGTCTCTCCTAGGAAGACAAAAAAATTGGCCCGAGTGCCTGTTCTCGATCACTACTCAGTGATGCCTGGAAAGTGCTTTTGTGTGTGGTGAAAATAGAATTAGGCTCAGCTGCGACGCACTCAAGCAGCCTGACCCATGTTCTGACTGGACTCCCATATGAGGAATGGTTACTTGGGTCAAAGAGCAGAGGGACAGTAGCCCAGCACAAGTCAGTGTCTTAAAGAGAGGAGGGAGAACAAAAAAAATACGTTGACCTGCAAAGTAAATTTTCTGGTCTGCAAAGTGGAACTCCATCAGTACCTACTGCTCCAAAAATTTATATGATGCAGATCAAAGTGTGAAAAGTTTTAAGAAAATATTAAATCTAATCTGTAGAGATTTACTTGAAAAGCAGCTTCTCTTTTCCAGCAGTAAGGTTTGCATGTATTATAAGTATCATTTTGATGTTTCTCATTCTCTATATTTTTTAAACTTCCTGGCACTGGCACGATGGGCAGAATGGCCGCCTCCTGTGCTGTATCATTCTATCATTCTAAACATGGGGATTTATTGCACCTAAAGGGGATTTGAAGAGTCAATGCAGGAAGAGGCACAGTGAGATTTTTAGCTGTGTTGCTTTTCTGACTGCACTGTCTAGAATATTGATGTTGTATAGTTTTGACAGAAGTCTGCATTCCCTGCAGTACCAGAGCTAAGCAAATGTGTCCTCCATATATTTATGATGAACAAACAAACCAATGACCCTACATGTATCAGCTAAATTAACATCCGTACATTGTTCTGTTTTAAATTTAAAATAGGATTTTTAAAGCTGTATTTCCTTTTCTGTGGATGAATGAACTGTCGATAATTCAATTCACGACTCTTGGCTTCTGGCAATGTGATTTGGGATGAGTATGAATACAAGGCAGAAATCCAAAAAAGTCTGGGTTTAGTTTTAACAAGGACAAAAGTCCTTAGTACTGCCACTTCAGTTGTGGCATTCTCTTTTTTTTAAAAAAAAGAATTCTTATTTAACTATTACTTTCCTTTTTCTTCCTTTCTTTTGAATACTGTATGACCTGAACACCTCTGACCCGAGGTAACTTTGTATTTGATAATTCGTTTCACCACTGATTTTAACAGTCTGAATTTAGTTCATGGTTTGGTGATTGAGTCAAATCAATGCAGAGAAATATATATTTTGATTTTTAAAAAAAAAACTATCCAGCGTAGGATGCCGACAGCACTGCAGAGCAAATTCATTCCTCCATTATCTGGGATTCTGTCCACACCAATATATTGAGTTGCAGTTCCCTATGCTGTTTTAATATTTGGTTTTCCTAATGTTGCTTTTACTTATACAAGCAGTGTAACAAAATTCTGATCACATCTTCTCTACGCAGTATATGGAAAGTTCACATAACCTTGTACTCTCCTTACCTGACATCACAATTTTTATTTATAGACCATTAACTTGTCAAGTTACTTGACTTATTGTAAAACACTGTTGCTGTATTGTCTTGGCAATCAAGTAATGGAAAGCTGCACATTTTTATGGATAATGGGAGACCAGCAGGACTTGGGGTTACGAGCATTTATTTCTTCATTTATTTCCTAGGCCTTGATTTTAACCCTTCCTTGCCCAGTGAGAATGGTGTGTGGGAGGGGTTAAAATTAGGCCAGATCGCCTTACTAGCCTGAGGTCGCTCCATTCCTGCCTGGCGCCATTTTATCTTCGCTGATTTCCAGTCAATCGAGGTTTCCGCTACAGGCAGGCAGGAGGCCTACTTTACATTCAAAAGCCACGGCCCGGTGACACCATCGGTGCCGGGATGTGTTCTTAACTAAAAGTCGGGGGGAGTCCCGCACTGTCAGCAGCCCGACAGCAGAGCCACGGCTGGAGGCGTCGACTGGCCAGAAGAGACCGTAGTAAGTTTTAAAAAAATTACTTGTGTCAGAACTCCTGGTAGGCCAGGAGGAGCAGTAGTGCTCCCCCCAGGCCCCGCAAAGAGTCCTTGAGCCTCCCCAACTCCAGCCACACTAGGACTCCCATTAAGATCGGCAGAGCCTCCACGTCCTGGGTCTCTCCAGATGCGCCGCCCGCTTTGGGGCTTGTGCGCACTATTCCCATCCCCTACTAAAATCGGGACCATAGGTTCTGCTCGTGCTGATAAGATCAGCTGGCACAGGAATAGTTAATCTACCATACATCCACCCCAGACTCCAGCTTCCGGTTTTGCCACAGATTTGAGCGATGTCCAAAATTAAATTCAATAAAGTGCCGCCTGTTCTCGTGTACCTGTGCAGATAAAGGGAACATCAAATGATACAGTAGCCAGCAGGTATTCCGGTCAACACTCACTCTGCCCACCAGCACAGGCATACATTCTAAACAGGGAGGCTTTGTATTCAATTTAAAGTTGGCAGCTACGTTGTGGTGATTGCAGTGGACTACAGATGGGATTGTTGGAGGTGAGTACATTCTGTTTTTCGTGCTCACCTCTGTAGCAGGGGATGGGGGAAGAGGGGCTACAGTTGGTGTAAGGGGAATGTTTTTTTATGGTTCCCTTGGCTCTGTGGCTGGAGTTGCAAATAGACATATAACTTGTAGATCGACTGATGGATCAGCTGTTCCACTGATAATTGAACGCAGTTAAGGTGTCAGCCTTGGCTCAGTGGTAGCACTCTCTCCTCTGAGTCATAAGGTTGTGGGTTCAAGCCCCACTCCAGAGACTTGAGCACTTAATCTAGGCTCACACTGCAGTGCAGTACTGAGGGAGCGCTGCACTGTTGGAAGTGCTGACTTTTGGATGAGACGTTAAACCAAGGACCCGTCTGCCCTCTCAGGTGGATGTAAAAGATCCCACGGCATTATTCAAAGAAGAGCAGAGGAGTTCTCCCCAATGTCCTGGTCAATATTTATCCCTCAACCAACAGCACTTAAAAAAAAACCAGACTATCTGTTCATTATCTCATTACTGTTTATGGGACTCTGCTGTGTGCAAATTGGCTGCCGCGTTTCCTACATTACAACAGTGACTACATTTCAAAAGTACTTAATTGACTGTAAAGGGCTTTGGGATGTCCTGAGGTTGTGAAAGGTGCTATATAAATGCAAGTTCTTTCTTACAAGTTGCTCTTGTTGACAGGAGCAGGGCAACAGTGGGGAGTGCTCCTGAAGAGGATTGTGATGAGTATGTGAGTAGCTGGGCATGTAAAATACAGAGCAGTAATCAACAATGTAATTCAGGGACTCTTAGTTATCTAGGAGAGTGATCAGGTGTTCCTTCCATTATAATGGATAATCGAAGTTCTGCTCTAACTTGATCCTGGCAGTAAAAATGTTGGTGAAATGAATTATCTTGTTCATGTGACCATACCAGCTTAAGAATTGTTTCAAAACTTATGTACATGTATATACACTTGTTTGGTGCAGTGACTTTCTTCAGTTCACATTAAAGTTTGTAACCAGACAATACTAAATTTTAAAAAATAGGAACCTGATTAGATGTTGATTCTTTACCTTCATAGTGTGATAGAGACCTCAATATACTAAAGATAACTGAAACAGATTTCTCTTAATGATATGGAGATTGTTGCAGCCTTTCACTCTAACTTGTAATTAAAATCAGTTCTGCTGCTAGTGAAATCAAGTAAATAGGCAATGTTTGTAACACACTAATTTCTTAAGTTGGCAATGTTCTCGTTATGATAAATTTAGGGAAGACAAGGGGATACAATGGGCTCACTGAAGATTGCACTACTTGGGATAGCCAATTTGGTTGGCTAGTAATGAACAGAATTTAATTTCTATCCTTTTCACTAAGTGCAGTTTGAATTGAATATATCCAGTACAAAAAATGATTTTAGCAGATATTTTGTGTGTTTTGAAAAAAAATCAATGCAATATAAATTTATGAGATAATAAAGGAACATTGACATTGGTGGTGGCAATAATTATCAATCACAAACTGTTATTAAACCAGTAATGCATCAGGTTAGTGATATTGCTGTTTGCAGTGTCGCTCAAGAAATGTGAGCAAAGGACAAGTTATTTTTTCATTAGTGGTGGACGATAAAGGTGTAACCTGATTGCATTAGTTTAGGGAGGGAGGGAGAGGCAGGTAAACATTAATATAGAAGTAACAATGCCCTTTTAACAGATGAATCTGCAGTTTGGTTAAGTCGAGGTTACTTTTTTTTTCTCTCTCCATTTTCTCCTCCTCTTGTAAGTTTGGGCTATAGCTCCATTGTTGCCCTCTCATACCTTAAAGTGCCCCTAACAATGAATGTTGACAGGCTATTTGACTGCATAAAGCTAAGCCCAATCCTCTTCAGGAGCACTCCCCACTGTTGCCCTGCTCCTGTCAACAAGAGCAACTTGTAGGAAAGAACTTGCATTTATATAGCGCCTTTCACAACCTCAGGACATCCCAAAGCCTTTTACAGTCAATTAAGTACTTTTGAAATGTAGTCACTGTTGTAATGTAGGAAACGTGGCAGCCAATTTGCACTCAGCAGAGTCCCGTAAATAGTAATGAGATAATGAACAGATAGTCTGGTTTTTTTTTAAACCCAATCCTGTCTTCATCCAGTGTCCACACACACACACTTTTCCAGCAGGGGTCACTGAATACTTTTGCGATGCTGATAACCTGGTTAATTTTCCTCTCCCAACCACGTCCCCCCTCCCCACTTCCTTAACCCAAGAGGTGAAAAAGAAGGGGCCTGTCTGCACCCCAGCTGAGATCAGCTAAGCCAACATAGATTAGGTTTTGAACCTGCAGATTTAATGATCTATATGCTTCAGCTACTCCTTCAGTAATTTTAGTGAGTCATCTGGAGAGCAAGCTTAGTTTAAAGGTTAAAAGTTATACAGATCAATATTAAAGCTATAGATGTGACTGTATCTTCACATATCTGTTCTTTTTCTGAACAAATTCAGGTATTAAAGATTAGAAGGCCTATTGGTAGGCAATACATGTTAATTGAAATAAGAATGCTTCTGAATTGGATGTGATCATGTTGTTTAATTCCTGTATTTACAAAAATAAAATTGGATAACAACTACGATGATAATGATTTGACACATTTTGTCATTATAGCAAATAGATTTCACAACATTTTATGATGATGTTGGGACTGATCATCTGTGCACATTTTACATTTAACATATCCATGATATATTAATTTGCTTTTTTAAATTAGCTTTTGATGGTACAGCATGTTGAGCATCTGGATTTAATATCTGTCATTTTGCAAACTTCTCCATCACTACATGCTTTTATAAGAGAACAATATCCCTGATCTAATTACTCACAAGGAAACCCCGCAGGACTGTGCTAATAGGTAGCAGATGCTCTAAATGATGATGAAATTTACATTATTGCAAGCAAACAACTGCTAAATGTACATGAGCGCAACTGTCAATAATGTTGGCGTTATTGAAAAATAAGTACCAAAACCCTGTAGCAGTTGGAAAGCTGATATGTAATAGATGGGCAACTATTCTAATGGCTTTATTTAACATTGCATTAAATCTCTGAAAATTTTAGTGAGAACCTTATTATTATACAGTCTGTGCTTGTCTGTTAAGATGGTGTTTTGAAAAGCTGCTCAATGTAATCCACTAGATCAACATATAATGGAAGCAGACGTACTCCATGGGTATATAGGTGGGGGCGAGAAGTGGTAGTTTGGTGGAATTACTTTCTGAACGCCATAATTGTCTCATTGCTTGTGTTGGATTTGCACTGTGTACGGAGTGCTTTTGCTGCCTCAGATTTATCAGACTCCCACCTGAGATCAGTGAAGTTGCCAGCTTTAAAATAGATACAGATTCTAAATGCAATGCTGTGTGAGTATGGTGAATCTAATACCAGCCTCTGGGGAAATGGTTGAAGCGAGAGAGAGAAAAAAAGGCTCTTTAAAATCTTTTCAGAACAACCTCATATTTTAAACAATATTAATTGTTTGGCTCCAACCATTTCTCCAGTTGCTAGGATGCTCTGTACAGATTAGTGATGCTGAGAGCACTGCGCTATCTGCATGATGGGAGCAGAAAATCTTCAATCATTCCTGTCCGTATTGGTTATTTATTCTCATCCTCTTGTTTAAATCTCTTCACAACCTCACCCCTCCCTATCTCTGGAACCTCCTCCAGCCCAACAAGCCCAAACCCCCTCCCCTGCCAAATTTTTTGTTCACCTTGCTCTGACCCCTTGTGCACCCCTTCCCTTCATTCCGCCATTGGCAGCTGTGCCTGAAGCTGCCTTGGCCCCGCACACCGGAATCCCTTTCCTAATCCGCTCCGCCTCTCCCACCTCCCTCTCCTCCTTTATGACCCTCCTCAAAACCCATCTCTTTGAACAAGTTTTTGGTCACCCCTCCTAAGCCCTGCATCCTGTTTCTGATTACGCATGTGTGAAAAACCGTGGAACATTTATCGACGTTAAAGGTGTCGTAAGTTATTACTATTATTCATTACCATTTTTGGTGGTTGAGGGAGAAATGTTGGCTCAAAGAGTAGAAATCCCTACAGTTGTTCAAATAGAACCAAGGAATCTTAAACTGAGGTCCTCTGCCAGTGGACATTAAACATCTCAACCAAAGGACAGGAACCCCAACAATGCATCAATTACCTGCAGTATCAGTCAAGATTATCTGTTCAGAGTTTGTCTGTGTGGGGCTTTCTGAGACCTGATTGAGGATTATTTTGCGCAAGGTAGAAGAATGTTTGAGTGGTTATGAACTTATAGCATACTTCGTTTAACTTGCTTTAATTTTCTTTTCGTAGCTTTTCTAATTGTCTTGAAAAGGGTGCTCCTTGTTTACTTTATAATTAAATGGCATCCCCATATTTCTTTTGAATCTTGCCCAGTAAATGGTATCTCTGTGGATTACGTGTCATTTTAGTGTTTGATTGCCGCTTGCTGCTGACAGCGATAATTGAAGTTTATGAGTTGTTGTGAAACAAATGCATATTATTTCTAATTAGTGTAACATGTTCAGTCTCTTCTGCGATGAATCACATTGTGCCCAAGTACCTCTCCTCTTCCAATTGGCTACGCCACTGATCTTGTTGGTTAATGATAAAACACAAGTATGGATTTTAATGACTTCATGTCAGCTTCAAGGCAGTTCTTTGTAACGTGAATGTGCAGGATGTTGATAGAACTGACTGACTGTTGCATCCCATATAAAAATGTGAGCTGAGCTTGGGCAAAGCTGATGATCGAATGACCACAGTTTGTAAACTCAGCATTTGCAATTGAACTGCTAAAGAGATGCAATACTATTTTTGTGCCCCAAAAAATGACTATCCATTAATTATAGTTTATTCATAGGATAATATGAATAAATAAAAACCCTTTAGTATTGTAATTGCCTCTAATTTTACTTCATAATGCACCAAATTAGAAGTGTACTGAAATAATTTTTGCAGCTGTGATTTGACACAAACTTGTCCATATTTTCCACACCGCTGGTGGCAACTCTATTCAACGGTCTTGTGTGATTGTCAAGAAGCAGGCTAATAATGAAAGGGTGCGCATTACGCATATAATTAGTCAGAGGACAGACAAAAAAGTCAAGCTGTCACTCAACTGGTTGTTCCCCAGTTTTCTCTCTATTTCTGGTCTTGCTGCACTATTCATCTCCTGCAGCTGAGTGTGCAGGTGGTCAGCACACTCATAGGCCCTTGTCGTTGTTGAGCTGGTCACGAGGAGCTTAACACTGATTCTTCCCTCTTCTCTTTATGGTGCTCTGCATTTGTGTTCTAACACACTGAACTCTACACCTGTACTCAACGCACCAATATTTCAGTGATGTAGTTTGAATTGCAATTGCAATTTTTCAAAGTGTTGTAAACTGCTGAGGTGTTGTGGAAAAATCTGCTTGTTGCATTTCAGTTGTACGTGAGCCATCATTTCTCTTATAACTTCACTAAGGATGCTGATTCTGGCTATTATATTGCTTAACTTCATTTGAAAGAAATGGCTCTGTGCATAATTTTTATTGTCAAATTTACAAGTCTTTACAAGAATTAACAAGAACAGCCAAGACTTCCTCAGTTGATCTTTCTGGTGCATCTTCTTGCCTGATTCTGGAAATTAGTGTTCTTACTGCTGAATCAGCCGACAGCTGTAATATTAAGGTTTGCAGATGGTTAATATGTCAAGCTGATGCGTGTTCTGTAACTGATGTCATGTTCAAAATCAGGGAAGAGCTCAAAGAGAATATGTGATGTAAGTTGTGTCATTTGGTATACTGGTAGTCCTGGGTGGTTGTAACAGGCCAGTATTTGTATTGGAGGAGACGCACTGGACTACTGTTAGATTCAACATTTGCCTGATGAGCAGACCTGCCCAAATGATGCACGAGACATTGTTTTATTCATTCATGGGATGTGGGCGTCGCTGGCAAGGCCAGCATTTATATTTATTGCCCATCCCTAATTGCCCTTGAGAAGGTGGTGGTGAGCCGCCTTGAACCGCTGCAGTCCGTGTGGTGAAGGTTCTCCCACAGTGCTGTTTGATAGGGAGTTCCAGGATTTTGACCCAGCGACGATGAAGGAACGGCGATATATTTCCAAGTCAGGATGGTGTGTGACTTGGAGGGGAACGTGCAGGTGGTGTTGTTCCCATATGCCTGCTGCCCTTGTCCTTCTAGGTGGTAGAGGTCGTGGGTTAAGAGGTGCTGTCGAAGAAGCCTTGGTGAGTTGCTGCAGTGCATCCTGTGGATGGTACACACTGCAGCCACGGTCCACCGGTGGTGAAGAGAGTGAATGTTTAGGGTGGTAGATGGAGTGCCAATCAAGCGGGCTGCTTTGTCCTGGATGGTGTCGAGCTTCTTGAGTGTTGTAGGAGCTGCACTCATCCAGGCAAGTGGAGAGTATTCCATCACACTCCTGACCTGTGCCTTGTCTATGGTGGAAAGGCTTTGGGGTGTTAGGAGGTGAGTCACTCGCTGCAGAATACCCAGCCTCTGACCTGCTCTTGTAGCCACAGTATTTATATGGCTGGTCCAGTTAAGTTTCTGGTCAATGGTGACCCCCAGGATGTTGATGGTGGGGGATTCGACGATGGCAATGCCGTTGAATGCCAAGCGGAGGTGGTTAGACACTCTGGTTGGAGATGGTCATTGCCTGGCACTTGTCTGGCGCGAATGTTACTTGCCACTTATGAGCCCAAGCCTGGATGTTGTCCACGTCTTGCTGCATGCAGGCTTGGACTGCTTCATTATTTGAGGGGTTGTGAATGGAACTGAACACTGTGCAATCATCAGCGAACATTCCCATTTCTGACCTTATGATGGGGAGAAGGTCATTGATGAAGCAGCTGAAGATGGTTGGGCCTAAGACACTGCCCTGAGGAACTCCTGCAGCAATGTTCTGGGGCTGAGATGATTGGCCTCCAACAACCACTACCATCTTCGTTTGTGCTCGGTAAGACTCCAGCCACTGGAGAGTTTTCCCCCTGATTCCCATGGACTTCAATTTTACTAGGGCTCCTTGGTGCCACACTCGGTCAAATGCTGCCTTGATGTCAAGGGCAGTCACGCTCACCTCACTTCTGGAATTCAGCTCTTTTGTCCATGTTTGGACCAAGGCTGTAATGAGGTCTGGAGCCGAGTGGTTCTGGCGGAACCCAAACTGAGCATCGGTGAGCAGGTTATTGATAAGTAAGTGCCGCTTGGAAGGTATCGTCGACAGTACTATTATCACTTTGCTGATGATTGAAAGTAGACTGATGGGGCAGTAATTGGCCGGATTGGATTTGTCCTGCTTTTTGTGGACAGGACATACCTGGGCAGTTTTCCATATTGTCGGGTAGATGCCAGTGCTGTAGCTGTACTGGAACAGTTTTGCTAGAGGCGCAGCTATTTCTGGACCACAAGTCTTCATCACTACAGCCGGGATGTTGTCGGGGCCCATACCCTTTGCTGTATCCAGTGCATTCAGCCGTTTCTTGATATCTCGTGGAGTGAATCGAATTGGCTGAACTCTGGCTTCTGTGATGGTGGGGATATCAGGAGGAGGCCGAGATGGATCATCCACTTGGTACTTCTGGCTGAAGATGGTTGCAAATGCTTCAGCCTTGTCCTTTGCACTCACGTGCAGGACTCCGCCATCATTGAGGATGGGGATGTTTACAGAGCCTCCTCCTCCCGTTAGTTGTTTAATTGTCCACCACCATTCACGACTGGATGTGGCAGGACTGCAGAGCTTTGATCTGATCCGTTGGTTCTGTGTTGTTGGGTATGGTATGCAATAGGTCCATTTATTTCTAGGATTGTTCTATTTATAGCATTATTATAAAAACAAGCAAAAATACTTACAACATTTTATAAAACCATGAAAGAAAGATTTAGTGTCGATGAAAATGAAGTTTGATGAATTATGATGGTATTGCTACCTTCCCTATTTGTTTAGTGGAGGTTAATCTACTGCAGCAGCAAGTTCAAGTTGTGTCTTTAGAGGAATGTCTGAGATAAAACTATCGGTAACATAAGTTCCTTTAGTAAATTTCAACACTGGTTTTAACAAATGTGAAAGGACAATAGTGGCTACAACTTATTAAACTGTTAGAGGATGCAGCAGGGAGCAGTATAGGCCATCGACCCTGCTTAATATGCAACTCCTTCAATGAATTGTTGCTGAATATTTGTACTGGATATTGTTGGCTGACTGTTTATATTATTTTTGATCCTTTCATACCTAATATGGTTGTTGCCCTTCCTAAATTCTTGCATTTTTTTTCTCTGTGGGACATGTGCATGATTCATTTTAAGACAACATCATAACTATAATCAATATCATTACACATTTTATTCTGTATATTGACCTAGTACCCTGTAATGTATTATAACTTGAAGTGATTTGCGTAAATATTGCAATGTCTTCAATTAACTAAATTATTTATAGGTTGAATGACTAATGGTTGCTCATGAATTCTCATAGATGGACCACGTTTAAAAAAAAACATGAAGGCTATTCATTGAAGAAAATTATCAATGCAGCTTAGCATGCAGTCTGTCTTCATAACCCAACCCTATCATATGGTATTTCTGTATTTTAAGTATATTGAATTATTTATATCCATTTGCCCAACAATAATTGATAGAAAATCTGTACCTAAGTAATATATTTCAGTATCCTTGTAAGTTTAAACATAGTCTGTTAACCCTGAGATCTACATGGCAGTTTTTGCATTCACCTTCGGATTCTGTGTCACTTGATGGCATTGTTGATGACTGCTTCCATCACTTTGCTGATGATTGAGAGGAGGCTGATAGGAAAGTAATTGGCCAGGTTAGATGTATCCTGTTTTTTTGTGGATAGGACATAATAATTTTCCACTTTGTTAGTAGGTACCAATGTCATGCCTGTACTGGAACAGCTTGGCCAGGCAAGGCCCTGGTTCTAGTGTGCAGGTCTTCACTACAGCTGGGATGTTGTCGGGGCCATATCCCTCACCGCATTCAGTGCACCCAGCTGCTTCGTAATGTCAGGTAGAGTGAACAAATTTCTGGACACTTGACATCTATGATCATGAGGACCTTAGGAGGAGGCTGAATAGAATCGTATACTTCAGTCTTGCCTCTTGCACCTGCATGCTGGGCTCTACTACGATTGAAGGTGGGGATGTTCATGGATCTCCTCCTTCTGTTAGTTGCCTGATTGTTCACCACTGGATGTGGTAGGGCTACAGAGTTTTCCTCTGATCCATTAGCCGTGGGACCACTTAACTCTGTAGCCTGATGCGTTTGGTGCCCTGTGTTGTAACTTCAATAGGTTTGTACTTCATTCTAAGTAATGCTTGCTACTGCCCCTGGCATACCTTTCTACACTCTCCATTGAAGCAAGGTTGGTCTAGTGGTTTGATAGTGAGGGAAGTGTAGGGCTGCGTCAGGCTATGAGGTTGTAGTTTATGGTGGGATACAATTCTGTTGCTACTGAATTCCTAGTTTAGGGATTCTAGATCTGTCCTCCGTCTTTCCCATTTAGCACTGTAGTTCTGCCACATGACATGATAGAGGGTGTCCTCAATGTGGAGATGAGACAAGGACTGTGCAATGATAACTCCTACCAGTGCTATCACCGAAAGGTGTGTCTGCGACAGGTGGATTGGTGAGGATGAGGTCCAATTTTGTTTTACTTTTTGCATTGTCTGTCCCTTTTGATGCTCTTGCCCCAGTAGACCCAGGCAATCTCCCACCTTCATCAGTCCCTCTGGTACAACAATTATTTCCCAAACTCAAATCTGATGGCTGCAGGGTCAAGTGCACACAATTCATAACCACTTCTTTGTCTATTGCCAGATCTGAATGACCATCTCAAGCAGTATCGCCTGTTCCTCCACAGCCAATATGTCTTGTAACTCCAGATCATCTTGGAGAAGTGAGCACAATCCCAAACTGTCTCCGCTAGCCTCCCTCCCTTGCCCCCATCCTCATCTGACACCCAAAAAAAGGAGCTCATAACATTTCGGTTTTGAACTCAGCTGTCTCTGCCTTCTCCAGCCTACCACTGACATCCACACACACATTTGTCATTTCTTCCCCTCTTTTCCACCCCCACTCCCCCACCAAAGCCGTCATTAGACTTTTTTGTTGGGACCTACCACCCACTTCTCATTCTTTACCACTTCACACATATAGCAACCAAACTGGCCTCGTCAAAGTTGCCAACAACATCGTATGGCTGCAAGCATAATAGGCTATCCTTGCTGACCCCCCTTGATCTCTCCACTGCAAGCCTTCATGTGGTTGTGCATCCCATCCTCCTGTGTCACTTCTCCTCTGTGGCACCATCCTCTCCTGCTTCCATTTCTACCTTTCCTATTGCATCCCGTTAATTTCCTCCAATAGCTTCTACTCCCTTGTTTACTTGGTCACGTCTGGGCTGCCCAAGGCTCCATCTTCGCCTCCTTCTGTTCCTTACTTATATGTTGCTCCTTGTCAGCAAAATTTGCAAGTGTCGGTTTAGCTTTCAAATCTGAGGCCAATTATTCTCTCCTGTTCTCCGTCCCACATGATCCCTGATTTCATGCTACTGTGATTATAGGAATGTCATATATGGAATGGAGCTGGTTACTATTGAGTAGCGAATGTCAATACCCTGATTTTGTAAGTTGATGCTCTGATTTTTCAGTTTATTATCTTGATGGTTGAAGTGACATTTTTCTAGTTCGATCATCTATATCAATGTTTATAACCCTCAATTACGTTCTTAACAGAATATTTATCCAGCTCACTTTTAAAGTGAATAATTAACACAACATTAACTGTTTTTGATAGGAGTCTTCCATATATTCATGACTATGGAGGGGGGATCCTCTGATCTTGATTTTCACTTGAGGTGTATTAGCTTGGCCTTGTAGTTCCACAATCACTGCTTAAATTAACCTGATTATATCTGTTATCATGCCTCCATCTTCTCTCCAATAAAAGTTGCATTTTTAAATTTTATTTCATTTTTTTGTGCTGATGGAAGTGAGGGATGTTTAGTGATGGGGAATGAAATTCTTTCCATTTCAGATACCCCTTATCAGCCTCGAGCACCCCAAGACAGTTATAGTATAACTGGTGCAGAGTAAAGCTCCCTCTACACTGCTCCAATGACGTGCCTGAGCCCAACCTTAGAAGAGCACTTACTACTGCATTAGTGTGACATTTCTTCTGCTTCTTGCGTTATCCATCCTGTGGCCTCTCTTGAATGAAAATGCCAGTTGGTGTTAAATTAAGGACAGTTTTGTGCTGTAGGCCAAGAATTAAACTAGATTGAAAC
Organism: Heptranchias perlo; assembly: GCF_035084215.1. NCBI lineage: Eukaryota > Metazoa > Chordata > Chondrichthyes > Hexanchiformes > Hexanchidae > Heptranchias > Heptranchias perlo. The sequence goes on from NC_090325.1 coordinate 180,577,904, forward strand.
TGGCCAAAGTCATTTCATGTGGGACTCATAGCCAGCGGACACTGGGGGTTTTCATCCCTTCAGTCCAGCATGAATTTTGAACCAAGGCCCAGAGGTGACCCCGAGGGGGTGAAACTCGACTTTGACGGTAGTGCAACATGGACGATAGCGAATCTGCAGAAAATCGGTTAGATTGCTTGGGTTGGTTGTGACACCTGTATAAATAGTTCCACTAGTGGCTCAGTTCAATATTCGCCTCATTTTAAAATCTATTCTTTTTTCACCATTTCGTTTAAAATTACTGTTCATCTTAAAACTTCAAGTTTAATGCGTGGGTTTCAAATTCCCCATCTATTTTAATGAAGGTGTTAACTACACCTCTTAAAATTGCAGAGAGGGGACGTTGATATGAGCATATTTAACCATATATAACCAGCAGTAGCTTAACTTCTTCACGTTGGGCTTAGTAATTTCACGAGGTCAGTTTTGCAAGGATGTCTTTGGAACATTTCTTTTTCAAAAGGAAAATTAAAAATTAATCCTTGCTCTCTATTTGTTTGATTTTTGCTGATGAGGACACTTGGGGTTATGGTGTATCTATTCGTTCTGAATTTATTTTTCTGTCTTTGGTTGAAGTTTTCCCTTAGCTCTGAAATCCAAAGTAGCACATTGAGCTCCAGCTGTGCAATATCTTTTTTGTGAAGCGTTTTGAAGTAGATGTTGTGATAGTTAGTGCTTGAGGCTTTGTGAAGATTCAAAATGCGATACATTTACCATAAAATAACAGGTCAACTGGCATCAACCATTTACTGCACAGCAGCTGCATGAAAATGAAATGACTCTCTTCTGCTATAGTGAATCAAAAATTTTAGAAGTGAAAGTGTGGCTCCAAGTATGAAACTACAGTGGAATAACAGCTGGACTGCTCTTGGCAGTTGTTTGTGCATTGATGGATTAACTGGGATATTCTGGAAAGAAATTATTTTAACATGCTATGGAAACCCTTGTGATGGATGACTCTGTTCCGTGATGGTGCAATTATTACATGGTTTTAGATCTGAAATGTGCAACATGATCTGTATTTTTTTCATAAAAAGAAGCTCCAGTTCTTTTCAGAATTATGAGCATGTAGTTTAAAAGAGGCAAATATCTGGCAAACCTTCATTCGAAGTAAGAATAAACAAATGACATTACAGTACTGCTTAAAAAAAAATTGGAAGTCTTATGTGGGCCTTAAATACTTAATGTCCCAAGATGTGATTATGACTTGCCATGGGATCCATTCTGGGGGCTTATATTATGAACATCGCACTGTAGGATTATAAAAGTTTGACTTTGAAGCTGCCTACACCTTTAAGATGACTGACTAGAATGAGAACCAAACAAGCCCAGCTTATTTCTACTTTGTCTGACCACGAATTTTCACTCAATCTTTTTTGCCACCTTAGCAGTGGATACTTCGTAAATGGACTAGAATAAATTGTGTGGATTGTTGCTTGCAGTTGTACTTTTGTAGTGAAGTTTTCATCGCTTGACCTTGGCAGCAAAAGCAAGAGATTTTCATCAGGCTAATGCATGCTGATGAGAATTCACTAGGCTTATGGGAGTCTATTGCCACTATCTGTGGGGAAGTAAAATTCAGCAGATTTGTAGCTGTGGTAATTTAACACTGCCGGGTGTATGAAAGTGAACCTTGGCAGCCTTAAGTATAAACCCTGAAAGGGTGTGTTCAGTTCAGATTATTGCCTTAGAAATGAACAATCTCTTTGGAGAAGGGGTGCTGAGGAAGAGGGATCTAAATGTAGCTAAGGTCTACAGCCTGTCAGGGCTGCTTAAAATTTGCTTTAAATCTGTTCATAAGATTTTCACCATTCTTGCCATTGTAGACAGTTCGGCATTTCCATATGATGATGTGAAGTGCAAGGCAGTTTCTGATTAAGTTCCATGGATAACGAATGTCCCATTAGGGTGGTTCTGGGAACATGAGGTTACATCTGAAACTCCTGTTGTACAGTATTTGGGGTGTTAATGGAATATAGTGTGAGCAAAGGCAGCTGGAAAGTGAAATTGCAGAAGTTAGCATGGTGAGAAGACAGGGAGGAGGCTGAGCTGACTGAGATGATTTTGTAGAGAAAGCTGGTGTGTATAATTGGGATTCTTTGGAGTTTTTAGTCCATGGCAGGTTTCAGTCTCACAAATAATCTTCTTGCTCTGTATAGTACAGGATTTGGAAAGGATACCACAGTCGAATGTTTTATACAATATTTATAATGGTTTGAAGGTGCCTTCATCCGCTGAGTACAGCATATTATAAATATAATAAATGAGTAAATTGCCTGTGACGTTGCCTACAGTCAGTTGATGAATAGAATTTTTTTTATATACAAATTGGTTGCTATACTTGGTAGATTTCAGAAACTTGCTCTACAGGGTCACCTAGTGGCTAGAGCCTGCAATAATATTGTGACCATTAACATAGCAAAATTGAATGGGAAATGTTGGCAGTTTACAATGATAAATGTTGATAGAAAAGTGTTACAAAAAATAGTGACAACAGGAAGTAAGGTTTGTGGACAAGAAGTGTGTACCCTATGCTAGATTTTTAACATATAGATAACATAAATTATGACCTCTTGGTCATAATTTGGACAATCCATTTAGATTGTAGGCTATACTCTCTTTGTCCTCTACAAAACTGTGGGCTACAATCTTTGTCCTATACGACACTGTGAGCTGTGTTCTCTTTGTCTTATACGACACTGTGGGCTATATTTTTCTCTCTTTGCTGTTTTTAACAAAAAAAGTAGCGTTGAAAACACCACTTTGTACTTATGTCCACATTTATGCTAAAATTAGTCAACAGAGGAAGACATACCCCTACACAGCTACACCACATTCAGTGTTAAGTTTTTTAATTGAATACCCTCAGGTTTTGTGCATGTAAAACTGGTCTATGTTTCTTGTTTCAATTGATTTAAAAGTATGATAAACCTGTAAGGGTAAGTTCACTGAAGTGCCTATTCTCTGACCTGTGTTCTCTTCAAGCACAGCGCCTCAATGGGAGCACAAGATGAGTGAATTTATCTTAAAATCCCAATTTAGTTTTATTTTTTAAACTTTTGTTTCCATCTTTCTCTTTCAGCTGATATAATTTCTACCGTAGAGTTCAACCACACTGGAGAATTGCTGGCTACAGGGGACAAGGGAGGTCGAGTTGTTATTTTTCAGAGAGAACAAGAGGTAAGTGTTGAGGAATTGTGATGTTACTTGATTAACAAGACTTTTGTAATTTTGCAATCATTACAGCACTGCATTCTTATCTCTCTGGTGTCTGATTTATTATTTGAAGTGTTTATTGAATTTATTCCCTGGCAGAAAATTTTGTTGCTGTAGCCAAGAAAGTGAGCGGAGCAGGTGACTTGTTCCCCGGTCGTTAAGTGGCTGCTCAAATGTGTGCTTTCCGTGTTGGCACAGCTGTGATTGAAAGAGTTGAAAATTTGAAGCTATGTTATACCTTTCAGTGTTGTGCTTTGGAACATCCAATACGTTGTCTATCAAAGGAATATGAAATAAGAAATAATAGTGCCTCCCCGAAAGAACAGTGGGTAAATGCACATTATGGGCTGGTACACTGACTTACTGACCAAGAATGCTGCAGGTTTCAACCTCTGTCAGATTTTTACAAGCTTTAGCTTACTTCGGGATCAGGATGATGTCCTGAATGAGAGCGAAACTCTGGTGGTTTATGAATGTCAGACTCCAAGTACAATGCTCACATTCCCGCCCTTTTTTCATGATAATACATGTTTTTTTATATTCACTGCCCCTCCTCCACTTCAGGATACTTTGCGATTCAATTTTACATTTTAAGATCAATTTTCTGTTGCTGCCGCTCTTTGCTGAACAAATTGCATCTGGATTTAGTTTTTTTTACTGCATTAAAATATTCCTGCATTATTGAAGTGTAGGAATGGTGGGAAATATAAGTCAATAACTATTGTGGCAGGTGGGCAACATAATGGTACCAATTTGCTTTCTACCACTAACATTTATTTTACAGAACTAAGATTACATTATAAGGTCAGACTTTTCCATTTTCAGAGTACCCTTGAACGGCCCATTGCATGTGTTCTGCACTTGTAATCAGCCTTATATAACCTCAGGGCATTCTCCCACTGACGATAATAAGGTGCTAGAGGACAGGAAGAATGCATTACTGCACTCTATGGCATTTTGAGCGGAATCTGATGTATGTCCTGAATTAATCACTAGAATTATGGAACTCCCTCTTTTCACCTGCTAATTCTTTTGAAGTTTAGATTTTTCAGGCTTAAAATGGATAGTAACAATGCTACCAACAATACATGAGTAAAATACATATTCACATACAGAGCTGAACAGGATTTAGTCCACAAGAAAAATACATTTTTGTCTGCCAGGATCCAAAAACAAAATAACAAATTTCGAGACAAATAGGTCTGTGTCTAAGGGTAACAAGTCATTCACAATGGACAAAGAAATTGGCTTGTATAGATTACAAGGATCTCTGCTATTTATATTGATGCTGCGAACAACAGTTTAATCTGGTCTAAGATCAGACAACACTAGCTTCTTTAACTAAAAATGAAACAAAGCAAAATTTGTGACATGACTTGATTTTTTTTTCAATGCCGAGTTCATTGTTTTGGCAACTGTAAGTCAAGATTTCAGGGTTTTTTTCCCATTGAAATTGATGGGGACACTAATGCACTTGGCTTATGGAGAAGGATATAGATTTTCTGCCTTCTCGTGTTGCTGATGTTTTCATTTAGTGCATCCATTTGAATAAGTTAAATCTTACCTTGAACAGTGTTTCATTTCTACCCTCCTCCCCACTCAACTTTCCACCCTTTTTCTCCCCTAAAGATGCTAACTCTTGTTGGAACGGAGACCCACGCCCACTTGTGCCCCTTTTGGTGTCTCATCCAAGTGTACATAGACAACGAGTGTCGGTGGGTTATTTGCCTATGCAGAGAATCGCATCCAATCCACCTGATGCACAATTTCGGCAGCAATTGAAGGATAGTGAGCAGGGCTGGGAAGATTGGCTGCTTTCTTTTTTTTGCCCATTGCCCTAACGAGGGGGTGCTGAAGCCTATTACAGTGCCCAAGCTGCTACTATAGCTAGAAATCAGAGCTGGGGATTTTTGGTTCGCATTGCTCAACTCTCGACTCAGCGGGTTACTGGGAGAATAAATGCTCCCCAATTTCATTAGAAGAAAATAAGCTGCAGGTATGAAGTACTGCCATAGCCAATTCAACCAATGTGTAGCATACACAATGTTTATAATGTATCTGTACCCTAAACAATCTAATCCACCCTTGTTCCAAAGTTTAGAAAAAGGAAAACATTTGTGTTTCTCCAAAGCTTTTAAATGTTTGTTAATCAAAGGTTACTTTTGTTTTATTAATGTTGTTTCCCCCAAAAAAGACCTTCATCTGCATATTCAGCTTCAAAATCAACCTTTTTTTTCTTAAGACAAAAAATCAGCCTCACCATCAAGGTGAGTACAATGTTTACAGCACCTTCCAGAGTCATGAGCTCGAGTTCGATTACCTAAAAAGCCTGGAAATAGAAGAAAAAATTAACAAGATCCGATGGCTGCCTCAGCAGAATGCAGCCCACTTCCTCCTCTCCACTAATGGTAAGTGAACTCAAACTCTCTTCCATAAACCATTCCACCTTGCTACTCTCCTCACTTTCAAAAGCCTCCTGAAAACCTATCTCTGACCATTCCAAGCTCCCCAACTCGTGTGCTTATTACTGCTTGGTATCTGTTACCGCTTTCCCTCTCTTTTTCTACTTTGTGAAGTGCCTTGGAATATTTACTTGGAATGCTGCTGTATTAATGCAAGTTGTAAGTGCACACGAGATTTGGAGAAGGATAAGGGTCACGGTAATTGAATTTTATATTTTAAAGTGTTGTGCAACAAACATTTTTTAAATGTGTTTTTTTTAATTGAATACATTTTGTTAAAATGTTTATATTTTGGGTATACACTGTTAACTGGTTAAAACAGTGACTTTTATTTAACGTTTGGAAAGATTCTTTCAACGCCATAAGCAGTGTAAAAAATATAAGCTGCTCACCAGGATTTTTTTTTGATGAACAGTGAAATAAGGTTCAGGATCGCAGGATATGTCTGATGGTGAGACCTCTACACAAAATCTTCTCTAAGTCAATTAACAGCCTAGATTAATTTTTCATAATATTAACAAGAATTCCGGTCTGCTGTAATAACTTCTTGGGTTAAATGGTGTCAGTCACTCCCATAAGCGGTCTGTACATCTTTCTTTTATGGGATTGACTTACACTGCTCTACATCTATTTGTATGATAGCATGACCTGTGAGCTCCTTGTGAGCTGACCTGGATATCCATGTCCTTTTGCACATTTTTTTCTTCAATCTCTCAGAAGTTAGACCAAGTTAACATTAGATGAGGCAAGGCTTTGTTTGAATTGTTGAGCTGCTTTATTCTACAGTAAGGTGAACGTGTAAAGTAATAGCTATGATAAGATTCATATAGTTTAATCGATATAATTTATCTCAGCATAACATAAAATAATGAATATGCTAAGCTGCCCCACTCCAGTGGATCATCTTGACTTAAATATGCATTCTTTCCTACCACCTAGGGCAGAACCTTCTTTCCATGCAGATTCCTGTCATTGGGAGCCTTTTGCTATCAGATTGCCAGTGCAGTAGCCTGCTTCCAAAAGCCAGACTGACTTTTTGGTCTCTTGCTCCTCTTAACCCTCACTTCACAAGCTGAAATCAAAGGGTGTTCCAACACAATGGATGAGGTGTTTTTCAATTACCCAGACAAGCTAACAAGTTGTTTATTGTTTAGTCTCTGAAGGAAAAGCAACCTTAGTTTAGCATATTAACTACCCTTCATCTGGGTGCCCCTTTTCTTAAACTGAGACTACACATTGTTTTTAAAAACTCAGCCTTAAAGGTATTTTTTCCAAATCTTTTCTGTGGACTGGAAGGTAGCAAATGTTACCCTGCTGTTCAAGAAGAGAGGGAGAGAGAAAATAGGGAACTATAGGCCAGTTAGCCTGACATCGGTCGTCGGGAAAATGTTGGAATCCATTATTAAGGAAGTGGTAACAGGGCACTTAAAAAATCATAATATGATGAGGCAGAGTCAACATAGTTTTATGAAAGGGAAATTGTCTTTGACAAATTTATTAGCGTTTTTTGAGGATGTAACTAGCAGGGTAGATAAAGGGGAACCAGTGGATGTCGTATATTTGGATTTTCAAAAGGCACTCGATAAGGTGCCACATAAAAGGTTGTTACACAAGGTAAGGGCTCATGGAGCTGGGGGTAATATATTAGCATGGATAGAGGATTGGTTAAAGGACAGAAAACACAGAGTAGGGATGAATGGGTCATTTTCAGGTTGGCAGGCTGTAGCTAGTGGGGTACCGCAAGGATCGGTGCTTGGGCCTCAACTATTTACAATCTATATTAATGACTTGGATGTAGGGACCGAGTGTAATGTATCCAAGTTTGCTGACCATACAAAGCTAGGTGGGAAAGTAAATTGTGAGGAGGACACAACGAGTCTGCAAAGGGATATAGACAGATTAAGTGAGTGGGCAAGAAGGTGGCAGATGGAGTATAACGTGGGGAAATGTGAGATTATTCACTTTGGTAGGAAGAATAGAAAAATAATTTTTAAATGGTGAGATATTATTAAATGTTGGTGTTCAGAGAGACTTGGGTGTCCTCTTAGAAGAAACACAAAAGGTTAGCATGCGGGTACAGCAGGCAATTAGGAAAGCAAATGGCATGTTGACTTTTGTTGCAAGGGGGTTGGAATACAAGAGTAAGGAAGTTTTACTACAGTTGTACAGGGCTTTACTGAGACCTCACCTGGAGTACTGCGTGCAGTTTTGGTCTCCTTAGCTGGGGAAGGAAATACTTGCTGTAGAGGTGGTGCAACGAAGGTTCACTGGATTAATTCCTGGGATGAGAGGGTTGTCTTATGAGGAGAGATTGAGTCGAATGGGCCTGTACTCTCTGGAGTTTAGAAGAATGAGAGGTGATCTCATTGAAACGTACAAGATTCTGAGGGGGCTAGACAGGGTAGATGCTGAGAGATTGTTTCCCCTGGCTAGAGAGTCTAGAACTAGGGGGCATAGTCGCAGGATAAGGGGTCGGCCATTCAAGACCAAGATGAGGAGGAATTTCTTCCCTCAGAGGGTTGTGAATCTTTGGAATTCTCTACCCCTGAGGGCAGTGGAGGCTGAGTCATTGAATATATTCAAGGCTGAGATGGATAGATTTTTGGACTCAAGGGGAAACCAGAGATATGGGGATCAGGCTGGAAAGTGGAGTTGAGGTGGAAGATCAGTCATGATCTGATTGAATGGCGGAGCAGGCTCGAGGGGCCGTGTGGCCAATTCCTGCTCCTACTTCTTATGTTCTTATTTCTTAAAATAGTCAAAAATACCCTTAAGTATGACAGTTATATTTTTTATAGATCTGATGTTGCAAGTCCAGTCAAAAAGTTTGTTGTAGTTTCATGCAAGACTATTTTACACACATGTAGATGAACATTAACTGGTGAAGGTACACGGATCCTTTTTTTTTGCCCCTTGACGATAATCGGAGATTTGTATGTAGAGACCAACATCAAAGTGAAGTTCTCATTGAAATGAATGCCAGGAAAACTAAAACTTCAACTTCCATAAGAATGGCTTTGTATTATAAGCAATTTCCATATAAGTGGTTTTGACTAACTTTTTTTTCCATGTAAAATTTATAAGAAATTTGTTTTTAATGAGTGTTTAGTGGAAAAGACAATGATGCTTCCAGCCCAAAAAGGGGAACGGATATGTTTCTTACTGGAAGGTAAATATTACCACTAAATTTGACCAGTACACACGCTGGGTGGAATTTCTGTTTGGGCAAATGGTAACTATTCACAATGTGAGCAGGCACACTGTCATTTTAACCAGTACTGACACAAATCATAGGGGTTCCTCATTCAAACATTGCAGCCAGTTTAATTTAATTTGTTCCTGCTTGTTTTGCCAGTGCTCAGTGCAGATTGAGTCATAAAAGAAGGGTGTGATGAAATTATAATTTACCTGCAGCCATTACCTGATGTCAAAATTTTCAACGTATGGAATACTTCGGTCCATTCAGATCTTAATTATGCACAGTAGTCAGAGTTGATAAATTTTGGCTTTTTTTTAAAACTACATCTCCCGCACCAGTCAGCATAGGAGACTGGCCACAGTTTTCTTGTTTTATTTTAGCAAATAAAAATAAAGCCACAACCAATCAAAAAGAAAGAGAAGGTAATGTCATGTATCCTTCCATTCTGAAGCAAAGCCATTTCTATTGTAATGATATGTAAATTAGTTCACACTTCATATACCAATAGAATATTTGCAGAAGTGAAAATTGTCCTAAAGTTTTATGCGTTTAACCTATAGCCTTTTTGTTTTAAATATTCTGGATTTTAACAAGTAGAATATAGGTGTTACAAAATATTTACTTACGGCGTAAGTGCAAATGTAGGCCAGAAATTTTGCGCTGTTTTATTAGTCCAGTCTGTGAATTAACTTTGTTCAGATAGTCATAAAATAATGAGCAGTCTCTTTTTTTAAAGCGCCCAGTAGCTACAGTACTAAAGACTCAGGTTTTCAAATTAAAAAGTGAATTGGAATCAGATTCTCAAAAGACATTCACACTGAAGCTTCTCCAGAGGCCGTTTGCCAGTGTTACCATTAGTTGTGCGAGGACAAGCGGAATAAAGTGGCCAGAGACACACAACAGCACCTTCTAGTGAGTCACCTGAGGAGCAATACTGACAGCATCTGTGGGAATGCTCATGGGCTAGAGCTGGCTTATACTATAACCAAGGCAAGTGGCCGAGGCATAGGGTGCGAATGGCATGGAGGAGGAATTGGCAGATTGTTAAAATAAAGCTTAAAAAGAGACGTTTTCAGCTGGTCAGCTTGTATTCTCAGCCCAGGTGATAAATCAGTCTTTAAAGATGTTAAGCAGGTCGTTTTAATCGTTGGTATATTGCGTTAATTGTGAAAGCTCAGGAGAATTATTTTCCAACTACTCTTGCGTTCACAGAGGTCATGTGCTAAAGGAGGATTATAAATGCTCTAACATATGAGGGACAAACAGCTACATACGGATCACCTATGAATTGTGTAGGCTTTAAGTTTTCAAAAATGTCATTTGGTTTTTCTACGAAGGTCAAATAGTACAATGTCAAAGGTCATTGAATCATTATTTCAAACCAAAATGGTGTAGCCTGGGATAGCAATAGAAATTCGGCATTTGATAAATGGTCCTGTCAAAAAAAAATGAAATCTATTCATATTTTTCCCTAGTGCATTCCTCCTGGACAATTATTAGAATATGAAGAGTGAATTATATAGTAAATCCCCTTCAAATACAGATTGCCCATTATTATTCTGAATAAAATTATTAAAATAGCCAATTTTGAATTGTCTGCTATAGTGGATTCAGAGGTTACAGTTGATTTGGAAGTGGTCTGGTGACGTAGCACATTGATGAGCCAGTGCTCTGCACAATTGAGTGCTGGGACCGAATGTAGTCAGAACATGGGATGTTAATGAGATTAGTCTTGATGCTTCCCCAAAGCAAAAATGAAGTGAATGGAAATCCAACTCAAGTCTGCAGACAAACAAATGAACAGCCTCATTCCTAATCCTCGGTTTGATGGAAGTGTTGCTTCATGAGGCAGTTGCAAGGAGGATGTTTACCACTCCAGGGCATCATCCTTATAGGTCAGCAAAGCAGCATGCCTGGAAGGAGGCAGAGGTCACTTGGAAGCTGCAGCTGATCATTACTGTCCCTGTCTGTGCCAGTCCTATGATTAGCTGCGGGCGTCCTAGCAGCAGATGGCATAGGCTGTGTCTGGCCATCTGACTCTGCTGACCTGGAGCCTGAGAAGACACTTTTTTTGCTGGATAGATGTGTCAATTGTCTGCAGACATAGTTGGTGGCGTCTTGATGAAATGTGACTGATCAGGCTACGCTGGCTGTTAATCACTCTGGAATGCCTTCTTCCGTGCAGTGCCACTTAAAATTTGACAGGTGGTGCTTCCGATGAACCATCCAGCATTATGGTTAGGTCAGGTCTTCACGTATTGTATTCATGCCATTGGGTCTGATATTCCAGCCTCCCTATGAAATTGGCACCTCCATATAATTAATATAAAGTGTACAATGGGATTTAGCCTATTGTTATGTGATAGCCTTCCATACTCTTCCCTCTCCCCCGTCACACATTTGGTCATCGTTGGGCACCACTTCTACCCTTGCCAGATGCGGGGCTGTTTCTTAGTCCCACTCCTTTTGGCCTTCTGCATCTGCTGGTCTTGTAGCTCGTTCTTGGGAGCCATTGTGGGTTGCTAACAAACCCGCTGGTTAGCCAATTTAGGACTAATTCTGCCATATTACATGTAGTCCCTGATCCCAATGGCCCTTGACATATTTTCAGCTGCTAAATTTGCCATTTACAAAACAATTTTAATGCAGCAATTACTTTACACTGCAAAGTCTGGCCATTGGATTCCCATAAATTGCTCAAAATGCTTTCTGAATATTTTTTTGACATGCCAATTTTTTTCTCTAACTGAAATTTCTAATATCCAAATTAAACAAAATATAAAATGCAAAATAAAACCTATTCTGCAACAACATGATAAATTTATCCTAGTTTTCTAACTTAAAAAAACTGCAAGTCTGTGGCAGTTAACAGCCAATCAGCTGTAAGTGGGCCCCTAATTAGATGTTAATTATTGTGGCTGGAAGTTGGCTGACCAGTTGTAACTGGTGTGTTTCTTTAGAGTATATAGTAGAGGGATATTTGCAAAAGCACAGAGCTTGATGAGAGTTGGGTGAATCTGCTAAAAAGAGTGACAGGGAATTTGGTGAGAGTGGGAATTCGGTGAGAAGGAACGGAGGTGCTAAGTAATTTAAACCAAGGGGCAACAGTAACTAAGTAGGTATATAAATAATCAGAGTATTTCATTAGATCTAAAGGGGATAAAATTAAAATTAAGTAAGTAGAGGATACCAACATTAAAGAGATCTGAATTACATTAAATAAAAATCTGATATACATAAATAATAAATAAATAGGAGTAAGGGGATACGAAAGTAAAAACATATATATAAAACGGAAGTGACATATCATTTTAACAAAATGATGGACAGCTGAGACCCGTTACCTGCAATTCCTGTGCCATGTGGGAACTCCAGGACGCTTCATGTGTCCTGGATAACCACATGTGCAGGAAGTGGCTCCAGTTGCTCGAACACAAGCTCAGGGTTTCTGAGGAGAGAGGGAAGCTGAGAATTTCCTGGAGTGCATGTTCCAGGAGGTGGTCACCCGACAGCTACAGAGAGTTCACAAGGATAGTAAGTGAGTGGCCATCCAGCAGGGTAGAAAGGGGTAGGCTGTGCAGGAATCCTCTGGGAGTGTGGCACTGTCAAACTGGTTTTCAGTACTGAGTACCGGAGAGGGTGACGACACCTCGGGAGTGCAGTCCAGAGCACATCCATGGCACAGGGCAAATGACTGCACAGGGTGCACAGCAAAGTGTGGAACTGCAATGGTCATAGGGGATTCAATAGTCGGGGGATAGACAGGCAATTCTGCAACTGCCGACATGAGTCTCACATGGTGTGTTGTCTCCTTGCTGCCAGGATGAAGGATATCGCTGAACGGGTGCAAAACATTTTGCAGGGGGGAAGGGGAACAGCCAGAAATCATGGTTTATGTTGGAACCAATGGCATAGGTAGGAAAAGGGTTGAGGTCCTACAGACAGATTTTCAGGAACTAGGGAGGAAGTTAAAGAGCAGGACCTCAAAGGTAGTAATCTCTAAATTACTCCCAGTGCCATGTGCTAGTGAGTATAGGAGTAGTAAGATAAGACAAGTTAACACGTGGCTGGAGAAATGGTGCAGGAGGGAGGGCTTCAGATTCCTGGGGCATTGGGACCAGTTCTGGGGCAGGAGGGATCTGTTCAAGATGGATGGGTTGCACCTCAACGGCTGGGACCAATATCGTCGCAGGGAGTTTAACTCGTGTTGTCGGGGAGGGTTTAAACTAATTTGGCTGGGGTTGGAGCACCAGGATGAAGCAATAGAGAGGAGATACAAGGTGCACAGAGGACTGGGAGAGACGAACAGCATTAGAATGAAGAATAGTTCAGAAATAAGAGGAATCAGACGGGGGGAAATGCAAGACAGATTAAGATGGGTTTAGAGTACATGTGCGTAAATGCACGGAACGGAAGGTTAGTGAGCTGCAGGCACAAGTAGCCATATGGGATTATGATATAGTGGCAACAACAGAGACCTGGCTCAAACAAGAGAAGGAATGGGAACTTAATATTCCTGGCTACAATGTATTCAGGAAAGATAAGGAAAGGAAAGATAAGGAAGAGAAAAAAGGAAGGGATGGCAGTATTGATCCAAGATACTGTTACAGCACTAGAAAGGGTTGATGTACTTGAGGGTTCAAAGATAGAATCTATTTGGTTGGAATTAAGGAACAATAAAGGAGCTATTAAAACACTGGATGTATACTATAGGCCACAAAATAGTGGGAAGGCAATAGAGAAGCAAATTTGCAGACAAGTTGCAGAAAGATGCAAGAAATATAGCTTCGTAATAATGGGGGATGTCAATTATCCTCATGTAGACTGGGAAAATAACACTGTAGAGGGCAAAGAAGGGGAGGAATTCCTGAAATGTTTACAAAAGAACTTTCTTTATCAGTATGTTTCCAGCCCAACAAGGAAGGAAGCAGTGCTGGCTCTAGTTCTGGGAAATGAAGTGGGGCAAGTGGAGCATGCTTCAGTGGTGGAGCATTTGGGAAACAGTGATCACAATATCATTAGGCTTAGGGTGGATATGGAACAGGACAAGGAAAAATCCAAGGTGAAAATACTTGACTGGAGGAGGGCTGATTTCAGTGAATTGAAGGAGATCCGGCTCAGGTTGAATGGAATCAAAGATTGGCAGGTAAAACAGTAAATGACCAATGGGAGGCCTTCAAAGAGGAGATAATTCGAGTACAGACTAGATGCATTCACACGAGGGGAAAAAGGAAGGGCCTCCAAATCTAGAGCTCCTCGAATGACTCAAGATATAGAGATTAAAATGGAACAGAAAAAGGAGGCTTATGATAAATGTCGGGTGCGTAATTCAGTAGAGAACCAAGCTGAATACAAAATACAAGGGAGAACTGAGAAATGAAATAAGAGGGGCAAAGAGAGTGTATGAGAATAGATTAGCGGGTAACATAAAGGGGAACTCAAGTCTTTTATAAACAAATATTAAAGGTTGTCAAAGGAAGGGTGGGGCCGATTAGGGTCCAAAAAGGAGATCGTCTTATGGAGGCAGAGAGCATGGCTGAGGTGCTAAATGAGTGCTTGCATCTGTCTTTACTAAAGAAGAGGATGGTGCCAATGTAGCAGTAAAGGAGGAGGTAGTAGAGAAATTGGACAGGATAAAATAGAAAAAGAGGAGGTACGTAAAAGGTTGGCAGCGTTCAAAGTAGAAAAGTCACCCGGTCCAGATGGGAATGCATCCTAGGTTGCCGAGGGAAGTAAGGGTGTAAGTTGCAGAGGCTCTGGCCACAATCTTCTAGTCCTCCTCTGATATGGGAGTGGTGCCAGAGGACTAGGGGATTGCAAATGTTACACCCTTGTTCACAAAAGGGGAGAGGGATAAACCCAGCAACTACAGGCCAGTCAGCCTAACGTCGACGGTGGGGAAACTTTGAGACAATAATCCGGAAAATTAATTGGCACTTAGAAAAATTGGGTTAATAAATGAAAGCCAGCATGGATTTTTTTTGAAGGCAAATCGTGTTTGACTAACTTGATTGAGTTCTTTAATGAAGTAACAGAGAGGGTTGATGAGGGTAATGCGGTTGATGTTGTCAAAAAGCATTTCATAAAGTACCACATAATAGACTTGTTAACAGAATCGAAGCCCATGGGAGTAAAGGGGCACTGTCGGTATGGATATGAAATTGGCAGGGACAGGGAGTAGAGAGTAGTGGTGAATAGTTGTTTTTCAGACTGGAGGGAAGTGTGCAGTGGCGTCCCCCAGGAGTCGGTGTTAGGACCACTGCTCTTTTTGATATATATTAATGACCTGGACTTGGGTATGCCAGGCGTAATTTCAAAGTTTGCAGATGAAATGAAACTCAGAAATGTAGTAAACAGTGAGGAGGATAGTAGCAGACTTCAGGAGGATATAGACAGACTGGTGAAATGGCCAGACACATGGCAAATGAAATTTAATGCAGAGAAGTGTGAAGTGATTCATTTTGGTATGAACAGTGAGGAGATGGCTCAAAATCCTGGAACTCCCTTCCTAACAGCATTGTGGGAGAACCGTCACCACACGGACTGCAGCGGTTCAAGAAGGCGGCTCACCACCACCTTCTCGAGGGCAATTAGGGATGGGCAATACATGCCGGCCTTGCCAGCGACGCCCACATCCCGTGAACGAATAAAAAAAAATAAAATAAAATAAACTAAATGGCATAATTTTAAAGGGGGTGCAGGAACAGAGAGACCTGGGGGCATACGTACACAAATCTTTGAAGATGGCAGGACAAGTTGAGAAGGCTGTTAAAAAGGCATGCAGGATCCTTGGTTTTATAAATAGAGGCATAGAGTATGAAAGCAAAGAAGTCATGTTAAACCTTTACAAAACACTAGTTAGGCCCCAGCTGGAATATTGTGTCCAATTCTGTGCACCACATTTTAGGAAGGATGTCAAGGCTTTAGGGAGGGTGCAGAGGAGATTGACTAGAATGGTACCAGGGATGAAAGACTTCAGTTACGTGGAGATACTAGAGAAACTGGGGCTGTTCTCCTTAGAGCAGAGAAGGTTAAGGAGAGATTTGATAGAGGTGTTCAAAATCATGAAGGGTTTTGATAGAGTAAATAAGGAGAAACTGTTTTCAGTGGGAGAAGAGTTGGTAACCAGATGGCACAAATATAAGTTAATTGGCAAAAGAACCAGAGGCGACATGAGGGGAAAAAAAATATTACGCAGCAAGTTGTAATGATCTGGAATGCACTGCCTGAAAGGGTGGTGGAAACAGATTCAATAATAACTTTCAAAAGGGAATTAGATAAATACCTGAAGTGGAAAATTTTTCAGGGCTTTTCGGAAAGAGCAGTGGAGTGGGAGTAATTGGATAGCTCTTTCAAAGAGCCGACACAGGCATGATGGGCCGAATGGCCTCATTCTATGATCCTGTGATCATTTGAACGCTCTCTTGTGTCTTCAACCTATCCCAAAAGCCCAGACTTAGCTTGATATTTTTGCCCAGATATGATTGAGAGCTGAATTTAGATTATGCAGTCTGAGCATTTGTAATGTATTTAATTTCTCAGGATGCATCAGTACTGTTCATGATATATATTTCTTTACCACTTTCTGCCAGTAGCTTATCTTCGTGTAATTTTGAAAACCAATTTAAAAACCTTTACTGCAGTGAAATTTATATTGAGTATCCTTAAAAAGAGACTGCCTGCACGTGTGTGTGTGTGTGTGTGTGTGTGTGTGTGTGTGTCAGCGCAAGTGTGTGGGGAAAATGACTTCTGATTGCACACCTGTTGTAGATTTTCTTCGTGTTCTATAAACTTGAAAAAGTTGTGACAGTGTGTGTGCTTTCTTCATTTAACGTTGCTTCAATTTTCAAAAAAACCACCAGCTTAATTTTGAAGTCATCTAATTATATCGGACAGTTAGAGTAGATTATTGTTAATCTCCGGTGAGAGACATTCTAATTTCGAACACCTATGGGATGGGGTGGAGGAAAGAGAGAGATACGCACACATGTATATGCACACGCACGCACGTAGACAGGCACAATGATGGGCCTCCAGCTTCTGGCACATGCTCCAAGCACATTGCCTATTTTGGGCCAGAAACTGGGTCCAAACCAATTTTCAGCATGCTGTTTTGTGACTGGCTGTGGTCACTTTACTTGAGAAACGATATTGTGCCAAGGAAAAGGATTCAGAGATGATTCCAGATTTTAGATTGTCCAAGTTATGAAGAGGAACTAAGAGAAGTAAATGTATTCTCCTGGGAAAACTGATGAAATGGGGTGGGGGAAGAATCATAGAAAGGTTACAGCACGGAAGGAGGCCATTGGGCCCATCAAGTCCGCACCGGCTGTATGCAAGAGCAATCCAGCGAGTCCAACTCCCCCGCCCTATCCCCGTAGCCCTGCAAATTTTTTCCTTTCAAGTACTTATTCAGTTCGCTTTTGAAAGCCAAGATTGAATCTGCCTCCACCATCCCTTTTGGCAGTGCATTCCAGATCCTAACCACTCGCTGTGTTAAAAAAGCTTTTGCTCATCTCACCTTTGGTTCTTTTGCCAATCACCTTAAATCTATGTCCTCTGGTTCTTGACCGTTTCGCCAATGGGCACAGTTTCTCTCTATCTATTCTGTCCAGACCCTTCATGATTTTAAACACCTCTATCAAATCTCCCCTCAACCTTCTCTGTTCCAAGGAGAACAACCCCAGCTTCTCCAGTCTATCCACATAACTAAAGCCCCTCATCCCTGGAATCATTCTCGTTAATCTTTTCTGCATCCTCTCCAAGGCCTTCACATCTTTCTCAAAGTGTGGTGCCCAGAACGGGACACAATACTCCAGTTGTGGTCGAACCAGTGTTTTATAAAGGTTCATCATGACTTCCTTGCTTTTGTACTCAATGCCTCTATTTATAAAGCCCAGGATCTCGTATGCTTTTTTAACCGCTTTCTCAACCTGCCCTGCCACCTTCAAAGATTTGTGCCCATATACCCCCAGATCTCTCTGTTCCTGTATCCCTTTGAGAGTTGTGCCCTCTAGTTTATATTGCTTCCCCTCGTTCTTCCTACCAAAATGTGTCACTTCATATTTTTCTGGGTTAAATTTCATTTACCATGTGTCCGCCCATTCCACCAGCTTGTCTATATCCTCTTGAAGTCTATCATTATTCTCCTCACTGTTCACGACACTTCCAAGTTTTGTGACATCTGCAGATTTGGAAATTGTGCTCTGTACACTCAAGTCTAAGTCATTAGTATATATCAAGAAAAGCAGTGGTCCTAGTACTGACCCCTGGGAACATCACTGTCTACCTCCCTCCAATCTGAAAAACAACCATTCACCGCTATTGTCTGCTTCTTTTAACTTAGCCAATTTTGTATCCATGCTGCTACTGTCCCCTTTATTCCATGGGCTTCAGTTTTGTTGACAAGCCTATTATGCGGCACTTCATCAAATGCCTTTTGAAAGTCCATATACACCACATCAACTGCATTGCGCTCATCAACCCTCTCTGGTACCTCATCAAAAAACTCTATCAAGTTAGTTAAATACAATTTGCCTTTAACAAATCTGTGCTGGCTTTCCCTAATCAATCCACACTTGTCCAAGTGACTGCTAATTCTGTCCTGGATTATCTTTTCTAAAGGCTTCCCCACCACCGAGGTTAAACTGACTGGCCCGGTAGTTGTTGGGTTTATCCATACACACTTTTTGAACAAGGGTGTAACATTTGCAATTCCCCAGTCCTCTGGCACCATCCCTGTATCAAAGGATGTTTGTAAGATTATGGCCAGTACCGCCGCAATTTCCACCCTTACTTCCCTCAGCAACCCAGGGTGCATCCCATCCGGACCGGGTGACTTATCTACTTTAAGTACAGCTAGCCTTTCTAGTACCTCCTGTTTATCAATTATTAGCCCATTCAGTATCTCAACTACATCTTCCTTTACTGAAACTCTGGCAGCATCTTCTTCCTTGGTAAATACAGATGCTAAGTACTCATTTAGTACCTGGGCCATGCTCCCTGCCTCCATGAGCAGATCTCCTTTTTGGTCCCTGATCGGCCCCACCCCTCCTGTCACGACCCATTTACTGTTTACATGCCTATAGAAGACTTTTGGATTCCCTTTTATGTTTGCTGTCTGTCTATTCTCATACTCTCTCTTTGCCCCTCTTATTTCCTTTTTCACTTCCTCTCTGAACTTTCTATCTTCAGCCTGGTTCTCATTTGTGTTACCAACCTGACATCTGTCCTATGCCCCTTCTTTCTGCTTCATCTTACTCTTTATCTCTTTTGTCATCCAGGGAGTTCTGGCTTTAATTGCCCTACCATTTTCCCTCGTGGCAATGAATAGACTGTACCTGAACCATCTCCTCCTTAAAGGCTGCCCATTGTTCAATTACAGTTTTGCCTGCAAATCTTTGATTCCAATTTACCCGGGCCAGTTCAGTTCTTATCCCACTGAAATTGGCCCTCCTCCAATTGAGTATTTTTACTTTAGAGTGGTCCGTGTCCTTTTCCATGGCTATTCTAAACCTTATGATACTATGATAACTGTTCTCTAAATTTTCCCCCACTGACTCTTGCTCCATTTGGCCCTCCTCTTCCCCAGAACCAAGTCTAGCAATGCCTCCTTTGTTGGGCCAGAAACGTACTGCTCCCTTAACTATAGAATCCCATATCACTATCGCTCTCTTGACCTTTCTCCTCCCCCTCTTGTACAGCTGAGCCACCTATGGTGCTGTGGTCTTGGCTCTGGCTGCACTCCTCAGGCGAACCCTCTCCCTCACCAGTATTCAGAATACTGGGTTAGAGGCGAGATGCCCTCAGGGGACTCTTGCACTACCTGCCTGGTCCTCCTTGTCTGGCGGTCACCCAGCCCATCTTTGCCTGCACTTTCTTAAACTGTGGGGTGACCACCTCCTGAAACGGGCTATCCACTAAAGGAAAGGAATACATAAGATGGATGTAGAGAGCTGTTTTATTATATAAAACCAGGGGAAAGTCAGCAGAGGACAAGATTGTAAATGGAAGTCACCAGCTAAACTTATTCTTTGCACTTGGAGTCATTAGTTTCTGGAATAGACTGCCATATGGTCCAGTAAATACTAACTCTGTTGATGTCTTCAAAATTGAATCAATTACCGATGCAACATAAAGTTAAAATGATGCGAAGGTATAGATCTTTTTATGTTCCTAACCTTATTATGATGGCAAGTAATCTTATCAAATTTTCTGTTAAACAACTGTTACACATTTTATGTTTATTTGGATCTCTGAATGTTTCACCCTGTAGTACATATAATTGGCATCAGTTTGGATGGGTCATTTGATCAGCAGTGTTAAAATATGACATACATGTGGATAGAAAAAATTGTAACTTTTATTTTTTCAGGTCAGTCAATATTATTTAGCTCTATCATGTATTGCTTGAAGCTGACACTGTATATTGCCCTTTGATTCTTGTAGATAAAACTATTAAACTGTGGAAAGTCAGTGAAAGGGACAAGAGGCCAGAAGGTTACAACCTCAAAGATGAAGAAGGTAGAATGAAGGATCTATCTACAGTTACAGTGCTGCAGGTGAGTGTACACTTCACAAATAGAACTTTGGCAGATTAATAAGTGGGTGCAGTGATAATACACTCACCTACATCCGTGTTACGATAATAACTTGGAGAAGGCCAGGTAGGGATCAAAGCGTCTTCCAGCATGTTCAATTATATAGAAATCGTATCATGTAGGTAGTTCCATGATGTTGAAATTAAATCAGGTGATGGCATTAATGGAAAAATTGGTGACCTTCAAATTCACCAGAAAATCCCTCCAAAATTGGAATTTTGTTCCTTTTGTCAACTCATCTGTTTTATTGTAAAGACTCTTAGTGTATGTAATTTACCCCCGTCATCTCACTGTACACATTCCTTGCACTGGATGATGAAAGCAAAAACAAAAAGGAGCTCCAGAAAACAATTCAGGAACCAAGTTCAAACATTTTGTTTTGTTATACAGAACAATTTTTGAGAATGCACAGTGTGAATGTTCAGGTAACAACTTATTATTAATGCAACTGAGAAAACAACTCAAAGTTGATATCCCAACATAAGCATAAATAAAATGCACAATATAAAGGATAATAGAAATCTGAAATTAAAAACAGTCAATGGTAGTATCTGAAAAGAGAAATAAAGGTTAATGCCTCGAGTAGAAACTCTTTGTTAAAATAGGTGTTAGGGTTAGGAATGTTAAAATTGGGATCAGCGTCATCAGTCCTTCCCATAAGCAGTTTGTGCATCGCCAGTGATCTGAAGAGTACTTTTAGTGCTTGATATCTAGTTAAATTATACCATGGCCCAGAAGCCTTAACAACAAGACCCCCATAATAATAAACCCCTCTGTGTGTACTGAATGCTATGATCTTGCGTGTGCCACCATGTGCGTTTCTCCTATTTTTCGGAAGATGGACTGAAAAGTACTTGAGTGAGATGAAGCCAATTGTAAACCAATAGGCTGGCTTCTTTTATATGAATGAACAGCAAGGTTCAATCAGTACCTTATTATTCCTTGTATCATGGAAAATAATAAATTATGCAATTTGCTGTTTGCTATAGGCCTAACTCACTTGATAAGTCAGCAACCTTTGAACTGACTGCCAATTATCTTTAAAATGTGAGACCTTGCTATCTCACTCTGACTGTTCAAGTCTCCTCTGCTGCAGAAAGAGAGACAGACAGACAGACAGCCAGCCACACACAGATACAGACAAAGATTGACCTCTGACCCCTCCCTCAACTCACTGTCAAAGTATTGCTCACTAAGCTGCCAGTCAAACTTCTCACCTTGAATGAGTAACTTCCCTCTCTTGTGTGAGAGCTAAGGCAACCACATTGTTTTGCTGGGATGTCCCTGAATGAATCGCATTCCAATATTAAAGATACAATGACTCCTGTTGTCTCAAACTAATGTGGTTTGCAGAAATAACCAATTCTGCAGCTGGTATTGCAACTAATTTGTCTTAAACAACAACCTGGATAGCTTGATTCTCTGGGAGATAACCGTGAGTGAGCCGAATTGAACTTCATAGCAACATCATAATATAAATTAAACCAAAATCCCTTTCAGAAAGATTGGGTAAAAATCTTGAAATGTTACAAGCAGGTTTTTGTTTTGAGGGGAGACTTCGTTAAAACTGTAGGAAAAAGAATTCCAAATTTTGACAAAGGATTTCAGTCTGGAATGTGAGTGGTATGTGCATTTTAAAGAACATTTTGTTTGAACCGAACTTGCTGTGGACTTTTTGTTAGTAGTTTGAAGGAAGTAATCTCTCCCCAGGCTTTTTTTTTACACAAACCCTATTTATTTTATTTCTGTTGAGACATGCAATACAGTGCAGGCTAAATATCAATACTTCATGAAGTTGTTCAGATGTAATTTTGTGTGCCCTGGATGAAGCAATTTGACTTGGTTGTTCAGGGAACTAAACGCAGTGCCTACCTTTGAAATTAAATTTGTTCCAACACATGTTGGTTGTTTGCAGAATGAGCTCAATATTTCAAAAACAAACATATCACACTTGATAAAGTGGTACAAGTCCTTCCCAATAGGAGTGGGGAAAAGATTGAAAAAATATTTTTCTTTTCTTTTGTTTATTTCTTGGTGCTTTTACACACTGGAATTACAGGTGTTTTAGCTTGAAGCTATATGGAGCAAGAAAGAATAGATAGATCATTGGTTGTAGTCAGTGGTGCACATTTTTTAAGCAGCCTTTAAAATAGGCAGTGTTAAAAACACATAGATTCTTTAGACATAAGTTGGACAGAAATATCATGGTGATCAGGAATTGTGCTTTAATTAATTGTTCACATAAATCTTCATAAATAAAGACTGGACAATTTCCAGATCATGTCAATTGTGTCAGTGTATAGCAGGTTAATTAACATCTGAAAGAGAATGTAGGTTAATGTTTTGGGAGCAACTCTTTGTTAGGGACTCCACCTTTTTAATGATGCTGATGATCCTTTTATATATTTGGAGCATTATTTTTTCTGTCTTTATTTCAGATTTCCAGTATTCAGCTCTTTTCTTTAATCTCCAACTCCAGTCAAACTTGCTCAGGAATCGTACTTAAGCATAGGTTAATAAAGCAAAGATTATAAAATACATTAAATGTCAATGGGGTCTGGGCCAGGAATAGACATTGTATCTTCAATGAAATGAGACAGGAAATGGGTATGGATCCAATTAATATTTTTAAACATCATTGGCTGTATGTGAGGAATGAAGCATAGTTTGTGAAATACTGAGATTCAAAAAATATAGATGAAGTATAATTTTTTAAAAATTCATTCATGGGATGAGGGCGTCGCTGGCAAGGCCAGCATTTATTGCCCATCCCTAATTGCCCTTGAGAAGGTGGTGGTGAGCCGCCTTGAACCGCAGCAGTCCTTGTGGTGAAGGTTCTCCCACAATGATGTTAGGTAGGGAGTTCCAGGATTTTGACCCAGCGACGATGAAGGAACGGCGATATGTTTCCAAGTCGGGATGGTGTGTGACTTGGAGGGGAACGTGCAGGTGGTGGTGTTCCCATGTGCCTGCTGCCCTTGTCCTTCTAGGTGGTAGAGGTCGCGGGTGTGGGAGGTGCTGTCGAAGAAGCCTTGGTGAGTTGCTGCAGTGCATCCTATGGATGGTACACACTGCAGCCACTGTGTGCTGGTGGTGGATGGGGTGCTAGTCAAGCGGGCTGCTTTGTCCTGGATGGTGTCGAGCTTCTTGAGTGTTGTTGGAGCTGCACTCATCCAGGCAAGTGGAGAGTATTCCAACACACTCCTGACTTGTGCCTTGTAGATGGTGGAATGGCTTTGGGGAGTCAGGAGGTGAGTCACTCTCCACAGTATACCCATCCTCTGACCTGCTCTTGTTGCCACAGTATTTATGTGGCTGGTCCAGTTAAGTTTCTGGTCAATGGTGACCCCCAGGATGTTGATGGTGGGGGATTCGGCGATGGTAATGCCGTTGAATGTCAAGGGGAGGTGGTTATTCTCTCTCTTGTTGGAGATGGTCATTGCCTGGCACTTGTCTGGCACGAATGTTATCTGCCACTTATCGGCCCAAGCCTGGATGTTGTCCAGATCTTGCTGCATGCGGGCACGGACTGCTTCATTATCTGAGGGGTTGCGAATGGAACTGAACACTGTGCAATCATCAGCGAACATCCCCATTTCTGACCTTATGATGGAGGGAAGGTCATTGATGAAGCAGCTGAAGATGGTTGGGGCTTGGACACTGCCCTGAGGAATTCCTGCAGCAATGTCCTGGGGCTGAGATGATTGGCCTCCAACAACCACTACCATCTTCCTTTGTGCTAGGTATGACTCCAGCCACTGGAGAGTTTTCCTCCTGATTCCCATTGACTTCAAATTAGGGAATTATAAACTCGTTGGCTTAATGCCAGTTTTCAGCAATGCTGAAAACCTTATTGTAAGTTGATTTTCACATTCATTTGAAGAGCGTAGTGGAAACATTTCACAGAATGTTCTCTTTGGTAGATTTTTTACCTGTGGTTCCTACCCTCCTTTGGGAGCTTAAATAAGTTGAGGAGAGCTTGTGGTGGTGCAAATTACATAAGAATTGCAGTGCTATTCCAACCTTGTAGAATTCCTGCAAAAATGCATTCAATCTTGATGACCTGGAAAATTAGATTGGTTATCATTGATTGGTTTGGGGAGTCCTGGATGAATAAAATATAGAACGAAAGAGACTGAGTCTGTTTTGAACCAAGATCATCTATATCCGATATGTTTTAAAGAGTAAATGTTCTGCCACCTTTAGAACATTATGACTTGCATTAATATTGTGAAAGTTTTTTTCCCCTTAAATTCTCATCCACAAAGACTACTGGGAAAACAACAATGGGTGCTGGAGTTTTTGAAGCCACATCCCAGTGAAGAAGAATTTTATTTCCATTCTTTCAGAAAGGTCCTGATTTTAGGGAACACTTTAGATATGACATAAAATAATTGTAGAGTTATGCAGCTCTAACATGCAGTGGTTGACATTTTTAATGCCCTTTGTATGATTAGGTGTATTTACATTAATACAAACATCTTATTTAAAAATGTTACAAAAGTTCTATTTGGAAGCATGCAGGAAACTGAGGACTGCTGACAGACTATAAGCCAAGCCCAGACTTCCCAAGAGCTGATATGGTAGAAATTTCCACTTCTTATTAGAAACAGTCATTTTTAGTATGTCTGCATGACAAAAGTCATACTTTACATTGTTTCTGTTCATGTTTAAAGTGGATGTGACATTTAACTTTGTGCACACCAAGCACCAGTACGTATATTTTGAGGTTTTTTTTTTACTATAGTTTTTTTTAAAGAACGAACAGAGAAAAAAAATCTCTACCAGCTAACCTGCTTTTGTTTGCCATTGAACGCAGACAGAACAAAGCTGTTTTATCTGTTAGTCTGCGGTGTTTTTGGGCACCTGTCTGCTGCATTTTCATTCTTTATGGCTGTCAAGAGGCAGGACAGGTTGGACAAGCTGGTGCTAATTGTGTCTGTATTGGTGTGCAGTGAGAACTGGGATAGAGTGATGTCCCTATTAATCAAGATGATTCAAAGCTGAAGTAAACCAAAGGTGGCTAGCAGCTGAATGCTGCAGGTGTTAATTGCTATCTATGACTGCTACAGGGAATATTTTTTAAAACCGTATTGAATTCCTAATTAGTCAATGCAGGCAGATTTAAAGAACCTGGCATTATATCTGCAGTCTTTTTTTTAAAACAAATTTTGGATGAGTAGAATTGCTCGGATTTGGACCTGGGTATAAGTCACTAGATTGAAACCAAATAGAATCTTTTTCAGATGTCCATTCCTACTATTATTTACAATACTCCCAAAGCAATAAAACCATAGTGATAATTGTTGCAACTCATAAAGCTGTTTATGCTTCCTCTATGATCCTTTGAGTTTAATCTTCAAAGCAAGTTAAAGGATCCTTTCTTTTCTAGATAACCTGAAGGTTGATTTTCTTTAATTGATGTGCTTGAGTCTACTCATATGCTACATAAAAACATAGCAATAGTAGTAGGCCATTCAGCCCCTCGAGCATTTTCTGCCATTCAATTAGATCATGGCTAATCTGTATCTTAACTCCATTTACCTGCCTTGTTTCCATATCACTCGCTACCCTTACCTAACAAAAACCTATTAAATCGGTTTTGAAATTTTCAATTTACCTTCCCTCAACAGCTTTTTTGGGGGAGAGAGTTCCAATTTTCCACTACCCTTTGTATGAAGAAATGCTTCCTAACATCACCCCTGAATGGCCTAGCTCTAATTTTAAAGTTATGCCCCTTTGTTCTGTACACTCTCATCAGAGGAAATAATTTTCCCTCTATCTACCCTATCAAATCCTTTATCATCTTAAATACCTCAATTAGATCACCCCTTAATCTTCTATACTAAAGGGAATACAAGCCTAGTCTATGCAACCTGTTCTCATAATTTAACCCTTTTAGCTCTTGTATCATTCTGATGAATCTGCGCTGTGCTCCCTTCAAGGCCAATATATCTTTTCTGAGGTGCAGTGCCTAGAACTGAATGCAGTTCTTCAGATGCGGTCAAACCAGAGTTTTATACAACTGTAGCATAACTTCCACCCCTTTGTATTCCAGCCCCCTTGAGATGAAGGCTAGCATTCTATTAGCCTTTTAAATTAATCTTCAAAGCAAGCTGAAGGAACCTATCTTTTCTAAATTCTTGAATTGATGTGCTTGAGTCTGCTCACATGCTGCAGGGCTTTTGGATGATGGCTTAAAGCCTCTTGGGTAAAAGTCTAACAGTTCACATAAAAAGAAAAAAAGCCTGCAATGCTGTGAATCTGAACTAAAAGCAGAAAACATTGGAAGCACAGCAGGTTCATAAACATCTAAAATAAGTCAATGTTTCATATGGAGACCCTTGGTCAGAACTGAAACAGTTCAACTGTCAAATTCTCAAACATCCCCAGAGCACCAGTCAAGCTTTTCTGTCAAACATTCAATCTTCTAAGTAATGCTCCAGATTTCCTCAGCCAGATGCTGAAAGCTTCCTAGATCACATCTGAAGACGTACCCCATTAGGTGCCTAGACTTCCAAGATGAACAATCAAGATTCCCCAATTCAGAACTTTAGCAAGTAAGGCTCCTCAGATTGACATTTACACCAACAATACATGCATTACCTTTCCAGTTGCCCCACAGTTGGACAGTGTAAGCTCCCAAGAAATCCTACCCCAATGGAAATTCCCATTCAGTTTGGCTCTGTTGATAGCATCCTCACCTCAGAAGGTTGCGGGTTCAAGCCCCACTCCAGGACTACTAGTGTACATAATCTGGGATGACACTTAGGCGCAGTACTGAGGAAGTGCTACGTTGTTGGAGGTGGTGTCTTTCGGATGGGACATTAAACTGAGGCCCTGTCTGCTTGTTCAGGTAGAAGATCCCATAGCATTGTTCAAAAAATTGTTCTCCCAGTGTCCTGTCCAACATTTTCCCTAGAGCAACAACCAAAAGTTGATTAACCGGTTATTTATCTAATTTCCTGTTTATGGGACTTTGCTCTGTGCAAATTGGCTGCAGCATTTGCACATATAACAGTTACTACCCTTCAAAAGTAATTGATTGGTGTGAAACGCTTTGGGACGTCCTAAGGATGTGAAGGAGCAATATAAATACAAAATTGTCTGTCTGTCCTTCCTTCCTTATAACCATTTTATTTCTAGTGGTATTACAGCAATGATCCCATTTTGGCAATGGTATAATCATGTAAATAAAGCCAAACGACACATTTTAATTCAACCAAATTTTTTAAAAGCAGTGTTTGGTCAAACTGTTGAGGTAGCTTTGAATTTTGGGCTAAATTTCATGTTTATTCTTTAACATTTTAAGTAGAACAAACTAAATTTAAAAATGGCAGCAGAGGGCAGGACAGTGATGTGTCATTCCTTTAAGATATGGGAGTTTTGAACAATTGGGGCTCAATTTTAGCCCCCAAGACTGGGTGGGTTGGAGGCGGGGGGACAGACAAAATCGATGTTTTTGGGAGCGGGCAGACATCCCGGCTCCAACCCGTGCATTTTTGCATTAGACTCTGTCAAATCTGTGTGCGTGTGCACAGCAGTCACCAGGAAGTCCTGCCCCCACTTAAATCTGGTGGGCTGATACTTAAAGGGGCAATGTACCTCATTGAGGTACGCAAGGTACTTTATATTTTGTGTATTGGACACTTAAAATGATTTTAACCTTAGCTGGGCAGCTTTCCCAGGATTTACGCCTGGTGAAAGCAGGTGGGAAGGGCCGAATCAATGAAAAATAAATTAAATAAAATGACATTTTGACATTTTCCATTGTAAAAAAAAAAGTTAACAAACATACCTTAAAACCGATGCTGCCTGGACGCCCCCCCCCCCCCCCCCCACACCAAGTCTGATTTCCGATGTCGCCTGGACTCCCCTCCGATCTCTGATGTCGCCTGGACCTCCCCCCACCCGCCGCCTCATCCGATCTCCAATGTCGCCCCTCTCCCCCATCTCTCTCCCAATGGTTCCCTCCCTTCTCAGATGTGTAGCTCCTCTCTGCTGAGAGGCAGCCAGCCTGTCAATCATGCTGGCTACTGGGTGCGAAACCCGGAAGAGGCATTGATTGCCTTGGGGGAGGGAGAGAAGTGAAGTGAGAATTTGAGAGGTAGGGTTTCAGGAAGTTAGATGACTATCTGAGGGATGGGGAAAGAGGGCCAGAAAAGGTTCGAACAGGAGCGCCCAGAGCAATTTGTGCTCTCAAACAGAT
The DNA here is from genome assembly GCF_035084215.1 of Heptranchias perlo. NCBI lineage: Eukaryota > Metazoa > Chordata > Chondrichthyes > Hexanchiformes > Hexanchidae > Heptranchias > Heptranchias perlo. The sequence goes on from NC_090325.1 coordinate 180,606,629, forward strand.
TTGAAACTCTAGCTTCCTGTGAGGAAAATGAGGGAGGACCATCAAATAATTACCAATAGCACCAGCAAACAAGAGCTGAGCTGAGTCAAGGCGGGGAGACAAACATTCAATTTTCACACGAGAAATGTAGTAATGACTGGGGATTCAATAGCTCGAGGGACTCTCACAATGCTTTGCAAGCCAGACTGACCGTCCTGGATTATTTGTTGTCTCCCAGGTGTTAGGGTAAGGGATATATCACTTAGACTGGAAAAGATTTTGTAAGAAGATGGAGAGCAACCAGTCATCTTGGTCCACGTGGAAGCCAATGATGTAGGTGAAGAAAGGCCGGAAGCTCTGCAAGATGAATTTAGGATATTAGGAAACCAGTTTAGGAGCAGGACTTCAGAGGTGGTAATCTCAGGATTATTTCCCCAGCTATACGCTAGAACATGGAAGGACGGGAAGATTAGGGAAATCAATGCATGGCTAAAGGTATAGTTTCAGAATGCCATCAATAAACACTGATAATAAACCAATTAAAATTGAAAAAGAGAGTTCATAAGAATAATAATGTAAAAACTGAAAGAGAATAAGAGAAAATAAGAAAAGATATAAAGAATGGGATAAGGAAAGCTACAAAGGGGTATGAGGGCAACACTTCAAAAAAAAACATCAAATGGATCAGTGAAATATTTGACAAGTATATCAGTAAAAAGTTAAAAACAAGTTGGGACCCCTGAAAGGAGAGAATTGCCAATTTGTGGATGATCAAAAATTGGCAGAGTTATTTAATACGTACTTCACATTGGTCTTTACTAAAGAGCAGAATGTCTGCGAGGTGGTGAATCCTGAAGTGATTAAGTGTAAAATTAGCGATATTGGGCCAGATTTTGCTGCAGCAGGGCATCTAATAGCATCTGCCGTTAGTTAGACTTGTCCTTGCACATTTAGGTTTATAAATTTTTTGCGTGGCGAGTTGCTGAAAGTGATCGCTGATAACGGCGCAGCGAGGGCAACACGGCATCTGGGACCTGAGTGAACAGGGCAAGCAACTGTCTATTTCCTTATCCAATCAGATTGAAGGATTGAGAAATAAACAGCGCAAGGACTGAGAAGGAAGTGTAATTGAAAGGGGGTGAATTCAATGTCAAATCAGGTACAGAAAGAGAAATAAAGAGAGGGAAAGGAAGATTGGATTAAGAGAGGGGAAAAAAAAGAGCCAGAAAGGAAAAGTAAAAAAAAATTAATTTAAAGTTTGACATTTTAAAATCTCCAACAACAATTAATACCTGAAGGAATAAAACTCCACATTTGTAATAGTTTATTTTCAGTGCCAGAGAGGTGGATTGGGAGTAATTAACACTTATCACATCATTAAAAGGATACTTAGACTTGAAATGACAAGACTTAACTTTCTGTGATGTGTTTAGTTCATATCCACCGTGCAAATACAGCAATTTCACGCCATTCAATGCATTTCAATGGTGAGGCAGACAGTGAGATGCCGTTTTCATGAAGCTAACAGCGGAACAACGCAACTCGGACGGCAACTTGTGGATATTTGAATTTAACCGTGCACCTGACCCTCGCCTGAAGTTGCTGTGCCATTTGCGCATAAATAATGGCGAGGACCATTGGCCTCACCGTTATTTTGACAAGAAAATCTGGTCCATTATGATGGATAAAAGGAAAATTTTAGATAAGTTAGGCTAAAAGAAGATAAAGCACCAGCACTCGACATGATACATCCTAATCCTGAGGGTTGATGAGGGAGGAAATTGCTGAGACCCTAGGAGTTATATTCCAGAGCTCTATTGAGTGTGGATGTGTGCTGGAGGACTGGAGCGAGGCCAATGTGGTACCCATTTTTAAAAGGGAGACAGCTAATCTGGGTAATTACAGGCCAGTTAGTTTTAAAAAAAAATTCTACTACAGATGTTAGAGTCATTAGGGATGAAATTTACCATATATCTGAAAGAGAAAATAGTTCAAAGGGAACAATTGTGCTTGACAAACCTCATAGAATTCTTTCAGGAGGTAACAGATGAGGTAGAGGAGAGAAATGTAGTGTACATGGACTTTGGATAAAGTATCATACGGGAGTTGATTAGAGATGATTAAGGGGTATGGAATTTAGGGTGAGGATAGCAAACGATTAAAAATTTGTTAGAAAGACAAAAATAAAGTAGGGGTTGAGGGCAGTTTTTCAGAGTGGTTGAAAATGGGTAGTGGGTTCAGTTTTAGGGTCACTTCTGTCAATGTATATGTCAATGATTTGGATATAGGCCTAGAGGGAGTCACAACCAAACTTGATCCTGTCCTTGCACAATGTCCATACAAATGTAACTGTCAGCTGGGATTACTCATTTGGAGTGGAAACCCTGGCTGATCATTTTTCTTCCCCCATCCTTAATTCAGTGATACTGAGACCAATTGTCAATTGTAGTGCCCATGGCTGCCCCAGTTTGAGGTCAGCTAACCCATCACAGTCCAGGGATTAAACCTTTCTGACTTGTATAGCTCAGTATTACATGTTGTGGTGCATTTACATCCGGAGATATAGGGCAACATCACATTTTCATCCCACCTTACTAACATTTCCTTGAAGGAGAAAAATTTTGGGGTGAGTATTTTCTGTTCATGGTACATTCTCCAGTGTGTGTGTGTGCGTGTGTTGCATTCTAAATTCCGATGTCCAAATTTATAATGGAAACTGCCCATGTAAACTTGTCATGCGGTAATTATACCTCCCACATAAGGGCGCTGCAGTGGCATCACTGACAGGTGAAATTGCAATATGGCAAGTTTACAAAAGCAATTTCCATTATAAATGTGGACATCGGAATTTATAATGAAAATATAAAAATGAAGACAGAATGCATCTATTTAAAATATGGATGGATTTATGTCTGCACACCCTGGTCCAATTATTCTCTGGCCTCTAACCAGCTTTAACTGAAGATTACCCTTGGTCTTGACACTATGTGTGTAATGCCATGGGCAATCAACAAGTGTTATATTAAAAGTCTTGTGCCTTTGCAAATTTCCTGTCTACAAAACTTCAACTTCCTGTTGTCAATTATTTCAGTCATGAATTGCTATGTCCACATTTATAATAGAAACTACCTAAGTAAACTTGTCATGTTGTAATTAAAACCTCCTGCTAATGGTGGTACTGTTGCTTCTCACTTTTCTACCTCCCAGCTCTTCAGAGTTCTATCGTCCAACCAACTTGACTTCTCTGCTTCCCAAATTGCTGTTAGTTTTGCTATTCAGCAATAAATAACAATGTAAGATTGAAGTATAATGGAAAAATAAGGATCAAATGGATAACTTTGAAATGAGAACTGATTTGTGAAAAGAAAATAGTGTTTGACTGATTTGATTGAGTTCCTTGATGAAGTAACAGAGAGGGTTAATGAGGGTACTGTGGTTGATGTGTATATGGTCCGACTTTCAAAAGGCATTTGATAAAGTACCATATAATAGACTTGTTAGCAAAATTAAAGCCCATGGGATTAAAGGGACAGTGGCAGCATGGGTACAAAATTGGCTAGGGGACAGAAAGCAGAGAGTAGTGGTGAATGGTTGTTTTTCAGGCTGGAGGGAAATATACTGTTGTGTTCCCCAGGGGTCAGTAATGGGACCACTGCTCTTTTTGATATATGTTGATGACCTGGACTTGGGTATAGAGAGTATAATTTCCAAGTTTGCAGATGACACAAAACTCGGAAATGTTGTCAACAATGTGGAGGATGGTAACAGACTTCAGGAGAACATAGACAGACTGGTGAAATGGGCAGACACATGGCAGATGAAATTTAATGTAGAGAAGTGTGAAGAGATGCATTTTGGTATGAAGAATGAGGAGAGGCAATATAAATTAAATGGTACAATTCTAAAGGGGGTGCAGGAACAGAGAGACGTGGGGGTGCACATACACAAATCTTTGAAAGTGGCAGGACAAGTTGAGAAGGCTGTTAATAAAGCCCAGGATCCCAAGTGCTTTTTTTAATAGAGGCAGAGAGAACAAAACCAAGGAGGTTATGCTAACCCTTTATAAAACACTGATTAGGCCTCAGCTGGAGTATTGTGTTCAATTCTGGGCACCACACTTTAGGAAGTATGTCGAGGCCTTAGGGTGCAGAAGAGATTTACTAGAATGATGCCAGGGATGAGGGACTTCAGTTATGTGGAGAAACTGGAGAAGCTGGGGTTGTTCTCCTTAGAGCAGAGAAGGTTAAGGGGAGATTTGATAGAGGTGTGCAAAATCATGAATGGCTTTGACAAAGTAAACGAGGAGAAACTGTTTCCAGTGGCAGACGGATCGGTAACCAAAGGACACGGATTTAAGGTGATCAGCAAAAGAGCCAGAGATGAAATGAGGAAACTTTTTTTTTATGCGGAGAGTTGTAATGATCTGGAATGCATTGCCTGAAAGGGTGGTGAAAGCAGATTCAATAGTAACTTTCAAAGGGAATTGGTAAATACTTGAAGGGAAAAAATTTTACAGGGCTATAGGGAAAGAGCAGGGGTGTGTGACTAATTATCCCTGTCCTCTTACCCCATTTCACCTGAAAACTACATCTGGTCTTGATCTCATATGAAACACCATGGGATATTGACTTTATCACATCAATGGGGGAAGTACCTTGAACAGAAATTCCACCCCCCCCCCCCCCCCAATCCCTTTAAGATTTTCCTTCTCCTTTAAAAACTATACATAATACTTGAAACTTTGCAGCAGCCTGGGCTGATTTGCAGCTGCCTGACTCGGAAAAAAATTGCTACCCACTGAGAATGCTGCATAGAATAGCATGTCATCTCCAGACAGAGAATGTAATTTTATAATGGGAATGTGACCTGGAGATATGCCATGCTGCGTACAGCTCTGGTCACTGAGACGTAATGGGCCATTCAAGCCCTCGAGGCAGGGCAGTGTGAACAATGAGACTAATCGTGTCAGGGATAGCATTGGAAAGAAACATCTCAGATGCCTGGAAGTATTTATTCACATAGCAATCAAAAGTGGAATGGATTGACAGGAATGAGGCTAGGAATCTGGACTCATTTAAGAAACAGCTAGGTGCTGTAATGGGTAGACTTGTGTGGTTGACACTGTGGCATGATGAAATCATCCTAACCTATCTAATGCAAGGTTCAACATTTTTGATAGTTCTGGCCTCTCTTGCTTAATTGGAGTAAGTTTTAGAGATCAGGTCAGCAAGTTTATCTAATTTACTTTAATTCTCTCAGGCACTGGACATAATCATGACTGGATTCATTGGGAAGGAATTGAGGCAGAAATGAGCTGATCTTTCAGGTTTATGTGACCTTGTATTTAAATGAGTCTGACTCTACGGTTTTAGATTTGCTGTATAGACATGTGATATTTGTATAGCCAATCATGACACCCTTCCCCAAGATATAAATAGGACAGAAGGTGTGAACTATCCATCTCATCCGATGCCAGACGTTGTCTCCCTCAGAGAGTTATTTACAAATACTGCGAGAGTTATGCTTAGACTGTATTCTTTTGTTGATCGAGGAGGAAGAATTCCTCGATTTACGAGGTTGCAGTGCTCCCTCTACCTGTCTGGTCCCTTGAGACGTCTTTGTAAAGCACCGTGGGAAATGTCGTTGTGTGAAAAGTGTTAGAAAAATAACACTAGAAATGTTGTTGTAAATAAAATTGCAAATGCATTTGCGTTTTCACTAAAAATAGCAGCAAGTAGAATTGTTTCCCGCTCTTGGTTGTTTAGGCCAATGGTTTGGTGGGTATGGTTACTGTTCTTATGTAGTGTTGATGTAGGGATATTAGGGCTGATTTATTTTTCGGCTTGTGCTTTACGAATTGCACTTACTGATTTTGACCAGTTAATTTTAACTGGAACTACTGGGTGAAGTGAAGGGGATGCAGGAACAGAGAGACCTGGGGGTGTATGTACACAAATCTTTGAAGGTGGGAGGACAAGTTGAGAAGGCTGTTAAAAAAAAAGCATCCAGGATCCTTGGCTTTATAAATCGAGGCATAGAGCAAAGAAGCAAGGAAGTTATGCTAAACCTTTATAAAACACTGGTTAGGCCCCAGTTGGAGTATTGTGTCCAATTCTGGGCACCACACTTTAGAAAGGGTGTCAAGGCTTAAGAGAGGGTGCCGAGGAGATTTACCAGGGATGCGGAACTTCAGTTACGTGGATAGACTGGAGAAGCTGGGTTGTTCTCCTTAGAGCAGAGAAGATTAAGAGGAGATTTGATAGTGGTGTTCAAAATCATGAAAGGTTTTGATAGAGTAAATAAGGAGACACTGTTTCCAGTGGCAGAAGGGTTGGTAACCAGAGGACACAGATTTAAAGCAATTGGCAAAAGAACCAGAGGTGACTTGAGGAAACATTTTTTTATTCAGCGAGTTGTTATGATCTGGAATTCACTGCCTGAAAAGATGGTGGAAGCAGATTGAATACTGACTTTCAAAAGGAAATTGAATAAATACTTGAAGGGAAAATATTTGCAGGGCTATGGGGAAAGATCAGGGGTGTGGGACTAATTGGATAGCTCTTCCAAAGAGCCAGCACAGGCACAATGGGCTAAATGGCCTCCTTCTGTGCTGTATCATTCTATAAGTCTTTTTTTTGTGCTCCTCGTCCTTCATAATTTTTCCTCTTTATTATCCTTCCCAGATACCTCTCCTTTATGGGATTACTGGTGCTCATTCTCCTGTAGTGTTCTTGTGTCCCTTGTAAGGAGGTTGATTTCCAACTCTTCCCCTTGGATGGACTCCTCCTGACACCTGAGATGTCCAAGTTAATCAGGCTTTAGGGAAATTTGTGCCTATTCCATCTTGGAGAAACAATGGGAAGGGGTAGATGGTTGGGAATGTTTATATTTGTAACTGTTAGATAGTCTGCAGTTTAGGGGCATTTGGGATGAAGTGATCTACAGGGAAAATCTCTTGTGTTTTTAATCAAGTTAGAAAGCTCTTTACAGTTGCACTGGTGTATCTTTAATCTAGTGACTGGATGACATGCAGCAAGCTCCTTTTGTCAGCTCTTATACAGCTTAATACATGGTCATTTTTGTAGTTGGAGGAGGATTATTTCTGTCTGGAATCTTGGAGGATAGAGACCTTTATTTTATTAAATAGCTAGGCAGTGATGACAGCCCTCATGCAGATCACTATTTGAATCACTTCCTCGAGCGTGAAGGGAATTAATTTTGATTAAACGATCCAAGATATTAGCCAAGCTGCATGTCAAACATTCAAATGTAACATTCCACCAGGAAACTCATCTCACGGGTCATGAAGCTGCAAAATTGAAAAGAAGGTGGGGTGCCCATGCTCTGCAGTTTTTTGTATAATTAAATATGCGCGTCGCTATGTTGGTCCATTGGGTCCCAAAATGTCCATATTCTTTCATAATGACTATGTTGAAGGTAACTCTATTTATGAGAAGATAAAAATGAAAGGAAAGGTTGGGAGATTTTTAAAAAATATGTGGAAGGTTGCTGGGATATAGAATGCTCTCCCAGAAACAGCGGTGGACGCAAAATTCATAATGGAGCAGAACTTGCTCCTGAAATAACAGAGGAGCTCAACAGCGCGCTCTGTTTTTAGTGGCGAATTGAGGAGTAAGTTCCCACATTTGCACATGCACACTAAAATGCGGAAATCGTGAACTTGCTCCTATTGATTCGCCGGTGATATGACAGCTTCGGATTAAAGGGCCATCACACGCTGCAATCATTGAAATCACTGAAAAATTGCAAACTTGCTCATCTGCCCAGCTGGAAAGTAACTAATATCGCCACCAAACAGGTATGCTTAAAATTACCAGGTCTAAACTAAGTTTTAAAAACTAAACTAAGTCTTAATGACTGCCAAACAACTAAATTAAATTTTTTAAATGTCTCATATTACTCCTTATTTTAATAGCTTTTGGTCATTTAAAAAAAAATTAAAAATTAGATTTTTTAAAAAACTTTTCCCTTCTGCCTCTTTAATTTAATTCAATTATTTCTTTGGCTTTTTATTTTTAAAAAATTAAAATTTTTTACTGACAATGACTTCCAGAATACTAACTTTAAATGAATGAAGTCTGTTGGGAGTGTGACTTCTCTTCCTGGCAGATTTTGTGAGCGTGTTTTCTATTCACACAGACTGTTCCATGCGCATCAACTTACGCTGCTCAGAGGCTGAGTTGATAGCGCACTTTTTTTTTATATAAGTGCAAAATCAAGCAAGTCGACGCCACAGAGCCTGCAGTAAGTACACTCGTTACTTTAATTTGCAGGAGCTGCAGCGAGCGTTGCCAGGCCGCTCCGCGCAAGCTCTGGCCCAATAGCTTTTAGAAGGGAAGTGGATTAATAATTGAAAAAGAAAATTTTTTATAGGGCTGTGGACAGCTCTTTCAATGATAAAAACAGAAAATGCTGGAAACACTCAGCAGGTCAGGTTGCATCTGTGAAGCGAGAAACAGAGTTAACGTTTTAGGTTGATGAATGTTAACTGTTTCTCCAGGATGGTATGTTGCCTCCCTGGTGCAAGGGTCAGGGATGTCTCGGAGCGGCTGCAGGACATTCTGGAGGGGGAGGGTGAACAGCCAGTTGTCGTGGTGCATATAGGTACCAACGATATAGGTAAAAAACGGGATGAGGTCCTACAAGCTGAATTTAGGGAGTTAGGAGTTAAACTAAAAAGTAGGATCTCAAAGGTAGTAATCTCAGGATTGCTACCAGTGCCACGGGCTAGTCAGAGTAGGAATGACAGGATAGCTAGGATGAATACGTGGCTTGAGAGATGGTGCAAGAGGGAGGGATTCAAATTTCTGGGCCATTGGAACCGGTTCTGGGGGAGGTGGGACCAGTACAAATTGGACGGTCTGCATCTGGGCAGGACTGGAACCAATGTCCTGGGGGAGCATTTGCTAGTGCTGTTGGGGAGGGTTTAAACTAATGTGACAGGGGGATGGGAACCGATGCAGGAAGTCAGTGAGAAGTAAAGTGGTGACAGAAACAAAAGGCAGTAAGGGAGAGTGTACAAAACATGACCGGACAGATGGTCTGAGAAAGCAGGGCAAAGACCAAGGGAAGTCCAGATTAAACTGCATTTATTTCAATGCAAGAAGTCTGATGGGCAAGGCAGATGAACTCAGGGCATGGATGGGTACATGGGACTGGGATGTTATAGCTATTACTGAAACATGGCTAAGGGAGGGGCAGGACTGGCAGCTCAATGTTCCAGGGTACAGATGCTATAGGAAAGATAGAGCAGGAGGTAAGAGAGGAGGGGGAGTTGCGTTCTTGATTAGGGAGAACATCACGGCAGTAGTGAGAGGGGATATATCCGAGGGTTCGCCCACTGAGTCTATATGGGTAGAACTGAAAAATAAGAAGGGAGAGATCACTTTGATAGGATTGTACTACAGACCCCCAAATAGTCAACGGGAAATTGAGGAGCAAATATGTAAGGAGATTACAGACAGCTGCAAGAAAAATAGGGTGGTAATAGTAGGGGACTTTAACTTTCCCAACATTGACTGGGACAGCCATAGCATTAGGGGATTGGATGGGGGGAAATTTGTTGAGTGTATTCAGGAGGAATTTCTCATTCAGGATGTGGATGGCCCGACTAGAGAGGGGGCAAAACTTGACCTCCTCTTGGGAAATAAGGAAGGGCAGGTGACAGAAGTGTTAGTGAGGGATCACTTTGGGACCAGTGATCATAATTCCATTAGTTTTAAGATAGCTATGGAGAATGATAGGTCTGGCCCAAAAGTTAAAATTCTAAATTGGGGAAAGGCCAATTTTGATGGTATTAGACAGGAACTTTCAGAAGTTGATTGGGAGAGTCTGTTGGCAGGCAAAGGGACGTCTGGTAAGTGGGAGGCTTTCAAAAGTGTGTTAACCAGGATTCAGGGTAAGCACATTCCTTATAAAGTGAAGGGCAAGGCTGGTAGAAGTAGGGAATCTTGGATGACTCAGGAGATTGAGGCCCTAGTCAAAAAGAAGAAGGAGGCATATGACATGCATAGACAGCTGGGATCAAGTGGATCCCTTGAAGAGTATAGAGATTGCCGGAGTAGAGTTAAGAGAGAAATCAGGAGGGCAAAAAGGGGACATGAGATTGCTTTGGCAGATAAGGCAAAGGAGAATCGAAAGAGCTTCTACAAATACATAAAGGGCAAAAGAGTAACTAGGGAGAGAGTAGGGCCTCTTAAGGATCAACAAGGTCATCTATGTGCGGAACCACAAGAGATGGGTGAATATTTCACATCGGTATTTACGGTTGAGAAAGGCATGGATGTTAGGGAACTTGGGGAAATAAATAGTGATGTCTTGAGGAGTGTACATATTACAGAGAGGGAGGTGCTGGAAGTCTTAACGCGCATCAAGGTAGATAAATCTCCGGGACCTGATGAAATGTATCCCAGGACGTTATGGGAGGTCAGGGAGGAAATTGCGGGTCCCCTAGCAGAGATATTTGAATCATCGACAGCTACAGGTGAGGTGCCTGAAGATTGGAGGGTAGCAAATGTTGTGCTTTTGTTTAAGAAGGGCGGCAGGGAAAAGCCTGGGAACTACAGACCAGTGAGCCTGACATCTGTAGTGGGTAAGTTGTTAGAGGGTATTCTGAGAGACAGGATCTACGGGCATTTGGAGAGGCAGGGACTGATTAGGAACAGTCAGCATGGTTTTGTGAGAGGAAAATCATGTCTCACGAATTTGAGTTTTTTGAAGGGGTAACCAAGAAGATAGATGAGGGCTGTGCAGTAGACGTGGTCTATATGGACTTTAGCAAAGCCTTTTACAAGGTACCGCATGGTAGGTTGTTACATAAGGTTAAATCTCACGGGATCCAAGGTGAGGTAGCCAATTGGATACAAAATTGGATTGACGACAGAAGACAGAGGGTGGTTGTAGAGGGTTGTTTTTCAAACTGGAGGCCTGTGACCAGCGGTGTGCCTCAGGGATCGGTGCTGGGTCCGCTGTTATTTGTTATTTATATTAATGATTTGGATGAGAATTTAGGAGGCATGGTTAGTAAGTTTGCAGATGACACCAAGATTGGTGGCATTGTGGACAGTGAAGAAGGTTATCTAGGATTGCAACGGGATCTTGATAAATTGGGCCAGTGGGCCGATGAATGGCAGATGGAGTTTAATTTAGATAAATGTGAGGTGATGCATTTTGGTAGATCGAATTGGGCCAGGACCTACTCCGTTAGTCGTAGGGCGTTGGGGAGAGTTATAGAACAGAGAGATCTCGGAGTACAGGTTCATAGCTCCTTGAAAGTGGAGTCACAGGTGGATAGGGTGGTGAAGAAGGCATTCAGCATGCTTGGTTTCATTGGTCAGAACATTGAATACAGGAGTTGGGATGTCTTGTTGAAGTTGTACAAGACATTAGTAAGGCCACACTTGGAATACTGTGTACAGTTCTGGTCACCCTATTATAGAAAGGATATTATTAAACTAGAAAGAGTGCAGAAAAGATTTACTAGGATGCTACCGGGACTTGATGGTTTGACTTATAGGGAGAGGTTGGATAGACTGAGACTTTTTTCCCTGGAGAGTAGGAGGTTTAGGGGTGATCTTATAGAAGTCTATAAAATAATGAGGGGCATAGATAAGGTAGATAGTCAAAATCTTTTCCCAAAGGTAGAGGAGTCTATAACGAGGGGACATAGATTTAAGGTGAGAGGGGAGAGATACAAAAGGGTCCAGAGGGGCAATTTTTTCACTCAAAGGGTGGTGAGTGTCTGGAACGAGCTGCCAGAGGCAGTAGTAGAGGCGGGTACAATTTTGTCTTTTAAAAAGCATTTGGACAGTTACATGGGTAAGATGGGTATAGAGGGATATTGGCCAAGTGCAGGCAATTGGGACTAGCTTAGTGGTATAAACTGGGCGACATGGACATGTTGGGCCGAAGGGCCTGTTTCCATGTTGTAAACTTCTATGATTCTATGTTTGCACAGAAGAGGCAAATTCCAAACTGAATGGAGTGAAAGTCAGTCCCAGAAATGCTGTTTGTGGCGCCAGTACATGAATGGAGTGGGCACAGGGTGGCAGGTGAGACCACGTGACCCAGGTCTCAAAGCTTGAGTCAGCAAAAATGAGGTGATGATGGAAATGAGAAGAGGAGCCAACCAGGGAGGATTGAAGGAGGAAGATGGGGATAGTCAAAGGAGTGTACAACTGTGGGGAATAGGGAAAAGAAGAAGAGGCTAATATTCATCCCTCAACCAAAATCACTAAAAACAGATTATCTGGTCATTATCACTTTGCTATTCGTGTGGGAGCTTGCTGTGTGCAAATTGGCTGCCGTGTTTCCTACATTACAACAGTGACTACACTTCAAACGTACTTCATTGGCTGTAAAGCGCTTTGGGACGTCCTGCAGTCGTGAAAGGCACTATATAAATGCAAGTTGTTTCTTTCAAAACAAACTGAATTGTGGAATGTGATCCTGAAACTCCAAACCTATCCTGAAATTCGATATAATTCAAACTTACTCAGTCACCTTGAAGCAATGGCTGTGGTCATAGGCCTTTATTTAGGGCTATTTTTCAGTTGTCAACTTTTGTGATGGTGTCTGTCAGCTTTACTGAGTTTTGTAGGTTGACATGTATGTGTCCAGGATCCAGGATGGTGATTCTGGCAATAAACAGAATAGAGCCAGCTAATGCCTGGAGGCTGAGAGAGCCCAAGGGATGTGATTATTCTAATTTTTCACACCTCCCTCCAACAATTATTCTAGATTAATTGCAATTGTCATAGCAAAACACCACCATTATTGGATGCTTCTATTAAGATTACTAATAAATCAGATCATCTTTCTGGCTGAATTGATTTGGCATTTGATCTAATTGTACCCCTTTTATGGAGATTTAATGAATCCATGTTACAAGATCCAGATGTTGTTGAATGTTTAGATGCTGATCAGGACTCCTTAATTATATTCAGGCAAGATCCACTTACCTCAGACATTGATCTTACCAAGATCTGGATATTTTTATATGGAGTTAGTAGAAACTAAGAAATGGATGTGATTGATTTTTCTTGATTTTATTCATGCGATGACTTTTACAACAGTTATGAAGTAAATTGTTAGTGTAACTCATTTGATCCTCAAAAAAAAATTGGCATGCAAATCGTCAAATTATAATACCCGATAGAATGGAATGTGAATGTTTAGAAATCGGTGCATCACAAACCAATGCAAAACTGGAGTAAAAAGTCCAAGAGAATGGTGGAAAAACTCACTTAATAACCATTTCAATTAAGAAGAAATATTGATTTAATTAAAGCGGCAGAAAAAATTGATTGGGGGTTCCTTTTATTGGGGACAAAAAATATAAACAAACAGGAAACTCTCTCTCAGCATCGATTTAGGAATAGAAGCTGACATCCAGTTCAGCATGTAAAATGTCAACATAATGGTATGGCACAAATATTCCAGTCAACTCTTATTATACCCTTTACCCCATTCCAATTTACCTACTAAACAGAAGGAAGAAAGAAAGCATGAGAATAAAAAGAATGAAAGGAAGAGGAAAAAACAAGAGAGATGCTGTACCCCAGCATTCCCAACATAGCTTCCTCCTATTCCCTTAGATTTCAGGTCCCTGAACCTTGCAGTTCTACTTTCCCTACATTAAAAAAATATAAAGCCTTTTCAGATCCATATTTATAAGGACTGCATTCACCCATTATGAATATGTATGTAGCTTCCTTGAACACCATGCCAGAACCTGCTTCTATGGCGGGAGGTTTAGAGGGGATTTGAGAACGAACTTTTTCACCCAGAGGGTGGTTGGAGTCTGGAACTCACTGCCTGAAAGGGTTGTGGAGGCAGGAACCCTCACAACATTCAAGAAGCATTTGGATGAGCACTTGAAATGCCATAGCATACAAGGCTACGGACCAAATGCTGGAATATGGGATTAGAGTAGACAGGGCTGATGGCCGGCGCGGACACGATGGGCCGAAGGGCCTCTATCCGTGCTGTATAACTCTATGACTCTATGACTCACCAACAATGCTGTTAGAATCACCTTTAATAACACAGTGGAGCTTTCACTCTTGACATTACACCCAATAAATATATTTTAGGGTCATTATCAATAGCTGTGTCCCCTTCGGAGAGGTTTTAGGGCAATGCCAGAGTACATGAAGTTGCTCTCTATGGTACAATGCCAACACTGATGAGTAGTCCAGTGTAGCAACTCAATGCGGTGTTTAGCTGAATCTGTGCATGATCTTCAACTAAATCAACTTCATCCTCATGGTGCTAGATGCTATATGTGCATTAAACCAAATTGTTATCCAGTTGGCATGTGTGAATCTGAGCCCAGGATACTTCTCTTGAGTTTTTGGGCTCTGTACTGCTGTTGCCCATCTTGTTGAATATTCTACAAGCTATTGCCACAAGATACTGTTTGTCAGTTTCTTGCTGGATAAAATTGTCAAGCTCTAAGGATCCAACAGTGATCCTTTAACATCTGCTAAGCTGTAAGAACCTAAAAAATTGTTCACAGACTGCTTGAATTACTGACTTATCTTTTGGAATGATTTGAGAAACCATCCTTCATATACATCCCTGGTAATGTTGATTCCTGCTTTCAGCCAGCTGTTGAAAATGATTACCCAGCAACTATATTAAAATAAAGATTTCTTCATCAGGCAGCTGTCATTGAAGGTATTAAGTCAGGCTTAAACTAGTGATCATTGACGAGCAGTGTATTATTTCATTTTGAGACTTCAAACCCCTGTTAGCTGTAAAATACATTTTTAAGAGCTACAACTTTCAAGTATTGTAACCCTCTCCAGCTCAGGCTGGTCCAAATTCTTTGCCACGGAGCAAATCCACTGTGCTATGTATCAAAATTTCAACGCCCAGTCATAATATTTGCTCTGGCAGGACTAATCCACCCTTCATTTTGTCCCTCTGCATTTTGGTTAAATTTAATCGAGGAGATTTTCCCTCCCAATGAAAGTTCAGTAAGATCTGTCTGATCTCTTTGAACCACTGTGCTTGCAGCTCCAAGGAATCATATTAAAGATATAGTTCAGCCTAGTCTTTATGTCCAATTTGAGGTTGTTCATCTTATCAGGTAATAAGAAGGGGAGAACTTTCTATCGCTCTAATACCAGTAACTTTACATAGGGATTCCAACATAGAAACAGCCCATTTGGTCTGTATTGGTGTTTATATTCCATGCAAACAGTTGTTCTAATCCTCATGTGTCCACTCTGTTCCCATTTTTGTTTATTCCCCTTTCCTTCAACCATCCATCTAATCTATTCTTAAATGTTGAATAGTCTCTGCTTTAGTCACGAGTGCATTCTACAGCTTCACAACCCTCTGTGTAAAAACACAGTTTCTCCTGCTCTCACTATCACATATAATCTTGTATCTATATCCCTTCATTCTAGACCCCTCAATTACTGAAAACAGCTGTTTCTATCTACTCTGTCCCATCCCTTCTTAATTTTAAACACTTTTATCAAATCACCTCATAATCTCCTCTGTTCTAACAAAAACAGCCCAATTTTCACATCTTTCATTGTATTTCCTCACACCAGATTCTTGTAAATCTGCACTATGTCCTCTGTATTGCCTCAACATCCTTCCAATAGTGTGGAGCCCAAAACTTCTCTCAATACTCCAACTGTGGCCTAGCTAAGGTTTTATATAGATTTAAGTTCTTTGGACATGTTAACCTCTAATAATAGATAAAGGTTTGTGACAATGAATATGCCCATGTAGACCATATATACAAGTAAATCTTATATTCTTTATCCTTTAACTCTAACCTCTAGCCTGTGATAAATAGTAATTTGAAGAGTGGAAATTCTTCCCTTGTGTCCCTTGCCAAATAAGTACCGGGGAGATGATACTATTTCATGTCACTGACGCTAAAGGAATCACATATATAATTCTTATCCACCTGATGAGTCCAGGGCTGAAGTTGAATTTCTGCAGAGCTGCAGCTCCTTCCACCTATTTCAGCTGTCTAACCAGCAAATTTCCTCCTTTATCTCCCTGTTCAAAAATCTTTGCCTAACCGGAAACAATGTTCATTCTGGGGTATTGAGGGAGGAGTGGAGCAGGGTACAGAGGTTGGTTGATCACGACTCCTATGCAGTTGGAGATGCACTCCTGCTCTTCCTGGCTCCAAAGGAACTTTTTTTAAAAGAAAAAAATAATTAACTTACCTTTTGTTGGTGGCCATGGGGCCGCTGAAGAATCCTGAGTGTGGCAGGCCTGACACCTGCCTTTCTCATCGCCGACTAATTTCTGGATGGGGTCCTTCAACAGGTGTTAGGCCCCTAATATACATATTTATGGGGCTTAATGCCTGATTTAGTCTGCCCAAGACATCTAAAATCAGGGCACCATGAATTTAGCAATGGGACCAATGCCAGTGCAGATTGGGCGTAGGCCGTCCCACTACTAAATTGGTATGCCTCCCGCCCATTTTAAACCCGAAAAACTGGCACACGGCATACCAATTTCTGCCCCTCTATTTGTTCTTTTCACAAAGGTTATGTTTAATTTTTATTAGCTTTCTGATGTACCTTCTGGATGAGGGAAGCTGATGGTCTCGAGCCTGCAGCATGGAGAGCCCCTGTGCTTTCTTTTTCTTTTTGGTTGGAGCACAGTTTATAATATGTTCCCCCAGTACTACTATAAGAGCTTTCCACAAGGCAACCTCAGAGGCTACCAACCACCATTTCCAGGAGTAACTCTCCAATGTTAGAGGAGGCTACCTCCAGGAATTGTATGGACCAGTATTCAGGGCATATACATCAACCAGGATATCCCTGCCTGTGTTAATCAAAACAGACCTGTCACTACAACATACCTTCCCTCTGGGTCCTTAACACAGTCTTCCATTGTGAATGAAAATATACTAATATTTACCCCACTCTGGAATTCTTAAGTTTTGAGAACAGTTCATCCAAATGCGTATGCTGAGGCCAAGAAGCCTCGAATGTCACTTTCCTGAACTCACAGTGGCGTCGTTGGAATTCTCAAATCCAAAATGGTATTTGTTTTTGTAGACCTTCCGATTAAAGTCAGTTTTGCATGGGCTTTTATCCATCTTGGGGAGGGGAGCTTGACCAGGTTGGTGGCTGCTTAGAGGACACTCTGTTGGATTCCCCAAAGAACAAGCAGAAGTGCTACTGCTTCTTTGGGTTTTTACACTAGCTGTTTTCTCGGGTCGCCGGCCACTCCGTAAATGGACCTTACAGCGCCTACAATCCAGAGTGTGTCAACAAGGAAGCCCGTCTGTACTGGCAGGCAGACGTGTCACCCCACCCCCTTAGTAAATCTGACCCTTGGATGGTGCGTTCACCTCAGCATTTCTAATTTGTATGATAGGGTGGTCAAATTATTCCACGTTTGGTCTGTATAATGAGTTTGTATGTGGTTCAACAGGTTGAATTTATTCAAAATGTTTCTTTTCTTAGGTAACTGTTATTTTGATGTCTCAGGCTTCTGATTTATGGTTTTCTTGGAAAAATGGACAGAATTGCAGAATCTGATTCCCAAAACAATCCCAAGTAATGAAAACAGAATTTGATTTGTTTAATCAATGTAAATTAGTCATCCTCGTCATGACCCTTGTTATTTTTTTTAAATGAATTAATGTACAATTAAGCCTAATATTTTAATTATGTAAATAAGGGGAATTCAATAAACTTGTTAAAAATGTAAAGGAAATCCATGTCATGGCAGTGTTACCAAGGAGAAGAATCCAGGTTTGATTTCTCCATTCTGTGCAGTTGTCGGTTTGAGCAATTCTCCTCAGTAGGGAGAGGGAAAACTAGCAAGGGAGTGTTTACTGAGCCACTGTCATGTATGGCCATTGGGCGTAGGAAGAAATGGTGCAGGTGGTGAGGAAATGTAGACATGTTAAATTATTAAAATAAAAGTGAAGAATAATCATTACAAATGTTGCTTTAAGTAGCACCATCTTGTTCTTTGCTGCAGAATGAAATTTCACCCCCACCTCCCCTCAACCAGCATGTGGCAAAAACCATTAATTCAAGGCATCATCTCCCTGTCTGGAGAAACAAACAGCAATCACTTTTTAGAGAAAAACACTAAGATTTCTCATGTACTTGAGCCAAAAATCTGTTATGGGTAATTGTTTAATGTGAGGGTAGCATGTTTGGCTGAATACTCTTCATTTCTACAATACAGTTTGTACAGGAATGAGGCTCTAAGCCAGATGTTGGCAGGAGTGATCACTAGGGATGTAGCAAAGCCCTTGGGGATGTGTAGCTGTATAAAATAGAGTGCCTGTCAATGCATTTTGGAGAAAAGGTCATACCTGTTAACATTGACTGATAACATGTCTGCATGACATTGTAGAAAAGCTTCAGATGATGCGATTTATATCCTACTGACAACCACAGCACAATTACATTGCTAGTGATGCACACGTAAACTGTGCCAGTGAGAGAATTCTTGAGGAAAGGTGAAATGTTACCACATTTTCGCTTGTTGTATAATATTTTTAGAAAATGGTTTTAACTCATCAGTAAAAATGTCTGAGATATTTCTTCTTCCCCATGGAAATGTACAGATGTTAGGACTCTGACCTGATATGTGATAGTTAGCTAGGATGAGATAAAATATATTACTGTAAAGCAATTGAAGAAAGCTGACTTAGAAACTAAATACGGATGGGTTATATAGATTTTTTTTAATATGTACTATCTCCTGCCAGTTTATTTTTTCCTCAGTGCCATACATTTCTGTCTGGGAGAGTGGAGAGGACAGGTGACCTGCTCCCAAGTCTCTTTATGCAGCTTTGTAACTGAGTGCTGGGTAGATAGGTGGGAGCAATCCAAGGTGGCTTGCTCTCTCTTTCTCCCCAAGGAGAAGCTGACTCTTGCAACCACCACACACCCCCTTGACCAGTGGCTCAGTGGGAATCATAGATGATTTGTCAGCATATGGGTGTGCCTTTTAACTAGATTTATTAGAACAAGAGCTCTATACAGTTTTTTCCATCTGATATTATGGGGGTGAAATTGGTCTTTGGCAGTAGTGCAAAACCGGCGATAACGAATTGGCAGTCCTTTTTGCATCCTGTCCGATTTTCTTTTCCATTGACTTCAATCGAAAATAAAATCAGGCGGGGTGTAAAACAGGCTGCTGATGCACTGGAGCCTGTTTTAAGCTTCCGCCAAAGACCAATTTCACCCCCTACATCTTTTCGCAACCCTGTTACATATAGAGAATTGCAGAATGAACAGGTTTTTTTAATGTGCAGTATATTTGTATCCCCAGTGCATATTTTAAATAGCAACAACATACTGTGCTACGCTGAGCAGGTTTTTTTTCTCGTTAGGCTGGTTGTCTGACAGGTGCAGACGTCCATCAATATGTTTGATTCTCCAAACCAAACTGCTGAGAAATCCATATCAGCACAATTTCTGTCTGTCTGATATGGGGTGTGTACTCTCTCCCTGTAGGGACATAACCCCACTTACTGAAACCCAGAGAACATAAGCACAGGTTGGGATGAGACGAGGTTTAGAAGCATCCAAGTCTACATAGTGGTAGTGCTACAGTTTAACCAGCTAAAAATGTGCAGGTGGTGAACATGGAGGACTGATGAGATTCCTGGTGCTTTTTCAGCTAAGACCGGCTACCTCCGAGGGAATTGTTTTGCAGGGTTATTTGAAACTCAGTGTGAAGAATCCTCGCCCCAGTGATATGTCTGTTTCTCCAGGTCCTACCAATGAACCTGGCTGACTGACCGGTCATCAGCAGTGCCCTTGAGTAATTCAGACCTGCTGGATCAGGTATTACCTCTTCCACAGAGGATCGATTCAGTTGCAAAGTTCCAATCATCTTGGAGCCAACTCAGTCCCAAAGAAACTCTACTTATCTCCCTCAATAAGGATAGTCACTAGTTTGTCATGAACTCATGGAAACTGCTGTACAATAATAATTTGTTTGTCTCTCCAGGTGCCAGTACTGAAGCCCATGGATCTGATGGTGGAGGTGACTCCACGGAAGATCTTTGCTAACGCTCACACCTATCACATCAACTCAATTTCTGTCAACAGTGACTGTGAGACGTATATGTCAGCTGATGACCTCAGGATAAACCTCTGGCATTTAGGAATAACAGACAGGAGTTTCAGTATCCTTTGATGTAATATGCGATTTCAAAGAACAATTGTGAGTGCCACTGAAATTAAATCTACTGAGATTAATTTCTCTTCTTGTTCATTAACAAAACATGGATCTTGTACCACTGAGTGCTGGAAACTACCAAGACTTGCATAAGGTTCATATCCTACACTATCTACACATTGTTTTCTGTAAATTTTTAATACTAAATATTAAAGTTGGGCCAACGAAAAGAAACAATATTTTCTGTTAATAGTATTGTCACAGTAAACAATTAAGCTGCTTTTTTGTTTTTGGTGTCTTTGACGTTTCTGCTTCATGCCATTTTAGTGCTCTTTTAGGGTCCAGATAAAACTCTGTTTCTATTTTTCACTCCAGAAATATTGTTATCAATTGTTTGGTTCTCATCAGACCACTGATTCAAGTGAGTGAAGTATGCAAAATAATAGGGACTGCACTTCAAAAGTAATTCATTGGCTGTGAGTGCTTTGGGACATCATAAGGACATGAAAGGCACCATATAAATGCAAGTTCTTTATTCATTGTTTTTTTGGCCTCATTCTTGTTGGGATGCACTATTCTCCTGTATTGTGACTGATTTTAAAAGCCCACAGATTTAAACGTAGATCAGCAAGTGCTTAAACTAACACCAGATCCATTGTTAATGAATAGAACCAGGGCCCTGTGTTGTAGCTTTCTACTCACTGAAGAAACTCAGCTGTTGAATGTCTGCAGGTTATGGTCTCTGTTTGGTTGCTGTTTGACTTCACTCACTGTACATTAGCATCTGTTAGTGAACAAAATTTAAAAACTGTTCTCACCGGTCATGTCTCTTCAGTTTGGCTCAGTGGTAGCATTCTTACCTCTGAGTCAGCAGTTTGTGGGTTCAAGCCCCATTCCAGCATTTAAACATGTAATCCAGCTGATACCAGATTGACTGAGAGACTGCTGCGTTGTTGCGGGTGATGTATTTTGGTTGAAGTGTTACACCAAGACCCTATCTGCCTGTTCAGATGGACTTAAAAGATAGTGTGGCACTATTTGAAGAACAACAGGGGAGTTCTCTCAGGTGTCCTAGTCAACACTTATCCATCCCTCAGCCAACATCACCAAAAAGAACTGTTTAACTGAAAAGGTACCTTATTTGCTGTTTATGGGAACTTACATTGCACAAATTTACTGTTGCGTTTGCCTAAACAACAGGGAATACACTTCAAAAAGTAATTAATCGATTGTGAAGCAGTTTGAGACACCCTGAGGACATCAAAGGTGCTATATAAATGCAAGTCTTCCACTCGGCTAATCAGCTGGAATTTCAGCCGCCTACTGTTTTTTGTGTGTGTGATGCATGAGTGCATATAATATATAACCATCTGCATTTATTGTGGGAAATGTTTCGTTGTTAATTTATTTGCATGGATAATGCTAATTTGATTTACAATTGAGTTACAAGTGGGTTATGTACATGTTGCTGACTTATTTACCCAGCTATTGATGCTGACAGTTTACAGTAGAGTTACTGTGAATCAAAAGAATTTAAGTCAGGCTATGTAAGCATCTTAATTTGAAAATTAAGGAAAATTGGGGGGGTATAATTAATACTGAGGAGGACTGAGACAAAATACAAGGAGACATTAATAAACTTGCAGAATGGGCATGTAATTGGCAAATTAATTTCAATATAGATAAGTATGAGGTGGTACATTTTGGTAGGAATAATAAGGAGGCCACATACTCCTTGGGAAAAAAAAAGTCTAAATGGGGTAGAGGAGCAGAGGGATTTAGGAATACAGATCCACAAATCACTAACAGTAGCGACACAGGTTAATAAAACCATAAAAAGGGCACACCAAGCTCAGGATAATTTCTAGAGGGATAGAATTGAAAAGAGAAGTTATGCTAAACTTGTACAGAACCTTGGTTAGACCACACTTGGAGTACTATGAACAGTTCTGGTCTCCACATTATAAAAAGGATATAGAGGCACTAGATAAGATGCAAAAAAGATTTATTAGGATGGTACCAGAACTGAGAGGTTATACCTATAAGGAAAGATCAAATAGGCTGGGGCTCTTTTCTCTAGAAAAGAGAAGACTAAGGGGTGACCTGATAGAGGTCATTAAGATTATGAAAGGGTTTGATAGGGTAGACATAGAGAAGATGTTTCCAGTTGTGGGGGAGACCAGAACTAGGGGCCATAAATATAAAATAGTCACTAACAAATCCAATAGGGAATTCAGGAGAAACTTCTTCAACCAGAGAGTGATAAGAATATGGAATTTGCTACCATAAGAAGCAGTTGAGGCGACTCGCATAGATGCATTTAAGGGGAAGCTAGATAAGCACACGAGGGAGAAGGGAATAGATAGGGTTAGATGAAGAAAGATGGGAGGAGGCTCACGTGGAGCATAAACTGGACAGTTTCTGTGCTGTACATTCTTTGTAAAATCTCTCCCCACCCCCCCCCTTCCCATCTTTCATCCCCCAGGACAAAAATAGTGCTTAACTCAGAACAAACATAGGATGTCTTGCAGTTGAAGCATAAAACCATGTAAGTGCTGATAAAGATCAAGTTTATTTTAAATCAATGCAGATGACCTGCAGTTTCCTGCAGTTGCTGCGTGTGTATAAAGTGAACTTTTACAACATTTGCTATTTAAAGCAGATAAAAGAGTAACAGCATTCAGTCATCCATCTCTCACTCAGTCACGGCCTACATGCTGGTTTTATGTAGGAAGCAGCCGTTCCAGAGATGATGCTTCTCCTCATAACTACCTAAGAAACTTCAGCTATGATAATTGTTTTAATAATCAAAATGGGTGAATATTTTAAAACAAAGGAATTGCTGCCCCTGACTTGTGGCAATTTTCCAGAGTTCGTTGAAGTTTTTTTTTAAAGTAAATATTTGTGCTGATCAAGGTATGTCGCTGCTGGGGGAATGGACCACTTTTCATTTCAGGTACCCTGTATTGGCAACAAGCACTCCCAGGTCAGATACAGTAGATTTAGTGACTAAGATATCTTTGCCCAATTTCAGAAGAGCATCCCTACTGCAGTTGTGACATTTTTTCACATCGACCATCTTGCGGCCTGTGGAAATGAGATTGCCAGTTAAGAACAATTTTCGGCAGGTGACCCATATACACTAGGAACTACTAGAAACTGGATTGAGATTGGTTAGATTCATTTCATTTCCTTGTACAGCCAGCACACAGAAGCAGTTGAGGCGACTAGCATAGATGCATTTAAGGGGAAGCTAGATAAGCACACGAGGGAGAAGGGAATAGATAGGGTTAGATGAAGAAGGGTGGGAGGAGGCTCACGTGGAGCATAAACTGGACAGTTTCTGTGCTGTACATTCTTTGTAAAATCTCCCCCCCCCCCCCCCTCTCCCCATCCTTCATCCCCCAGGACAAAAATAGTGCTTAACTCAGAACAAACATAGGATGTCTTGCAGTTGAAGCATAAAACCATGTAAGTGCTGATAAAGATCAAGTTTATTTTAAATCAATGCAGATGACCTGCAGTTTCCTGCAGTTGCTGCGTGTGTACACAGAGACTTTTCATCCTATTGGTCTGGATTGATTTTGAATCCAGGTCCTAAAGGTGAAAGAACATAGTCTTTTTTTTTATTCGTTCATAGGATGTGGGCGTCGCTGGCGAGGCCGGCATTTATTCCCCATCCCTAATTTCCCTTGAGAAGGTGGTGGTGAGCCGCCGCCTTGAACCGCTGCAATCCGTGTGGTGAAGGTTCTCCCACAGTGCTGTTAGATAGGAAGTGCCAGGATTTTGACCCAGCGACGATGAAGGAACGGCGATATATTTCCAAGTCGGGATGGTGTGTGACTTGGAGGGAAATGTGCAGGTGGTGTTGTTCCTATGTGTCTGCTGCTCTTGTCCTTCTAAGTCGAAATGCACTGCCCAGGCTCTACTACAGAAATGATTACCATTCATTCTTAAGGGGCAAAATAAAGTTTTACATTCACAGATCTTAAAGTATGTTAAAAGTATGGACGTTTACTTTGGGGCTGAAGTAGATGCTCCTCTGAAGCTGAAGGATTGTAATAATGTAGCAACAGTGGATAAAAGTAGCTCAATGATCCGTTTTCTTTTTGCAGTACTTTCATTTTTGTTACTATAGATTTGACTTTGAATCAGATTTACCTTTTGATTATATCTGTCACACTTGATTCAAAATTAAACATCAAATGCTGGTCATTTGAAAATGGATGTAACAGCAAAATTGATCTCTCAGAAAACTACGTCAAGCACTGAAGTTGCACAAGCACTTCTAGCTTCTACTGCTAACTATAGTGTAAGCAACAGTATTAATGAGGCATAGTGCTGGCCTTTAAACTTTAAGGAATATAACAGATATGGAGGGGGTAAAATTTAACTTTAGCAGTAGTGCAAAACGGATGGTTGCAGCTCGGACATCCGTTGTATACCCCGCCCAATTTCCCTTCCATTGAAGTCGATTCTCCATTAGGAGACCTCAGTTTGAATATCATTCTTTGCTGATGTTTGTACTTTTTTCAGATTGCAGGCTGCTGTGGAATTGCCCAGATTTTACCCTGCTGATTGAGGTTGCGGTGGGTCAACTCAAAGAAAATTAGTACTGATGATGTTGAGTGATGTTACAGTAGATTTTTGCTTATTGTCTTGACTAGAGTCTTTCAAGCAGCTGTGTCATCCATAGATCCATACACAATGATTTCAGGAGAGGAAAAGGGTTTTTCTGGCTATATGCTACAGTACACTTTAAGCGATACCTGCAGTAATCCGGGAGGAGTTCATCTGAATATAACTTCATATTAAGGACCGTTTGTACTCCAATGTTCCATTAACCATTAAAACAAGCATGTTAATTCTATACCAAATATCTGCTCAGAACTATTTTCTTTTAAACAGAAAATGTAGTTATTAAGAGTTCACATTCTCAATTGTGCATTTTGATGAGGCTGGATGGGAAACTAGATAATTTTTCCAGATACATCTTTATTTTATGTTTATTACATTTGTTTTTATTTGCCATTATTATTGTTAGAATGAAAAGGTAAAACAAGATTTTAGAGAAAGGAAAGGAATGAGGTGGGGTCTTTCAGGTAAGGTAGATTAAACTTTAAAGGTTTATGTCTGATATCGCTTTGCCATCCAAAAACTTATAACGTGGAACCAGTTGAAATTCTAAGGGCAGTGGTATATTTTGGTTGGATATGGTGTGCAGGAGTTTATAGAGATTGAAATGCACTTGTTTAAGGTTGGTGTCCAGACAGGAATTCTGCTTCCTTTGCTGAATCATGATCATCATGTGCACGCTGTTCCATTGTACAGAGAAGGTCTTTGAAAGAAACAGCTATCTTCTCAATTACACTTTTGAGAAGCCATAGACCTAATTAGTTGCACCATTTAAAGCTTGTGTATTTTTCAGCATTAAAAGTGATTGCTGGGTCAATGCGGACGGTTACTACAGAGCAAATGGATTGATTGCCAATCTGCTGCACAATGGTCATCAATAAAAAAGTATTTAAAAGACAAGCAAGAAAGGATAAATGTCATTGAACTGTTTCCTTTTTTCAATAAAATCGATATTCATGTGTCTAGTAGCAGTATATCAATATTAATATGTTGCTATTACCAAAGATTCTGTTTCGCAAGCCTTTTTAGGCTTACCAGTAAATTAATGTTTTTATTTAGGGGTGTGGGGACTTGTCACCTGAACATGGGTGGTCCAGCTAGTTTAATTGAGTTGAACAGCATCTATATTTTTAATCAATTTATTTACATTTGTCTGCTAGTAAGAGAAGTAGAGGTAATTTTTACTTTCAAGAAATCCAAACGAGTCCTATCAAAAATAACTTGCCAGTGAGACAGACTGTCTCGTTTTCACTCCCTCCACTATTGTAGAGGTGGGAGGGAGTGAAACTCAAGTCTGAGTTTGAAGAGCTAGAGTCACCTTGGATCATATCAACTTGAAAATGTAAGTGGAGGCTGGCTTATTCCATCCAAGTACCTTTGTACTGAAAACTATATTAACTGCTAAGTACTGTGTGGCAGTGACTTTCTTGCATAATAATGCCCAGAAGAGAGCTCAGAACTGAGGTCTCATTACTGCTGTTCAATCTAAAATGGCTTGCAGCAAAGCCACAGTGTCGTAGTGTGCAGGTCATTATCAACTGAGTGTTGGAAAAATAACACTTTTGGCAATGCACTGATAAGTGCTGCTTTCAGATTACTGGCAAAAGAGGGAGAATGTACTGTGTTTCCATGACAATTATGTTACTCTTTTCACTGTGTACTCATCCGAAGCCACTGAATGTCTAAAGTGGTCATTTCATATTCTGATGGATGTGGGCCTGGCCTTGGTAGCATGCATTAATGACTAACTGGAATTTTCAGTGTCCCCGAGAGACTAATTTTGTTATGTGGAAGTGAGCCACAGTGTGCATTAAAATGAGCTGAGAGGATAACAGTTCTTTAAAGGGGAACTAAGTACCATTATGTATTTTAGGCCACCAAAATATAATTTCTATAGAACTATTATATCAAAATCTGGGATCAGGATTCTTGACGTGGGAATAAATTTGCTGCAAATAGTGAACATTATTTGAACCAATTTTAAAGCACTCATATTTTAAACGTAAACAAGCATTACAGGCCACTTTCAGTCACTTTTCTACACAAACATCAAATTTAAAGATCAAATTGCATTCTCAGTTAAATATTGACAATAAATGTTCATTGGCCAAAGATTAATTTATATAATTTTATGTAAAATTAGAAACTTTATTCTGACCATGCCAATATACAGTTTTTTTTGTGTAATTGACAAAATGTACATTACATAAAATATACTGATTCTGTGTATATCTAGACTGATCTGGATTTCTTTGACAAGTGGCCTATAGTTAAGGCAAAGATGCAAGGGAAGAATGGGTTCCCCTGCTGGGTCTCGCTGGTGAGGTTTGGCGTTTTATGGTTAGTGCGAATCTAAGGCTCAAGTGACTCGTCTGATCTCTGTTTTCCCAATACTCTGTGATGCATCCCTCAAGAAGCTTCATTCCATTTAGTTGAACATACTCTCTGAGCCCCAAAACAGCATGAGAATGTGTTCCATAGTAGGGAGGGGGACAGGGGGAAAGAATTTTAACTAATGGCAAGTGTAAAATGGGCAATATCACATAGGCTGCCCGTTAAACACCCGACTGATTTTCCTTTCCATTAACTTCAGGCGCGATGTATAACGGGTGGCAGATCCGATATCGCCTATTTTACGCTATCGCCAAAAGTGAAAATGCCCCCATGAGTGTGTTGGTGCAGGGTGTTGAAATACATTGGATGTTGTCCAGTGATCGCTAATCTTTACGCTAATCTCTGTAAGAGGACCAGGTGCTTTTGTAAAAGTACGATGCTGGTATTTTAGAGTAGTGATTCAGTGGGGAAATTGCTGTATAGCAAGTATAGTTCAATGGGTCTTTTTAACTTTCAGTAAGTGAAATGTTTTTGGTCCATCATGTGTTTGGGAAAGTTATGTGGGGGTGGGGGGATTCCTCCTTTTGCCAATTTTAGTGAAAAAGTTGGTGTGAGTACAGAATGGGAAATTGAGGCTTTATTGCTCAAATGTGCTGGTAAACTGGTTATACTCCAGCAGTTTAACTGCCCCATGTGCATTTTTGGCAATGCTGAAATCTGGGCTCTTGCCAACCAGTATCCAAGTTAACTGGGCCGAGGTAAATGGATATGTCCCAATGTCAGGGGGGGTGGAGGGCGGTGGCGGTGGAGAGGAGAGAGGGAAGTGTGCACGGTCTACATCCATCAAACAGAATCTCTACTTATGTGGATTTCCCAGTTTGGTTTGGATGCTCTTGGCATTATGAGGTTCCATATGTATCTCATACTTGCCTAACCAAAAAAGTACTAGTATGAGTCCTGTTCCTGAAAGATTGCTTTCATGTTGGTATAAGTTTAATTTGTACAATTTGGGACATTTTAAATTAGGCACAGTTAGTGGTAAATCCTAGGAGATTATTTTTAGAAGTGTCATTTTGATATATGTTTCAGGAGAATGTTGGTGCATTTTACTATGATAAGTGTTGAGAGTTGATGAAGGTTGCCATGGCTACCCATGCATTCCTGGCTTCTGAGCTGGTTCACCTCAGGAAGAGCTAAGATCACTGACTGTTACCATAGGTCTGTGTATGTATGGTGTTCTATAAAAGTACCCATAAAAGCAGAACTCTTAAGAAATTTAACTCAGAGCAGATAAGCTTCTTCACTAAATTGGGTGATGGGGGCAAATGAAGTTTTCTGTTTTGCACATCATGTGCACACTAAATCTACATTGTGATAGCTGCAACAGAAAATACTTTGCCTTAGCTAAACTGGAGAGATTAGAGGGACTTTGGGAGCTTTACACATTAATGTTAAGTTTATTTCTCTGAACGTATTAACAGGAGGCTTTTGTACTGTACACATAGAATTTTTCAGTACTTGCCTCTAAGGGAATGACGCATTATTTCTGTGTTCTATGATCAACCCGATTGAACTTTACTCTGGGGTAGACATTTACTGCATCACCAGGTTAATGTTCCAGGTGAGGAAAACTTGCATTATTCCATTCACTAACACTACATCCACCACCTAATAGTATATTAGTCTGATATAAGTCACAGCCATTGTTCTCTGGTCATTCATTGACAGGACAGCATATTCTATTCTATAGTTACCTGAATCTGAAAGGAGGGTAAAATCAGCCAAGATTGCTGCTCCTGCTCACTTTGCAGTGATCCCTTATGGAAAGTGTTGGTGTGAGTGTCGGATGACGGCAGGAATGGGCTCAGTTATAATGTTCACCCGTGGTTCAATCACCTACCGTATATCAGTACGTATGCCTGCACATGAAGAATGCCACTTGGGCACCTAACGCCCATGGAAACATACTCCAACGTCAGGCAATCCCTTCAAAAGATGGGAGAATATTGGCAAGACAAAACGTAATTACCCTCTTAAACCTTGGAATATATGTTCGTGATCAGCCCATTATCTGCTGTTCTTGGGTTTTAGTTTTGTGTGTGTGTGATTTATGCCTTGACTTTTGGGTCTGTTTTTGTGCTTCAGTAGCAGTCTGTTCTGGTGCTGAATACTGCCATTATTCTCTGTGAGATTGATGTATGATCAGGATTTAATGTGATTACTGCAGATTTTTTGAGAAGTGGTTGGTAGTTAGTCACTGAGAAATTCTATGTCCAGCATTAATGTTGTCTTAATTACTTACAGTCACAGTGAATCTGTATTACAGCTCTGATCATATCCAGTCCTACTGTTTAGCATTGCACTTTAGATCCACCTTGGATAGGCTTTGCCTCCATTATCTGGAGACTCAGGTAGCAGCAGCTTTATCCCCAGTTGACCCTTGCTGATTAGTAATCAAACACTGGATACCTTATTTATTATTTCAACCACTTGTACTTGGAACATGACAACATTTGCACCTCTAGAGGATATGTTTTCAGATGACTGGATTCTGAGCGAGTAACAAATCTGTGTCCAAATTGCCTACAATTTATTAAAGCAGAATTACTCCTACTAGCAAGCAGCACAGTAGAATCTGCACATCACATCTGAAGAAAACCCAGGGCGCTTTATAATTCAACCTCATTATCTTGTGTTGGGAGATCATAGTTGAACAAAATGATGACTGGGACATAAAAGCCTGGCTCATTTTCTTTTGATGTTAGTTGTAAAATCATTGGAATTTTCATTTCAGTAAAAAAAAACGGTGGAAATTTTATTTTTTACATGTTTTTTTTTACAATGGAAGCAGGTCCCAGTGGAAATTAGTGCATATGGCAGTAGAATTTGCAGTGCAGCAGGGTGTAGTTGCTATAGTTTCACTTCATACCCAAGATCTTGGATATTGCTGTTTCTTGGGCACTGTGTCAATATGCAAGACTGCTCATCACCCAATTCCTTGGCAGGAAGGAGATGTCTGACACAGTAAATTATAAATGGTGTGTCCTATTTTACTTTGTATCTAACCAGATATTCAATCATAAAAGCACAGTTATAGTTTGACATTTAAGTGCTGAGCCAGGGTTAAATAGTGCAGTTGACAAACATATTGCATTTTCCCACTGCCTTTAACTTCTGTATATTCAGGTCAAATCTCACTTGTAGAGAGCATACAGAGGTCTCCTACTGTTGGCTGGACATTTATCCCACAATTATAACTGTGAGTAATCTGGAAGAACATTTACTGTTGAAATAATGTTAATATTGTTTCCACAAAGAAGGGAATGCAAAGCAGCATTTGAAATCGACAGGCAAGTTAAAGGTTCAGCTATGACCCTATAATAGATGCTTCATCAGTTTTGATGAGGGCCACGACCAAAATTTGAACCTGTCTTTTTCTTTCATATGTTAATCGACTTATGCATTTCCAGCTTTTTAAAAAAAAAATTCCATCATTCATGCTTTTTTTAAAAAAAGAAAATCTCATTAATGTCCAGTTGTACAGTGTTGCTTTTTCAGAAATTGTAATTTGCAAATTTTTAAAGAAAAAACGAGGGTGTGTCCACTGGGTTTTCTAAAGCTGTGACGAGGTGATTGCGTTTAGAAATTCTTGCTTTTAAAAAAAACACTTCTACATTTATAGTTGTAATTGTGGTTGATTTTTCAACATCAGACATGAGCTGAGGTAGCTGACAGTTGACACCAATGAGCAACAAAAAGCTGCTTTGAATCAAACACAGATGTTGACCACTAAACTGTGTAGTGATGAGAGCTTGGAGCTGTGACACTGCCTGTCACATTGCTTTAGTATGAGGTATTGGCACAGATGCGTATTCTCATACATACACACACGCATGGTGTGCTGCCTACTGGCCTCCAACTGTTGTTTTCAGTTGAAAAGACCCAACTGCCAAAGATGGAAGTGTATCAACAAAGCAATTTATTTTCTTATGGTGCATTTATTCTGCAGCTACCAGTCTGAGACTAGTATCTGCAGGTTTCAGCCAGGTCGGACTTAAGCTTGTTAGAGCTACTACCTGGCTGGAATTTAAAATCTGCAGTATAGGAGAGAGCTTTGCACATGTCTGGATACATGAAGGGGCAGACCTGTGTCTGAAAAGTTAGAAATTTAAATGCTGAGTGTGAGGATAGGCTTTTCATGATACCTTCACTATGTGGCAGTCCATCGTGTCTGCATTATTTCAAGGGAAGAAACACTTGAGAGGCCATAACTCTTTTCTCCATTGAAGTCCTGCTGAGAGGGAGAAAACAAACCAGCAAATTCCCCCAGAAATTTTAATATCTAAATATGTTAACTGCCCAGTCAAAACTCCCATTTTCTATTTTCTCCTCATTCTCTGCCGTGCTCTGAGGTTGCCTAAGGGTGAAGTCAGCCTAAGATATGATTGGGTGTCAAATATCGTCAACATGGAGCTAAACTGTAATCCTAAAACAACTAACAGTAATTAAACTTTCAGTACTGAAAAATGTTCAGACCATTAATGGAATCAGTCTTCTGTTATTAATTTATGATTAATAGGAAAGTACCTTGGGATGTTTTTCTACGTTAAAGGCGCTATATAAATGCAAGCTGTTTTTGGTTCAAAAGGTTAACTGGGTCTCAAGCATTGTTCCAGATCTGTGCTATAGTTTAGACCTTTAGAAGCACCATTTCCCTTTTAGCAGTTATACCAGGCTTCTCATGAGTGAGCTACATTCCTCGTAATATGAGAGTGTATGTCTTGAGGTCTTTGGGGTAACTAAGTCGCAATCTTTGTGCCTTTATAGAATCATCATGTCAATTTTTGGCAATTAAGTCATCCTGCTCCCATAAAACTTGTCACATTGTGTATTTCATGTTTTATGACACTATGGAATTTTTGTTGATGCAAATATAAAACCATGTGGTCATAAAATTATTCCCGTTAATCTTAATTGACCGCTCCTCATTGCAGCACCAACAGTGCTGTTGGCAATACAGGTGACTTCTGTACAGAACCTGTTTTCTCACAAACCATGTTTTTGTTCTGATTTTTCAATTATCTCACTTCCTAATTGATGAAATAATTATTGTCTTCCATGGAGGTCACATCTTAATTAATTCCTATGGGGAATTGGTGATGGAGTATGGTCACTATGGATTTGTTGGTATTTGTTTGAAGAATGATGTGATTGTTTAGGAAACAGTTGTTTAATGTTTCATCTCCTAACCATTCTTCCCTCCCCCACCCCCAAAAAGATCTGCTCTCTTTCTCTCCCTCTCTCTCTTTATATATAAAAGGAAACATTTTATATATTTAAAAAAAGAGATTGGGACTGGCTGAAATATATTAGAGTGGAATAAATCCATCATGTAACCTTACAGTTTAATTGGATAGCTTAATGGAAGCTATGGGTGCCTAAGGTACACTACTTTGCAGTGAAAAGTTGCAGCCACAAATGGAAAAATGCAATATTTTTCCTATTGTGTTAGTCTTGCAGCTGTACCAGCTCTTCTTCAAGTACCGTTATGTCTTCATACATTTGCCAGTAAATCACTTCAAATAGCTACCACCTATGTGGATTGAAATATATCGGTTAGCAGCATTGTGTTTGCAGTATATTGTCAGTATAAATATCACTTGTTGAGACTGGATATGTTCATTTATTTTTTCCCCCCAAAATTTTACATTGGCTTGCAAACTGAGGGGTATGCAGTATTACAAATAGTATGTTGGTATTGCTTTATGATTGTGTTACATGCTTTTGGGTCACGGTTATTTTCAAATTTTGATCCAGAGAGCAATAAATATTTCTAAAATGGTTATATCATTGAATTCTGCTGGCATTCTAACTCCTGAGCAGTTTATAACTGTTCTTAAAACTGAGATTCAATTACTGCTTTGAAGTCACTGTCAGAAATGCGTTTTCATCATAAATATACTATTCCTTTTATGGTGACTTAATTTTGTTTTTATGGTGCAGTTTGCATCACTAGGTTCCAGCAGTGTGCTGACTGCTGTCCACATGTGAAGACGTTCACACTGCAGGATTCACAATTGCGATGTTATTGAAAATTAATTGATAAATAATTTGTAGTTATTAAGTGGGAAATTCCATGGTCAGCTTATATTGCATTATAATAATAATTCTTCAAAATTGATAATGTAGTTCTGTTGGGTTTGGAATGTCCTGAATAGATATTGATGTGGTGCTTTTTAGAGGTAAAAGAAACACAGCAAGATTCTATGTAGATCATTGGTTCCAGGAGCTTTATTAGAAAGCTTGCTTATATTAGGATGCATCCTATAATGTTGATGAGAAGTGGCTGGGCTGTCAATCTTTGGAGCAGCACGGTAATAGCTGCGAGCACTTAAGCCAGACCTCCATGTTAATGCCACGTACATAAGAACTGATACAGCTGCACTTCAGCACTGTATCAATCCAAAAAGTCCACATTGCCTGGAGCTCTCTCTCTTTTTGTGCATCATTGTTAGAAGTTTTTGGTACCCCATATATAAATTGTCTAGATCTTTTTGTACTCTCAACAATCTTGTCTGGTGGAAGCCAAAAGAATCCAAGAAATTTGTTGGGACTTGGAATTGGAAGTATTGTTTAATCATGATCCTGCCTGATTCAAAACTTATTGAATTGTACTCAGCCCACAGAGTTTTGGCACACAAATCTGACTTATTGCTAGAAGAGCTTAGACAGCTGTAAATTATTGTGAGGGGCTACGGTACTATGAATTGAGGATTTCTTGTATCCCATTTGTAATTTAGTTTCTTCCTTTTGAGGCTTTAATATCATACACCATTCCTCGCCTAGGAAGGAAGACAGTTGACCTGCTCACACATCTTTGTGGTGATGCCTTTGGTGCAGCCACTAATAAGCATCTGAAAGTAGCCTTGAGTGGTTTGCCTTCATTCCCCTTCATTTCTTTAAAGGCAAGCAGCTGCCTCCTGCTCAGAGCCCCCTACCTCCCCCACCCCCAGACGAGCACAAGCAAGGTCATGGAGTTGTCGTGCAAGCATTAGTGAATCTGTGTATTTTGTAAGTTAGAGCCACTGTCTCACCCTCAATGGTGAATGTATTTCTCAATTTTATGGGATGACTAGAAAATAATAATGGTACACTAGAGTGACAGACACTTTCAGTGGAAAGATTTGATGTATCAGCTGTAAGAGGTAAGTATTGTGCACAACAGGTAAAGTTCTAAAGCAATTTGTGATGATATGCAAACAGCTTTGTTATGAAGCAGACATCAGTAATTATAGGTAGGAAGAATAAGGGCATCATGTTGGTGGGAGGAGAGCGGCAGGGGGGATATCCCCCTGGCAGAGAGGAGCTACACATCTGGGGGGGACGGGGGGGGAAGAGAGAGAGACCTCATTAGCCGTTGGGAAAGAAATTGGGTTGGGGGGGGTGAAGACATTGGAGACCGGAGGGTGGAGGGAGGAGACATTAGAGATCAGAGGGGGTGGGGTTCAGGAGACATCGGGGGTTGGGAGGATCCAGGAGACGGCGGAGATCGGAGTGGGAGGGTTCAGGCGACATCGGGGTGGGGGGGGGCTATTCAAGCAGCATCAGAGATCGGAGGAGGTGGTGGGGGGGGGGTCCAGGCAGCATTGATTTTAAGGTATGTTAACTTTTTTTACAATTTTACATTGATTTGGCCCTCCCCACCTGCTTTCACCAGGCGTGAATCGGAAGCAATGGGAAAGCCACGTGAAAGTAAGTGTCCAATACTCAAAATATAAAGTACCTTAAGTACCTCAATGGGGTACATTGCCCCTTTAAATATCGGCCCGCCGGATTAAGTGGGGGTGGGACTTCCTGGTGACTGCTGTGCGCAGGCATACAAATTTGCCTGAGTCTAATGCAAAAATGGGCGGGTTCTAGCCGAGATGTCTGCCCGCTCCCAAAAACATCGAGTTTGTCTGCCCCCTCGCCCCCAACCCATCCGATCTTGGGGGCTGAAATTGAGCCCCAAGAATTGAATGAGTACTATGTATAGGATTTTACTTATCAAAGTCTAACATTTCTGTAGGATTCCAAATGAACAAATCAAGGAACTCTGATTACAAACTATTATGTAGTATTTCTTTTATTTGCATTTTGGCTGATATTACTCTTCCATGTGTGTGGTTTGATATCAAGGATAGAGCGTGGATTTTTATGTCACACATGCAATGCTTTCATTTGCAAATTCTGGAGAGGTTTACAGGTCTCCAGCACTGTTTTCTCTTAATCTGATGAGCCTCACTGTACTCCATCTCTCTCCAGGTCTATCCAGTCCTTTTCACAGATTTCTGTTACTCTTTTTTGGAAACTTGTCATGTATACAACAGTGAATTTTACACACTTAGCCTTCATACATAGCCTGACGGAGCTACTCTATTGCCTTAAGTGGTGAGTGTATTTTTCAATTGTATGGGATAACTAGAAAATAATAGTGGTGGAATGTTTCTGTAGTTGAATGAACGGACTGAGAATCCAATAGTCGACAGTATTCTGTTGGACCATGACAGCTAAGTGTTAAGCCAGAAACTATCCCATCTCCAGAAAAGAAGAAAAAGGACTCAACAAGCTCATGGCTCTAAATTTAGAAAAATGTAGGAATTTTCTCAAAACTGAACATGAGATATGAACAGTAAACACACTGGGAAAAATCACTTTATGATAAACCCACAACTTGTGATTCTAATGGAGCCAACGTAATTCGCTTGTGTTTTTGTGGCCCTCGTTATTTTTTTGTAGTTCACTGATACACCAAGAGAAGCTGAGGTAAACCAGGAAGAAGAGGAACCTCAGTAACTTAATTGAATGGATTTTCTTGATCAAGATTGTAGCTTGTATTATTAGCCAGTCTTTCCCTCAGAACAATTAATTCAGAAGTTCCAGTTAGGAGCTTACAGTGTCTGGAGTAACTCAAGAACATTAGATCACTGCTCATGTAATATGTTGTGTTACCTTTA
This sequence comes from Heptranchias perlo, assembly GCF_035084215.1. Taxonomy (NCBI): domain Eukaryota; kingdom Metazoa; phylum Chordata; class Chondrichthyes; order Hexanchiformes; family Hexanchidae; genus Heptranchias; species Heptranchias perlo. Next base: position 180,642,739 of record NC_090325.1, read on the forward strand.
TGGTCCATTGTGAAATATAAATGTAACAAGTATAATTCGATGTAATTGTGTTTTTCCTTAATGAAGTTTTTAACCCAGACATTGTAGATATTAAACCTGTAGACATGGAAGAATTAACTGAAGTGATCACAGCGGCCGAGTTCCACCCCCACCACTGTAACCTCTTGGTTTACAGCAGCAGCAAAGGAACATTGCGGCTCTGCGACATGAGGGCAGCTGCACTGTGTGATAAACATGCCAAACGTAAGCATTTGTTCTCAAATTCCAGCTGCAGGTTTTCAATTGAAATGCTAGAATCACCGGTGCTGTAGCAGAATGTTAGTTTGCTATTGCTTAGCTGAAATTTTGATGCCTTACATCTGTTCGGTCTAACTTGTGGTAATTTGCTTCATGGTTCAGTCAGAGTTTGGCCAACTGTGTGATGGAGAATTCAGTGGTCCAGTTTGGAAAAATCATGTTGCCCATCAAATTGGTCTCTCAAACATCTCTTCTGCTTTTGGCAGTACACAATCTCTGACCCTGCTGCCTGAGGATGATAACCTCCTCCTGTTCTAGCTATGTCAGTTGTTCCAGTATTTCTCTTGGTTTCTCTCACTAGGGAGCCAAGGAAAACGAGAGAATCCACGGAGGTGGGTCTATGTCAGCGTCCATCATGATTGGAAATATCTTAAAACTACATGATCGTAAATATCTTAAAACCATGATTTTTTTTTTAGCTGGTTTTCAATATCTTTCTGGATGCTGGGATGAGGTGGGCATCTGCTTACTTGCAGGAAATTTTAAATTTGGGTTATGTACTCTGCCCCCATTCAATGTATGTAGGTCAACATTTTCATGGGTTGGATTTATGCACAAAAAGTACAGAGATATTCTTGTGAATATAAACAGTTCTACAGTATGTAATGGACTGCTGTTAAGCTCAGGGAATTCTAACTCAGATTAACGCATTCAAAATGGACAAATTCCTGGTTCAGTATTCAAGCAAATAAGCTGGGCGGCTTGCTCTCATTTCTACCATATGTTCTACTGTAAACAGAACCATGTAAACAATTCTCCGTGCTTATTTACTTCTGTCACTGTTCATGCGCCGGCCTGCAGTGTTTAATCGTTAAACTGAATTGAGCAATTAATGATCAGGAGTCTGTATTTTCACTGCACTGTGGTGGAAACCTGCCTTGACATCGTCTTATCACGTATTTGGGGAATGTTGCCAGATACATAAATACTGAGAGGAACTTGGTTAGTATTAAAATAAGAGACTTTGTATTTAAAGGAAGTGTGTGTGTAAAGGAAACTGTAAAATAATACTTGGAATACTGAGTTCTGGATAGAATTTGGAATCTGATGTGATCCAGATTGTCTTCATTCTGAAAAATCCAGAAATTTGTCCACTTCAACTAATTTGATTTGAGGGGACCTGCCTGTTTATTGTATAATTTTTTTTAGCATTTTAGCATGTGCATGAGAAAATGATGGTAGTAATGTGGCAAAAATGTGTGTCTTTTTGTTTTGGTTTTCTGTTGGCAATTGGTGGAATAGGTGCTTTTATTGTTGGATACTGAGACACAAGGTCAGAGCACATTAGAGCCTTGGGTCACTATTACATAGCTTCTAGCAACCAGTTTCACAGAGACATTGGCAAAGGCCTGGGATTACTATGTCACTTGCTTTCTTTTTGACCAGAGTTAGTATGTGCTAGTTATCTGCTTAAAATAATAGATATAAAACTATAGGCCAAGTTATTTTTAAAATTTTAAATGAGGCTATTCTGTTTTCCACATGGTAAAAACATGTAATATTTCAGTACTGTTTTACTATGTGAAGTTTGGAGCAAACATAATAGTGGGTACTGCATTGTCAGAGGAACCATCTTTTGGAGGAGACGTTAAGCCGAGGCCCAGTCTGTCTACTTGGGTAGATGTAAAAGATCCCATGGCACTATTCAAAGAAGAGCAGAGGAGTTCTATCCATGTCCTGGCAACATTTATCCCTCAATCAATAACACCAAAACAGATTGGTGATTTGTCACATTGTTGTTTGCGGGATCTTGGTGTGAGCAAGTTGGTTGCTGCATTTACCTACATAATGGTGACTGGTACTTCAAAGGCAATTTGTTGGCTGTTAAGTACTGTGGGCCATCCTGAGGACATGAAAGGCACTGTGTAAATGCAAGTTTGTTTGTTTATTTCTTTATATGTTCAAATTTTAATTACAGCGGTACTAAACACCCCAGAAAATTCTGTGTATTGTTAAACCAAGGCTAAGGTCATTCAGGTCAACAGTAAGATGAAAAAGAGCAGAAGAGAAATTACGTTAAACCTGGATGCCACAAAGTTTGGTTTTAAAAGCCTAAAGATTCAATGAGCAGGTGTTGACAGAGGGAGGTGAAGAATTCCACAGTCCTGAGGGTCTGGGAAAGAAAAGGGTAGAAATTACAGCTGGTGCAGAACCTCGACAGGCACAGTCTCGCTCGACTCAAGTGTGGGGCACAGAGTAAAGGCTACATGTAGTCCTATCTCTCAGCCATACTTCCATCTAGAGTGGCAATTTTAGCCCTAATGAGTTAGAATAGGAGACAATGCATTCAGTCTTGATTTCAACACAGTGCATAGAGGAAGGAGCTCAAGACGTATGTTGTATTCACAGATTAGGAAGAACAAAAGAGGAAAGTTTAGAGGAGCACTGACGATAGTAATATCAATAAGTTCAAAGTGGGAAAGTGTGAGGTCATTCGCTTTGGAACCAAAAATGACACATTGGAATATTTTCTAAATGCCAAGAGATGAGGAACTGTGGATGAGCAAAGAGATCTGGGTGTCCGTGTACACAAATCATTAAATGCTAGTGCACAGGTGCAAAAAGTAATCAAAAAGGCTAATGGAATGTTGGCCTTCATCTCAAGTGTTGACCCTATAAATAGGAGTCTTAAGCTTACATACCCCAGATTATCAACCTCACAGCAACAAATTGTCTTTAATGACTTTTATTATCAGCACTATAAAATAAAGAGCATCACTTCAAGTTACAGAGTAAAAGGTTATGGTTAGCACTTCAGGAACTTCACTGCGCAGTTGTCTCTCGAGCCTGTTCTAACAATTTGGTGGCTATGTGCATTTTATATAGGTGACTTGTTTACAAGAATCTAGCAGCTGTCCTTGCACAATAATGACCATGGGATGTCTGTGTTTTGACCCTTTGAACTCTCATGTCAAATATTGTTACCAATTTCCGTTTGTTCAGCAAGCCCACGACCTCTTGGTAATACTTCCCTTTTTTCTCCATGTAATCGGGTAAAAGAATTGCAAAGACACTTGCTGACAAAACTACACAGATATTACTCAGGATATCTGTTATTAAAAGTATACACAAGAAACATGACATAGTGGCCTAGAAATTTGTTGGAGGATGGGAGCCTGGAAGTCGGGTAGGGTTGCCAACTCTGGTTGGAGGCATTCCTGGAGGTTTGATCATGTGACATACTGATCTCATGATATCTGACCATGTGATGCCTGATTGCATAACATCTGATCACATGATCAAATATTTATACAACTCCATTTGAAATGAAGTTTCAGTCTCTACCTCAATAGCCACATGTGGTGAAGGATCCCACAGTCTAATAGTCCTCAGTTCAAGAACTTTCTTTCTCCTTTCCCTCTTGTTTCTTCCAGTGAAAATCCTTGGTTTTGGTTCCCTAGGACCCCATTCACCCACCAGTGGAAATAATCTTTCTTTGTTTACCAACAGTAAAGTCCCCAAGTTTCACTTACCCCTTTACTGGCTGCTTCCCTCTCAGTGCGGTTCCCACTCACCACTTTGCTGCTGCTGCTGCTGCTCCCGGCTCTGCGGGAAATGCTGGGCCCCATGCCCAGCCCATTCTCCAATCTCCCACTCTCCCCGAACCTCCATTCCCCAGTCTCCATCTTTCCCCCTGATTCCCCACTCTCCCCCCCCCCCCCCCCCATTCCCCACTCTCCCCCCCCCCCCCATTCCCCACTCCCCCCCCCCCATTCCCCACTCTCCCCCCCCCCCCCATTCCCCACTCTCCCCCCCCCCCCCCATTCCCCACTCTCCCCCCCCCCCCCCCATTCCCCACTCTTCCCCACTCTCCCCCCCCCATTCCCCACTCTACCCCCCCCCATTCCCCACTCTCCCCCCCCCCCATTCCCCACTCTCCCCCCCCCCCCCCCATTCCCCACTCTCCCCCCCCCCCCCGATTCCCCACTCTCCCCCCCCATTCCCCACTCTACCCCCCCCATTCCCCACTCTCCCCCCCCCCATTCCCCACTCTCCCCCCCCCCCCCCCATTCCCCACTCTCCCACCCCGCCATTCCCCACTCTCCCCCCCCGCCATTCCCCACTCTCCCACCCCCCCCGCCATTCCCCACTCTCCCACCCCCCCCGCCATTCCCCACTCTCCCACCCCCCCCCCATTCCCCACTCTCCCCCCCCCCCCCCCATTCCCCACTCTCCCCCCCCCCCCCCCATTCCCCACTCTTCCCCCCCCCCCCATTCCCCACTCTTCCCCCCCCCCCCCCATTCCCCACTCTTCCCCCCCCCCCCCCCATTCCCCACTCTCCCCCCCCCCCCCCCATTCCCCACTCTACCCCCCCATTCCCCACTCTCTACCCCCCCATTCCCCACTCTCTACCCCCCCCCCCATTCTCCACTCTCTACCCCCCCCCATTCTCCACTCTCTACCCCCCCCCATTCTCCACTCTCTACCCCCCCCATTCCCCACTCTCTACCCCCCCCCCCATTCCCCACTCTCCCCCCCCCCCATTCCCCACTCACCCCCCCCATTCCCCACTCACCCCCCCCATTCCCCACTCACCCCCCCCATTCCCCACTCACCCCCCCCATTCCCCACTCACCCCCCCCCATTCCCCACTCACCCCCCCCATTCCCCACTCACCCCCCCCCATTCCCCACTCACCCCCCCCCCCCATTCCCCACTCACCCCCCCCCCCCATTCCCCACTCTCCACCCCCCCCCATTCCCCACTCTCTACCCCCCCCCATTCCCCACTCTCTACCCCCCCCCCATTCCCCACTCTCCCCCCCCCCCCCCATTCCCCACTCTTCCCCCCCCCCCCCATTCCCCACTCTCCCCCCCCCCCCCATTCCCCACTCTCCCCCCCCCCCCCATTCCCCACTCTCCCCCCCCCCCCCATTCCCCACTCTTCCCCCCCCCCCCATTCCCCACTCTTCCCCCCCCCCCCATTCCCCACTCTCCCCCCCCCCCCCATTCCCCACTCTCCCCCCCCCCCCCCCCATTCCCCACTCTCCCCCCCCCCATTCCCCACTCTCCCCCCCCCCCCCCCCCATTCCCCACTCTCACCCCCCCCCCATTCCCCACTCTCACCCCCCCCCCCATTCCCCACTCTCCCACCCCCCCCGCCATTCCCCACTCTCCCACCCCCCCCGCCATTCCCCACTCTCCTCCCCCCCCCCCATTCCCCACTCTCCTCCCCCCCCCCATTTCCCTCTCTTCTTCCCCCCCCCCGTTCCCCACTCTTCTTCCCCCCCCCCGTTCCCCACTCTTCTTCCCCCCACCCCGTTCCCCACTCTTCTTCCCCCCACCCCGTTCCCCACTCTTCTTCCCCCCCATTCCCAACTCTTCTTCCCCCCCCCCATTCGCCACTCTTCTTCCCCCCCCCCCATTCGCCACTCTTCTTCCCCCCCCATTCCCCACTCTTCTTCCCCCCCCCCATTCCCCACTCTTCTTCCCCCCCCATTCCCCACTCTTCTCCCCCCCCATTCCCCACTCTTCTCCCCCCCCATTCCCCACTCTTCTTCCCCCCCCACATTCCCCACTCTTCTTCCCCCCCCCATTCCCCACTCTTCTTCCCCCCCCATTCCCCACTCTTCTTCCCCCCCCATTCCCCACTCTTCTTCCCCCCCCATTCCCCACTCTTCTCCCCCCCCCATTCCCCACTCTTCTCCCCCCCCCCCCATTCCCCACTCTTCTCCCCCCCCCGATTCCCCACTCTTCTTCCCCCCCCCCATTCCCCACTCTTCTTCCCCCCCCCATTCCCCACTCTTCTTCCCCCCATTCCCCACTCTTCTTCCCCCCCATTCCCCACTCTTCTTCCCCCCCATTCCCCACTCTTCTTCCCCCCCCCATTCCCCACTCTTCTTCCCCCCCCCCATTCCCCACTCTTCTTCCCCCCCCATTCCCCACTCTTCTTTCCCCCCCCCATTCCCCACTCTTATTCCCCCCCCCCATTCCCTACTCTTATTCCCCCCCCATCCCCCACTCTCCCTTTCTTCCCACCCCCCAACACTTTCGGGCCCCCGATTTCATAGCCCCCCCCCCCCCCCGGCCAGTCACGGCTCTGAGTAGCAGTCGGTGACGAACTTTGTGGAAAAGGCGGGAAATTATTCTGTCCTTTTTCACCCAAACTTGTTTTTGCATCTTGTCCTGGAGTGTGGGAGAGCAATCTTCCATTTTTATCTTTGACTGGTTTGCTCATAAGTCCACACCCCTCCATTCCTTAATAGCACTTCTATGTTTTGCTTTAGATGGTAAAGGCATATCTAACAGTTATTTGTAGGTTTTTTTTCTGGTTCGACCTTCTGCCTTCTAATCCAGGATCAAGGAGAAGTGTCCCTTTTATCTAATTTATATTTCACAGTGTTCGTAGTTCAGTAAAATGAAATCCATTTTCTTGATTTTAAAAGAAAAGTAAAATTCAATGTAAGATGAAAATGTTTCCATTTTAAGACAAACATTTTAGCTTTTCCAGTTCTGTAGTACAGCATTGATTTCACACAGACAAATAGCACAAAAATACAATAAGCAAATCATCAACATATGAATCACACACAGGCTACTGTGCTGCTTGGAATTACAATGAGATTCAACTAGCCTGACGATTTAGATGGCCATAAATACAACATCCTTTGGTATGTAGGCCCCATTTGGTGCCTAGAGGTATAATAAGGTCTTGTAGTCATTGATTAAAGTCCATTTTCCAGATCTGTGAGTTGGAAAATAGCCATTTAATGTAGCAGTGCTTCACTGAGTCAGTGCAGAGTTCATGCAGCAGAGCAATGTATACAACATGTGACTGATGCTATATGGTGACAAAAGGCAAAAACAAGCAGGAATGAGTGACAAGGTAATTATCCTTAGCACATGTGTGTCGCTGTCAATATGAGCACGAGACAAGGCTGAGAATATAAAAATAACATTTCAATTTTTAATTTTTACTGGACACAATTTAATCCTTGCATTTTCACGCCTATCTGCTGACAGTTTTACAACTGACGCTTCCATATTTGCTGTTAATTTGAGTTTATTTTTGTGCGTTATGATTAACCTAATTGACCTCCTGCCTTGAAAAAGCACCCGAATATTAGTGCAGGAGACTTGGGATGACCAGAATCATGTTGAATCAGTGGAAATGGTTTGCTGAGCAATCTGACCTTTAGACATCTTGTCAAACCTAGGTAACAGATAAAGTTTTGAAAAACTAGATTGGAAGTGGTTAATGAAAAGGGGTCAGGCTGGCAGAGACATTTAGGTGTTTGAGGCTGAATAACTCATTGCCACACTTAGGCACGTGTATAGTAGTGGCACCCAGAGGATCATCGGGTTTTATTTTAATATGTAGTTCTTTTATGAATGTATCATCCAGTTATGCTGTCAATACACTATCATTTCTCTTCATATTTCTCTGCCATTAAAACAATATATGGATCATGTTAAGAGCCTAATGATTGTCATAGTCACTTACTCTTTCCTCCTGCTTGATTTTATTGCTTCTTACAAGAACTAATAATTCCCATTACACTTCAACAAGCATGAAGATGTGGCTCTGACTCAGTAATAATCCATTGTAAGCAGAATTATACCCTGGAAACTGCTCAATTGGACTTGGTATATGTACAGCTCAGTCGTCAGATCGAGTTTATATTACAACAACAACAACTTGCATTTATATAGTGCCTTTAACGTAGTAAAACGTCCCGAGGCGCTTCACAGGAGTGTCATCAGACAGAATTGATTCAAAATGTGATTCACACAGACCAGATCTGTTCACTTTCCAGCAAATACCTTGAGTAGTGTTATCAGAGGACTTTTCTCCATGTTACCCATGCATTATCTTGACAAGAGAATAGTGTATGGCACCAGGGAGGAGGGGGGGAGTCGGGGTGGGGGGGGGGGTCATGAGGTTAAAATATATTTAAAAATGAGAGGAGAGGGAAATAATTTGGGGTAAAATTTTTAATTGTTTGCTAATTCAATTGAAAAAGTAGATTTGTGTATAAGCAGGGAGCACTACTTTATACTGGTGTTCATTTTTTCACTAAAATAGCAAATCAAGGGTTTAGCTTGACCTGTATTTCTGGTATAGACAAGACTGAAGCTCATTAGATTGTGCCACACTTCAGAAAAGTGCTTTTCAAGCTGTTCTATATAAGATATTGTCCTAGTTACCATATTTGAGGCAGAGAACCTCTTAAAGCTGATGGACCCCAATTAACCCTAACAGGAATAAAAAAGCACCTGCTTCCAGTTTGGTTTAATTAGAGAGTTGAAGTAACACAAAATGTGTTTTATTTATTGTCAATCAGTTTGGGTGAGGTTTGGTAATGTCAGATGTCATCTGGTATTTAAATTATGTCAGAAATCACACAAAAGTGCAATCTTTGTCACAACATATTTGAATATTCAAAATAGCACAAAAATCAATCCCTAATGAGATAGGACATGTGCACTGTAGAAATAGGTATGTGTTTTTTTAACCAATGTGAGTAGATTGGAACTGAAAATACAGAATTTTGTTTGATTTTACTTCTATGCACATTCAGAATACAGATTATTATTTAAGATATAAATTATTATAGGTGCAAACAAAATTCACGTGCTTAACAATCCTCCTTTAGATGCAATACAAAACAGCATGTTACAAATAAGCAAGAACATTACACACAAAATTTCCTTAAAATATTGTTTTGAGGAAAATAACAAGATAATATGTAAGGGAGGAAGAACAGATGTGTTGAGATGCTCTGGTGTTTATGATCTTGGAATTCAGAAATTGTAGATGCACAATTGTAGATCACTTTTCCGGTGATTTATTCAGGTGGGTTCATTCCTATAAAATCTAGTGAATAAGTCACCAGTGTAAAAAACCTCCATGTAAACTCTCATACTCATATTCACAGCCACCCCCTCGAACTTGGCCTCTCTGTTCCCTTCATCTGAATCACAGACAAGGCGATCTCTGATCATCCGTCTTCCAACCCCACTTCCTTCTGCATCAACCCCTGGGAAAAACTGTCCCAAGTCACTTACAACAGCACTTTCAAACTCCCAACTTGTTAGCCGTTGGCTGTCCATCTGCCACAATACTTCTGCAGCTACCAATCTGTTCAGTCACACTCTCACCTCAACCTTTGATGCCCTTGTCCCCAGTAAACCCTTACTCTCTCCAACCATGGTCGTTCCCCTTGGTACAGCCAAGGGAGACAGATTTGGCGCAGAAGTGGTTAAGCCATTCATCGCCATATCTGGCTGGACCACATCAAGCACTATCAGGCCCAGTCCTCCTCTGCCAAAATTGCCCACTACTCTAGTATCATCCTGGAAAGCAAAGATAATCCCCGGCTTCTTTTCTCCACTATCAGCTGTCTCTTTAAACCCTTCTCCCCTGCTCCACCCTCACCTCCGAGAACTAGCGTGAGGAGCTCATGGATTTCATTGCCACTAAGATTGAGACTTTCCGTTCAGCTGCCTCTGCCACATCCTTCCCTTTTCCTTGCCCACCAAGGTTCTCCCCTGCTCTAGGTCAGAATTCTCTAGTTTCTCTCCCACTTCCCCTCATGCCCTCTCCCAGCTTATCTTGTCCATGAGACCCAACTCCTGCTCTCTCGACCCTATCCCTACTAAACTGCTAACCACCCAACTTTCCTTCCTGGCCCCTATGCTAGCTAATATTGTAAACAATTCCCTCTCCTCAATAACAACAACTTGCATTTATATAGCACCTTTAACGTAGTAAAACGTCCCAAGGCACTTCACTGGAGCGATTATCAAACAAAATTTGACACTGAGCCACATAATGAGATATTAGGACAGGTGATCAAAAGTTTGGTCAAAGAGGTAGATTTTAACAAGCATCTTAAAGGAGGAGAGAGAGGTGGAGAGGCAGAGAGCTTTAAGGAGGGAATTCCAGAGCTTAGGGCCTGGGCAGCTGATGGTGCAACAACGAAAATTGGAGACAGAAACATAGAAAAATTTATGGCACAGCAGGAGGTCATTCGGCCCATTGTGTCTGTGCCAGTCGAAAAAGAGCTACCCAGCCTAATCCATTTTCCAGCACTTGGTCCATAGCCTTCTAGGTTATGACACTTCAAGTGCATATCCAAGTACTTTTTAAATGTGGTGAGGATGTGCAAGAGGCTAGAATTGAAGGAGCGCAGAGATCGCGGAAGGCTGTAGGGCTGGAGGAGGTTACAGAGATAGAGAGGCCATGGAGGGATTTGAAAACAAGGATAAGAATTTTAAAATCGAGTCGTGGCAGGACTGGGAGCCAATGTAAGTCAGCGAGCACAGGGATGATGGGTGAATGGGACTTGGCGCGAGCAGCAAGATACGGGCAGCAGAGTTTTGGATGAGCTCAAGTTTATGGAGGGTGCAAGGTGGGAGGCCAGCCAGGAGAGCATTGGAATAGTTGAGTCTAGAGGCAACAAAGGCATGGATGAGGGTTTCTTCCACAGTTGAGCTGAGGTGGGCGATGTTATGGAGTTGGAAGTAGACAGTCTTGATAATGGAGAGGATAGGTGTCAGAGGCGCAGCTCATGGGACAAATAAGACACCAAGGTTGAAAACAGTTTGGTTCAGCTTCAGACAGTAGCCAGGGAAAGGGATGAAGTTGATGGCTAGGGAACAGAGTTTGTGGTGGAAACCGAAGACAATATCTTTGGTCTTCTCAATATTTAATTGAAGGAAATTTCTACTCATCCAATATCGGAGATCGGACAAGCAGCGTGACAATTTAGAGACAAGTTCTGACCCCATCTCTTTCAAATCTGCCATCATCACACCCCTCCTCAAAAATCCCACCCTTGACCCCTCTGTTGCAAACTACCGCCCCATCTCCAACCTCCCTTTCCTCTCCAAAGTCCTTGAATGTGTTGTTGCCTCCCAAATCTGTATCATCTTTCCCACAACTCCATGTTTGAACGCCTCCAATCAGCACTGAAATGGCCCTAATCAAAGTCACAAATGACATCCTATATGACGGTGACCATGGTAAACGATCCCTCCTCATCTTTCTCAACCTGCCTGCAGCCTTTGACACAGCTGACCACACCTTCGTCCTGCAATGCCTCTCCTCCTTTGTCCAGCTGAGTAGGACTGCCCTTGCCTGGTTGCACTCATAGCTATCCAGTTGTAGCCAGAGAATCTCCTGCAGTGGCTTCTTTTGCTGCCCCGGCACCGTTACCTCTGGAGTCCTCCAAGGATCTATCCTTGGTCCCCTCCTATTTCTCATGTACATGCTGTCCCTCGGTGACATCATCTGAAAACACATCAGGTTTCACATGGACACTGAAGACATCCAGCTCTACCTCACCACCACCTCTTTCGACCCATCCGCTGTCACTGTGTAGTTAAATTGCTTGCCTGACATCCAGTCCTGGATGAGCCAAAATGTCCCCCAATTAAACATTGGGATGACTGAAGCCATTGTCTTCAGCCCCCGCCACAAACTGTGTACCCTAGCTACCAATTCCACCCCATCCCTGGCTACTGCCAGGCTGAACCAGACTGTTTGCAAACTCGGAGCTGAGCTTCCGATTCCATATCCTCTCCATCACAAAGACCACCTACTTCCACCTCCGTAATATCGCCCGTCTCTGCCTCTGTCTCAGCCCATCTGCTGATGAAACCCTCATTCATGCCTTTATTAACTCCATACTCAGCTGTTCTAATGCTCTCCAGGCCAGCCTCCATTCTTACACCCTCCATAACCTTAAGCTCATCCAAATCTCTGCTGCCCATTTTCTAATTTGCACCAAATCCCATTCACCCATCACCCCTACGCTCGCTGACCGATATCGACTACTGGTCCAGCAACATCTCGGTTTTTAAAATTCTCATTCTCGTGTTCAAATCCCTCTTGTGTCTCCCCCACTTCTTTCACCCCATCATTGGCTGCCGTGCCTTCAGTCGTCTAGGCCCTAAACTCTGGAATTCCCTCCCTAAACCTCTGCCTCTCCACCTCCCCTCCTTTAAGACGTTCCTTAAAACCTACTTCTTAGACCAAGCTTTTGGCTACCTGTCCTAATATCTCCTACTTTGACTCTGTCAAATTTTGTCTGATGACACTCCTGTGAAGTGCCTTGGGATGTTTTACTATGTTAAAGGCGCTATGTAAATATAAGTTGTTGCAATTGAGAAAATGGATAACAGCAACTTACTAGGTTCCATCTGATAGTCCATTGCAATTTTGCCACATACCCCTTGCACATTGTGTTCATGGGGTGTCGATGTTGTGAGGTGATTACACTTGCATTGATCAGTCCACATTTGTAATGCAGTCATTGACTTTTGCAACATGGCTGCTGTAATACCTCATCCAAGATGGCACATAGAAAATCAAGGACTCGTTGGACCAGATTTTCCTGCACCGTAACTCTCACCATCTAACGCACCAATCCCGCCGGTGGTAACTTTCTCCATATTGTCCTGCATTTCTATATAACGATGCTGCAGTCAGCATAGTGGCAAATCAGAAGTGGCACAGCCACTGGCCACTGTTTATCTCAGCTTTTAGCGCTTGCAAATATGATCAAACATTGGAAAATCATAAGATTCCTGACTCTGTTTGGCACCAAGTTTCCTGCTACTATAGGAAAACAATTTATCACAGTAGATTTCCTGCTCTGGTGCTGCACAAATACAAGCTCTTTCTTTGTTTTCTTTTCTTTATTGATGGCACCATGAATGAGACATTTGTGTAACATAATTATGGATTGTAAATTTGGATTTATAGTTTGGAGTTTTGCTGCATTACTTAAGAGAGTTAATAGGTTTTCCAGAGCTTTACTATCTCAGAAATGAAGGCCGTTTGCCTCCCTCAGAAGATTGGATTGAGTCGTAACCACAATGGGAAAATTAGATTTAGGTTGTGGTGAGAATGGGCTTCATGGGTCAAATGGCATTTTCTTGTTAAATATTTTATGTTCTAATGTCTGACCTTGACAGTAGGTAATTTTTTATCCAGAACAGCATTGCACTGTTGCTGTAAAGTTCTCACAAAATGATTGATGTGTTTTGCTTGCAAAATCAGGAGTTAAGGCTACTTGCAGCTAAAATTTTGATAAGTTTGTTGTGTTTGCGATGATGACATTTTCATAACCCAGAGCCAGGTTATCATGAAGTACTTGAGATTTTTTTTCTCAAAAGGGATAAAGGATGACATGCAGTATATTCTCACCCCTTAGAGCATTGCAGGTCCTTGCTTTGGGACCACTTTCTTAACACAACTTGCCTGCGGAAGCCCTGGATTTCAGCATTGGGAGAGGAGAAGAAGCTGATAAAACTGTTTCTTTCAACAACAAAAACAATCTGTGATCCTTGGTTTTATAAATAGGGTATGAAGTACAATGGCAAAGAAGCAATACTAAACCAATACAAATCGTTGGTTAGAATATTTTGTCAAGTTTTCTGCGCCTTACTTTATGAAAGATGTGAAGACTATGGAGAGTATGCGAAAGCGATTAACTAAGATAACGCCAGGCTTTACTTACCGGGAGAAACTAGATAAACTGGGGCTCTTTTCATCAGGACAAAGAAGGTTAAGAGGAAATCTGATATAGATGCTCAAAATTATGAGGAGTTTTGATGGTAAATTAGGATTTTCTTTTACTAAGGTTGGTGAGTCGGTAACTAGAGGACATAAATTTAAGATTATGTTGCCAAAGGGTCACAAGGAAAGGTCAGGGGATTTTTTTTTTTACACAGAGATAAGATATGAAATACAGTGGTAGAAACAGAATCCATAATAGCTTTTAAAAAACAAAATGGATAAATATTTGAAAAAGAAAAGTTAAAAAGACAGAGGAATAGAACTAAGCTCTTTGAGAGCTGGCACGGGTGTGACCGAATGGCCTCCTTCTCTACTGTAAAATTCTATGAGGGGAAAGTCAAAGGATCAATTGCCTCAGGTTCCCTTGAGACATTTTGTAGGAGCCAGTTATAGAACCACAATAGCCGATACCGATGAGCTCATTGCCGGTCAATTTTCTGAATATGGAGTGTGTGTTATATGAAAAAGAGAAGGGAAAAGATATTAAACATTATGGAACAGGACAGAATATACCAATATTGCAGTGGCTCTTCTCCATATATCACAAAACCTTGCCAGAAACTCCATCCTAATTCAAAGTGACATGGGTTATTTTGGTGTTGAGGAAATATCCATGGGTTAGATATAAACTGGTATTGCTTTTGAACCAGTTCCAGCATACAAGTGCTTACTTAATCATTACTTCCTACGTGCACTGTAGAGAAAGCTGGGCAGTCAGTTCTTTTGTGAAATATAATCAATTCCTTCTATAGAAAATCCTAGCAACTTAGTGTGTAAAATAATTTCTTCCTGTCACGTAACCATTTATTGTAATGCTGTTTAGGGAGGGGAGCACGGCCCTCCCTGTACAAATACTGCTTAAATTAATTAAGCATGCAAAAGAAGCCTCTGTGGCAGGGCAAAGAGCATCTTGGATGTGGCACTAAAATCGCAGAACAATGACAGTAAGTATATGGTACATATAGTATATAAAGAAGATGGACAATACTGCTGCTATAATGCACTCTCAGGTTTAAATTAACTTGTACATTTTTTTCACTTACCTAATTTTATCACATATCAAAGTGCTTGATTATATTCTAATGTTGGAGCTTTCTCAAGCTCCTGTTTTGTTATACATGTTAATGATTTTCTTTGCCCTAACATAGGATTTCCAGAAACTATGAAATCCACATTTTGACTTAATTCTCTTATCATTAAATGTTAGAACCTTATCGTCAATCACAATAGGCTTGGTTAATTACAGTATTTCTGTACAACAAATGGATTTTAGTGATACATGTATGTCAAATCTGCTAGAGGAATGTTATTAAAAAAAATGACAGTAAAGGTCGGAAGTTTCATAAGGATCACTGTGATGCTGTAAAATTGGAGTTTGCACAAGATTATTGTAAATCATACACTGCTACTGATTAGGCCTCCTGTCGAAGAAATGGCCCACTCTTGTTGCAAGTACGACATGTAACAAGAAGATTTATTTAAAGATCACTATCCACCACAAATGAAACTGGGCTTGGACCTGAATGACTTGTGTTTTCTTAAAACAACTCGAAGAAAGTGCAGAATTACCCTATGCAGAATATGTTTTACAGAAAAATTTTCATTATCTTAATTTTCTCCCCTTTTCACCTTTCCCCTCCCACAATTTCTCTGTGCTATACACGTTTTATAAAAAGAATGGGCTGGGCACTTGCTTCCTTCCTTCAGTCAATGGGTCTCTCTAGCCAGCTGATAGGTACACAGAAATGGCCCAGGATGACTCCCCTCCCTGTAGGAATGAGCACAGCCTCCACTTGGTGCCTCAGTGTCAGCTTGGCTCAGTGGTAGCGTTCTCGGCTCTGAATCAGAAGGTATGGGTTCATGTCCCATTCCTGAGCTTGAGCACACAATCCATGCTGACATTTGACATCCAACACTGGACAAACAGGGGGCTCTAGGGGGGGAGGAGCTAAATATGATTAAAATCACTAAGGAATTGGTACTCAGTAAATTAATGGGACTCAAGGCGGATAAATCCCCTGGACCTAATGGCTTACATCCTAGGGTCTTGAGGGAAGTGGCAGTGGGGATTGTGGATGCTTTGGTAATAATTTTCCAAAATTCTCTGGACTCGGCAAATGTCCCGGCAGATTGGAAAACTGCTAATGTAACACCCTTATTTAAAAAGGGTAGTAGGCAGAAGGCTGGAAATTTTAGACCAGTAAGCCTAACATCTGTGGTGGGTAAAATTTTGGAGTCTATTATTAAGGCGACAGTAGCAGAACATTTGGATAAACATAATTTAATAGGACAAAGTCAGCATGGCTTTACGAAGGGGAAGTCATGTCTGACAAATTTGCTTGAGTTCTTTGAGGACATAACGTACAGGGTGGATAAAGGGGAACCAGTGGACGTGGTGTATTTAGACTTCCAGAAGGCATTCGACAAGGTGCCACATAAAAGATTATTGCTCAAGATAAAGAATCACTGGATTGGGGGTAATATTCTGGCATGTGTGGAGGATTGGTTATCTAACAGGAAGCAGAGAGTTGGGATAAATGGTTCATTCTCGGACTGGCAACCAGTAGCCAGTGGTGTTCCGCAGGGGTCGGTGCTGGGTCCCCAACTCTTTACAATCTATATTAACAATTTGGAGGAGGGGACCGAGTGTAACATATCAAAGTTTGCAGATGATACAAAGATGGGAGGGAAAGTAGAGAGTGAGGAGGACATAATAAACCTACAAGGGGATATAGACAGGCTGGGTGAGTGGGCGGAGATTTGGCAGATGCAATACAATGTTGGAAAATGTGAGGTTATGCACTTTGGCAGGAAAAATCAGAGAGCAAGTTATTATCTTAATGGCAAGAGACTGGAAAGTACTGCAGTACAAAGGGATCTGGGGGTCCTAGTGCAAGAAAATCAAAAAGTTAGTATGCAGGTGCAGCAGGTGATCAAGAAGGCCAACGGAATGTTGGCGTTTATTGCTCGGGGGATAGAATATAAAAACAGGGAGGTATTGCTGCAGTTATATAAGGTATTGGTGAGCCCGCACCTGGAATACTGCATACAGTTTTGGTCTCCATACTTAAGAAAAGACATACTTGCTCTCGAGGCAGTACAAAGAAGGTTCACTCGGTTAATCCCGGGGATGAGGGGGCGGACATATGAGGAGAGGTTGAGTAGATTGGGACTCTACTCATTGGAGTTCAGAAGAATGAGAGGCGATCTTATTGAAACATATAAGATTGTGAAGGGGCTTGATCGGGTGGATGCTGTGAGGATGTTCCCAAGGATGGGTGAAACTAGAACTAGGGGGCATAATCTTAGAATAAGGGGCTTCTCCTTCAAAACAGAGATGAGGAGAAACTTTTTCACTCAGAGGGTGGTAGGTCTGTGGAATTTGCTGCCCCAGGAAGCCGTGGAAGCGACATCATTGAATAAATTTGAAACAGAAATAGACAGTTTCCTAGAAGTAAAGGGAATTAGGGGTTACGGGGAGCGGGCAGGAAATTGGACATGAATTTAGATTTGAGGTTAGGATCAGATCAGCCACGATCTTGTTAAATGGCGGAGCAGGCTTGAAGGGCCGATTGGCCTACTCCTGCTCCTATTTCTTATGTTCTTATTTCAGTGCAGTACTGAGGGAGCACTGCATTGTCGAGAATGTCGTCTTTCAGATGAGATATTAAGCTGTCTACCTGTTGAAGGGGACCTAAAATGTCCTATGGCACTTTTACGAAGAGGAGAAAGGAGTTCTCCCAGTCTCCAAGCCAATATTCCTTCTTCAACCAGCACCAAGCAATGGATTAACTGATCATTCATCTCACTTGTTTGCGAGATTTTGCTGTGTACAAATTGACTTCAGATTTTGCCTACAAAACAACAGCAGTTCTGCTTTAAATGTAATTCATTGGCTGTGAAGCATTTTGAGACATTCCCAGGTAATGAAAGACGCAGTGTGAATGCAAGTTTGGTTCTGCAGCAGAGAACAGGAACTCTGTGGGGTAGATTTTTGAGTTGCTGCACGGGCGTAAAACTGGTGTTGCAGATCAGCCACCCATTATAGAAACCACTTGCTTTTCATTTCTGCTGGGCCATAATTTGCTGTAGCAGGGCATCGAACGGCTTAGTGAGGGAAACAGGGCATCTGGGACCAGAGTGAATAGGGCAAGCAACTGTGTATCTCTTTAAACAATCAGATTGAAGGATTGTGAAATAAACAGTGCAAGGGCTGAGAAGGAAATATAAGTTAGAATGGTGAATTCAATATTGAATCAGGTACAGAAAGAGAAATAGAGAGGGAAAAAAAGATTGGATTAAGAGAGAGCGAGAGAAAAGAGACAGAAAGGAAAAATTTTATTTAAAATTTAACATTTTTAAAATCTCCCAACAACAATTAAAACCTGAAGGAAAAGATTCCACATTTGTAATAGTTAATTTTCAGTGCCAGAGAAGTGAATTGGCAATATTTAATACTTATCACATCGTTAAAAGGGTACTTAGACATGAAATGACAAGACTTAATTTTCTGTGGTGAGTTTAGTTTGTATCTACTGCGCAAATACAGCAACTTCATGCCATTCAATGCATTTCAGTGGTGAGGCAGACTGCGAGATGTCGTTTTCGCAAAGCTAACGGTGGAGCAGTGGAACTCGAACAGCAACTTGTGGCTATCCACGTTTAACCGTGCATCTGCCCTCATCTGAAGTTGCGCCATTGGCCTCACAGTTATTTTTACAGCAAATTCTGGCCCCTGGTGTTTTACACCTAGACAGCAAGTTGAAAATCTGCCCCACTATGTCAGGAATTGCAGGGTTTAAGCTCAGGCCCTACCACTCTGAGGCAGATTTTTTATATGTAACTTTGTGTAATAAAATCAACATTTTAGTTCCTCTGTAATATATTTTTAGGTTTTAATTAAGAGTAACTGAGAGAGGAAGGAAAATTAAGTTAGATAAAATCTAACAAATAAAATGATAATTAGTAAAGATGAGAATTAGAATTTTCAAAAAATTGAGAAGTAACAATGTAGGATTTCTTTTCACTCTTGTTAAGAATACAAAAGGCCGAAGATCAAGCAAGTTATTTTCTAACTTTAAAGAATTTAATTTGGCAAAAAGAGACGACAGTAGTAGCTTCTCATGCAATCTTTTTCCAGTGCGTACAACTCAAGACCAAGGATTGATCAAGTCCTTTGTTCTTGGCAGAATGAAGGTTCCTCTCCTATGCCATCTTGTCCTGACGTTGCATGCACTTCTCTTGAAAACCCTTGTAGAATGGGCTATTTTATGTTTTTCTCTTCAAAATCTGCTGTTTGACCATCATACCAAATATGGGTTGTTTTTGAACTCTAACACCAAAGAAGCTCTTATCAGATCTGCGGGCTTTGATTCCTTATCTCTGCAACTGTTGGCATTGTTTCTTCTTATCAGCACTCATGTCTTGTAGGCCATTCTCGTAGTATACACATCCATGATCCCATGCAGGACATGTCAATTTCCCAGAATTCTGATTTTGCTCAAGTTGACAGTTCTGTGTTCTTTTACCAAGTAATCAAGGGTTTCAAGTCCATTCTTTAAGTCTTTAAAACACGTATTAAAAGGCCATATTGAAAAGTCCAAAATCCTTCAAAGGCGATCAAATTTGAAGCAATTATTAAGTGCTACCTAGAAGTGCAGTACCTTGCATCACTGTTATATGTATTTAAACACACAGATTTGTTGGAAATGTGTACTGGCTGTTATGAAATACTTTGAATAGTTTCTATAATTATATAAAAAGAAAAAGGGTGGCTAAGGCAAACGTAGGTCCCTTAGAGGATGAGACCGGGAAATTAATGGTGGGAAACATGGAGATGGCAAAAATGCTGAACAAATATTTTGTTTCAGTCTTTACGGTAGAGGACACTAAGAATATCCCAACACTGGACAAACAGGGGGCTCTAGGGGGGGAGGAGCTCAATACGATTAAAATCACTAAGGAATTGGTACTCAGTAAATTAATGGGACTCAAGGCGGATAAATCCCCTGGACCTGATGGTTTACATCCGAGGGTCTTGAGGGAAGTGGCAGTAGGGATTGTGGATGTTTTGGTAATAATTTTCCAAAATTCTCTGGACTCGGCAAATGTCCCGGCAGATTGGAAAACTGCTAATGTAACACCCTTATTTTAAAAGGGTAGTAGGCAGAAGGCTGGAAATTATAGACCAGTTAGCCTAACATCTGTGGTGGGTAAAATTTTGGAGTCTATTATTAAGGAGATAGTAGCGGAACATTTGGATAAACATAATTTAATAGGACAAAGTCAGCATAGCTTTACGAAGGGGAAGTCATGTCTGACAAATTTGCTTGAGTTCTTTGAGAACATAACGTACAGGGTGGATAAAGGGGAACCGGTGGACGTAGTGTATTTAGACTTCCAGAAGGCATTCGACAAGGTGCCATATAAAAGATTATTGCTCAAGATAAAGAATCACTGGATTGGGGGTAATATTCTGGCATGGGTGGAGGATTGGTTATCTAACAGGAAGCAGAGAGTTGGGATAAATGGTTCATTCTCGGACTGGCAACCAGTAGCCAGTGGTGTTCCGCAGGGGTCGGTGCTGGGTCCCCAACTCTTTACAATCTATATTAACGATTTGGAGGAGGGGACCGAGTGTAACATATCAAAGTTTGCAGATGATACAAAGGTGGGAGGGAAAGTAGAGAGTGAGGAGGACATAAAAAACCTACAAGGGGATATAGACAGGCTGGATGAGTGGGCAGAGATTTTGCAGATGCAATACAATGTTGGAAAATGTGAGGTTATGCACTTTGGCAGGAAAAATCAGAGAGCAAGTTATTATCTTAATGGCGAGAAACTGGAAAGTACTGCAGTACAAAGGGATCTGGGGGTCCTAGTGCAAGAAAATCAGAAAGTTAGTATGCAGGTGCAGCAGGTGATCAAGAAGGCCAACGGAATGTTGGCTTTTATTGCTAGGGGGATAGAATATAAAAACAGGGAGGTATTGCTGCAGTGATATAAGGTATTGGTGAGCCCGCACCTGGAATACTGCATACAGTTTTGGTGTCCATACTTAAGAAAAGACATACTTGCTCTCGAGGCAGTACAAAGAAGGTTCACTCGGTTAATCCCAGGGATGAGGGGGTGGACATATGAGGAGAGGTTGAGTAGATTGGGACTCTACTCATTGGAGTTCAGAAGAATGAGAGTCGATCTTATTGAAACATATAAGATTGTGAAGGGGCTTGATCGGGTGGATGTGGTAAGGATGATCCCAAGGATGGGTGAAACTAGAACTAGGGGGCATAATCTTAGAATAAGGGGCTGCTCATTCAAAACTGAGATGAGGCGAAACTTCTTCACTCAGAGGGTAGTAGGTCTGTGGAATTGGCTGTCCCAGGAAGCTGTGGAAGCTACATCATTAAATAAATTTAAAACAGAAATAGACAGTTTCCTAGAAGTAAAGGGAATTAGGGGTTAAGGAGAGCGGGCAGGAAATTGGACATGAATTTAGATTTGAGGTTAGGATCAGATCAGCCATGATCTTATTGAATGGCGGAGCAGGCTCGAGGGGCCGATTGGCCTACTCCTGCTCCTATTTCTTATTGAGAAATAATATAATCTTATTGAGAATCATACTTCATTTCTGTAAAGATACTGCTTGGATCTTGGCCCTCTGATCAGAAACCCCATGGGAACTTTCAATCAAAATTGGCTCCTGAAACACTTTTTTTCATATGCTTCCCTTTTTTGGTCTCTGGAGTGTCCATCTGAGAGAAGCCCATGACTTACAGTCTACCTCTCCTCATCCCACCTTGAATGTCAGCTGCATTCTTCCTGTTGCATACAGAGAGCAGTCATTTTTTTCAGCAACTGCCAACTAATTAATTCTAAGTGCCAGCATAGAGAGATGAACTCCAGGGATCCTTGTGCATAGATACATTATCTTTTCTTTTGATTACAGTGTTGAAGGCTTTGTTGTGGGTAGCCCCCGGGAGACTACATGCAGGTTTCACCTACACTTAAAGCAGTGAGCTTATTCAAGTTTCCAACTTTGTGATTTAAATGCCAACCAAGTGGCAGAGAATTGGGTAGCATTTTATCTTTTTAAGTTCCTTTCGTTTTGAAAATCTGCAATTAAGTCTGCAAATGTGGACTGATGGCACCTGTACTTTTAGTGTCGAGCGAATGTTGCAATTTGTCCAATTGAATGACTGTTATTTCTGACACGCTTATGTCCTGATTGCCTTCAGTAATGGGGCTCTTTGAGATGATAATTGGTCTATGCTTATTATAGTCCCTATTGAAATGTGACGGGAAAATTACATGATAGAAGATGAAAGTTTCAGATAGGCTTTGAATGCTACGTTTTAAAGAAAAAAGGTACATTACCATTTAAGTATTGCTCCTGAGTAAAATAAAGTTAGGTTTTTGAATGTCACCTTTTGTGTTAAATAAGATTTTGATGTGGGTTCATTGTATAATTACATTTTTTTCATTTATTTTGTTTCAAGTCTCCAAGCAGCTTGTACTGAACTTCCTTTTTGTTACGTTTAAATGAGTTTTGCCTCAAACATTTTACAGTTTATACATTTAACCTTTGTGAAATAAATGTTCACTGTGATGCAAAATAATTATCACTTTTTTTTCTCCTCCCTCTCTTCCTGCTTCTTACCTGTTAATACATCATTAGTGCACATAAGCGTTCCACACCAGATAATGAAAATATGAATTGTGTAAGAGACCTGTATCATAGCACAATCCACTCTATAACTCTCCCATATTAAAGGATAGGAAAAATGCACAAAGCAACTTATACATAAGTTCTAACCATCATTCAAGTAATTTACTATAAAATCTGAAGTACAAGTTGCAATTTGCATGTTTCTTATCTTGTCATGTAGAAGAGTTACATGCCGGATCTTTTACACAATTGTAAGTATGTCCTTCTATTCTACTAAGAGAATGGTGTTATGGGTCTCTGGGGAGTAATTGGAATAGCAAGGATACCATTTAAAACCTTGTCATTGACACCACACTGGCTCCGTAACAGCTCTGGTTTCATGAATGTGGACAGTGCATTTTTAGGGTTTTATGAACTGCAGTTCAATAGCATTGCAATTTAGAAATATTTATTCCATCAATAAAATAAAACACAATGGGCAGTTGATGTATCAATAAGTAAACTGGTGGTCACAATACTGGAAAAGTCTGGTATGCACACCCCCTCACACCATTCTTTTGACATTTCAGTTGTCGACTCGGTTCACTTACTGTTCCTGCTGCTACTCGAACTAATGGTTGCTCTTAGTTTAAAGTTCACTGGGGTTCGACATTGTTCTCAATATATGAGAGAACATTGATCAATTTACAGTGATGAAAATTGTTGCATCTGTATGTAAGATGCATATGCTTCATCTTGTGTGAAAAACACTGGTATGGTAAAACCCAGGTTATGCACATGACTGAGCATTATTATTGTCTAAATAATCTTGTAGTTTCTGATCAGTAAAATTGCAATCAAATTGAGGTCTTGTGAGTACTGTTTGATGATCTGCTTTTCTTGAATAACTGTAACATTGAACAATCTGGAAATCAAAACTGCTTTACTCAAAAGTTCAACATGGTTCAGGAATACTGTACTGTAGGAATTTTAAATGCTTTGAAGTAATTTATTCGGGTAAAGTGATTAAGGAGATGTGTGTACACACTGGGCTAGGTGGTTAACTTAAAGCAACCTCAATATGTGAAGATCTTCACGTTGATTATTACTATTACATTCTGCACTGTTTATTGGGTTGGAAATAATGACTGTTTTAACATAAAACTGTAATCAATTGTTTTACTCTTAAACTATGGACTTAAAGGGTTTCCCAGCTCAGTTTAGCTTCAGTGCGATAGTTAATCATCCCAGTAGTGAGGAGAATAGCCTACAACAAAAATTGCTAAGTGATGCTGCATTTGTACAGATCCTTGGTCACTCCATGTGGAGTACTGCGTTCAGTTTTTTGCACCGAACCTCAGCAAAAATACATTGGCCTTGGAGGGGATACAGCACAGATTCACTAGAATGATACCAGGGCTTAAAGGGTTAAATTACGAAAACAGGTTGCATAAACTGGGTTTGTATTCCCTTGAGTTTAGAAGGTTGAGGGGTGATCTATTCGATGTCTTTAAAATGAAGAAGGGATTCAGAATCCAGAATAAGAGGTCACAGTCTTAAAATTAGAGCTAGGCCATTCAGGAGTGAAATCAAGAAGCACTTTTTCACACAAAAGGTAGTGGAAATCTGGAACTCTTTCCCCCAAAAATGTGGATGTTAGATCAATTTAAATTTTCAAGTCTGAGATCGATAGATTTTTGTTAGGTTAGGATATCAAGGGATATGGAGCGGAGGTGAGAGATAGATCCACCACTATCTAAGTGAATAGGCAGAACAGGCTCAAGGTGCTGAATGGCCTACTCCTGTTCCTACTCTTAAGTGAATACCTGATGTGCAAACCTATATTTTATCTTTGATAAATTTTGTGCTGATCAAGGTGGGAGATTTTAGCACGTGGAAATGGAAAACTTTCCCAGTTTGGGCATTCTGTGTCAGCATCAAGTATAGCACTGTTACATCAAGAGTAGAGCTCCCTTTGTTCTGCTCCAAACAGTGAGTTTTAGCCCCAACCACTGAAGAACATCCCTTTCTACACGTCTGAGAGATTTTCCATGCCGGCCATCCTGTGGCTTCTCCCAGTCAGATTACTAAGTTAGTGTCAAAATAGGGCCAGTTTTTTTTTTGCTGTGGATCGATGCTTACTGGGAACTGGATGGAGGTTGCCCAAACCATCATTTCACCAAGGACCTTTACAGTCAATCTGCAGGGGAGACTTTTCATTCCAACAATGGACTAGATGTAAACTCCGGTCTCGGGTGAAAGGGCAGCGCACCATAGAACAACTGTCCCACCCAACAAGCAATTTTTCTGCGGGGAAAGCAAAACCGAAAATCACACATTGTATTCAGTGTTATTAATGGAAAAACGTTAACAATATATTCTTAAGCGAATGTCCCACACCACCCCCCAAGTTAAATATTTGTTTATGGTGTATGCAATCCACAGTTGCACAATTTTGTCATTTCTACGATCTACCAAATGAGACCAAATTAATTAAAAGTCTGAAACCATTTCCATTTCAGTAAATTTTCCATTTCGATCAAAACAATGCAAGAAATTGTGCAACTAAAATTTGCTGGTATTTCGGAATGAATTATGTAAGGGATCATTGTAACAAATTGTTTTTTCTTTCTCCACCAGTTTTCTCCCCTCCTCTCTTTGTAACACTGGTTCTTTACTGGAGTACAGTCCCATGGGTGGTAGGTGCCCTTTGGTATCTCGCACATATGGCCATTATTCCTGTCCCTTGATAGTTAATGTCAATAGGTTATTTTCTACAGGGAATCACAGCACACTTCCAGCCGGGCTCAGTGGAAAGTGATCAGCCTTGCCAGCGACGCCCACAACCCATGAACGAATTTTTTTTTAAAACTCAGGAACCCTAGTTAATTTTCTCCTCTCTAACCCAGGAACACTCAGTCCAACTGCAGCACCCGTCCTAATATTGGCTAATTTGAACTGTTGGTCTTTATGGCTCAGCTACTTACTGGCTGAACATGTTGAGCTATCATGGGAACAAATATAACAAACCTGACAGTAATCTGACGGAGTTTGACAAAATTAGGAAAATAAAATATTTTGAAAATTCTGGTTAAGATTGACTTGTTCAGTAATTTTTCTGATTATAAAAGATTGGTCGTACTGGAAATATAACTATTAGTGAAAGTAATAGAAATTTGTCTTTCTTTGTTCTTCCATAGAGATTAGGAAACTTGATAGATTATTTATTAGTGTTGAGTTATAAATAGGCTACCATACTGTGGTAGCGAAGGCTTCACAAAGTACATGCATATAGTGAGTGGATGCCTGAGGGTGAATAGCATGAGTAGATTTTTTTGCCCAATATGATGTCAAGAAATCAGTCTTGTCTCTGCAGCTACTTTCAAAACTCATTTCTGTCAGTTGGAAAGATGCAGTATCATTTTAGTGGCATCACAGATAGATTATGATTAAAGCAGAAGGTAGCTCCACAGGTATTCTCATAAAGCAGTCTCTACATGCACTGCAGTAGAGTAGGACAAAGGGATTCCTTTGTAGAGCATTATCTTTGGATCATTGATGGCCAGTCTCATTAGAGTCCACTCAACGGTTATCTGCCAATTTTTTTTTCCAGTCTCTGCTGAGTGTTTGGCAAACACACACCTAGCCCATAATCTGCTTCTACCTAACTGATAGCAGTGATTCAGAGTATAGCCATTGCCAGGGTTGGAGAAAATCCTTTTGCCCTACACCGTGCATCAGGTCCAGTTTTTGTTCCCCGAAATGGATAAGTAGAGGGCACCACAGAGGTGTCTGATAAACCAGGCTAATTTCTCATCATTGATATTACCTACTTGGGGAGTTGTCTTTTCTTTAGCCAGCTAGAAATTGTACTGCACATGATTTGGATTTTATTTCATTTTCCCTGAACAGTAGTGACAGAACGTGAGAAGAAATAGGAGCAGGAGTAGGCTCTACAGCCCCTCGAGCCCGCTCCATCATTCAATCAGATTATGGCTGATCTTCAACCTCTACTCCACTTTCCTGCCTGATCCCCATATCCCTTGATTCCCCTAGAGTCCAAAAATCTATCTATCTCAGCCTTGAATATATTCAATGACTCAGCATCCACTGGGTTAGAGAATACAAAAGGTTCACAACCGTCTGAGTAAAGAAATTTCTCCTCATCTCAGTCTTAAATGGCTGACCCCTTATCCTGCGACTATAGCCCCTAGTTCTAGACTCTCCAGCCAAGGGAAACAACCTCGCAGCATCTACCCTGTCAAGCCCCCTCAGAATCTTATATGTTTCAATGAGATCACCTCTCATTCTTCTAAACTCCAGGCCCATTCTACTCAACCTCTCCTCATAGGACAACCCTCTCATCCCAGGAATTAATCTAGTGAACCTTTATTGCACCGCCTCTAAGGCAAGTATATCCTTCCTTAGGTAAGGAGACCAAAACTGTATGCAGTACTCCAGGTGAGGTCTCATGAAAGCCCTGTACAATTGTAGTAAGACTTCCTTACTCTTGTACTCCAACCCCCTTGCAATAAAGACCAACATGCCATTTGTTTTCCTAATTGCCTGCTGAACCTGCATGCTAACTTTTGTGTTTTTTGTAACAGGACACCCAAGTCTCCCTGAACACCAACATTTAATAGTTTCTCACCATTTAAAGAATATTTTGTTTTTCTATTTTTTCCTACCAAAGTGAATAACCTCACATTTCCCCACATTATAGTCCATCTGCCACCTTCTTGTCCACTCACTTAACCTGTCTATATCCCTTTGCAGACTCTTTGTATCCTCCTCACAGCTTACTTTCCCACCTAGCTTTGTATCATCAGCCAACTTGGATACATTACACTTGGTCCCTTCATCCCATGAATATAGATTGTAAATAGCTGAGGCCCAAGCACCGATCCTTGCGGTACCCCACTAGTTACAGCCTGCCAACCTGACTAGTTTATCCCGACTCTCTGTTTTCTGTCCATTAACCAATCCTCTATCCATGCTAATATGTTACCCCCAACACCATGAGCGCTTATCTTGCATAACAACCTTTTATGTGGCACCTTATTGAATGCCTTTTGAAAATCCAAATATACTACATCTACAGGTTCTCCTTTATCTACCCTGCTAGTAACATCCTCAAAAAACTCTAATAAATTTGTCAAACATGTTGACTCTGCCTAATCATATTACGATGTTCTAAGTGCCCTGTTACCACTTCCTTAATAATGGATTCCATCATTTTCCCGACGATTGATGTCAGGCTAATTTGTCCATAGTTCCCAGTTTTCTCTCTCCCTCCTTTCTTGAATAGTGGGGTTACAGTTGCTACCTTCCAATCTGCTAGGACGGTTCTAGAATCTGGGGAATTTTGTTAGATCACAACCAATGCAGCCACTATCTCTGCAGCTACCTCTTTTAGAACCCTTGGATGTAGGCCATCAGGTCCAGGGGATTTATCTGCTTTTAGTCCCATTAGTTTCTCAAGTATTTTTTCTCTACTGATAATAATTACTTTAAGTTCCTCACTCTCATAAGCCCCTTGGTTCCCCACTATTTCTGGTATGCTTTTTGTATCTTCGACTGTGAAGACAGATACAAAATATTTGTTTAATGCATATGCCACTTCCCCATTCCCCATTATAATTTCTCCTGTCTCAGCCTCTAGGGGCCAACGTTTACTTTTGCTACTCTCTTCCTTTTTACATACTTGTAGAAGCTCTTACAATCCGTTTTTATATTTCTTACTAATTTACTTTAATATTCTATTTTCCTCCTTTTTTATCAATTTTTTGCTGGTCCTTTGGTTTCTAAAACTCTCTCAATCCTCAGGCTTTACTACTCTTCTTCGCAACATTATAGGCCTCTTCTTTTAATCTAATACTATCCTTAACTTCTTTAGTTAGCCATGGGTGGATCACTTTTCCTGTGGAGTTTTTATTTCTCAATTGAATGTATATTTATTGAGAATATTTAAATATTTCTTTAAATGTTTGCCATTGCTTTTCAACCATCATACCCTTTAATTTAATTTCCCAATCTACTTTAGCCAACATGCCCCT
Organism: Heptranchias perlo; assembly: GCF_035084215.1. Lineage (NCBI taxonomy): Eukaryota > Metazoa > Chordata > Chondrichthyes > Hexanchiformes > Hexanchidae > Heptranchias > Heptranchias perlo. Next base: position 180,671,267 of record NC_090325.1, read on the forward strand.
CATACCTTTGTAATTGGCTTTATTTAAGTTTAAGACTCTAGTTTTGGACTTAAGTATGTCACTGTCAAACTCGATGTGAAACTCTATCATATTATGATCACTCTTCCCCAGAGCATCCTTTACTGTGAGATTACTAATTAACCGTGTCTCATTAGACAATACAAGATCTAAAATAGCCTGTCTCCTGGTTGGTCCCATGAAGTATTGCACTAGGAAACTGTCTTGAATGCTTTCCGTAAACTCGTCCTCCAAACTACCTATGCCAATTTGATTTGCCCAGTCTATATGAAGATTAAAGTCCTCCATGATTACTGCATTACGTTTGTTACAAGCTCCTATTATTTCATGATTAATACTCTGTCCAACGGTATAGCTATTATTAGGGGACCTATAAACTACTCCCAACAGTGTTTTCTGCCCCTTGTTATTTCTTATTTCCACCCATATTGATTCTACTTCCTGATCTTCCGAGCCAAGATCATTTCTCACCACTGTCCTTATGTCACCCCCTCCTTTTCCATTCTGCCTGTCTTTTCTAAACGTCATATACCCTAGAAAATTTAGTTCCCAATCTTGGTCACTTTGCAACCATGTCTCTGTAATGGCTATTAGATCAAACCCATTTATCTCTATTTGTGCAACTATTCATCTATCTCCATGCTTTCAGACAAAGAGCCTTTAATTTTGAAATTTTACCATTTTTTTTCCTGCTTTGACCTTACTTGTTGATGCTCTATTATTGGCAGACTCTCTGTCCCTTCCTGCCACTCTCTGCTTGTCTTTACCCAAATCACTACACTGCTCTGTTGTCTTGACTTTTCTCATTAGATTTCTAAATTTCCCCATACCTGACCCCTTCTCCCCCCTTTTTTAGTTTAAAGCCCTATTTACAGCCCTAGTTATTCAATTTGCCAGGACGCTGGTCCCAGCCCGGTTTAAATGGAGCCCGTCCCAAAGGAACAGTTCCCTCTTTCCCCAGCACTGGTGCCAGTGCCCCATGAATCGAAACCACTGTCTTCCCCCACCACTCTTTGAGCCACGCATTTAACTCTCTGATCTGTTTGTCCCGATGCCAATTTGCACGTGGATCAGGTAGTAATCCAGAGATTATTACCTTTGAGGTTCTACTTATTAATTTAGACCCTGGCTCCTCAAACTCTCTCAGCAGAACCTCATTCCTAGTTCTACCTATGTCATTGGTTCCTACGTGGACCACGACAACTGAACCCTCCCCCTTATGCTCCAAGTTCTTTTCCAGCCGTGAAGAGATGTCCTTAACCCTGTCACCGGGCAGGCAACACAGCATTCGGGACTGTCTGTCGCGGTTGCGGAGAACAGTGTCTATCCCTCTGACTATACTATCCCCTACCACTATCACATTCCTTTCACCCCCCCCCACTTGAATGGCCCCCTATACCACGGTGCTGTGGTCAGTTTGCCCCTCCTCCCTGCAGTCTTTGCTCTCATCCATACTGGTAGCAAGTAGCTCATACCTGTTGGACAAGGTCAAGGGCTGAGACAGGCTGCATTTTTTTGTTAAAGATTGCTAAAATAAAATATACTATATGGTATTTAATGGTATAAAATTTAGGTACTCTGTTTACAGCAGAAAGAAAATAACGTACAAGGTTCTAATTTTAGGGATGGTATCACAACGTAATCATTTTTATGATGTGGAGATGCCGGTGATGGACTGGGGTTGACAATTGTAAACAATTTTACAACACCAAGTTATAGTCCAGCAATTTTATTTTAAATTCACAAGCTTTCGGAGGCTTCCTCCTTCCTCAGGTGAACGTTGTTGGAAATGAAATCCTCGAAATGAAATCGCATTTATAAATCACAGAACAATGCTTGGTGATTACAGACAGTTTTTTCAACTGCCCGTTGCCAAGGCAATCAGTGTGCAGACAGACAGGTGTTACCTACAAGGTCTCCGAATATACAAATCACCAAAAAAAAACAAAAAAAAAAGAGTTAGAGAGGTAGAAACATAGAAAAGACAGCAACAGACCCGTTATATTAAAAACAGATAACATTTGTTCGCTGATGGGGTAACGTGTAGCGTGACATGAACCCAAGATCCCGGTTGAGGCCGTCCTCATGGGTGCGGAACTTGGCTATCAATTTCTGCTCGACGATTTTGCGTTGTCGTGTGTCTCGAAGGCCGCCTTGGAGTACGCTTACCCGAAGGTCGGTGGCTGAATGTCCTTGACTGCTGAAGTGTTCCCCGACTGGGAGGGAACCCTCCTGTTTGGTGATTGTTGCACGGTGTCCGTTCATCCGTTGTCGCAGCGTCTGCATGGCCTCGCCAATGTGCCATGCTCTGGGGCATCCTTTCCTGCAACGTATGAGGTAGACAACGTTGGCCGAGTCACAGGAGTATGAACCGTGCACCTGGTGGGTGGTGTCCTCTCGTGTGATGGTGGTATCTGTGTCGATGATCTGGCATGTCTTGCAGAGGTTACCGTGGCAGGGTTGTGTGGTGTCGTGGACGCTGTTCTCTTGAAAGCTAGGTAATTTGCTGCGAACGATGGTCTGTTTGAGGTTGGGTGGCTGTTTAAAGGCGAGTAGTGGAGGTGTGGGGATGGCCATAGCGAGGTGTTCGTCGTCATTGATGACATGTTGAAGGCTGCGACACCACACGACACCACACAACCCTGCCACGGTAACCTCTGCAAGACATGCCAGATCATCGACACAGATACCACCATCACACGAGAGGACACCACTCACCAGGTGCACGGTTCATACTCCTGTGACTCGGCCAACGTTGTCTACCTCATACGTTGCAGGAAAGGATGCCCCAGAGCATGGCACATTGGCGAGACCATGCAGACGCTGCGACAACGGATGAACGGACACCGCGCAACAATCACCAAACAGGAGGGTTCCCTCCCAGTCGGGGAACACTTCAGCAGTCAAGGACATTCAGCCACCGACCTTCGGGTAAGCGTACTCCAAGGCGGCCTTCGTGACACACGACAACGCAAAATCGTCGAGCAGAAATTGATAGCCAAGTTCCGCACCCATGAGGACGGCCTCAACCGAGATCTTGGGTTCATGTCACGCTACACGTTACCCCACCAGCGAACAAATGTTATCTGTTTTTAATATAACGGGTCAGTTGCTGTCTTTTCTGTTTCTACCTCTCTATCTCTTTTTTTTTGGTTTTTTTTGGTGATTTGTATATTCGGAGACCTTGTAGGTAACACCTATCTGTCTGCACACTGATTGCCTTAGCAACGGGCAGTTGAAAAAACTGTCTGTAATCACCAAGCATTGTTCTGTGATTTATAAATGCGATTTCATTTCGAGGATTTCATTTCCAACAACGTTCACCTGAGGAAGGAGGAAGCCTCCGAAAGCTTGTGAATTTAAAATAAAATTGCTGGACTATAACTTGGTGTTGTAAAATTGTTTACAATAATTATTTTTATGCAAATTTGCCACCAGGTGTAAAATGGCAGCTTAGGCATTAAGGTTACCTTGGCTGGTGTTAACCTATGTTGGAATTTTAGAACTGGTTAACGTAGCATTGTATGTCTTAATGCAAGGAGACTAAAACAACAACTCAATAAATCAGTGGGACAAATGGTATTAATGTAAGTCCTGATATAAATTTCAAGTTGTAAGTGATATACTTTACTAGTGTTGAGTAACACTCAGAGCAGGCCTCAATTACACCAGCAAATAAATAGCAGTTTTGTTGGGACTGACAACATGACAATCGTGTCATTTGCAGTTGCCATCATCCTCTTGGTGACAAATGGGAGGTTCAAATTCATGAAAGGTCAAACAAGAGGAAATTTTATAAGCAATGTCTGAATGAGAGCTTTTCACCACCATTCGTCTACTGGTGAGGGGTTCTTTGGACTTTCTGTGATAGGCCATCAGCTTTGTGACAACAGTTAAACCAGTTGGGATTGGTTGTTTGTTCAGCTGAAAATACATTTGACAATTTCTCAAACTGGTGCCATTGATCTGAGCTGGAATTTCAATTATTTCTCTCCAGTAGTCATTACCAAGCATTTTTGCACCGGACCAGAATACCCGAGCGTTAACTACATTTCCAGCACCTATGGTTTTATTGTTTTAAGTAATTTGGTACTATATTGGCCTATTTTATAATGCATGATGTACGAGCATACCCTGGGTTGAAGCCATGTTGATTGTTCATACTAAACCTGATTTTGGACCCATTTAAGTTCATAATTGCCTGCTCCTTTTTTGTCCTAGCTCTTGCCCAGGATCAATGAACTGAGTTGTCATTTCCTCACGGCCTCCTCAACACAGACCTAGGACATTCCTGGTCAATATGACTGTGATATATTTATCAAGTAAAATATGGATCAGTATTTTATTGTTTTCTATTGTGCACTTCAATCCTTCTTAGCCATCACAAAGGTATGTCTTGGAGAGAATATCGCCTGCTAACAACCATGGTAACTGCAATGTTTGTATTACATTGACATCTGCTGTCATTTTTAGCCTGTATTGGTGGGGAGGCTGTCAACAAAACCACTGCTCTAAGTGCCTTTCACCAAACGAGCAGTACTGTGTTATTTCAAAATAAATTTTAACTCTGTTAATACCACTATCTGGAGCCAATTGAAGATGTAGTCATCAAATGAAATTAACTGCATGGATGAAAGTTCTAATGCACAGACAATATTGACTTACCAGTTGGCTTCAGCAGTATAACCATATATGCCTTTTTCATTTCAAGCTGTATTACACTATCATGCCCTCCACGAGCTTTCTGCTCACTTAAACGTTGATTGTCAAACTACTACTTCTTACTTACAAATCCCTGTATAGTCTTGCCCTACCCTGCCTCTGCAATATCCTCCAACCCACATCCCAGCTCACATCTTCCACTTTTGAGTCGGGACTACTATGCGTCTTTTCCCCCCACCCCACTCCCATCAGTGGCGGAGTATTCAGCAGTCATAGGAACATAGGAGCAGGAGTAAGCCATTCAGCCCCTCGTGCCTGCTCCGCCATTTGATAAGATCATGGCTGATCTGTGATCTAGCTCCATATACCTGCCTTTGGCCCATATCCCTTAATATCTTTGGTTGGCAAAAAGCTATCTATCTCACATTTAAATTTAGCAATTGAGCTAGTTTCAACTGCTGTTTGCGGAAGAGAGTTCCAAACTCCTACCACCCTTTGTGTGTAGAAATGTTTTCTAATCTCACTCCTGAAAGGTCTGGCTCTAATTTTTAGACTGTGCCCCCTACTCCTAGAATCCCCAACCAGTGGAAATAGTTTCTCTCTATCCACCCTATCTGTTCCCCTTAATATCGCGGCTCAATATAATGGAATTATCTTCTTAAACCACTTTGCTTCATTGTATCATTCCCCATCTTCGAAAGCCATCTCAAAACTGAGTGTTTTGCCTCCAATTTTGGTTACTTTCTTTAACTCTTCTCCCGGTTTCCACACTGTCTGATGAGCACTTTTGTTGTTTTGGTATGACAGCAACATACCTTTTCAAAGCAAAGAAAAACGGTTTTAAGTTTGAGGTGTGGCCTGTGCATAGCTAAATAATATATTACAAACAGATATATCCTAACCATGTGGGCAGGATTAAAACCAAGCCACTGGTTTAAAAGAAGTGTAGTGATCTACTCTGCCACCTCTCTGCATTTATCCTTTAAGTGACATTATCATTGATGCGCTTAATTTTCCAGTCAACCAACCCTGTATCTTTTAGCATTTGGATATATTTTGGAGGTATTTAAAATCATGAATGGTCTAGACAGAATAGATAGAGAGAAACTGTTCTCATTAGCAGAAGGGTCAAGAACCAGAGGACATAGATTTAAGGTGATTGGCAAAAGAACCAAAGGTGACATGAGGAAAAAGTGGTTAGGATCTAGAATGCACTGCCTGAGAAGCTGGTTGAGACAGAATCGATTGTAACTTTCAAAAGGGAACTGGATAAGTACTTGAAAGGAAAAACTTTTACAGGGCTACAGGGATAGGGCAGGGGAGTTGGACTAGCTGGATTGCTCTTGCATAGAGCCGGTACGGACTTGATGGGCTGAATGGCCTCCTTCTGTGCTGGAACCTTTCTATGATTCTATATGGAATGACAGGCAGGAAAAGGCCAGCTGGTCCATTAAGTTTGCCCCACACTCATGATGTCTGGAGCATCATGACTAGACACTTCCTAACCCTCCACCCCTCCCTGCAGCCATGTGATGTCCTGGGAAAGGCAAAAATCCAGAAAAAAGCACGGGGACAATAAGGGAGAAAATAACTTTGGAAAATTCCTCTCCAACCCCCTCAGGCGATTGAAACCAGTCCAGGAGATTACGTTGACCCTGCATACGATTAACTGCGAATCCATTTACCTTTTTATGTAATGCGATCTCTGCCTCAACCAAGATCCAGTCTAGTTCCCTCTTGAAGGCATGCAGACAGTCAGCACACACCACACAAGCCGGCAATGCATTTTCCCTGGAGAAGGGCTCAAGTTTGGAGTGTGGCTGTCACGTTTTGAAATTTTTCGGCCATAGAAGGAGTTGGCAGTAATTTATATTAAAAAGATAAGTGAAATTTAGCTCATGGTGGGGGGTGGGGGGCGGGGGGAATGGATGGGAGCTTGAGGCGGGGGGGAAGGGGAGGTGAAGGATGTGTATTAAAACTAGACAGATAAGTTTGTGAATTGATGCTTCTCGCATAACCCTCCAGATGGAGACAGTGAAAATTGATAGTTCTTCCTGTGGACAATCCAGACTCATTGGAGGAGTGGGAATTTTAACCTTACCCACCCGGGAAAAAATTATTGGAGGTAGTTTTAACCCTACCCACCTGGCGGAAACAGGACGGGTGGGTAGTTAAAATAATCCAGGTTACTTACCCATCAGAAAGCCGTCAGGAACTCACTGTTCCAAATTTTAACCTGCTCTACTGAGCAGGCGGCAAGGACAATATCCGGCAGGGTACTTCTTTACATATGCACGTAAATGCAATTTTAACTGCTGACCTGAGTGAGGAAGACACTGTAGTTTTCCCACCAGGTGAAGACAGCAGGAAGAGAAGCCAGGGCTAGAAGAGGCTAAAGGAGTGCTCTTGCAGGCTCCACAAGGAGAGTTTAGGCCTGCCACAGACTTCACCCTTCCAAAAAGTGAAATCGCCGCGAGACGACACCCGAAGCTGATCCGGTCACCTGCCTGGTGATGGCGGGCAGCCTCTGGGCCATGTGATTTTCTGACGCTTCCCACCGACTTTCCGCTTGTTCCCAGTGAGAAGCAGGCCGGCGGGATTTAAATAAGGCCTAGGAGTTAAAATATCCTGGGCCTCGTTTCTTGATCAGCAAGTGAGTTTCCAACTTGCCTCGCTACCCGCCCAGAGTCAAATTATCTTTTTAATATAAATTACTGCCAACTCCTTCTGTGGCCGAAAAATTTCAAAACGTGACAGCCACACTCCAAACTTGAGCCCTTCTCCAGGGAAAATGGCAGGATGGTCCTATTCAGTTGGAAACAGCAGGAAATAGGTTCCATTGACCTCTCCAACCAATGGGGCAGCAGACAATTTAATTGGCAGCTCTACTGGCCAATCCCTGGACACAGAGAGAGCTGGAAGGGGGTCAGAGTTTAAGCCCTTGGTTTCTTGTCCAGCCAGAAAATGAAGGGAAGCACATGCTCCATAGGTTAGATCTATAAGGTCTGCTGAGGGACACACAAGGAGCAAGTCCTCCTTAAGATAGAGCGAGGAAGAACCATCCAGAAAAGTTACATTTAGCTTGCCAACAGGAACAGTATGGTATACTTTTTTGTGTGACAAGGAATGATGTTCGATTAAGTCGAAGATTTGTGGCTATACCACATTCAAGGACTTTGGAGAGAAAAGGGAGGTTGGAGATGAGACGGTAGTTTGTAAGAACAGAGGTCGAGGGTGGGTTTTTTGAGGGGAGTGGGTGATGGTGGTTTTGAAAGGGAGGGGGACAGTACCCGAGGAGATGCAACCAATTACATTGTCTGTTATCATGGGAGCCAAGAATGGAAGCTGGATGAACTGGAACTTGAGAATTATGTTCTGTTTGGGATAGAAAATGTTCGTTGTGGTCTTATTATATAAATGTTTAATGTGCATGTGTAAAATTTCTCTCGCTATTTTAACAGAGATGTTAACCATTTATTTTAAAATAAATCTGTCAACCCCTCCATTAAAATAGCGGACAGGAATTTAATACAAGCACATTAAGCAATGTCACCGACATTGTTTTCCACATTATCGCTTGCCTTTTGAGGTTTGTTGTACAACTTGCCCTAGTTCAAACAGTGTATGATTGGCCAATTGCATGGAATGTTCCATTATCACTGATTGGGGGGGTGGGGTGGAGGGGTATGATTAGTTAACACTTTGTTGCATGTTTGAGTGCCCGATGAAGCTATCCTCCATCTGATGCCCCTGTCCTCTCAGTCTGAAAGTACAGCAAAATACTGTACTTAAATAAAGATTAAGTCCCAACTTTCACATGTTTGGAACGGATCCTTGAGGTAGATTGTACTATGCTGCAGTATTCTAGTTAATTCTCCTGAGAATTATTGCAGTGTAAACCAGTTCACCTAAAATGATACTAATAGTCTCAGAATGCTTTCTAATATTCCATTTTTTTTACTAATATTGAACATACATGGTAGAATTAAAATGGAAGAAAAAAGCTTACTTTTTTATATTTTGTGTACATATGTTTTTAAATGACAGATGGTGATTCAAAAATGTTTGTAATATTGAGCATGGATAACAATGAGTAATATACCTTAGAAAGTAGCCTGGAGACTTGTTGAATTGCACAATTCTCGGGGCCATTTCTGATTTTCCAATTACATGTGTTGTCCATCTATGATCACCCAGCACTGCACCACTGCAACATTTTACATTTCTACTCCTGACATGCTGCTGCTGGTTCCTCTGAGCAAGTTTACTAATTCATTGCCAGTGTGAAATTGTATGCAGTTTTGTGCTGTCCTTTCACTCAACAGAGATGAAGACTTTTATCCCCCAAATTTTAATTTTTTTTTTCTTCCTCACCATTGTTTCCCTCCCCATCTTTCCTGATAGCATTAACTCTTTGATGGGCTTTCGGTCCACAGACCATATTTGTCCTCCAGTATCTTACCCAAGTGGCATTATAAGGCAGAGTTAGCAAAAATAAAGCTATTAGTGGGGACTCCAACCCATGGGGTGCACATTTCAAGATATCATGTGTGCGCTTCCTATGGCTTCTCATCCATAATGGTGAGATTGCCTGCCGATGGCACCCATTTGTAATATCGACCATTATGTATAATGCTTGATGTTGACTGCTGGGTTACCATGGGTGAGCCCCAATCTATCCTCACCGGATGCCCAAATAGGTCACTGGATAGCAAACCAAAGTGGCATGTTTTTCCTGCCTTAACCTAGGGACACAGAAGCTAACTGTTGCAAACCTGTTGACCTGGCGGACATCAGCCAGCTCAAAGATTGGAGAACTAAACATGGAACCTATTTCTGCCCTGTACGCCTTAGCTACTGACTGGATGGGACCTGGGTGGTGCAGTGGTTTAGACACTGGCCTTTCACCTCTGAAAGCAGGGTTCAAATCCAGTCCACATAGATTGGATAAATATCTGTTGGCTGCAAGAGTTCTGTGTGAAATGAGCTTGAACAGTTTTAGTCCCGTTCCTAATGGCCCTCCAATTGGCCATGTCACTCAGACAGGCCTAAGGATTGTGGGAAATGAGGGAAGAAAATGACACACTGGTGCAGTAGGGCATGTTTTTCTGTGGTTGGGGCTGATCGGAAGAACTTTGCTCTGCTATACCTAACCTGGGAGTTTTTGTTGCTAACACCAAGTGCTGCAAATGGAAAATAATCCATTCTCCAGCATCGACATCTCTCACCTTGATGTGCACAACAACCAAACATTGTGTGGTGGGGAAGCTAACTGCTGATTAGGAGTCTTCAATCAGGATTTGATTTTATCAGATATCAAAAGTATTTGTATCAGCATGTTAACTGTATAAATTGGTTATGCAGTAAGGATAAATAAATATAATGAACATTAAACCTTTGAATCACTAACCAAAGTCTTTCAACTAAATGACCCTGTGAGCATTAATGTATATGGCTATTCCTCACAGGTTAATACAATTGACTCAATATTCCTACTCTCACACATATCTATTTGTACCTTTGATTTCACTTAGCTAATTTTTGGCACCATTCTGTCACACTGGTTTAATTATCTGACACACAGTCGATGATGACCCTTCACAAATACTGACAGGAAGGATTGTGCTTATAAATTTGAAGTGATAATCTAAATTATTATTTTTAACATTACATTGATTAATAACTAGAATCTACAAAGTCTCTGCTTTGGAACGACATCCTATTGAACAAAGAGGAGCTGTGTTGTCTTCTCAGTAAATGCTGTGACAAGTGGGGTCATGCACATCAGGTTAATCCAGATCAAATTTCTGAGCTGGATTCCCTTCCCGTGTTAGTTAGGCCATGGTGCTTTCAGCTTCTCCATTTCAGATGCTATCTTTATGCTCAGTGGAACCTGTTCTCGATTGTCTCTGCATCCTCCAATACATTGCATTCAAAATCCTTATCTTCATTTACAAATCCTTACACGGTCTCGCACTACCATATCAATGCAACTTTCTCCAGCCCTACCTGCCAGTGAGCACACTGCGCTCTGGCCTCCTCAATCCTGTCCCTTACTGACTGACCAACCCTTCAGTCACATTTGCAAACTTTTCTCCTGTTATTACTCAATATCTGTTGCATTTGTGTGGGGCATATATCAAAATATACAGTAAAGCTACTATATGAATGCAATTTGTATAAAAGTGACATTTTGCTCATGCGTTTCACTCTTATTACTTTGTAACCTGTCAATGCACAAATTCAGATCATGTAACTTGTTTCATGCAAACCTAAATATGATTGTAGAACATGATTTGATATATAATTTGTATGACTGAACTATAGCGAAACAGACCTTAATTGAATTTAATATACAAAATGGCTGCATTTACAATTATTGTAATTTCAGCTTGTGTCTAGATTCATCTTTTATTCTACTCGAGCCTGCGAAGCCCTTTTCCTGTGGAGTAGTTCTTGTTCCTTTTTACATTATTGCAGATTAGCTAATTCCATGTAAACTGACTCTTCTTTTCATGTCTCATGCTCTTACCCTTCTTTCTAAACTGTAAAGCCTAAGGTTCTCTTAATTTTAATAGCTCAGCCCCTTTACACTTGGGATCAATATTGTTGCTCTTGCAAGAATATTCAAAACTAAGTACAGTGCTAGATTTTCCTCCCATTGCCGATGAATGGATGCAAAATCTACACAAGTATTTTAAGTAAGATCTAAACTGACAGCACACCAGTGTTCAAAAAAAATCTTCAATTTACTGTGTAAATTTTTTTTTGAAAAAAAAAGAGCATGTAAATATCCCATGTTGTATGAATCACCAAAATTAAAATATCAACGGCATGAATTTATACTAAAAAGTATTACACCAGAACATAGTTAGTTAAAATTAATTACTGAGCCTTTTAAAATAGAATACAGACAAAGAGACTCTGAAATTCCACAAAAGTTCTCTCGCTCTCTCACTGCAACTTTGGCTGAAAATGGCTGTTTACTTCATTTCCCTAATGGTTCCACCGATGTCCGAATGAAGTTATGATGGGGATACCTCAGAGAAGGGTTGGAAGGAAGGTTTCTATTTAAACATAGAAAATAGGAGCAAGAGTAGGCCATTCGGCCCTTCGGGCCTGCTCCACCATTCAAATTGATCATGGCTGATCGTCTAACTCAGTACCCTGTTCCCGCTTTTTCCCCATATCCCTTGATCCCTTTAGCATTAAGAAATATATCTATCTCCTTCTTGAATACATCTAATGACTTGGCCTCCACTGCCTACTGTGGTAGAGAATTCCACAGGTTCACCATCCTCTGAAGAAATTTCTCCTCATTTCATTTCTAAATGGCATACCCCGTATCCTGAGACTGTGACCCCTGGTTCTAGACTCCCCAGCCATCGGGAACATCCTTCCTGCATCCAGTCTGTCTAGTCCTGTTAGAATTTTATATGTTTCGATGAGATCACCTCTCATTCTTCTAAACTCTAGTGAATACAGGCCGAGTCAACTCAATCTCTCCTCATACGTTAGTCCTGCCATCCCAGGAATCAGTCTGTAAACCTTCGTTGCACTCCCTCCATGGCAAGGACATCCTTCCTCAGATAAGGAGACCAAAACTGCACACAATACTCCAGATGTGGTCTCACCAAGGCCCTGTATAACTGCAGTAAGACATCCCTGCTCCTGTACTCAAATCCTCTTGCAAGAAGGTCAACATACCATTCGCCTTCCTAACTGCTTGCTGCACCTGAATGCTCCCTTTCAGCGACTGGTGTACAAGAACAACCCAGGTCTCGTTGCACCTCCCCTTTTCCCAATTTATCGCCATTCAGATAATCTGCCTTTCTGTTTTTACAACCAAAGTGGATAACCTCACATTTATCCACGTTCTACTGCATCTACCATGTTCTTGCCCACTCACCCAATTTGTCTAAATCACATTGGATCCTCTTTGCATCCTCCTCACAGCTCACATTCCACCCCAGCTTTGACTCGGCCTGTATTCACTAGAGTTTAGAAGAATGAGAGGTGATCTCATCGAAACATATAAACATATAATGAGGTGCCAACCTGGTGAAGCTACAACTCAGGACTACATGCGTGCTAAACAACAGAAGCAACATGCTATAGACAGAGCTAAGCGATTCCACAACCAACGGATCAGATCAAAGCTCTGCAGTCCTGCCACATCCAGTCGTGAATGGTGGTGGACAATTAAACAACTAACGGGAGGAGGAGGCTCTGCAAACATCCTCATTCTCAATGATGGCGGAGTCCAGCACGTGAGTGCAAAAGACAAGGCTGAAGCGTTTGCAACCATCTTCAGCCAGAAGTGCCGAGTGGATAATCCATCTCAGCCTCCTCCCGATATCCCCACCATCACGGAAGCCAGTCTTCGGCCAATTCGATTCACTCCACGTGATATCAAGAAACGGCTGAGTGCACTGGATACAGCAAAGGCTATGGGCCCCGACAACATCCCAGCTGTAGTGCTGAAGACTTGTGCTCCAGAACTAGCTGCGCCTCTAGCCAAGCTGTTCCAGTACAGCTACAACACTGGCATCCACCCGACAATGTGGAAAATTGCCCAGGTATGTCCTGTCCACAAAAAGCAGGACAAATCCAATCCGGCCAATTACCGCCCCATCAGTCTACTTTCAATCATCAGCAAAGTGATGGAAGGTGTCATCGACAGTGCTATCAAGCGGCACTTACTCACCAATAACCTGCTCACCGATGCTCAGTTTGGGTTCCGCCAGGACCACTCGGCTCCAGACCTCATTACAGCCTTGGTCCAAACATGGACAAAAGAGCTGAATTCCGGAGGTGAGGTGAGAGTGACTGCCCTTGACATCAAGGCAGCATTTGACCGAGTGTGGCACCAAGGAGCCCTCGTAAAATTGAAGTCAATGGGAATCAGGGGGAAAACTCTCCAGTGGCTGGAGTCATACCTAGCACAAAGGAAGATGGTAGTGGTTGTTGGAGGCCAATCATCTCAGCCCCAGGGCATTGCTGCAGGAGTTCCTCAGGGCAGTGTCCTAGGCCCAACCATCTTCAGCTGCTTCATCAATGACCTTCCCTCCATCATAAGGTTAGAAATGGGGATGTTCGCTGATGACTGCACAGTGTTCAGTTCCATTCGCAACCCCTCAGATAATGAAGCAGTCCGAGCCTGCATGCAGCAAGACCTGGACAACATCCAGGCTTGGGCTGATAAGTGGCAAGTAACATTCGCGCCAGATAAGTGCCAGGCAATGACAATCTCCAACAAGAGAGAGTCTAACCACCTCCCCTTGACATTCAACGGCATTACCATCGCCGAATCCCCCACCATCAACATCCTGGGGGTCACCATTGACCAGAAACTTAACTGGACCAGCCATATAAATACTGTGGCTACGAGAGCAGGTCAGAGGCTGGGTATTCTGCGGCGAGTGACTCACCTCCTGACTCCCCAAAGCCTTTCCACCATCTACAAGGCACAAGTCAGGAGTGTGATGGAATACTCTCCACTTGCCTGGATGAGTGCAGCTCCAACAACACTCAAGAAGCTCGACACCATCCAAGATAAAGCAGCCCGCTTGATTGGCACCCCATCCACCACCCTAAACATTCACTCCCTTCACCACCGGCGCACTGTGGCTGCAGTGTGCACCATCCACAGGATGCACTGCAGCAACTCGCCAAGGCTTCTTCGACAGCACCTCCCAAACCCGCGACCTCTACCACCTAGAAGGACAAGGGCAGCAGGCGCGTGGGAACAACACCACCTGCACGTTCCCCTCCAAGTCACACACCATCCCGACTTGGAAATATATCGCCGTTCCTTCATTGTCGCTGGGTCAAAATCCTGGAACTCCCTTCCTAACAGCACTGTGGGAGAACCGTCACCACACGGACTGCAGCGGTTCAAGAAGGCGGCTCACCACCACCTTCTCGAGGGCAATTAGGGATGGGCAATAAATGCCGGCCTTGCCAGCGACGCCCGCATCCCGTGAACGAATAAAAAAAAAAAAAAACTTGGAAATGTTACATTTAGTTCCCTCATCCAAATCATTGATATATATATTGTGAATAGCTGGGGCCCAAGCACTGATCCCTGCAGTACTCCACTAGTCACTGCCTGCCACCCGGAAAAAGACCCATTTATTCCTACTCTCTGTTTCCTGTCTGTCAACCAATTCTCAATCCATGCCAGTATATTCCCCCCAATCCCATGTGCTTTAATTTTGCACACTAATCTCTTGTGTGGGACCTGTTGACCGGAGGTCACCGGTTACGGTTACTGGCGTAGTACAAAGAGGAGAAGAGTCAATTCTCTCTTAACTCTCAATTCACTTTATTCACGCCGTTAGATCATATACATATAGCTTATACGTCTGGTTAGATATAGGCATGCAGTTTACACCAGGTTATACAGTTTTATACCCAAACTAAGTTCTAAATGCACACCCACTAGGTTTCTCTGACACTCCCTGAGTGGTCACAGAATATAAAGGATAATACCCGAAAAGGAGAGCTGACGCTGGCCTGGCGTTCCGTTCTCTCTCTCTCTCTCTCTCGACGTCGTCTCTACGTCCCTGACGTAGGGTCTTCCACTTCCGCGATGGTTGTTCTCCGGAGTCTTCATCTGGCTCCACGCCCCAGATCCTTCATTCTTATTCCGAATCTTATCTCTTCAAGCTGTGCTGTCTCTCTCATTGGTTTAGGCTTTCTCGGTTACCCTGTGTCTTCTCCTCATTGTCTCTGTCCCAAGGACTTAGGTAGCATTACCTCATTACTCCTTTTCTAAATAAGGACTTGTGTCTTATCACATTTCCTTTGTCTTTCACAAAACTTAGTTCATTCAAACCGGTTCCAGCCAGCTGAGGCCAGTGACTGAACTCAGGTTACTTCAGTTCAAATGTTGTTCCTGCCTGTGTGTTTCAGCAGCTGACATCTCAGGTTACTTTCTGCAGCCCCTAGCCCACAGACCTTATCAAAAGCATTCTGAAAATCCAAATACACCATATCCACTGGTTCTCCCCTATCTATTCTACTAGTTACATCCTCAAAAAAATGGCAATAGATTTATTAAGCATGATTTCCCTTTCATAAACCCATGCTGACTTTGTCCAATCGCATTAATGCCCTCCAAGTGTTCTGTTATCACATCTCTTATAATAGACTCTAGCATTTTTCCCACTATTGATGTTAGGCTAACTGGTCTGTAATTCCCTGTTTTTTCTCTCCCTCCTTTTTTAAATAGTAGGGTTACAATTGCCACCCTCCAATCTGTAGGAACTGTTCCAGAGTCTATAGAATTTTGGAAGATGATCACCAATGCATCCACTATTTTCAGGGCCACTTCCTTTAGTACTCTGGGATGTAGATTATCAGGCCCTGGGGATTTGTCAGCCTTTAGCCCCATTAATTTCCCTAGCACTTTTTTTTACTAATACTGGTTCCCTTCAGTTCCTCCCTCTCACTAGACCCTTGGTTCCCTAACATTTCTGGCAGGTTATTTGTGTCCTCCTTTGTGAAGACAGAACCAAAGTATGTGTTTAATTGTTCTGCCATTTCTTTGTTCCCCATTATAATTTCCCCCATTTCTGACTGTAAGGGACCTACATTTGTCTTCACTAATCTTTTTCTCTTGACATATTTATAGAAGCTTTTACAGTCAGTTTTTATGTTCCCTGCTAGTTTACTCTCATACTCTGTTTTTCCCCTCTTAATCAATCTCTTTGTCCTCCTTTGCTGAATTCTGAACTGCTCCCCATCCTCAGGCTTGCCGCTTTTTCTGGCGATTTTATATGCCTCCTCTTTGGATCTAATACTATCACTAATTTCTTTTGTAAGCCACGGTTGAGCCACCTTTTCCTGTTTTATTTTTGCGCCAGACAGCAATGAATAATTGTTGTAATTCCTGCACATGTTCTTTAAATATTAGCCATTGCCTATCCACCATCATCCCTTTTAGTAAAGTTCCCCAATCTATCATAGCCAACTCGCACCTCATACTTTCGTAATTTCCTTTATTTAGATTCAGGACCCTAGTTTTGGATTCAGCTACTTCATTCTCCATCTTAATGAGGAATTCTATCATGTTATGGTCGCTCTTCCCTAAGGGACCCCGCACAACAAGATTGTTAATTAATCCTTTCTCATTGCACAATACCCAGTCTAGGATCGCCTGTTCCCTAGTTGGTTCCTCAACGTATTTGTCTAGAAAACCATCACGTACACACTCCAGGAATTCCTCCCCCACTGTATTATTGCTAATTTGGTTTGACCAATCTGTATGTATATTAAAGTCATCCATGATTATAGTTGTACCCTTCTTGCATGTGTCTTTAATTTCCTGTTTAATGTCTTCCCCTACATCTCCACTACTGTTTGGGGGCTTATAGACAACCCCCACCAACGTTTTCTGCCCCTTGGTGTTTCTTAGCTCCGCCCATACAGATTCCACATCGTGATTTTCCGAGCCAATATTCTTCCTCGCTATTGCATTGATTTCCTCCTTTACTAACAAGGCTACCCCACCTCCTTTCCCTTTTTGCCTGTCCTTCCTAAATATTGAATACCCCTGGATGTTCAGTTCCCATCCTTGGTCACCCTGCAGCCATGTCTCTGTAATCGCAACTCTATCATAACCATTAATATCTATCTGCGCTGTTAATTCATCTACCTTATTGCGAATGCTCCGCGTATTTAGACACAATGACTTTACACTTGTCTTTTTAAGATTGCTAATCATCTTAGTTTTATTTTGCACTATGGCCCTATTTGTTTTTCGCCCTTATTTTCTCTGCCTTCCACTATTGCTTCTTCCCTTTCTGTCTTTTGTTTCCATCCTTGTTTCCCCCTCCTCTGTCTCCCTGCTCAGGTTCCCATCCCCCTGCCATTCTAGTTTAAACCTTCCCAAACAGCACCAGCAAACACCCCCACAAGGACATCGGTCCCGGTCCTGCTCGGGTGTAACCCGTCCCGCTTGTACAGGTCCCACCTTCTCCAGAACCAGTCCCAATGTCCCAGGAATCTAAATCCCTCCCTCCTACACCATCCCTGCAGCCACGCATTCATCTGGTCTATTCTCCTGTTCCTATACTCACTGGCACTGGTAGTAATCCTGAGATCACTACCTTTGAAGTCCTGCTTTTTAAGTTATCTCCTAACTTCTTAAATTCACCTTGCAGGACCTCATCCCTTTTTTTTTACCTTTGTCGTTGGTACCGATATGGACCATGACGACTGGCTGTTCATCCTCCCCCTCCAGAATGCCCTGCAGCTGCTCTGTGACATCCTTGACCCTAGCACCAAGGAGGCAACATACCATCCTGGAGTCACGTTTGCAGCTGCAGAAATGCCTATCTGTTCCCCTTACAATTGAATCCCCTATCAATATAGCCCTGCCACTCTTCTTCCTCCCCTCCTGTGCAGCAGAGCCACCCGTGATGCCACGAACTTGGCTCTTGCTGGTTTCCCCTGATAAGCCATCTCCCCCAACAGTATCCACAGCGGTATATCTGTTTGAGAGGGAGATGGCCCCAGGGGACTCCTCCTCTACCTGCCTAGTACTTTTACTCTGCCTGTCCTTTTGGATGCAGTTAATTTGAGGTTTGAATAGTTTGAGATAATCAATTCTATACATGCAAAAGCTTCCCTTGTGATGGAAAAAGGGAGATTTGGAATTAATGTTTCTGATGATGTTACATAACTGGCCAACAATTTAGTACTTGCCTTATTGCTGTGCAGTTTAAATCAAGAGTACTACATAGAAGTTAATTTCCAAGTACTATTTTAAGTCTAAATGCATCAATCTTTGCACAATAATTTGTTGTTGATGGCTGTTAGGCGAAGATTCAGTCCAATGGGGCTGTACTTAATGGGTCACGTAGCATGACCCTCACAGAACCAGCTACAGGTGCAATACCTATGGACTGTTGAAACCACTCACCATTTTTAATATATTACTTTTCAATCTCTAGTGATGTTGAACACTGATAGTTAAGACTTGGTGCAGTCTGCAGGTCGTGGTCGGTGATGGAAGAGGGAAGTGGAGAGGGGAGGATGCGAATTGGGGGGATGAGGAGGGATGAGTGGAGTAGGATGAGGTGGGAACGGAGAAGACAGCAATCGGGTACGCCCAGGAAGGATTATGTGTGCAATGATGGGGGAGCTGGGGCAGTCACAGTAACGTTAGGACACACAATGTGACCCTCACAGGTGCAATACCATAAAATGTTACAGCCACTCAACATTTTTAATGATATATATATATATATATATCCTCTTCTCCCATCCCCCTTCCTCCACCGCCCTTGACCTGTAGTCTGCAGTTAGTCTTAGCTTTCAGTGTGCAACATCACAAGGGATTGACCAGTAATATATTAAAAATGGTGAGTGGTTGCAACAGTCCATAGGCATTGCACCTGTAGGTGGTGCTGTGGGCATCACATTATATATGTCTCCAAAATAAATGAACAAATATAGCAAATCATAAATTGAAGATGGTGTTCCAAGCACAATATGCTTTTGTGACTAACAGTCTCGTATGCATATAAAAACAATTATGCGTTCTCACCTTTACCTTTCCCCCTGTGAGGGATTGCATCTTATTTGACCCAATTTCTTATAACTAAAATGTATGCTGCTGTGGTTCCAACTTCAAACACCTGCTTTCTGCACAGTGATAACTGGGTATAGCTCCAGCAGCATGGCTGATGGAAAGGCATTAGACATGAACAAAGGTTACATGGTGCTTCTGCACATGAAGCTTTGTGGGAAATGGGGACATACATTTTCTGTCCATGTCGTGCAACCAATATTTTTTCATTCATTCAAAGTAAATCCTTCATGGTTAAATTTAGAATGATATAGTTCCCCAGATTGTTTAGGTTGCAATGGTCTGGTCTGATCTTGAACCAAATTTTTTTTTTATTCGTTCACGGGATGTGGGCGTCGCTGGCGAGGCCAGCATTTATTGCCCATCCCTAATTGCCCTCGAGAAGGTGGTGGTGAGCCGCCTTCTTGAACCGCTGCAGTCCGTGTGGTGACGGTTCTCCCACAGTGCTGTTAGGAAGGGAGTTCCAGGATTTTGACCCAGCGACAATGAAGGACCGGCGATATATTTCCAAGTCGAGATGGTGTGTGACTTGGAGGGGAACGTGCAGGTGGTGTTCACATGTGCCTGCTGCTCTTGTCCTTCTAGGTGGTAGAGGTCGCGGGTTTGGGAGGTGCTGTCGAAGAAGCCTTGGCGAGTTGCTGCATTGCATCCTGTGGATGGTACACACTGCAGCCACAGTGCACCGGTGGTGAAGGGAGTGAATGTTTAGGGTGGTGGATGGGGTGCCAATCAAGCGGGCTGCTTTATCTTGGATGGTGTTGAGCTTCTTGAGTGTTGTTGGAGCTGCACTCATCCAAATAGTTCAGGGTAGTCCGAAGCTCGAATTCTCGTCTGTGCCGAGTTAGCTGATCTGAACTGGGGCAAGAATTGGGGCACTGCAGTTGGCCTCAGCACCTTGTGCTGGAATGGGAAAATCTCAGCCAGGGTTTCTACATTTGACCGCGATCTGGTAATCACTGCTGGAAAGTGCCTGTGCAGGTACACTGGATGAGGACATGGCTTGTCCAGGTTGCGACCTTCCCCCATGAATGATTAGCCTACTGACCATCACTGTCAAGACTCTCACATAAATAATGGCCACTTGTGCAAGGTATTACCTGTGGAGCTGTACCCAGTGAAAAATCAGAGCCCTCAGAAGAGGAGAAAAAAGTGGAAATAATTGGAGGAAAAAAATAGCATCACCAACTTGCAAACCTAACAAAATGAGTTTAAGTTATTCGCTATGTGAATCCATCCATTTCATAGAAGCCCTTATTTGCATCACTACACCCAAGAGATGAAAAGTCAAAATTGTATGTAACGTGATAGAGGAGATCTTTGGGTCCTGTTTCAAGCCATAGATTATAATTTCAAAGCCTTGTCAATTTTGACATGAAAAATGATGCTATAAATCCTGTTACACCAATATAATATCAGATACATGTTCTAATACAAACTTGATGACTTTTGCTTCATAAATCTAATAGTAGCTCCTAAGTGTCAGTCTAATAGTAATGAGCTTTATTTTCTATGCTTATAGCGATGTAGCATTGCCCATAAAAAAAACCACTTGAGACTACTGCCCAGAAAAGGCAACAGTAATTTAAGATTATAGAGAATTCAAACAGATTTATGGAAGCAAGGTTGATGTACTGCTGGTAACACTGTAAACTTTAGGGAGAGAAAATCAATACAAATGTTACAGACTGGTATATGGTACTGCAATAGTCTATATTATAAAATTAAATTGATACACATTGTATAATGCAGCACTGCTACCTACAGAGTTTGTGAAGGGTTGAAATCTGTGTTGTCAGACATTACATGTTATTAGGTCAACTTCACACAGTGAGCTGAACCTTGTTAGGATGTGTGTCAGCAGTACCAATGGTGATATTCATAGACTACCATGTCATTAGGAAACTATGGGCAGGATCTGGGTGAGGCTGTAATCGGCCAAAGAACCATGCAAGGCTGGGGACGTGGGGACCTGCCGATCTCAACGGTAGGGCCTCATTTAAATAAAATGATGCAGTCTCCCGCTTGATTGGCAGCCAGATCTACAGCCTGGTGGGCTGGCAGGAACGCAAGCAAGCGGGGACGCAACCGGGGACTGTGGGGATGGTCCCTGGCAGTTAGTGGGGTTTGGGGGCTCGGGCCCATGATTGGGAGGGTGTGAGTGGTGCTGCAATTGGGGCTGGGGGAGATGGGGGGTGGGGTGGGGTGTCTGTCAGTGATCAAGGGAGCAGGAGCAGCTCGGTTCAAGGCAGGTCCAAGGTTTCCTTGTGGGGCCCAGAGGAGCACTCCTGACCCACAGGAAATCGTGAAAAATACATTTTAAACTTGTCTGCTGGGCCTCTTCTGGCCTAGGATCCAGCTCCCAGTAGGATCTGTCAGATGGGGGAGCTGACACTTTTTTTCTCCCCCCACCCCTCTCAGGCCTCTGGTTGATCTAGCAGATCAGGACATGATATCATTGGACCTGATCTGCATATTTAAAACAGTACCTGGGTGTCCTGTTCACCTGCTCAAAGAAGCAGGTTAATATGAGAACATGCCAGGAAGGAAGCAGCATCAGTGGGGGTAACTGATTATTTTAACTCCCCTGCCTCCCCAGTTTCCGCCAGGTGGGGACAGTTAAAATCAGAGCTCAAGTGTCTCTGATCAGGAGTAATGTTTGTCATTGAGATTTTCTATAATTCGCATTTTGCTGGCTCCTTGTACCCTGTTTTTTCTGGTTTCCCTTAGCTATTGGAAATAAAACTTTTGAAAACAAGGAATTTGAGTAATTTTTTTTATTAAGAAGAAATATTGTCCTCTGACAGGGTGCCTACAGATTGCTTGTAGTCCAAACTAATACAATCAACTATAACTGCAAGAAAACAGTAGCTTGATTGAGTATGATCAGACCCACTGCCTTAGAGGGATGTCAGTCAGAGCACTGATTTTCCATTCATTTAAAATTATATAGAATTCAAACAAATTTGGGGAAGAAAGATTGATGAACCACTGGTAAGAGTATAAACTTTAGAGAAGGCAAAAAAAAATCAATATTAATGTTGTCATTTCTTTCCTTGGTTGGATTCAAACTAAATTGTATTTTCGTGAAAGTTTTACTGATGCTAGATGTTCCCACCATGGATTCTAGATTATTCAGTACATTGTCGAAATCTGCCAGTGTGTTTGCTGAAAGTTTTTTTCAAAATAATCGTGATGGTAAGGAATTTCAGACCAGTCTGAGTATTTCTAGCATTTTTTAACCATTAGAAAGGTCCATTGTTTCCTTTGTAAATTATTCAGCTGATCTGTGATTCATAGAATCTTACAGCACAGAAGGAGGCCATTTGGCCCATTGAGCCTGTGTCGGCTCTTTGAAAGAGCTATCCAATAGGTCCCTCTTACCTGTTCTTTCCCCATAGCCCTGCAATTTTTTTCCTTTTCAAGTATTTATCCAATTCCCTTTTGAAAGTTATTATTGAAACTGCTTCCACCACCCTTTCAGGCAGTACATTCTAGATCATAACAACTCTCCTCATCTCCCCTCTGGTTCTTTTGCCAATTACCTTCAATCTGTGTCCTCTGGTTACCGACCCTTCTGCCAGTGAAAACAGTATCTCCCTATGTACTCTATCAAAACCCCTCAAATTTTGAACACCTCCATTAAATCTCCCCTTAACCAATATTAGCTTCTCTAATCTCTCCACATAACTGAAGTCCCTCATCCCTAATACCATTCTAGTAAATCTCCTCTGCACCCTCTCCAAGGCCTTGACATCCTTCCTAAAGTGTGGTGCCCACAATTGGACACAATACTCCATCTGAGGCCTAACCAGTGATTCATAAAGGCTTAGCACAACTTCCTTGCTTTTGTACCCAATGCTCTATTTAAAAAGCCAAGGATCACACATGCTTTGTAAACAGCCTTATCAACTTGTCCTGCCACCTTCAAAGATTTGTGTACGTAAACCCCCAGGTCTCTCAGTACCTGCACCCCCTTATTCCTGAGGACACAAATTAATTTTGTTTAAATGAAAAATGGCTGTGTAAAATTTGTAACGTAATTTTTATTCAGGAAATGAATCTGCATGAAACTTTCCTCACAAGGGACGGCAGTGTTTCTCCCAGTACAACACTAGATTTCTTTCACCTGATTTGAAATGTAGCATTTCAAACAGTGATGAGCACAGTCAGGTGAATGAATTTGTCTAAATTCAGATTTGGAATACTGTTCTTCAGATATCTGAATCTAACCATTAGATTCAATTGATAGCATTTTAGGTTTCAGGCATCTGTACTTTCGAACCCTGCCAAAACTGCAAGTAGCACTGAGTCCAAGTTGATTCGGATTTAGATCAGTCCAAATCAAGTTGAGGTGGTACAGTTTGAAACCGTTCTGATCATTTTAGTATCAGAGATAGAATTGGCTGCGTGATCGAATTTATGAAGCTTTTGAAAAGATGACGCTGAATACTTTCTCGACTTCTGTTCTTGTTCGCTATACTTGCCGTCATTTTGCAGTACTGAACACACACTGATGTGTTCAAATTGAAAACAGTCAAAATATTTATCAGAAAAGTAAAATCTGAGACTGAGACAATTCCTTCAGTGCTCAGAATGTTTTTTGTCCTCGTATTGGATTGGCACCATCCTGAGAGAAACATCCCTGGAAGGATATATACTAATAAATAACCTGAAGTAATGTCGTGATAATTAAACATGATTGCTTACTGCTTCATAGTTTCCAATGTGAAATAGTTTTGTAAATGACCTAACATGGGTGCATTGTTTAATTATACTAATAAAATCACTAACTTGCATCCACTGATGTGCAACAACTTGGGCACCTGAGTGAGTACAAGTGGGTACATGATGACCATTGAATGCTCTGTTTTATGAAAATGTATCCAGTGGTTTAGCTCATCTGATAGTCACATAGTTTTATTAAATCCACTTTTAAAAATTAACCAAGAAGTTTATTGAAAATTATATTACTGCCAAGGAGATGAGTCTGTTGTTTCCTTAGGATTCTGTGTAATGCTGCATTTATATTGCAGAACTACTTTCTAAATGGTTCTGCAGTAGTGGCTGCAGCTCCTGTTGCCATAGAAACTGGCCTGTTAATATCATGGGTAGATTCTTTAGATCCACATTGCACTGTAATGAATTGTGTCCATCAGGAAGACAATTCATAACACCACGCATTAACTGTGATTGTATGGCATTCCTTTTAATATCTCTCTTCTGTGAATTAGCGATGGTCATATATACCTGAGGGAACTACTTTTAATATTACTTTCCTTATTTTGCCCTGCAGTGTTTGAGGAACCAGAGGATCCCAATAACAGATTCTTCTTCTCAGAGATAACCTCTTCAGTTTCTGATGTGAAGTTCAGTCACAGTGGCCGGTACATGATGACACGAGATTACCTCACTGTCAAAGTCTGGGATCTGAACATGGAAACCAAGCCTATAGAAACATATCAGGTACTCTGTGTTCAAGATTAGGAAGTTCAAGGCAGTTGCATTCTTTTACCATAACAACTATTGGATGAACTGCACCTCTGTGTCCGGTGTGAGTTGTCTTTTTGTCAACTGGCCACGTGACAGAAGTTGTGGGTGTAACTTGTTTTTATGTGAGTTCTAAAATCATACAGCACAGAAGGAGGCCATTCGGCCCATCCTGCTCTTTGAAAGATCTATCCAATTAGTCCCAGTCCCCTGCTATTTCCCCATAGCACTGCATTTTTTCCCTTTTCAAGTATATATCCAATTCCCTTGTGAAAGTTACCATTGAACCTGCTTCCACCACCCTTTCAGGCAGCGCACTCCATATCATAACAACTTGCTGAATAAAAAAATTTCTCCTCATCTTGCCTCTGGTTCTTTTGCCAATTATCTTAAATCTGTGTTCTCTGGTTACCGACCCGCCTGCCAGTAGAAACAGTTTCTCCCTATGTACTCTATCAAAATCCCTCATAATTTTGAACACCTCTATTAAATCTCCCCTTAACTTTCACTGCTCTAAGGCAAACACCCCCAGCTTCTCTAGTCTCTCCACATAACTGAAGTCCCTCATCCCTGGTACCAGTCTAGTAAACCTCCTCTGCACCCTCCCCAAAAAATGTTGTCATTGTGTTGTTTAGCAGAAAGAAAACCAACAGCACAAAATGTTTAGAAAAGCTGGAAAAATTACAATCTGAATCCCCACCAAATTTTCAAAGAAAACAGTATTGTAAGGGGAGCTACTCCTCAGCCACATCAAAATTATTTTTTAAAAAAGCCTTCGACTTTTGAGGAGAAATGAAACCTGCTAAAGTACTGAGAGTTTGGGATCTAGAAAAGAGCAGCTCCATTCCTGGGGTGGATGAGTCCATCAGTTGCAGCTTGCATTCTGCTGACTGGAAGTCAGAATTCTTTCCTGATGACAGTGATTCTAGTGATCAAAAATTTCACAGCCAGGGTGCAAGACTTAAAGTCATTCTGTGAAATATAACTTGTGTTCCAATATCAGTTGCTAGGAATATGGGGAGGGGAAGAGTCTCCTGGGTTTGCGTCCAGGTGCACTGGATCACCTGGGTACTGGGTTGGAGCACATGCCTGTAAAATAGGCCACCCGATTTTTCCTATCCCAGGAAAATCTCCCCAGATAATTAAAAACAGATTGGTGCTCCTGTATGTCAGCACACTGTGCTGTCACCTCAGGGACCTGGGTGTTAATCCAGCACAAACTGATGGGACGGATATCTCTTCTCTCTGCTGATTGGAAGTGTCCTATGTGAAATGAGTGTAGGTAATGTCCGCATGGTTTGCAAATGGTGCAACCACAAAATGCAGTCAGCAGTCATTCCCAGATAGGAGACACAGACAGCTGCCACAGGAAATGGAAATATTTATAACAACCTTCTGAGGTTGGGCCCTAGATGCAGAGCAGAGAGAATTTTACTCTGCATCTAAGCATGCTGTACCTTGGTGCTGAGACAGAATACAAAGCAGAGAAATGTTCTGTTCTCGAGCACTGGCATCCCTCACCTTGTTGAGCACTAATTTAACGCAGTAAACAAAATATTAAATGTTGACATTGCATCATAAGATCTAACAATTTGGTATCATCAGTGCAGATGTGTGGTATAATGGTGACAAGCTAATAAATGGGATACTTTCCTTTTCAACATGACATTTCAGTTTTCAATTGTATGTGGAACCACAGAACACTCTCTCTTCCTCCTCCTCCTCCCCCCCGCCCCCCTCGTTTTGTAAAGTATCTCCTCTTTCTTTGGATTTTAGTTTTTATTAAAATTTTATGGGTAACAAAGGTGTTTTGCACTTAAAAGTCAGAGGTAACATATAAAATCCGCAATTAAAATGAAATTTATTTAATCATTGTCAATACACAGATATGCAATTGGAGCCCCCACTCACTGGGACAAACAATTCCACATCTTGGGCTCGATTTTCGCACCCCCGAGCGGGTGCGTTCGTGGCAGGGGGGTCTGCGAAAATCGGGATTCCCGGGGCGGGGCGGGAGCCCGGCTCCAACCCGCCCACTTCCGGGTTCCCCAGTGACGCGCAGTCCCCGCATTGGGGGGGTGCCACTGAAATTAATTATTTAGGTACTTCAGATCGTTTACAGACCTGATTAACATGATGTTTTAGGAGGGGTGGGATTTTCCAAACAACTGGGACTGTTTCCCGTACTGGGGGAAACACTCCCAGTTCAAATGGACGTGTTGCAGCCATCAGCCTGTGGCAGCTGCAAAGGTCCATTTGACAGGTGTGGGGGGGGAGACCCTCACTCATTGCAGGAGGCCACTCTGTCACTTTGGACAAAGTTTGGCCTCCACCACCCTCCTCCTAACAATAGAATTCACAAACTTTCACACTTACCCCGGTGTTCAGACACATTTACCTACCTTGCGGACCCCCTCAAATGTACATCTTCCGGATGGGGGCCGCCATAGCTGCAGTCATGACCTCCTCGGAGGGCGAACAGCATCAACAGACTCGCCGGCCACACCGTCCACCTCTGACACGTGGAGCCCCACAACACAATGACACAGCCACCTGCACAGCAGGAGGGAGGGCAACCGCAGAGAGAGATGCGTTGCAGAAGGCACTACCCTCGCCACGGGGTCAACAGACCGAGGCTCAGCTTCCTGGGCCTCTCTGAGCGGCAGTGCACACGGAGGCTCAGAGTCACTCGACATGTAGTCGTGGACAACTGCAGCCTCCTTCATGCCGAGCTGCTCCAGCTGGCCCGAGCACCATCTTCTTACCTGTCGCTGTCAAAGTCACCACTGCCCTCAACAACTTCTCCTCCGCATCCTTCCAGGGTGCAACCGGGGACATCGCCGACGTCTCTGCATAAAAGAGCCCTGCAAATACACCTACACCCACTCTGCAGTGACACAATGGGTGGCATCAGTTGTGGGTCTTCATTGTGATCCTCAGGAAAGGGCATTATTGCACAAACCAGACAAGATTCGCAAAGACGTGACAGTAGTGGTGACAATATAATATGTAATGTGAGTTGATCAGAAATTAAATGTAAGTAAAAACCATGACAAACCCTCAAACACCCTTGTGCATCCCCTTCATGCTCACGACACATTTGCCTTACGCTTCCTACTGCACATATGTGATGCATGCCCTGTGGCTGCAGCACAGGTAGTGGCAGGTTGAGTGAGGCTGACCGTGAAAGAGATGCATGAGAGGGTGAGTATGAGATAGAGCCATGAGATTATATGAGGATTGGGTTGAGTGGTAGTGGCGGGCTGAGTACTGGCGAGGTGAGTAAGTGCAGGTAAGATGAGGATGAGGTTTGAGTGGGTGTGAGGAGTGATGTGATAGAGCAGTGTTGGCAGTGCAGAAGGAGATGTGGGGTGGGGGCGGTGATGTGGCAGATGGAGTGTAGGGGAAAGAGTAAGTGTACTCACTTTGGCTGACCTACTTAGGTGATTGAAGCACCTCCTGCACTGTATGCAGGTGCGCGATATGTTGGTGGTGCAGGTGACCTCCTATGCCACCTTGAGCCAGGCCTTCTTGGTGGCAGAGGCAGGCCACTTCCTCCCGCCTGCCGGGGGGAAGATCTCTGTCCTCCCCTCCTCCTCACCCCATCCAATAATACCTGGAGTGAGGCATCATTAAACCTGGGAGCAGCCTTCCCCCCGGGCTGCTCCATGCTGTAATTTTTCCTATTTTCTGCAGCATCAGTCAATGGAGAACTGCCCCTTTAAATAGGGCTCCTCCAGCTGACAGCCTATGCTGCGCATGCGCAGTCCGCCCGCTGCGCAGCTTTCCAGCGCGAATCCCAGACGCACAGGTAAGTGGCTGCAATTAGCCTGCGATTCCATGCGGAGCACCCCGATTTCACCGGGCCCAGTCGACCCCCCGCTGCGAACCCGCCGCCCTCCTAATATCGGGCCCATTGTATTTTGTGTTGGAGTCTCCTATTTCTCTCTTTGTTTGTAAATTGTACGTTTTCCTCATTGTCTTTTATGCATCTCCCTGTGCCACCTAAGATTCCCTATTAAAAAAGGCACACAGGCAACCTACTGCAAGACAAGTGGGGTGTGCGTGAGAGCAGCCCGGCTGACTGGCTCTCCAATTTTCCCTCCTTCCCTGTGGAGGAAGCAGTTAGAAAAAGTGAACAGAATGTAGGGATATGTAGCCAGGATAGTAGAATACAAGTCTACAGGGATTATGCTGAGGTTTTATAATGAACTGGTCAGACCACATTTGGAGCACTGTGCTGTTTTCATAACGCACTTCAAAAGGTATATATTGCAAAGGGTACAGATAAGTACAAGAAGAATAAACCTAAGTGTAAAGGGAATGCACTGTGATGAAGGATTGATTAACCTCTAGTCTAGAAAGGTTAAAGGTGGTCTCGAGAATTGGGGTATATAAAGTATTAAAAGGTGGTGATAAAGTGAGCCCAGAATATTACTTCTACATGCAGTAAGCAAGATGATATGTATTTAAATTAGTCAATGAAAATACAAAATAGATCCCTGGTAACATTTCTTCAGGGTGATGAATGTTTGGAATAATCTACCAGGTAAGGAAGTGAAGTCAAAGACAGGAGAATTCGAAATGAAATTACATGAGGGAATTGGAATACTAGAGAGAGATGCTTCCATAAGACAAGTGATCTATTCTCATCCTTGATTTTTTTTTCTTCTTATGTTTTTAAGACATTGCATAGTTTGAATAAAGCCCTACTGTTCCAATACTCGAGGATTTTTTTAAAGGATTTAGTTTGATAGGATTCTGCTTTGGTCTCAGTTATAGGCAAAAGTATCTTGCATTGAATTGTGTGCTGCTTTGCTTTCAACCTTTATAATTTTAGTTCTGTATATGCAACCTTGCTTGAAATAAAGCATTGCTGAAAATGAAAATATTGAATGAAGTAAATACACAGAAGTAGAATCAATTGGAATCCATCAGCGGGCTCATCTCTCTTTCTGGAATTCTACAACACCAGGTTATAGTCCAACAATTTTATTTTAAAATCACAAGCTTTCGGAGATTATCCCCTTCGTCAGGTTAGTGAGTGAATAAGAGGTTCTCAAATCGCATATCTTATATTAGGCTGGGACACCATCACACCAATCAAAAGGTGTCGTTGGTGTTCAGACAGGTTAGCCACGGAAAACAGTAGGTCCCAGTATGCTGAATACACATTGTGTCAAATTACAGGCAGAGAGAGAGAGAGAATATTAAAAACAGATAACTTTATTTTTTAAAGTTATCTGTTTTTAATATTCTCTCTCTCTGTCTCTCTGCCTTTTGGGTCTCTTTCTCTCTGTCTGTGTAATTTGACACAATGTGTATTCAGCATACTGGGACCTACTGTTTTCCGTGGCTAACCTGTCTGAACACCAACGACACCTTTTGATTGGTGTGATGGTGTCCCAGCCTAATATAAGATATGCGATTTGAGAACCTCTTGTTCACTCACTCACCTGACGAAGGGGATAATCTCCGAAAGCTTGTGATTTTAAAATAAAATTGTTGGACTATAACCTGGTGTTGTAAGATTCCTTACATTTGTCCACCCCAGTCCATCACCGGCATCTCCACATCATTTCTGGAATTCAACGAACAACCACCGCAGAATCAATTGGAAGGTGATGTTCTGCCTACCGAAGCTTTTAGTAGGGGCAAAGGATTGGGTGAGGTAGCTGCCACACTGTCTGCCTTGTGCAAACCATGGCCTCTGCCACAATGGTCTCCAAATCAGCAGGCCTCAGTCTATGTGCTACAAACAGATAAACCAGGATATTGTCAAAATAAATTATACAGTGTACATCTCGTGGTGCCCACCAGTCATGGAAGGCCTTGAGCATACCGGCAGACACCACATGGTCACTCTCCAGGGCCACTCAGGCCCGGAGAAGACTACAGAAGAGAGGCAGGCAGGAAGAGCAACCCACCCCGCGGGTCCTATGTGTCCTGGACCTGTAGATGAACCAGGAGATCTTGTTTGAAACCACTTGATAAAGTATTTCATCTTTCTTTTGGGTTTTATTAAGAATTTATGGGTAACAAAAATTTCTTGCACTTAAAAGTCAGAATTAACATAAAATTGCACTGTAACAGTCATAACTTCTGCAGTTAAAAGCACATTTATTTAATCATTGACAAATATACAGCTATACAATGGGGACCCCCGTTCACTGGGACAAAATATGCCACATTTTGAGCTGGAGTTGCTCATTTCTCCCTTTGTTTGTTAATTGTACTTTTGCCTCTTTGTCTTTCTTACATCTCCCTGTGCCACCCAAGATTCCCTATTAAAAAAGGCACACAGGCAACCTACTGCAGGACAAGTGGTGTGTGCGGAGATCTGTTTAGATATTTTTCTCCGAAGTCAATAGCGTATTTTATCCTTTAGGGGATTTTGGTTATTCTGTCTACAAAATCAATAGTTGGCATGGGGCAAGTAAATGAACCAATAATGCTTAGACATCAATAAATGCTGGAAGGCAGATAAGCTTTTTTGTTATAATGGTAGGTTTTTGCTGGGAACGGGGTAGAATGGATTGATTTACTGGATCAGCTCAGTTATCTTCATTTCGGTCATGAAGTTGCTTTGTGTTCATGTGAGTACATGCACTATAGTGCCTGAGTAGAACTGTTCCTTACATTATGCTGTGTTTGTAGCAAGCTCTCCTAATAGGTAAACCTGTTAACAAAAAAAATCTTTGCAACACAATCTTTTTGTCGCAGCATGCTTTTTGCATTGCTCCCTAAAGACAAAATTACAATAGGAACTGTTTATAATTAACTCTGATATTGTGAAACTTATAATGTCGGGGGTCGGGGGTGGGGGGTGGAACTCCAGTGGATAGACACCAGCTGTTTGTTACAAAATTACTTCCCAATTATGACGACAAGCTGGGCTTTAACCTGGGGAGGGGGGCAAAAATTAAGATGCAGTGTTCTGAAATATGGAGCATTAGTGGTGGGGGATTAGTACGTGGACCATCACTCTAAAACTGTTCAAAGTGCTTTTAGTGCAGGGCTGCCATTCTGGAATTTGGACACTCAAACAAGCATGCATTTGTTATAGTAGCGCTGTTACCGGTTATCAGTTTTTAAAAAATCATGAATTAGCAAATTAGTTGGTTGATACAATATGCTCTGAGTAATCATTCCTAGCAAACTTGTTCAGTCAAGAAACCCTTGGGCCACATTCCTGTTATATTTGTATCCTTTAAAAAGAATTAACCAAAAATGTTAGGAATTATTCTTACCATCAGGAAATGTAACAAGAGATTGCAGACTTGCTTTAAATTATGATTGTGTTTATTTTTAAGAGTGACACGTCACTTCAAACTAGCCACACTTAGGTCTGAATTAATTCTTTTTAGCTGCAGGAGATGATTAGTGAATGATAACCATGTTTACCTTGAAGGATTCAGTCTGAACCACATAGGAATAACTCACCTGAAACTAATTTTAATTATGTTATCAGGAGAGCATGATCCTGATACTACTGCCGTCGTAACTAAATGTGAACTTGCTGCCCTCTGCATTCCTGCCCTTTTTGGTACTACACTATCGCCTTCTTCCATATCCTTTCACTGCTAGAGCATACCGCACCCCTAGTCAGTCAGCTACAAATAGAAGATCTGCCAAGTCCCACTCTATAGGAATTACAGCCATTCGTTTTGGTTTTAGAATGACTTGTTTTAATACAGGTCACTCTTAGAAAATAAACAGTTCTGGTACTGTTGCTGAATGAATGTCACTCATAATCTTTCCCTGCTGTTGACAGCTTTGGTAATAGTGAAAATGATATGTCATTCCATAGACATTCCACGGAATGCAGACAGTATACTGTATTTGGTGTCTGTAAGATGAGCTGTGTACAAACCATGGAAAGCATTATTTTTTTTATTTACAGGGCGACAGTTCTAAAACTATAGTGAAACCTGTACAAATGGACACTCCCAATAAGCAGACACTTATCAACAGTCTCAAATAACTTACATTGTAACAGATATAAGCTGCACCTTGAAACCCCGGACACTCTCAAATTACGAACTACAGGCAGCCTTCACTGCACCAAGTCCATTTCTAATGTAAAACACTGGACACGCAGGTCAGCATGAGGTGGCAGTAGGTGAAAGAAACAGATTTGTGGAATGGGGTGCATCCATAGGGGCAAAGGAATCGCTCTATCTCTGGGATTGAGTGCTTAAATGACTGTATCCCAGGGTTAGAGCAGTTTCTCTGCCGCTATGGATGCTGGGTAAAGAACTCCCCATTCAACAAAAGCCAGGAACTGAACCGGGCAGCACCACATCTCAGTCCACCAGTACGTCAGGTACAGATGAGCTGCTAACAGCCCCCGACCCACAGCCCCCGACCCACCGCCCCAGCACTTCACACATTAGCAACTGTAGCGCATGTAGCTGTAGCAGAGGGGGTCGGAGACAGGCATCTGCAGGGTATTAATCCCCCCAGTTTGGCTGAGATCTCCCAGCCACCTTGCCCTATGCAGGCTGCCAATGTAACAGATCACAGGATCAAGACATCCCTCACTCAATGGAAAAGGACCCTGGAATGGTAATGAATTGGGAAACCCAGTGAACAGAAAATTAACTGAAATCCTATCCCGCTGGCAGGGCTTCAGAATTAGGCACAATCCCAGGTGAGGGTGAAAAAAGAAGGAACGCTGCAGGAGACACAGCCAGTCCCGGGATATTTGGCTCATCTGGTTTACTGGACGTACAATGTCCATTTTGAAAGTAAGGATACCTGCAAAAAAAAAGACACCCGATGCAGGTCCCTTAGGACTCCCTAGATTTATAGGTTTCACCACATTATTAAGAATAGTCTTTTCCAGTGAGTTTGTAAGAACATTAGATGAATAGTGGGTTTGAATGGAGATGTGGTGTTGCTGAATGGAGAGAAAGAACGTCATTTGTACATGCAATGGATTTTTTTTTCTACTTCAAACAAACACACTATAAAATGACAGTCAACTGATGAAATTTGAATGAGAAGAGAACAAATTGTTTTTGTCTGTATCAGATGCAGAAGTGATATGCAGTCCCGTTCCCTACATTCCCAATATCTAATTATTTATTTATTGCTTCATCTGAAGGTTAGAATTTGTTTCCAGTTTCTGTTCCCCTCTCTTTTTCTGCTACTTTTCTTCACTCCTGTTCTCCAAAAGACCTCTATCTAACATACGTTCACTTTCATAGTCTGCCTTCTGTCTGTCGCACATTCACTGGTACAGTCTGCATTATATGTAATGCACATTCACCGGTACAGTCTGCATTATATGTAATGCACATTCACCGGTACAGTCTGCATTATATGTAATGCACATTCACCGGTACAGTCTGCATTATATGTAATGCACATTCACCGGTACAGTCTGCATTATATTTAATGCACATTCACCGGTACAGTCTGCATTATATGTAATGCACATTTACCGGTACAGTCAGCATTTTATCTGACACACATTCACCAGTACAATCTTCATTCTACCTAACACATTCACCAGTACAATCTTCATTCTACCTACGGTACAGTCTGCATTCTACCTAACACCACTCACTGGTACAGTCTGCATTCTACCTAACACCACTCACTGGTACAGTCTGCATTCTACCTAACACCACTCACTGGTACAGTCTGCATTCTACCTAACACCACTCACTGGTACAGCCTGCATTCTACCTCACACGCGTTCACGGGTACAGCCTGCATTCTACCTCACACGCGTTCACGGGTACAGTCTGCATTCTATCTCACACGCATTCACGGGTACAGTCTGTATTCTACCTAATGCACATTCACTGGTACAGTCTGCATTCTACCTAACACCACTCACTGGTACAGTCTGCATTCTACCTCACACGCATTCACGGGTACAGTCTGCATTCTACCTCACACGCATTCACGGGTACAGTCTGTATTCTACCTAACGCACATTCACTGGTACAGTCTGCATTCTACCTAACGCACACTCACTGGTACAGTCTGCATTCTACCTAACGCACATTCACTGGTACAGTCTGCATTCTACCTAACACCACTCACTGGTACAGTCTGCATTCTACCTAACGCACATTCACTGGTACAGTCTGCATTCTACCTAACGCACATTCACTGGTACAGTCTGCATTCTACCTAACGCACATTCACTGGTACAGTCTGCATTCTACCTAACGCACACTCACTGGTACAGTCTGCATTCTACCTAACGCACATTCACTGGTACAGTCTGCATTCTACCTAACGCACATTCACTGGTACAGTCTGCATTCTACCTAACGCACACTCACTGGTACAGTCTGCATTCTACCTAACGCACACTCACTGGTACAGTCTGCATTCTACCTAACGCACATTCACTGGTACAGTCTGCATTCTACCTAACGCACATTCACTGGTACAGTCTGCATTCTACCTAACGCACACTCACTGGTACAGTCTGCATTCTACCTAACGCACATTCACTGGTACAGTCTGCATTCTACCTAACGCACATTCACTGGTACAGTCTGCATTCTACCTAACGCACATTCACTGGTACAGTCTGCATTCTACCTAACGCACACTCACTGGTACAGTCTGCATTCTACCTAACGCACATTCACTGGTACAGCCTGCATTCTACCTAACGCACATTCACTGGTACAGTCTGCATTCTACCTAACGCACATTCACTGGTACAGTGTGCATTATATGTAATGCACATTCACTGGTACAGTCTGCATTATATGTAATGCACATTCACCGGTACAGTCTGCATTATATGTAATGCACATTCACCGGTACAGTCTGCATAATATGTAATGCACATTCACCGGTACAGTCAGCATTTTATCTGACACACATTCACCGGTACAGTCTGCATAATATGTAATGCACATTCACCGGTACAGTCAGCATTTTATCTGACACACATTCACTGGTACAGCCTGCATTCTACCTAACGCACATTCACTGGTACAGTCTGCATTCTACCTAACGCACATTCACTGGTACAGCCTGCATTCTACCTAACGCACATTCACTGGTACAGTCTGCATTCTACCTAACACACATTCACTGGTACAGTCTGCATTCTACCTAACGCACATTCACTGGTACAGTCTGCATTCTACCTAACGCACATTCACTGGTACAGTCTGCATTTTTCCTAACGCACATTCACTGGTTACATCTGAAGCATATTTACTGTCGGTCTGGTTTATATCTACTGTACATTTATGGTCAGTCTGACATATCTAATGCACATTCATTGTCACAATGTGGCTTATATCTGATGTACATTTACAGTCACAAAAAGCTGTTTCAATAACCTAAGAGTTTCAGGAAATTCCGCATGGGCAGAACAGTTTATGGTAATTGCATGCTTTAGCATAGAAAGGATTGCCTAAAATTGCTATGGTAGTCAATTTGAAGCATTGAAGCATTCAGATAATTGGACACTGATTTTGGCAGTGATCTATTTCTCGTGAGCAGAAATGTATTGATTATGCTTTCATTTTGTTAATTGTAATTGGTTTAAAATCTTTTGCTTCAATTATCCTGCTAATTACTAGTTATTTACTGTTGCTATGGTATTCTTTCAATTGCTTAATGTTAATGTTGCTAATTTTTTTTAACAGGTTCATGATTACCTCCGGAGTAAGCTTTGTTCTCTCTATGAGAATGACTGCATCTTTGACAAATTTGAATGTGCATGGAATGGCTCAGACAGGTCAGTAGCTCTAACTCTTCGTTTAATTCTAGAGACCATGATATAAACAGGTTGCTTTGATGTTCCAGTGCAGTGAGAGTTTTCCTCTGTTGGAAGGTAACTCCGAATTCTGTATTATCATTAGACTTCTGTAACAAATCCTAGTAGAGTCACAACATCGTATCAGGAGAATTTGTCATGATCTCCATTCTATAGATCCAGTTGTGTTTTTTTTTATTTAACTTCAAATTTGAACTCACCTTGGGGCTTTACCAGGGCCCACTGGCAAGTGGAACCCAACCAAGCCACATTAACCAGGACTGTTCAGGTGTCACAGTGGTACTGAACAGGACAGACAGGCTGCTGCCACCTGTCATATTCTACCTGTGATCAGTCTACATGTACTAGCTGAGGGATGGTAGTTCAAGCTCAGGGGTTATCTGTTCTTATATCACACATATGCAGGCCTACCAATCCTGCTGCATTCAATGGCTTGCTCACGTGTCAGCCTTGGCTGAGTGGTAGCACACTTGCCTGAGTCAGAAGGCTGTAGGTTTAAGTCCCACTGCAGGACTTGAGCAAATAATTTAGGCCAACACTTCAATGCTGTATTGAGGGACTGCTGCATTGTCGGAGGTGCCGTCATCTGGAGGAAACATGAAAACTTAAGCTCTGTCTGCCCCCTCGAGTGAAAGGTTCCATGGCACTATTTGAAGAAGGGCAAAGGAGTTCTCCTGGTGTCCTGGCCAACATTTATCCCTCAATCAACACCACCAAAAACAGATTAATGGTCATTCATCTCATTGCTGTTTGTGGAACCTTGATGTGCGCAAATTGACTGTCGTGTTTACCTACCAATCAACAGTGACCATACTTCAAAAGTCATTCATTGGTTGTAAAACGTTTTGAGTTGTCCTAAAAATGTGAACGGCACTTTATAAATGCAAGTGAATTTGTTTGTTCTTGTAAGAGATTACGATCTTATTCTCACAATTGGTATTTCTCCCTCCCCCCCTCCCCCCCCCCCAGCCAAGGGATTCTAATCTTGTAACAATTTCTTAGTGTACAGTGGCACAGAAAAAGCTCATCAACTGTATGAGTTGCTCTGCATTTGCAGAAATACTCAAACAGTTGGTGGCATCGGGGAGAAGACAGCGAATGAACATTGAAGAGGATTAAACATAATTCAGAATATCCGAGTGTACATTCCATTTTGGTTTCTCTTTATTGAAACCACAAAAGAAAAGCAATTATTTTACAAGGCAAATACTGCAATGCCAAACTTATTTCTGGATTCCTCAAGTTACTTGCTTGGCTAAAAAGGAAGAAATACATTGCCGGACCTGTGATAATGTAATTCACAGTATTGGATTGAAAAGCTGATGTATTCTTATCTTAATAGTCTTTAAACTCTCTGCTTCAAGTTGTTAAACAGTTACTGCAGTTACAGCTATTGCTAAATTATTCATTGGAAATACCATTATAGTGCCTGCAGCACAGTAGGAAACAACTAAACCCACAATAGACAGATGTGCATTATATTCAAAAATATAAAATACAGAGCTCATTTTAAAATAACATTTTTTTTTACAATGTGGGAAATGCTAATGGCTAAAAA
Organism: Heptranchias perlo; assembly: GCF_035084215.1. Lineage (NCBI taxonomy): Eukaryota > Metazoa > Chordata > Chondrichthyes > Hexanchiformes > Hexanchidae > Heptranchias > Heptranchias perlo. The sequence continues at coordinate 180,709,358 of NC_090325.1, forward strand.
AGCAATTTTTTTTCATAAGCTCTGTTACTTGCCATAAACATGTATTCTATTTGGAGATCTAATCACCTACATTTTGTTTAAATGCTTTTGTGTTTTTCTCCCCTTCTCTGCTTTAAATTAATTGGGATGTGAAGCATTTCCCAGCTGAAAGAGCAGACTGACAAAACTGCTGATTGGCCTCAGCCAATATCATGCGGCCCATATCATAGTCACTGTGGCCCATGTGATGAACACTGCTTACTGCTTTTAACTGTGCTTAATTATTTTTGACACGAGGCAATGCCCCAGGTAATCACAACTGAAAATTTTGTGCCAAGCATTTGTCTAATGTAGACAGCTCTGCTCATCCATAAGGACTGAACCAAGCAAATGTGATTGTGTTAAGCTCACTGGCATGGCTGGATGTTCATCTCCAGTGAAATAGCTCAAATTCTATGAATAGATAGGTTGCCTTGATATGTTACCTGAGGTGGAATAGCTAAGGTGTCCCAACAGCTTGGAGTTATTTTGAAACCCTTGTACAGTATTCTTTTTGCATTGATTTCCTGCTACACCAAGTGGCTATAGTGCTTCTGCAGGCAACCTCCAGTCTTAAAGCATGTAAGTCAGTCTGCAGTCTTTACAACTAATACTCACACATATTTTTATGGGTTCCCACAGTGCTTTGAGAATTCGAGTACAAATTTTCAGATAATTTTCAAAGGAGTAAATGAGATTTCTTTACTTTAGAATCAGCCTGGAAGATGACTCAAATTTTTTAAAAGCTCAGATGTGCACTAGTGAAGAAAGAAAAGGTTTGGGGGTTAATTAATGATAAACTGAAAGTATCAAGTCAATGTGAGGCTGCTGTAAATAATGTCAATCAAGTACTGGGATACATCTTAATAGCATTTGACTGTAAACCAAAACCAGTTATTCTAAACTCTATAAAAGAAGACTGAAAGGGATGTTTTGAAGTTGGGGCTTTAAGTTATGAAGCAGAATTAACAAATAAGCCATAAGCCATCATTCAGTGATTTTACACCAAACCCTATTCAGCCGAGTCTGACTCAGTTTTTGATTGACGACAGCCAGTCCAACAAAAATTATTGAAACTGTAGATTTGAATCCTGTAAGCATCTGTACTTTGTTTTATGCTGATTTAGGCTCACTAACTCCCAAAGATAACCACCTATAGCTACAGATAAATTTCTAAATGTCTTTTGCACAACTAAAAGTACTTAAATATTTACACAATAAATTGATTTTAATGCAACTTTCCTATTGGGTTTATTAATGACTATCTTATATTTATGGCCCCTAGTTCTGGTCTCCTCCGCAAGTGGAAACATCTTCTGTACGTCTACCCTATCAAACTCTTTCATTATCTTAAAGACCTTTATCAGGTCACCCTTCAGTCTTCTCTTTTCTAGAGAAAAGAGCCCCAGCCTGTTCAATCTTTCCTTATACATTTAACCTCTCCGTTCTGGTATCATCCTAGTAAATCTTTTTTGCAACTTTTCCAGTGCCTCTATACCCTTTTTATAATATGGAGACCAGAAATGTTCACAGTACTCCAAGTGTGGTCTAACCAAGGTTCCATACAAGTTTAACATAACTTCTTTGCTTTTCAATTCTATCCCTCTAGAAATTAATCCCACTACTTTGTTTGCTTTTTTTAATGGCCTCATTAACCTGCGTCGTTGATTTGTGTACCTGTACCCCCAGATCTCTCTGCTCCTCTACCCTGTTTAGACTCTTATTTTCCAAGGAGTATGCGGCCAGCTTATTCTTCCTACCAAAATGTACCACCTCACATTTATCTATATTGAAATTCATTTGCCAAATACATGTCCATTCCGCAAGTTTATTAATGTCTTCCTGTATTTTGTCGCAGTTCTCCTCAGTATTAACTATATCCCCCAATTTGGTGTCATCCGCAAATTTTAAAATTGTACTTCCGATTCCCGAGTCCAAATTGTTTATGTAAATGATGAACAACAGTGGTCCCAGCACGGATCCTTGTGGAACATCACAGGGCAACAGGGAGGAGGAGAGCCAAAAGAGGGGAAGAAAAATATATATTTTTTAAATGGGGATGGGAGACGAATTGGTGCAGAAATATTAGAATAACTGAGGACAAGAGTACATTGAGTGCTGCTGATAGAACTCTGCAGCAAAGGTTTCTTATTAAATATGTCCATTGCAATTGTGATTAGAATTTGATTGATGTACTCTAGCTGTAATCAACAGACTGAATACAGATCTTAAGAAGTGATTTATATTGGACACACATGGGATACATTTGTCATCTGGGCATAGATACGAGCAACTGCAACTTTAATCTTGTGCTAATGCAGTGTCGGAACATGAAACCCATCACTGCAGTATATTTATCACCAAATTAGAATTGTGGAAAATTAGGTTAGTGTTAAATATAGAAAGCAATTACAGAAAAGAAAAGTATGTTGAACCAATGTATTACATCAACTGGCAGCCAAAAGTCACATGAAGAGCAAGCATTCAGTATGATAGTTTCATCATAAATATTGGTCTTTCATGAAATGTGGGAAGGTTGTCAAATATGATATGGACAATTTTTAGCTACTGTATCGTCTTATTGTAGACTCATGCTGTCTTTCCGGATAAATTATTATTTTGTTGCACGGTACTTTAGTGTTTTCCCTCTTAAACTCTGTTCTTCATCTTACACCATCCACAATTCATTGGGAAGAGAAGACCTGCTCCGAAGCCCCTACAGGTCTTGCTGTATTACTTTCCATTAGAGGTGGCACACACTAGTCCACATCCAATCTTACAACTTTAATCTGAGAATTTTTTCCTGAAGTGAGTGCACACAATTAAGTGCACGGTGTAACCAGTGAAAATACACAGTGTGTGATAGTTTTTCTCTTTTTAAAAAAAACAAACAAAAATGTCAGCTTTGTGGATCCTAAAAATGTGTCAACCGTGATCCTGGCAATTATGCCAGGAACATGTCCGTTGGTGCCCTCCAGTACTGACCCTGCTCGAGTTTGCGGAGTCAGTAGGAGGATATCTCATTTGCACCGGGCTTCTGCACCTGTATTAGCACATCTTGGGTGCCTTGCAGCCCCATGCTACTGAGACCTCGGGCACCTGGCTGCCATCAGGGGGTACTCAGACCTCACCTCCAGAGACCCCATGCATTCTTCCCCTTGGTTCCCTGTGTAAAGTGGTTGACGCATAAAAATTTTAAAAACAATTCTCTCCATCTTCAGGAATCCAGATGATTTTATTAGCCCAGGTACCCTCTCCCCACCCCAGTGAGGCCCAAATCCACCCTTCTTGAGGACAGTATGACTCATGACACTGGGTGTGCTGGCCTCTGGGGTCGCCCTGGATCCATTATGGGTCGCTGGATGCAGGAATTCCCAACATGTGGAGTCTCTGGCCTTGTCCCCTCTGCATGTGCCCTTGAAAGGGTTGGCTGAGGCTCTATCCCTTACAAAAGCCAAGTGAGAATTCCCAAATAAGATTGGGACCTCGCATATACATGTCGCAGCCATTTTCCAAGCTGTTACAGTGGGAGTTCAGCTAAACAGCTGAGGGAATTCGCCGCCCCCCCCCCCCCCTCTACTTTTATCTAGTTCAGAAACACCTCTTAGAGGAATTTTCATTTTAGACATGAAAAATGTTAACTCAATCATATTTTATATGCCAGCTCTTTGGTCTATATTAGAGCCCAGAAAATTGCCACTTCCCAAGCGAACAGGTGGCTGTTCATTTGTGGGTATAATCGAGTGTAATTAATCAAATCAAACTACAGACACTAAAACTGATCTTTTAGCCCAGCTTCTGAGGAAGAACGGGTTCTGAAGTCAATATTTAATGGAAATGGCCACTTCTTTTTACTAAAGCAAAGTAAGATACCTTTTATGTGAAATTGGATTCTTTTTGCACATCATTCACATTCACTGGTTTTAGTGAGTAGCTGTGAGTGAGAATACTGGTTGCAATAACAGTTTCTTTATAGTGTTTTGAAATTGATAAAAGATTTACTATTGGTTAGTTGGTAGATGTGGTGAATCTAAATTGTAAATAAAATGATAGTGTACTCTGTGTCTTCCTCAGTTCTGTACTGTGGTAAAAGCACAACCAAACATGTTTGGTTCTACAATAGTTAGCTGCCCATTCTGATAGACGACATTTCTCTCATTGTAAATTCTTAGAGAAAATATGAGTGCGGTAAAGCTACTGGCATCATATTCAAAACATAACCTATAGTTGCAGAATACCAAACAGGACAGGTGTATGTACAGAAATACAGAGCTCATCTTTTTTGGTGCTTTTATCTTCACTCTGCTAATACTGGTGCAAACTTGCTTCTGGAGTGCTGATCAGGCTAATAAAAAAGACTGTATTTTTCATTGCTAAGTGACAGTATCTTTACATTATTTTTTGAGTGAAATATGTACTGATTATTTGCCTTCAGGGCCAATAGAGTTTTTATGTATTTGATTTATAACTCTCTAGAGCAATTGATGATGCTGGTTTTGTTAAATCATTTTGAATTGTTGACTTCTTTCCATCATCTGAGAGATTTCTGCCAGCAGTGATATACAATGCTGTTTTCAGCAACTTTCATATCTCTCACATGGCTACAGTTCAATGAGATTCCATCACATATTTTCACACACAACTAAGCCTGGCAATGTACTGATACAGAAAAATGCAAAAATCTGATTGATCAGCTAATGTTATAAATTATAGACAAGAGTCCTTTTAAAAGGGGGATGGGGGTTGATCAGAGCATGGGGGAAGTGCTGTTAGCTTTGGTAGTCCAATCACGGACAATGTAATATCTTAACTGAATAATAAAAGCTTAAAAAGGTCTATCATAGACAGTGATCTTTATTTTTATTATTTTTGTCCATTCTATTTCATTTTAAACTGGGTGATAATGAGGTAATTGGGGAATATGACTGTGGCCGACTGAGCCTGGCAATGTGAGGGACATGTTTCTTATTAATCATTCTGTTACTGATTTATGGGCAATTTTTTTTTAAGAAGGAAGGAATCAGTTTTCTCCATCTGTTTAGTTGCTGAGTGCTGCTTTGAATAGCAGCTTATTTTCCCATACAAGGCTATTTTATACAGGCATAGTGCTATTTCTATTAAAACTTAATGAATGTTAAAATTATTAGATATGAATAATGCTGGGGCATCATTAGATTGTCTTTTATTATCACAAGATAATTTACATTTATTTTCCTAAATATCTAAAATTAGTTTATACCTGGGGTGGGAAAGGATTATTTATGGCAATGATGCTAATTATCATAATAAATATCAAGAATGAGAAGCAGCAGGTACTGATGCTGACATGAAACATGCGGAGTGATAGAGAAATGCACAAAGGTACAGCATACCAGGATGGGGAAAGTGTCTGAAAAAAGTACGCATGGAGACATACTTAAAACAGATAATACTATTTAAAGATTAATAAGGAAAATTTGGGATGGAAAATATATCTACTTGATGATAGAGTATGTGGTTATGTTCTTGTAGTGGGCAAAGTGAAGATTTTATTTGCTGTAGTTTACAATCTTAAGATGAAAACACATGAGGTAAAAGTAGCTATGGAGTGAATGAAGTCAGTTCTGTGTTAATAGGTTCATGGTGATTCTGTTGGTGAAATGTAGTCTATGAATTGACGTTTTACTCTGGCTTCTCTTTTTTTCTTAAGGATTATGTGTGACTGACTTGTGTATTCGTTTTGCATTACTTCAGTTTTCCCTACTACATCTGTGGGGATAAAGTCAAGCTTAGCTGTAATGGCTCCTGCAGTCAGCGATGATCACTGCTCAGGATCTCTCACATTAAGAATTGCCACTTAGGTTAGGTACAGTTCCCCACCACTTACACCATCCCCACTTATCCTGGACAGCTGCCTATAACAGACAAATGGTTCTAACCATTTCCCAATTACCAGAGGCATCAATTACAAAGGCGCCGCTTAAACCATATTGAGCACGCCGACTATTTTGGGCAGTTAAAGTGCGATTTCTTTACAATTCTGGTTGTTCCCTATTCCCATCAGAAATTCCAAACAGGTTGATAACAAACCTCGAGTAAGTATTTGGACAGGGTCACTAAGTTGTGAAAGTCTCAACCTTCCAGGCTCCAAATGTAGACATTGGTGTGTTTAATTCACTTCATAGCTCAGCACTGCCTTGAAAGAAAAACAGATCTCGCATTGTCCTTGTGATGAGATACCGATAGTGACAAGTCAAGGTTACTGTTTCTCCGTTTAGAGACAAGGTTGACTTCGGTAAACCATCTGGGTAAATAAACAGAAAACACACCCATGCTGCAATAGCAAAAGTGTCTTCTTTTAACTGTTCAAATAAGTAACATACAAATTGTGGCAGTTGAGCTTTAACTATTCACATGAGCTTTTAAATCGTTCTACATCTTTAACATGCAATTTGTAACTGCTGTTACAGATTTTTTGTCTTGCACCGTGTTGCCTGCAACCTCCAGGCTGTAAGAATATTGATATGTTTTTACATTATTTTAATACAGAATGAAAGGTGGAATTGGTTTAAACTGTGTGCTGAATCAGATAGGCTTTTTATCACAGCAGGGGGGAGTTTTAAGAGAGAATTTCGATTGCCAGTGTAGATAAGAGGAAAGGTTTCCTTTGCAATGAAGATTGGAAGAGATAATTTGTTAGGGGTGTACACAAAAGGGGGTAACAACTGCAACTGAACAACAGTAGATGTATCAATAGGATATATGATGCCCACATTTGTGCTAGTAATGAAACGTATAAGAATGTAACTTGCTGCAGCTCAGCAGAAACTTTAGCTAACTTCAAGGAAAGCTGCATGAAGAGGCCTGGATTGGCATACTCACGATCCCCTGGAATTTCTTTACTTGTAAGTTTCTGGACGTAGGACTGCTCTCTCTTCAGATGAATGTTTCGAAACAATCATAAATATAGTTAATTGTCAGACAAATTACTGTCTATAGCTTTTCGAATCTGTTATTAAAAAGGATAAAGGAATTATCTTCCCAACACAGGATCTCGGCCATCAGGTTAAACCAGCCACTGCGTATAGCAGGCAAATCGTGTTTGCAAGAATACACCCGCTATAAGCGGTGCAGACTGTACTAGAGGGCCACCTGCACTTGTAGAATTGTACTGCAGCATGAATTTCTAACTTCACTGGAAAAACATGATTCCAGATGCATTTTTAAAAATGAAACAAAGTAGTTTAATGAACAGTGATGTTTATTAATATTTGTCTATATCATCAACTGAGATATTAATTTCATCATCACATGAACTTAAAAACATTGAAATAAGACCTAATTCAAAAATGCTTTAAAAATTTGCATGACAGCCGGTCCAATCGCTCAAGTTTGTGTAGTGAGTAGCTGAGGTGCGCAGAACAAGAAGGCCTCAGGCAGCTCAATTTTTGGTCTATGCTGAGATGGCGGATCTCAGCTGAGGTAGCAAAAAGGGGTGCTACAGTGAGCCTCTACACACCTCGATTAAGGAGGGAAAAACTGGCCAAGGTTTCTCCATTTACTGGTTGAGAGCAGAGGTACAGAACCATGGTGTTCTGCTTGACAACAAGCTCAACCGTCCACCCCCCCAAAACCGATTAATCGTTTAGATTTGTTTTTCATCTCCAAAATGTTGCCTGTTTCCCCTATTGCTGGTGAAACCCTAATCCATGCCTTTTTGCGCTTGCCCTCACCTTCAGATTGCTCCATGGCCTTGCCCCCACCCTATCTTCGTGATCTCCTCCAACCTAATGTCCCTGCCCATAGTCTCTGTTCCTATGGCACCTGCCTATTTCTTGTTCTCTCATCCACCATTGTGCACACTCATAGGAATAGGATTAGGCCATTCAGCCCCTCGAACCTGTTAGCACATCCAACTTGCCAGCTCCCTCTGGTATTAAAAGCCTCCATGAACCCCCTTTGACCATGTTTTTTCTACCTCCTAACCCCTCTCTTACTTCTTTCCTTCCTGCTTAGTGTTTACTCATTATCCAATGCTTGGATATGACTATCTATTTGTGGAGGAATGCTTTAAGTTTTACACGGATGTTTCTACTGCAACTTTAGTGTCACTGTGAAGCATTTCACATTGACACTAAGGTTATCATATAAATCTGGAGTTAGAACCTGACCAGGTGGTGTGAAGCCCCCTGTCGGAGGGTAGATCCTACATAGTAAATAACTGCGGTGCAGTGTCAAACCGGGTTTAAAATGTCCATTGGGTCCCCCTGGGAAATATCTTTTTAAAAACCTGTTGAGAGTTAATTTAAATTTTTAGCTCAGTTGCTGCCACCCGCACTCTCTTTTTTAAAAAAATAAATTTTAACCTCTGGGAGGGAGCTCTGCACATGTGCATTTTCTGGGGCCGGAGAATAACAGTTTGAGCTTAACTGTATAAACTGTAAATGCTTGGTGGGAATCCATGCTGCAGCTATTGCCTGAGACCAGTTGCTACAGCATAGGTGCAGTATCTGATTCCTGAAGTTTGATGTCTGTGTCTTTGCCTCTCAGAATGGAACAAATATTGCTCTACTGAAGGTAGAGTCAATTTCTATTGGTAACATTCCACAGTTTGAGCTATGATTGTTGGGGGTTCTTGACTCATGAAGGTACCATAACTATTTTGGGGTATACAGTGGTATCTGGATGTGAAATGTATGCTTTCACAATGGACGTATGTAGTTTGAAAGAAAGGACAAATACGTGCTGGTGGTTGAAAATCCGTCTGCTTTAAAATTCAACTTGCCATTGGCTTCATATTTTGAAAACATGGACGTTCATGGATATAATTCAGAATGATTTGTGGTATGCTGACACATTTATGTGACCATGATGATTAATTATCAAATACATATTTCCCTTGACTAAAGCTTCATTGTCTGTTTCTCCACAGTGTTATTATGACTGGTGCCTACAATAACTTCTTCAGGATGTTTGACCGCAACACAAAGCGAGATGTCACACTGGAAGCTTCCAGGGAGAACAGTAAGCCACGGGCTGTGCTTAAACCACGCAAAGTATGCACAGGAGGCAAGAGGAGAAAAGATGAAATTAGTGTTGACAGTTTAGACTTTAACAAGAAGATCCTGCACATGGCCTGGCACCCAACAGAGAACATAATAGCAGTGGCAGCGACAAACAATCTCTACATATTTCAGGATAAAGTGAACTCGGAGATGCACTAGGTTTATAAATACCTTGGTGTAATTATAAACCGGCCTTTTTTCTGACCTTTCTGCCAATGATCTTCACAAGGTTGTATTCATCTTAGTGGAATTGTGGAGTGTGGTTTCTCATTAGTGTGTATCACTTGTCAGTAAGAATTGATTTTTCTCTGTCACCGGGGGTGAGCTCAGCACTTCAGAGTGGAACACAGAAGGGCACACATGGCTACCATCTACACGGTTACAGCTCTTCTCCAGTCAATCAAATTTTTATAGTTCGGGCATCTTAGAAATTTTACTGGTTATTTAAAACTTTTCACCTAAGATCTCTGAATTTATACACAAGGACACAAATAGAACAGTTACTTGAGATCTGACTACCTATTCAGTCCTGATTTTATTTTCGGTCTTTATAGTGGATTCAGTTGGCCTTGCTTCTAATGACACAAAAGCATTAAGGACAGTTTAAAAACTGACACAGTACAGAGTAGAGCGCTCTTCTGAAGTTAGGGTGAAAGTGGATTGTCAGGGTAATGTTGTTTGAGCTTTTCATTGAATCTAAACAATTTTACACCTGACCTGAAACCTTTTGACACGGTCACTGGTTGCAAAGTGGGAAAATGGTCCATAACCCAGCACTGCCATTGTAAAGAACACAAACAGAAAGGTTATGCAATTTTTTTTTCAAAGAATACCTTGCAAATTGTAAAAAAAAAAGGCCTCACATCAATAATTCTCCAGAACAGATAAAATGCAGTGTCCTACCCAATTTCATATCACTGTGTCAAACAGAACCATAGTACTGAAAATTGCACAAATCAAGGAATAGGTGGATTCTTTTTTAATCTTTTAGGGAGATGAATTGTTTATGGCCTATTACAAAATTTGAGACAGCTGTTAAAAAATTAGTTGGAATGTTGAGCATAATTTTTACAGGCTGTAAAAACTTATCACTTATCGTTAATTAGAACATCCCTAATAAAACCATTGTTTTTTTGTAACAATGCTGAGGACAACTGGAAGGTAATGTTACACAGGTTTGATTTTGCTGCTACTTGAAATAAAACATCAGAAGACACACTGCCTCTTGAGAACCTGTCATGTATATGGACAATACCTGTTTATTGTGTTTTGAAGGTTAATGATTTCATGGAAATATTTAGTAATGGGATAAAAGGTTTGCTGGAACAGTCTTTACAGTCTGAACACTATTTAATTATTGCACCCTTTGTTTCTGCACTGATTAATGTCGTAAGACCTTTTGTATTTTCTCACTTTTTGCTGAATTTCCCAGTAACCCAAAATTTTGTGTCTAACCACACCTGTGTCTTTGTCCAAAACTCTGATTCATCGTGGAATTTAGGGAGCTTATTCTACCCCGATTTATACAGGAAGAGTGTTCATCTGTAAAATGAGCTCTGATTCATAAAGCACAATACAGTTTTAGTGAGTTAATCTGTGTTGTCAAAACACAATGAATGTCTGAATACTCAGTGCATCCTTAGAGTTGCTCTTCTCTAGGTTTTCCAGTTCACTGAGCAGCTTCATTGAAGGCTAGACACTGACACCTATTTTTGACTTACTGGGGAAAAGACTTAAACAAAAAAAAGTATAAATTTGAGGCAATTGTATTGAGTGTTAAAATGCAAAACTGCAGGAGGTGCCTATATATAAGAGCTATCTTCAACTTTAGCTATTTTGAGGACAAACTTTGAAATTTGCTTGGGAAAGAGGGTGTCTATTGGACCTGTTGCTTGTCTATACCTGACCAATGCTTTTTACTTCTGATGTAAAGTTGGTAAAAATGTTTGTCAAAGACAGAAAGGTTATCAGGTTTGTTAATATCAGGTTTTCAAATAAAATCTAATATCAGCCTTTGCATCCTTTAATATTGCCTAAAGGTGTACTTTGCTGTTTTGGGCTGACATTCTTTTAATACATATGTTTCATTCATAAGAGTATATTTGTTTATGTTGGCCTTAGGTACAAAAAGTACTGCAACAGTGTTCTCTTGAAGCTATTAGTAACACAGAAAATCAGATCTTTGCCTATTGATGCCATTTGCTGACAATTTGCACAAACTATTACAGCATGAAATTGTACTGTCTTGTATCCGTATTTCCATCAAACCTTCACCCAGTGCTATTGAATAGCTTCTATTTGTAAACAATATCTCACCATTAAGAGAACCTGTAAATTGTCCCACGTGCCTTGCTTCAGCTGTGTTGATGTATATGATGAATGTTGTCTGCTCCCTTATCATTCTGTACCATTTCTTCTTTGTGAATGTCAGCCCCAAATTATGAAATTTATATTTAAAATTACAAGTTGTATTTATGATTTCAATATAAGGAAATATTGACAGAAATCAGATTTAGTCATAATTTTTTTAAAATTATGTAATAAAATGTAAAAGTAAAATGTCATAGTTCAGTCTGGGATGGTTCCTGAGGACTGGAAGATAGCTCTTGTGGTCTTAATAGTGTATGCGGGGAAACTTAGAGTTTTCCGATGGGATACAGACCTTGGTGTAATTGCATAACTTGTGTGTAAAAAAAAAAGGACTTTCCCTGTCAATAAATAATCCAGGTTTATAAAGACAAACATGACATTTTAGCAACAAGGATGAGATCAAGAATATTAATGAGATTCATGGATAATTTCAGTGGAGTTGGTAACAAAGCAGCTGGCATTTATATAACCTCTTTAATGTAGAAAAACATCCCAAGATGTTTCACAAAAGTGTAATCAGACAAAATGTGATGGAGAGTCAAAGAAGGAGATCTTAATGGAGGTGGAGAGGCGGAGAAGTTTAGGGAGGGAATTCCAGAGCTCAGGGCCTAGGCGGCTGAAGGCATGGCCACCAATGGTGAGGCAAAGGGAATGGGGTTGCACAAGAGACCAGAGTTGGAGGAATGCACCGTTCTTGGAGGGTTGTAAGGCTGGAGAAGATTACAGAGATACGGAGGGGCAAGGCCACGAAGGGATTTAAACACAAGGATGAGAATTTTAAATTGGAGGTGTTTGGGGACTGGGAGCCAATGAAGGTCAGCAAGCACAGGGGTGATGGATGAGCAGGACTTGGTGCGGGATAAGATTTGTGCAGCAGAGTTTTGGATGAGCTGAACTTGGCGGAGGCTGGAGCGTGGAAGGCCAGGAGAGCATTGAGATAGTCGAGTCTGGGGATGACAAAAACACATAGATGAGGGTTTCAGCAGCAGATGGGCGAAGGCAAGTTCAATTCAGGAGCTATGACTATGGAATGAGTCAATAACTGCAGATCCAGTCTATCCCATATATCTATGTTTGTTTAAGTAACACTACAGTTCAACCAAGAATATGGTCCTGGAATGCCTCAAACCTCCATTCAACCCCCAAAAAGATTTGACTCTATTCTCTTCAGGTAAGAGAAATGGGATGACATGGTTGAGTGTGCCATTACAGATTTTGATATTACCGATACTATGCAAAAAGGGAGCTTTGCTTTTGCCTTATAGGAAGAACATTTGCAATATATATTGAACACGTTGTCTGACACTGGAAATGATGCAGACCTTGATGAGGCTAGGAAAGCCCTAACTGATCGTTTCACTCCCAAGCAAAACATAATGTATGAATCAATCATATTTTGTAAGGCTGCACAATACAAGAATGAACCTGTAGCTGCGTTTTGCAAGCGCTTATGTCAAATAGCAGGTGAAGTCCGATTAAAATTGGTAGAAATGACTTCTAGACTGGTAATTGTCCAAGCAAAGGCAAAAAATGGTCTACATGTGACAAACTAAATAATTTCCCTTAGTGCTGTCAGTCATCCAACCACAGACCTGTACAAAAATATGCATGAAACATGGTGAGCCCAGTGCATTTTCACAGAAATTCAGCCAGTCAAAACAGCACAATGTGTAGCAAGTTACTAAAACAGAACTGACTCCAGCTCTAGAGATGATGGTGCATATTTATTCACTATACGTTAACAGTGCACCATCAATTCAGGAATCGGCATCAAGCCAATGATAGTATATTTTCAAGGTGTGCCAATCCAAGTCATTGTTGTTTCCACATATCCACGGAATATTATTGATGAATCCAGTTACCAATCTAAAATTGCTGGTTCTGAATCTTGCATGAAGCTCCACCACGTACACATCCAGTTATTTCCATTTGATACAAATACATCTTCCAGTGCATGGTAAAGTTTTCCTTCACACAGAGTCTTAACAAGCAGGCAATCTCAGCGGATGTGTTTGTTCTGAAGAGAGTCTGGTTGTTTGGTCTACGTGCTCATTTGTCTACCTTTGGCAGTATGTAGCATCAGTATACCAACATTGGAGGACACGATTTAGCAGTAAATTTCCTCAAGTATTGCACAGTATGGGCAAGTTGGCCAAACTGCCAATTGCCAGGTATTTTATTTCTGTTAAATCAAAAGATGCCATTTCCAATGCAGAATAAAGTTGAGGCAAAACTTAAAAAAAAACGTTGGAGGATAGTGGAATAATTGACGATGCTGATGGTCCTACACCTTTGGGTCTTACCTTAACGATCACCACACCCAAGAATCCTATCGATATAATGCTTTGCATTTATATGCAAGCAGCAAACAACGTGATATTCCAACCATGGCTGCTGTTGCAGAGTTAAATAGTTAAAAAGCTGGACCTGAAATCTGGGTATTGCCAACTCTAGTTCGACAAAGAGCTGCTATATTACAATGGTTGCAGCATGTCGGTCTGGAGTGATGGAAAAGGCCGAAGTTCAGTATATCTTCATTAGCAGAGATTTTCCATGTACCATACAAAAAGGTATTGAAGAAATCACTTCCTAATATATATTATGAAATTAGGTAGTGATTGTATTTTTGAGTATTTTCTACCCATTTTGCTCTAGATACTTTGGCTTCTGTATTTTGTGAATCTGAAGAGGTTTGAATGGTGCATACATTAGCTAGTAACAATTACGTTAAGATCCTAATTATCAGCAAGTGTCTAAGTGGGTTCCATATCGAGGTACGTTTTAGATAATGAATGGAAAACCTTTCTGTAACTTTAGCTACTGGATCCATCTTGTACCTCATATCTTCCAAAGGAAGTAAAACATTGGACCTAATTTCAGCCTTTAAGTAACATGTGAATTTATTGAATAATAAATTAACAAATGATTATGTTACCAGTAAAGAAAGAACTTGCAATTATACAGCACCTTTCATAATCTCAGGACTTCCCAAAGCGCTTCATAGCCAATGAAGTAATAATAATTTCCCCAAAACTACTGCTACAATTAAATAATAAAAACGCTGGGGAGGAATTTTAACCCAACTTGTCCAACAGGAAACTGATTGGATTGGATTGGATCGGATCAGCTGCCCGTTTTATACCTCTGTAATATAAAGTAAAATCAGACGGGGTGTAAAATTGGACAACGTGAAAAATGGACGGCCGATTAGATTAAAATTACCCTCCCGAGTGGATTTCACAATATCAATTAAATGCACCGTTCACTGTATTTAAAAAACAAAGTGGTTTAAATTTAAATACCAGTTCGTTGTACGTTAAAAAGAAAACCTCCTCACAGCTACCTCATATCAGGTAAATACTACATAAATGAATCAATGTTACTGGTTCAATGATTAAGTTAGAGTAGGGGTTAGCATGCAACTATTCTAATATTCATAGCTTTGTACTGGGACTGAATTTCTAATATAATCTACAAAACCAGAGAACTGAATTATTTATACCTTTTTAAAAAAGTAATATTTTCACTTACGGACAATAAAAGGGAAAATAACAGCCATCAAATAAAGGTTACGTTATTGGAATAGTTAACATGCCCCAGAACAGCTAAATATCATGATGCAGCCACCAATTTACTGATGGCAACCCAGATGCCTGGAAGCAAATACAAAGAGCAATTATTAGTGCATTTTCCATTGGACTAGCAGGAATTGCAGTGATTCTAATCGAGTTTTAGAGACAGATGAGATTTTGTGAAAATTGAATACCTTGTAAATACTGCCACTTAACTAATACTTCTAAAAGATTGCTTACATCATCATCTTTCCAACTAACTGCTATCTGATACTTGCAGCCATAATTGTTGAAGGAAAACAGTCCCAAAACAGGTCAGCAATTTAATTACATTTTATTTATTTTTAATGCTACTTTTCCCTTTTTTAGATTTTTCCATTTTTATCTTTTCCTTCCTTTAGTGAGGAAAGCAGGATGTGCTGTGCCTAGAGCATCTCAGTGTACAGCGTCAATCTTATACCATGATAGAGCCAGTTGGAGGGGTCAGTTTTGAGGGGTGGGACTGGCCCAGTCAAGATAGAGTGTGCCATCTAATGGCAAAATTGAAAACTGGTGAGTGTTTGCCCCATGGGAGGTGAGCTCAAATGTCAATAGAGGGTGACAGTTGAATATATTACCTTCTGCTTGGTATACTAATGCTTTGTCGCTAGAGCTAACAGGCCACCCACTGTGATTTTGTTGTAAAATTGATACTTCACCCTGGGGGGGTTCTTATCATGCGACTACTTTGTACTAGCGCTGCAAGGATACATTGCAGTTCCTGCTTAAAAAAAAGCACAAAGAGGGTGTAATCCTTTAACACAACCCGACACCATATATATATACGTATAAGTGCATAATGAACAAAGCCCATTCAATCCATTTGAGTCGCTTCCTTCCAATGGACAATGTGTATTATTGTGGACTCAAGTTGACAAATTAGATTTCAATCTTCTTAATATCACTACAGTGACCATTGCACTGCTTGCAGTTACAGATTGTGATAATAGCCCAGATTTTGCTCTAATGGCATGCCCTGTCAGACTTGGTCGTGCATGTTTAGGTTTTAAAAAGTCTTGCCCGCAAAGTTGCTGGAAGTGCGAGCTGATAACAGCGTGGCGAGGGCAACAGGACATCTGGGACAATGAACAATGGGACAAACAGTGTATCTCCTTAATCAATGAGATTAAAGGATTGAGAAATAAACAGAGGGAGGACAGAGAAGGAGGGTGAATTAAAGTGGGTGAATTCAATGTCAAATCAGGCACAGAAAGAGAAATAAAGAGAGGGAAAGAAAGATTGGATAAGAGAGAGAGAAAAAAAAGACAGGAAAAGTAAAAACAAATTCAAAATGTAACACTTTTGAAATCTCCTAAAACAATTCACAACCTGAAGAAATGAGATGCCACACTTTTAATTGTTCACTTTCTGGGCAAGAGAGGTTGATTGGCAGTCATTAACAATTAACATGTCGTTAAGAGTACTTGTGCTGTTAATTACTAGATTTAACTTTCTGTGGTGAGTTTAATGGGCAATTAATCTGCAAATGCAGCAACTTCATGAGAATCACGGGGAAGTTAAGGGCGAGATGCCGTTTTCATGAAACTAATGGCGGAGCAGCACAAATCGGCCAGCAACTTGTGGCGATTCGCAATTCACAGGGTATCTCTTCCTCGGCACAAGTTGCTGGCCAATTTGCTCATTAATAACAGCATGTGTCGTTCAGGCACCATTATTTTAAAAGCAAAATCTGGGCCAGGGTCTTTTTGAATACGTGCGCTGCATTTTACAAATGTAAGTTTGTTTGAGTTCCCTTTCTCAGTTTTCTTCCATAAGTTTTTATCCCCTTGTCTTCTGAAGGATTTCACCCCTTCTGGGGCAAAATACTGCAATCAGTTTTTCTCTGGTCCAACTGTTCATTATTGCCTAAGACTTGACAATGTTATCAGGTATTCAACGACAGAGAGCATCACAATTGAGCCCGATCCTGCCCTACATTGACGCCCACATAATGCCCTTCCAGCGTGGGTTGCTGCATAACGTTCAGGAGCAGGAATTCTGGCTGATTTATCCCTCCCTAGGCACAGAGCTGGTAAGGCCTATTGTAGCATTCTTATCACCACCACCTTTGTGAGATCAGCTCACAGCACACACCAGTGATCGAACCTGGTCCTTCCAGGATAAATCAGCCGAACTCTATTCAGTCGCTTCAGGTTATACTGTTCCAGCCTACAGTGTCCATCTCCCACCTACTGCTGTTACCTGTTGAGCTTCAGGACTGCACTTCATTGTACTGCTGGCTGCTCAGCTGTACTGTGCTACTGGGTTGGATCCTGGGCCGAAGTCCACGTTTTCAGTGGCTTCTGGGCTTTATAATGACCATTTTTGCCACTGCTTTGTATGGAGACTGTAACCTCTGCTGCTCTGCTGGACTGCCTCTATTCTGGTACTTACTCTGCTCCTGTGCCCTCCGTTTTCTGCTGGGAATTTGTCACTCCATCTGAGTTAGCTCTGATCTGTTCCTGCGGGTTCCCATCTTGTTCTAGATTCTGTTTCATTGCTGCCAAATGACCTTTGCTTTGCTGCTTTCCACTGACTTCCTGTGACTTCTGACTCTACTCATCCTTCAATACTCCTCCATCACCTTTCCTTGGACTGGCTTCTCAAGCTACTAGTGCTGCTCCCGATCTTATGTGCTCTTTACCTCCCTATAGCGGTTCCTTGGACCAGCTCCCTCAGCTGCACTGATCCCATGGATTTACCCTTCACTGCTGTCTGACCTTGGGTTTCACTCCCACTGCACCTCTGTTGCTATACGGGATCTGCTGGTATGCATTACTAAAACCAAGATCACAACTCACCTCTGCTGCTGGACCCCTGGATCGACCTTTGCTGACCAATGGTTGACTCCATGCCTCCTCGCCTCTCTATTTTCCACTGGACAACCTCGAGCAATGTGTCCACTAATACTCTACCCCCCCCCCCCCCCCACCCCCCACTTAAAAAAAACTCCACCCCTCGAACAGCTCCAAGGTGACTCCACTTTGTCTACAAGTCAACTTCATCCTACCACAGGACCTCAAACTTTAACTTTGGACTCTCTCATATGTCTCCTCCCTATCCTCTGTTTACAATCAGGACATATCTCTCCTAATCTTTGCCAATGCCTAAGTAACCTAAATTACCTCTGTATCCGTTTGAATGCCCTTCGAAGAATGCTGAGAGAGGCAGAGAGTAGTTGTGGGCTTATCCTGGGGGGATTTAAGCTTGGGATAGAGGCAGAGGAACAGGAAGGCAGAGGGGTAGTGATGGGTTGAGGTTGAGATTAGGGGGAGCAGAGTATTCAAGAGGGGAGAAATGAAAGGTGGCATGATTGGAAGGGGTGGAGACAAGAGGGGAAAAAAAAGATAGAGGTAATAGGCTCAGGGCCAGAGTGACAACCAAAATATGCACACAAATGGACAGAGGGAATTAAGGTTACATAGGCATGGCACAGATTAGGAGAGACTTGTCCTCTGGAATATCCACAATTTCCTCTGTTTAAACGTTGGGAAGACCAAAGCCATCATCTTCGGCCCCCGCCACAACCTTTGTACTCTTACCACCGATTTGATCCCCCTCTCCGGTCACTGTCTGACTGAACCAGACTACTCGCAACCTCGGCGTCCTATCTGACCCAGAGCTGAGTTTTCAGGTCCATTACAGAGACTACCTACTTCCACCTCTGTAATATTGCTCGTCACTGCCCCTGCCTCAACCCATCTGCAGCCAAAACCCTCATCCTTGCCTTTGTTACCTCCAGACTCAACTATTATGCTACTCTCCTGGTCGGGTTCCTATCTTTCACCCTTCATAAACTTCAGCTCATCCAAAACTCTGCTGCTCCTATCCTTCCCACACCAAGTCCCGCTCACTGTCACTTCTGTGCTTGCTCACCTACAAACGCCTCCAATTTAAAATTTTTATACTCTTATCCAAACCCTTTTATGGACCTGCCCTTCCCTGTCTGTTGCTTTCTCCAGCTTTACATTCCCACCGAGAACTCTGCGTTCCTCCAACTTGGCCTCTTGTGCTTCGCCCACTCCCGTCACCTCACCATTGGTGGCCTTCCCTTTAGCCATCTGGGCCCTATGCTCTGGCCTTCCTTCTCTAAACCTCCCATCCTGTCAACCTGCTCCTTTAAGACCCTCCTTAAAACCCACCTCTTTAATCATTTTAGTCACCCCCTCTGCATTCTTCCCTTGCCGTCTATTTTTGTCAGGTTATGTTTCTGTAAAGTGTCTTTGGACGTTTTTCTGTGTTAAAAACATTATATAAATACAAGTTGTCGAGATATGGGAGAGCCCCTCTTAGTTTTCTTTAAATGAGTTGGTGCGATCTTGGAAAATGTTGTCTAATTATAAAGGTTAAAAGTGTGAAAAATCTCTGGGCCTTCCATGTTCTGAAGAAAAACCTTAGGGAAGTGCATGAGGTAGGAAACTACCAGCCCCAGAGTGCTGTTCGAGAAACTTAAAGTAATACAGCACCTTAAAAGGTAAAATGGCTGGTGGGAGGATATTTTTAAATTTACACTTTTTATTTTGAAATCTTTGAATATCTTTGTTAATATTTGTCTGCCTTTCCAATGGCTGATCTCCAATATCCCTCTTTCATCTTGTACCATGAATACCATATTTCAGCCATTTTGAAACCACTTGCATTAAGACAAATTAAAAGATTAAATATGGACAATCTGTAATTAAACATTGCACTAAAGTAGACTGTAAATATTGAAAAAGAACATTAAAAAAACAAAGCTTTTGCCACATTAAAAAATCCTGCACCGATGGAGCTTCCCTTGCTACTATGCCAGCATCATAATGCAGTGTGTGTGTTATGTGCTGTTTCACGACTTAATGACGCTTGGTCATCATTTGTGTGAAAGTCCACAGCATCACAGTCACTCCTCCACTGCTGTGCATAAGGGGAGTAAGGCTTCTGCCCCAAAAAGAGTCAGTGAGCGTGCGTCTGTAACACATCTCTGTTATTCTGAAGCAGAGGATTGCATTATTGGCCTGACTGAGCTAATGATCTCAATTGTGTGATGGAAAGCATTGGGTGATGGAAAGCATTGGGTGAGTGGAAGTTACCTGCCTATCTAGCCTTTTGATGCAAAATAAAAGGGAGAAATACTAAATATGAAACTGTCTGTATTTGTAAGTGAAAATATTGTTAATTTTTTAATCAGTACTATAAAAGCTCACAAGCTGCACCCTATGCTAGTGGTCAAACAAATTCCAGGTAGATGATCTATAGAAGTCACTGTTGGTGATCTCCGTGACTGGTGTACCAATGCACTTTATTATTGTCGCTCAAAATCTAGTTGTATTGTGACCATGTCAAGAATTACAGTGCCATCTTGTGGCATATTATGCAAAGAGCTGCAGAAGAAATCCTGACTATAAATACAATGGATAGACTGTGAGTGAATAAAAAACCTGAACATTGTTTAGTCCAACAGAAGTTTAAAGAACAGCATAGAAAAAAACTGAAGTCCACAACTGTGCCAAATATACTCCCTATTGCAGACTTTGGTCTTGCAAATCTTTGAAGATTGCTTGGATTCCTAATTTCTCAGTAATTTTTCATTTTTAATAAAAATTATTCTGAATACTAGGGAACCAAATGTTATTTTCCAGTTTTGTTTAAAAAAGAGCAGGAAAAAATTATTACAAAACACCCTTCAGAATACATATAAAATGGAAATGTTATATATTAACTATATTACTATGGATTTTACTGTAAAGTACAAAAGGGACACCAAGCTGCTTTCATGGTACTGAAGCATCTTTTATGAAATAAACTAAGGAAACAAAGCTCAAGTAGACAAACAAACAATAATCTTAAAAACCCCACTGAAAAGAGTGTATTGATGGAATTTTCTTTTTAAAAAGTTAATCAAAGACAAAAAAAAATGTGACTTAATTCTAATACTAGAAGTACAGTCTCTCATTCAACAAAAATACTTCAGATCATCACAAATAAATAGGCCACTATAAATCAAACACTGCCCTTCAAGGGTTTAATTTCAGATTGAAAAATATGTGGTATGCCCTCACCAAACCTCTCCTCCACTCCTGCACCTCTATATCTACAGACCCTGTAAAATTCATGTTCTGGGAGCATACCCTTAATTCCAAATGGCAAAAAGACTAATTTGATATAGGAAGCAATTTCCAAGTTTCTGCACATCTCAGATCTGTGTGCCAGCAATAATCAAAGCTGGAGGCGAGAGGGTAGAAATCCCTTACTGGCCAATAATGGCATCATTCTGCTGTGGCAGGGTGGGTAATAAAATAGGCTGGAATTCACAGCCACTGGATTATACTCCATTGGCCACTGGAAAGGAATCCTCAAATCCAGAGGACTGGGTACTACGACTACTTCCCCTGCTCCCCCATTGCACCTGGAGGGAGTTTAAGGGTCTGTCTGGGGGTATCCCAGCCATTCCAGGAAATCATTCCAAACCGGACTGGCTGTCCAGGAATAAGTTAGGAATAACTGGCAAACTTTTTTTCTTCAGGTCAATCCAGTTTCTGGCTTCCGTCTTGGAGCGACAGGTGAAGGTCCAAGATTCTGACATTGCTATGAAGCAGATGCCCCTGCAGCTGCAGATACCTCTTTCCCTGGGATTTGGTCACTTAAATTGTTATATTGAAGAAAGACCATAACCCTTTTTTTTGTTCCCAGTTGTCTGCTTCACCTATTCCAGTCCCAGATTGAGGCTAAACAGACATCGGCTTGAGGTATGGAAGTCGCACAAGTTGAGTTGCCTTTAGGTTTGCTGTAGGTCGGAGGAAAGTAAGAGAGCCTTGTGATCAAAAACAGATGAATGTCAGGGAGACAGAGGTCTAGCAATTCAGCCAGTCAGTGCCTGTTTTTCAGGTGCTAACTAGCCCACGAAGCTGGGCAGGAAATGCATGCATACTTCCATCTGGAGGTTTTTGTTTAAATTTCAAAATATACTTTATTTCAGAAAAATGAGTATACACACTGTTCAATGCAAAAATCACAATTCCAAGCAATATAGTTCAAAATACAATCCCATTATTACAATTCAAAACAGTACATAACTATAGTACACCATGTATTATAAAAGGTGGGATGGCCTTATATGGTGGCCTTTCCCCAATAGAGCCTTTGTGTAGGCCACACATCACTTCAGTGCATCTCACAGCACGCACTCCTGGACCTTGGAGTGTCAATTGGAAACACCATCGTGGACAGCTCCTTCAGCTGAAAGACCAGGTTTCAGGCAGACCAAAGGGCCTTCTTCATCAAGTTGATGGCCTTCCAGCAGCAGTTGACATGTCGCTCGGTATGCGTCCCAGGGAACAGCCCTTACAGCACAGCATCCTGCATTACCTAGCTGTTGGGGATGAACTGGGACAGATACCAATGCATCTCTCTCTACAACCGTGGGAAGGGGTAGTCCACCACGAGATGTCTTGTCCTCGCTGCAGCCTTGAGGGCAGCTTGCGCTTATGCTTAGATGCCGTGCGTGGAGGAAAGACTGCACAGCAATGGCCCTTCTCACCACCATTCAAGCTTCGTCCTGATGCCTGTTCGTCAGCTCATGGCACCTGCCATATTGTAGAAGGTAGATGCACTGGCAGCATGAGCGTACGGTGGAATTATTTAAAAGGGCAGAATAAGTTACCTAAATTAGGGTTTATTTATTTAAATTAGATCACAGGCCACTCCCCCTCATCTGCTACTACCACCCCAATCGCTCACCAGAGGCCCGATCACCTACCCTTTCTCACTTACCTGAGGGCTGCTGTGACCCAATCTTTAATTATGATTCACCGGCAGCTCTGTGCAGCTCGCTGGCTTCATGGAAATGAGGCCCAAGGGCCAATATCAGGGGTGCCTTAGGCCTCACTGTTCAGGCGCAGGGATTGAACTTGCCCAAATTTCTGGGCCAGAGTATGCAATTCAGAAATCATAGAATTCCTTCTACCAAACCCTTAGATGAGACAAGAATAAAACACTGGCAAAAACAATGGATGCAGCCTTTTTATTCAAAGAAAAAAGTTCATAATTGATTAAATACAGTTGAAGGCTTGTACGAGAGTGACGTCAATACAGGTATTTAATACAGAAGATAAATACCAGTTTTGGTGGAAACGTTACATTTGTGGGTGATACAGCTACCATGGAGTGTCACAATTAGGCACTTAATAAATGATGATCTTTTAATGACAATTAGCGCTCAAATAAGAATACTTATTGTGAACAAACAGCTAAGCACTGGAGTGATTTATATAAGGCAGCTAATTTCAAAAAAATAGTTTGGTTCAATGCCAACTCTACCAACCAATTTCCATTTTTCAGGATTATATCAGTGAGCTTCTACCCTTACAGAATGTACACTTCATTCAAAGTTTTACTCAGAATGCTACATTTGCTTCCTGCCCTGGTTAAAACATTTGAATACTACACCCTACAAGAGGTTATACAGCCACAGTGAAGGGTCATAGTCAGGCACTTAATAAAAGTAGAAACTTATTACCACTCAAAGAAGAATAATGCAATCAACACACACACAGGTAAACATGCTTAATTTCCAGTAAACATCTTTGGCTGATCAGATGATGTACGATATATTTTGAAAATCTGGCGCACAGTACAGAGAAGGCTTATGAATTATTTATAGCACTTCCGTCACCTTGAGAGCTGGCAAGATTGTCAGAAACATCCACTGGTTTTTAACTATGTTACCAGCGAGCGATGGAAGCTTCCTGAAGTATTGAGATTCAAGCCATCACTAACCGGATACAGTGTAATGTAGGACACATTAAATGTTGTTTATTGCAGTTGCAAACACCCCTCTCACTCTCTTCCCTTCCCCCCCCCGCCCAAAAAAAAAATTTACAAGTATTACTTTCACAGAAATGCAACTTGCATTGCAGAATTGCTTTTAAACGAAAAAAATACCATTTGATTATGGAAGAAAAATGCCACACATTAATTACAGCAGAGTTTTGCTTTATCATTATTTTGTGAATAAGCCTTCATGTCTCCTAAGATCTGTCTGCAAAGAGTTAGGATGGGATTTAAGGTGGTTCAAATCATACTGAATGTATGATTATACAAGTGCAACATACTGAAATATTAAGCCACAACTACTGTAAGATTGCTGTTTTAATATCAGTGAACCCAGTCACTTGATGAACAGCCTTAGGACAAGAGAAATAAATCTTATGATACAAATTTAAATCTGAACCACCTACTGTCAAACTGTCCTGCTGGGATGGTTAAACATCCCTGATGGACAGATACACTTAGTTCCCACTTAGTATATCTTTCTCTCTTCCCCTCCCCTCACTCAACGTATATGCTTTTTTAAACTTTGAGGTTTGATTTTCAAATCACTCGCTGGCTAAGCAAACCTCAAAAAGTTATATTCTTAGGGGGAAAAAAGTGATTCCACCACTAACATCAACTAAAGTGCTCCTTTAACATTTAATTTTATATTCAGAAACTTTACCTGTGAACCTAGGAACAGGCTCGAAGAGCTGAATGGCCTACTCCTGTTCCTATGTCGTTTCCAACTGTATTTCATTTTAATCTACAAAAAGCTTGATGAATCTTAACTTTTTTTAATTGTAGTGTTGTCCTACAAGAAAAAAAACTTCATGGCAGAAGTTTTTTTTTAAAAAGTTGATCCTTCAGAACCCCCATGCCCCCCCTCCTCTCCCCCCCCCCCCCCCCCGAATTGAAAAGGGTCAGCCCCTTTTGGATGACTGGAGCTAGCATCCTTTTTGCACTACATGGTACTATTTAGTCAGAAGCCCTTAAGGCAAGATTTCATGAACCTCTACTTACAAACTCATAAGACTCTTGAACATCTAAAGTGATTAAAAGAATATCCACACTTTTCTCCCCATTGCTTATAGTACCACAAAACTAAGCTGCTAGTAAACCAGCACTACATTTGTATTTTTAGACTGCCATGCTAAGAATTGCACATTAAATAAGGTCCAATCCTACTTATAGTCATTAGAGAATTAAAGTGCTATACCAAGAAGGAAACATAATTTCTGGTCAGTGATAACATATTACTGACCTTTAAATTGACCACCATCACAACCTAAGTAAACACTAAACTAATCACAATGAGTACACAATGGAACTTCAATATGGTAGTTAAATAATTCAACACAAGTAGTACCACTGCTGTTGATGGGAGAAAAACATGTAGTGAAATTATTAACCAAAGGATGAATGCATTACTAAGGAATTCTGGACCCTGCCTTTTCATATTTTTGTTGAAAGCTTAAGTGTAGCTATGCTATGAGATTGAAAGGGGGTTGGAGTATAAGAGTAAGGAGGTCTTGCTGCAATTATATAGGGCTCTGGTGAGGCCACATCTAGAGTATGGTGTACAGTTTTGGTCTCCTTACCCAAGAAAGGATATATTTGCCTTAGAGGGGATGCAACTAATATTCACTAGATTGATTCTTGCAATGAGAGGGTTGTCCTATGAGGAGAGATCGAGTAGAATGGGCCTATATTCTCGAGTTTAGAATGAGAAGTGATCTCATTGAAACTTACAAAATTCTAAGAGGGCTTGACAGGGTAGATGCTGAGAGGCTGTTTCCCCTGGCTGGAATGTCTAGAACTAGGGGTCATAGTCTCATAAGAGGTCAGCCATTTAGGACCGAGATGAGGAAACATTTCTTAACTCAGGGTTGTGCGTCTTTGGAATTCTCTACCCCAGAGGGCTGTGGATGTTCAGTCATTGAGTATATTCAAGATTGAGATTTATGGACACTAAGGGAATCAAGGGATATGGGGATAGGACAGAAAAGTAGAGTTGAGGTAGAAAATCAGCTATGATCTTATTGAATGGTGGAGAAGGCTTGAGGAGCCATATGGCCTATTCCTGCACCTATTTCTTATGTTCTTATCGCTATATCGTGCCCATGTATTTATACCATCACAAAAGCACTGGGTAAAAATACATTCCAGCTTGTTTACACATCCTTAATTTACTTGCACATTTTTAAACAAGCCAATCTTCATACCTCATCAATGATGAAATTATATTGTAGAATTCAAGTCTTAAAAATGTTACCTCAAATTGTTGTCATTAGATAAATTTAAAGCACTGGCTAATGCGAGTGTCTTCATTGATGCACCAATACCACAGATTAAGACCCTATCATTTTAGGCTATTCACTGGAATTAAACAATTAAATGTTTTAATCTGGGATATATTTTAAGTATTTCTTTATAGAGTCCAGTGTTAATTCAGTAGCAAGCACACACCTAAATTAAGCTGTAATTTAAAAACAAATGAAACATCGCCTCATCACTTTACTTCAACCCCACAAACAGGAATCGTAACAAGATAACAAAACAAAGTAGTAGTGACTGAATCCTTCCTCTGAACTTTACCCAGGTGGCAGCACTTTATTAACACCTAGTCTTGTCTCGTGCTCTCTCTTCTTTCATAAAGGCAAAAGCTGAACAGGCCCAAAATGCCACATTACTGAGAATGGACTTTTTATTTATAAAATATTTCTTCAGTAAATGTATGGATGCACATGTAAATTTAAGCAGATTAATCCATGGCACTGTATGGTGTACCATGTCAAAAACAGGCTTCATTTATTGTTTACCACCTGTTCAATACATACTGAATCTGTTAATACAGGTTTACTTGAATACTTGAACGGTTAATACAGTTCTAAGTATCTTTTAAATGCTAGCCACATTTGGCTAACCATCTAACGTCCCATTTACTTAGCAAGATAAGATTATTGGACTAAAACAGTTGTTGGTATCTGCACTAAGGCCATTCAGGATCAAATGAAGCATGTGCCCAGGTACTGCAAACCACAAATCCATTGGTAATTCTTGCTTCTCACTAAATGTGACCAGAATGGTTTGGTCCAGGTAACGTTTAAATTAGACTGGGTAATGCATATTTTAAATTGCCCTATAAGCATTCCCATACTTTTCAATGGGAAGTCATCCAGGGTTGTTAAATGCTGTACTGTACCTCGGAAGTACTTCTTAAGGAGCCAAAAGCTAGGAGTTTATCCAGGAAGATATCTATGTCAACAACCCCTGTGTAAAAGCAAAACTTGGGTTTATATAGCACATAAGAATGGCGCAAAGAAGAAATTGAATGCAAATTTGAAAGCTTGCTTCACTGTGCCTCTCCAGTTGTGTTCAATTTTGACATGCCTTGCTGTTGCTGGTGTTAGCTTTGCCATACAGTTGAGGCAGCTAATGGCTTTCAGTTCAAAGACTGGCCATTTACTGCCCAATTTGCCCTCCAGAATGGTACTGAATTCCACCACACTTCCTTGTCCCAAGTTTAGCAGAACATTCTTGAACTCATTACTAGCTCTTAGTACAATATCTTTGGTTGCGTCATCTTCAATAGTCTCATTCACATTTGTACCATAAGGCATTCCCACAGTTATTTCAAATTTATAGCGACAAAATCTTTTAAGATGGCAGGTGTGCTTGGTGAGGAATTTAAGCCGACAAAGGTCTTCCTCCTCCACAGTCATGTTTTTGGGATCGCACTCAGGATATATCTCACCGTACAAGCATCTCATCCAATCACTTAAAAAGTACGGAAGCATATTTACTGCAGACTCTGCGCTGTTGTCTATCTCAGTGATACGGACATATTTGAACCTTCCAGTCCACGTGACTCTATGTCCCTCAAGATGGCCACAAAGAATCTGAACCCGAGCCATGTTAGTCTCTTTCCAGGCACGAGGCCCACAAACAAAGCTGTACTGCTGCCAAGTCAGAGTGGAATTGTACACCTTCATACCTTCCGATCTATACACGTACACCCAACAGAACATCATAATAGCGGTGAGCCAAACCAGGATGAGCTTGACAATTGAGCTCCTTGTCAGGGACTTGACTAGTCCCATCAAAGTGCCAGTCGATTTTGTCCACATGTGGAGGGCGACTGGAATAGTACACAAAATGAGGGTGACCATTATCTTGATCAAATCCATGGAAATGAACCATTTTATGAATTGGATCACAGTCATTATTGCAATAACTATAACTAGGATTGGCAGGGCAAACAGCAACAAGAAATAGCCTGCGGATGCCCGAACAAGACCCAATCCTGTGGACACCTTCAGGAGTTCAATGGCCAGTTCGCACCACATAAAGCAGACAAGGTAAGGAATCAAGTAGCAATACGTACCTTTAAAGTGCCTCAAATGTGCCATTCTGAAGAACAAGTAAAACAAGAAAAAATACAAGAGACAGGGAATGCCTATATTCAACACAAAGGTATTACCTATCGAGATAGATATAAAGGCTTGCCCAAAGAACCTTAAGTAGGACCAACTATCAGGAAGAGAGTGAACGAACCCCATTACTGAACATGCAGCCTCTGTAATAAGAGCCCTTCGCGTGTATGGCTCTGCGCATGTACTCAGACTCATGTAAGATGTTATCATGAAGAAAATTGCAATGACTGCCAGCTCTGAACAAGGAATCCAATCTTTGTCTGCTATGGGAAAGGAAAGAATCACAAAAAACACAGAGAGCATGAAGTGGATGTATGGTTCCAAATGACTCCAACTAAAGTTCACCTCAGCCTGTTCTACATCAAGATCTGGCTCAAAGCGGAGCAGCAAGTCAGTCATTGTCCTGAAATGGTCCCATGCTTTGCTATCCTGAAAGACTTTCAAAGTACAGATCACCATGGAAATGAAGGAAAGGTAAAAGATGACTAGAGGGATGATGAAGGCAAAAAAGTTGATTGTCAAGTTGCTGACGATGAAAAAAAAGATGAGGGCATTTATATGGTGGAGTGGAATAATTGTCTGTAGCCAGTGCATTCCAGCTTTGGAGGCTATCTCAATTAGGTGCTCCTTTATTTCCATTAAGGTATGAAGTGGGTATTTCAGGATCTGAGGAAGACAGAAAAAATATTTGTGTTTAGTATATTAAAAAAAAAGGAAACTTTTACATGGGTCAGGAAAAAAGCATCTCAAACTATGATTGAGTTAAAACCATCAAAAAAATAATAGGTTAGCATATAGCAAAGGCTTGCAACAAGCCAAACTAGTGTTGTTGTTGACAGATAAAAAGGTAGTAAAATACATGCAGTGTAATCAAGCCAGCAAAATGAATGAGAACTCATCAATAAGCACTGGAAACCAAGAAAAAGGGGCAATAGTTAGGAAGTGGTCACTAGAATCCACTAACAGCAGCCAGCAAGAAATCTTTGGAAGGATTCAGCTGCAGCCCCATTTGATTATTTTTTTGCGACAGAAATAGTTCAAGATTTTCAACAAGTTACAACCATTAACAGCCACTTACATGCAGCAGAATCATTTATTTATGCTCAAGTTCCCCAATCTTTGCAAGAAGAATTATTGATATAATGCTGAGATAAATACTAATGAGATTTTTTTTCCCTCTATAAACCCACAATTATGATCACTTATAAACAATTTAATGTGATTACATTCTGTAGCAAAGTCCAGGGTCCAGTAATATTAAGTTAAACATGTCAAACTATGATTTTAAGTGTGACCTATATTGATAAACCGCTGTTTGCTGCACCAGTCAGTAGAATAAACTGTTCATGCTCTTAACTATACCTTCTGCCTCAATGGCAACTCTTCAGGTGGTTTCCCTTCAAGGCCATCATCCTCTCCCTGCATTAACAAGTTAGATGGGATAATGCCCTTGGCATACTTCTTTGTGATGTCAACAAAATCATCCAACATCATGTCCTTGTTACCTGAAGTAGAAGCAACAGTTTTAGTTAACAGGAACAAAGCTGCATCATTAATGCAATTAACATGCTGCATCAATGTAGCAGAAGTCCCAAATCCTGGGGCATTTTATTTTTGTGCTCAAGATGAGGATATTAGCACTGAGTGACAGAACACGTTAACATTTCAGGCACTTTGTTTGCATTGAACACTTCCAGCTAAGTACATCAAAGTGACTTTACTCTGTTTTGCTCTGACAACATACCTTAATCCAAATTTTAAGAATTATCCCACTGCATTTTCCCACATCAGCCATCCTTTGTGGTCACAGCAACGGCCACTTTATTACCAAATTATGGGCACACTCGTGAGATACAAACTCATTCCACATAAAACCCCTACAGCCAACAAAGCTTTCTATGATCAGCGAGCACCGCGGGACATAGTCTGTCCCATTAATAATCAATAATTACTATTTAACATTTGCACACATTTTTACTTGACTAGGTCATTTGCTTTGTCTTTATGATGCTCTACTCTGGGAAGTGGGAGGCATTTGTAATATCGGTTCTAGAGTCATTGGGCTCATGCCTATTGTCACCCTATGAACCCAGGCAAAATTAGAGCCCTGGGTGAGAGGACATATTCAACCTATCAGTTTGGCCTGAATTTGAACCCAGGGGTTAATAGAACAGTGTGCTAACTTACTATGCCATCCAGTCCTCTAAATGGGTAACTTTCATCAGGCACCTAAGCTGTGCTAGTCATGTTATGCTGCCTTCACACATCAGGTGCTCGAGAATCTCAAGACCACTGCAAAGCATATGCAGGGACATAAGTACAAGATTTAAACAGAATCATTGATATTGGGGAGTTTATAGGTGGACTAATTTCCGTCTGCAGCTCAAAACAACCCTATTTGAGAACTACTGACAGTTGGTGTTATTACTATAGGGTGAATAATCCCAAGCTACATTTTCCCTTGGTTTCTCTATGCTTTCTTCTTTCTTTCTCCACTTTTCCTTCTAAACTTTGCTTTTTTGGTTTCAACTGATTTTCCTACATCTGAGAAAACTTCAAAGCAGTAACTATTCATTTGAAAACAATTGGCAATCTAGATAAAACGACAGTACATGAACCTCAGATCGCAAGTATCCTTTTTCTTTAAAAAGCTATTACATGAACTGAATGGAAAATCCATCCGTGGTGTTGATTTGATTTCCCCACCCCTGGTATTCCTAAGTGCAAGACAAATTTTTCTTGAACCAATGTGGAAAATAGGGTCAGAATGAATTTGAAATACAAACTTAAAAAAACAAAAAAAAGATTACTTTTACACTGAATATTGAACTTTAAAAAACATGTCAAAGTACGTTTTTAAGAGTGACAAAACAAAAAGCTCTGGCAGGTTTTGTCCTTACTTTGAATGCTGACCAGTCGTTCAAGTACTCGTCTCTCTTTTTGCAGCATTTTAGGGACAGGGCCCGGTTCTACCCTGCTACCTGCAGAATTAATAAAACCAATGCAAGTTAATTTGCTATCAACACATGGTCTATATATATTTTAAAAACATGCAACCTCTTCTACATTGTTGGTCTTCAAAACCATCTCGGACATGGCCCAGCTGATATCATTCCCTTTTGTCCTACCTTCAGCATTGACGTGGCTGACGTTCTCCAGGAGTTCGGAGACAGCAACCTGCTTCTTTCGGTTTGGATTAAGCTTCCAGTACATGACTAAGGTAGCCTTCCGCACAACTCGCTCAAACTCAGTCTCATCTGTGAGCTGTTTCACCTCCTGCTCGTTCTCCAATGTGATGCCTTTAGGAAAAAATAGGAATCACGTTTTCAAACATTTTAGCAACGGAAACCAACTATCTTGTATGAAAACAAGAAAAGGTTTACACACCTACATATTCTATAACATTCAAGCTTTTTAAAAAAAAATTCAGTCTTTGTCAATCAATTTCAGAATTGATTCAAGACAGGCTATAAATCTAGCATCAGCTCCCTCAAGTTACATTTACCATTTTTTCACTGTTCTCCTTTTCAGGGAGATTGGATTGCAAAAAGGGGCAAAAGGCAGGTTACAGCATACAGTATTACAAGTTATCTAAGCAAAGGCAAGAGTACGAAGATTCAGACAGCCTACATGTGATCCATTTCCTAGACAGTATTGGTAGGAGTGACCACCGCACAGTCCTCGTGGAGACGAAGTCCCGTCTTCACACTGAGGACACCATCCAACGTGTTATGTGGCACTACCACTGTGTTAAATGGGATAATTGTAAACAATTTTACAACACCAATTTATAGTCCAGCAATAAATAAAATTGCTGGACTATAACTTGGTGTTGTAAAATTGTTTACAATTGTCAACCCCAGTCCATCACCGGCATCTCCACATCATGACTTAAATGGGATAGACTCAGAACAGATCTAGCAGCTCAAAACTGGGCATCCATAAGGCGCTGTGGGCCATCAGCAGCAGAATTGTGTTCCAGCACAATCTGTAACCTCATGGCCCGGCATATTCCTCACTCTACCATTACCAACAAGCCAGGGGATCAACCCTGGTTCAATGAGGAGTGTAGAAGAGCATACCAGGAGCAGCACCAGGCATACCGAAAAACGAGGTGCCAACCTGGTGAAGCTACAACTCAGGACTACATGCATGCTAAACAGCGGAAGCAACATGCTATAGACAGAGCCAAGCGATTCCACAACCAACAGATCAGATCAAAGCTCTGCAGTCCTGCCACATCCAGTAGTGAATGGTGGAGGACAATTAAACAACTAACGGGAGGAGGAGGCTCTGTAAACATCACCATCCTCAATGATAGCGGAGTCCAGCACGTGAGTGCAAAAGACAAGGCTGAAGCGTTTGCAACCATCTTCAGCCAGAAGTGCTGAGTAGATGATCCATCTCGGCCTCCTCCCGATATCCCCACCATCACAGAAGCCAGTCTTCAGCCAATTCGATTCACTCCACGTGATATCAAGAAATGGCTGAGTGCACTGGATACAGCAAAGGCTATGGGCCCCAACAACATCCCAGCTGTAGTGCTGAAGACTTGTGCTCCAGAACTAGCTGCGCCTCTAGCCAAGCTGTTCCAGTACAGCTGCAACACTGACATCTACCAGACAATGTGGAAAATTGCCCAGGTATGTCCTGTCCACAAAAAGCAGGACAAATCCAATCCAGCCAATTACCACCCCATCAGTCTACTCTCAATCATCAAAGCGATGGAAGGTGTCGTCGACAGTGCTATCAAGCGGCACTTACTCACCAATAACCTGCTCACCGATGCTCAGTTTGGGTTCCACCAGGAGCACTCGGCTCCAGACCTCATTACAGCCTTGGTCCAAACATGGACAAAAGAGCTGAATTCCAGAGGTGAGGTGAGAGCGACTGCCCTTGACATCAAGGCAGCATTTGACAGAGTGTGGCACCAAGGAGCTCTCGTAAAATTGAAGTCAATGGGAATCAGGGGGAAAACTCTCCAGTGGCTGGAGTCATACCTAGCACAAAGGAAGATGGTAGTGGTTGTTGGAGGTCAATCATCTCAGCCCCAGGACATTGCTGCAGGAGTTCCTCAGGGCAGTGTCCTAGGCCCAACCATCTTCAGCTGCTGCATCAAAGACCTTCCCTCCATCATAAGGTCAGAAATGGGGATGTTCGCTGATGATTGCACAGTGTTCAGTTCCATTTGCAATCCCACAAATAATGAAGCAGTCCGAGCCCGCATGCAGCAAGACCTGGACAGCATCCAGGCTTGGGCTCATAAGTGGCAAGTAACATTCGCACCAGACAAGTGCCAGGCAATGACCATCTCCAACAAGAGAGTGTCTAACCACCTCCCCTTGACATTCAACGGCATCACCATCGCCGAATCCCCCACCATCAACATCCTGGGGGTCACCATTGATCAGAAACTTAACTGGACCAGCCACAAATACTGTGGCTACAAGATCAGGTCAGAGGCTGGGTATTCTGCGGTGAGTGACTCACCTCCTGACTCCCCAAAGTCTTTTCACTATCTACAAGGCACAAGTCAGGAGTGTGATGGAATACTCTCCACTTGCCTGGATGAGTGCATCTCCAACAACACTCAAGAAGCTCGACACCATCCAGGACAAAGCAGCCCACTTGATTGGCACCCCATCCACCACCCTAAACATTCACTCCCTTCACCACCGGCGCACTGTTGCTGCAATGTGTACCATCCACAGGATGCACTGCAGCAACTCGCCAAGGCTTCTTCGACAGCACCTCCCTATCCCGCGACCTCTACCACCTAGAAGGACAAGAGCAGCAGGCACATGGGAACAACACCACCTGCACGTTCCCCTCCAAGTCACACACCATCCCGACTTGGAAATATATCGCTGTTCCTTCATCGTCGCTGGGTCAAAATCCTGGAACACCCTTCCTAACAGCACTGTGGGAGAACCTTCAAGAAGGCAGCTCACCACCACCTTCTCGAGGGCAATTAGAGATGGGCAATAAATGCTGGCCTCGCCAGCGACACCCACATCCCATGAACGAAAATAAAAAAAATGTCTGGATAGCAACTGATCAGACTAAGACTCATTCCTAAAAGAAGGTGAATTCTGGTACTAAGTATTTCATGGAATCCAAGTGCACTGACACTGCATTCATAGAATATTAATAGATGAGCATTTATTAAAAAGAGAGGTTTTAAAATATTTTCCAGCTTTATAAATAAAAGAGCTGAATTGTAACAGTCACCCAATGCTGATCAGAAGTGTATCTTAGCATTGCAGCCAGTCAGAGTAACAGCTCCCTGATCCCAGCCAAATCAGGCTGTCAGGAGATGTTTGAAGTCAAAGCCAGGTAGATTTCGTAGAAAAGGAACAATGGAACAGGAGTAGACCATTTGGCCCATCAAGCCTGCTCTACCATCATCTTAGCCATGGTAGCTTCCTCTTTCAATCCCAAATGCCTGTGCTCTCTCCTCATCCCTCAATACCCACATTAAGTATGTCATCCTTTTCCCCTCTTTCCTATAGGGGGGCGGGGATGGGAAACGGTTTATCTTAATTGCACATTTCTCTGCCAGTGTGCTTGCTGAGCTATATAGCAAGGCATAGTGTTTCTGGGGGTGGGGATTAGAAGAGCATAAGAAGAAAATTGTGAAAGGCAAAAGGCTTCACTGTCCATTAAAGCTCACCTCTCTATTACCCTAATTCTTTCATTTTAGCATCCAATTGAATTTTGAACTTTTTTTTTTCATCTCTACTACCCTGCCTGGGAAAACTTTACTCTGAGTAGGGTAGTTCTTCCTGACACTAGCTTTAAATCTACTTTTTGCCTCTATAACAGTGACTACACTTCAAAGCAGTTCATTGTAAGGGAAGCACTTTGGGCCATTTCTGACACGTGTTAAGTCAATATATAAATGCAAGGTCTTTATTGTCACTAATTTATCTTGCGTTCATGGCTTATACTATTCCATACCATTTAGCATTTTAGATACTTTGGTGAGATCCCTCCTTAATTGATTTCTTTCGAGAATGCAGCGCCTGAGCTGATCCGATCTTTACTCGTAGCACATCCCCATTACATAGAATCCACAGCACAGAAACAGGCCATTTGGCCCAGCTGGTGTTTATGCTCCATGAGAGCCTCCTCCCTCCCCTCTTCATCTAACCCTATCAGCATATCCCTCTCTTCCTTTCTCCCTCGTTTGCTTATCTGGCTTCCCCTTAAACACATCTATGCTAGTCGCCTCAACGACTCCTTGTGGTAGTGCGTTCCACGTTCTTACCACCCTTTGGGTAAAGAAGTTTCTCCTGAATTCCCTACTGGAATTATTAGTGACTATCTTATATTTATGACCTTTAGTTTTGGACTCTCCTACAAGTGGAAACATTTTCCCTACGTCTACCCTATCAAACCCTTTCATAATCTTAAAGACCTTTAGTAGGTCACCCCTCAGCTTTCTCTTTTATAGAGAAAAGAGCCCCAGCCTATTCAGCCTTTCCTGATAAGTATATCCTCTTGGTTCTGGTATCATCCTTGTGAATCTTTTTTTGCACCTTCTCCAGTGCTTCTTAATCCTTTAAATAATATGGAGACCAGATTACATTCAGTTTTGTTGCCGCCTTTGGACCATTTTCAATACATGCATATATTTTTTGTGGCATCACGCCCAGAATTGAACACAGTATGCAAAGTGTGGTCTGAGTAGGTAGTCAATATTTTGGTGTGCGTAGCTTTGGTAGACTTTATGCTCCTGTAGTTTTGGCCATGCATCCAATCATTCAATGAGCTTTCAATTTTTTTAAAAATCGCTGCACCACGTTATCCAGATATTGAAAATGGTAAGTTTCCATTACTCCCACATCCCATTCCAAGTCTTTCTATGCTGACTACAAAGAAACTTACCTTTCCTTTCTGCAAGGCAGCCTCTAAGAAGATTTGCTGCTTCTCTTTTGCCCTGTTTGGCAGCTTGGATCAACCAGTCTACAGCTGTACAGTTGTTCAGTTCTTCGTCCTTCTCCTCAGCTAGCTTCAGGTAATATTTACCAACCTGGTGGTAACAGGGAAATAAGCCCATTATGTTTCCTTTAAATCTGAAGTTCATAGCAATGCTGGTTTAAGAGACACGAGGGTGTACGTACACAAATCTTTGAAGGTGGCAGGACATGTTGAGAAGACTTTTAAAAAAGCTGTTAAAAAAGCATACAGGATCCTTGGCTTTATAAACAGATGTGGAGATGCCGGTGATGGACTGGGGTTGACAATTGTAAACAATTTCACAACACCAAGTTATAGTCCAACAAATTTATTTTAAATTCCACAAGCTTTCGGAGGCTTCCTCCTTCCTCAGGTGAACGGTGTGGAAATGGGCAGTAATCACCAGGCATTGTTCTGTGATTTTCAAATGCGAAGGATTCGAAGATTTCATTTCCACACCGTTCACCTGAGGAAGGAGGAAGCCTCCGAAAGCTTGTGGAATTTAAAATAAATTTGTTGGACTATAACTTGGTGTTGTGAAATTGTTTACAATTTATAAACAGAGGCAGAGTACAAAAGCAAGGAAGTTATACTAAACCTTTATAAAATCACTGGTTAGGCCCCAGCTGGAGTATTATGTCCAATTCTGGCCTCCACAGTTTAGGAAGGATGTCAAAGCCTTAGAGAGGGTGCAGAGGAGATTTACTAGAATGGTACCAAGGATGCTGGACTTCAGTTATGTGGCAAGATTAGAGAAGCTGGGGTTGTTCTCCTTAGAGCAGAGAAGGTTAAAGGGAGATTTAATAGAAGTGTTCAAAATCATGACAGGTTTTGTTGGAGTAAATAAGGAGAAACTGTTTCCAGTGGCAGAAGGTTCAATAACCAGAGGACACAGATTTGAGGTAATTGGCAAAAGAACCAGAGGCGAGATGAGGAGAATTTTTTTTATGCAGCGAGTTATGATCTGGAATGCACTGCCTTAAAAGGTGGTGGAAGCAGATTCAATAATAACTTTCAAAAGGGAATTGGACAAATGCATGAAGGGGAAAAATTTGCAGAGCTATCGGGAAAGAGCAGGGAAGTGAGACTAATTGGATAGGACTTTCAAAGAGCCGGCACAAGCACGATGGGCCAAAGGACGACCTCCTGTGCTGCATCAATCCACGATTCTACTATACAGATACATTTCTGGAGCAACGAGAGTAGGGAGCACTGACTTTACTTCCCACCTATGGCTTGTGCATGTCAAGGTATAGTAGTAGTATTCCATGCACCTGTGCTCAATCATTTACTGCATAATGCAGTCTACTTTCCACTGATTAAGAACAGTGAACAGGAGAGTCGGCATACTTCAAACATTAGAAACTGAATAGCAGTACAGTGGGCTGCCCCAATTGTAAAAAGAAAGCCAGTTAAACAGTGCAAGAACAACCCAAGACCACCAGTTGAAGACTGCCTCGGTTGAGGTGATAGAGTGCACTCAGTTTAAAGTGGATGTGATGTGTCCGAGTTGTCTGGCAGAACCTATGGCACGTTTTTAGGCTTGTTGTACCTATGGAATCAAGCCCCGTTAGGGCGAGGGAGAACTTCAATTTTATTTAGACATGTTTTCCTATAAGCCAGCCCTTGGATTATTTATTCTGAATAGTAACGCATTACTCTAATGTATCTATACAGCCATGCATGTTTTGAACTGGCATAAGACCTACCCCTCCATTCAATCCAGCAGAAAGATCTACATAGGGATAAATCTTCACTAAACCAAATATCGAAAACAGCACGGCAATCTAGAAACATCTTAGTAAGCAGGTCTGTGTATAATATGACACTGCACTGTAGTAGTCATCTGCTTCCTGCAGGGCAAGGCTCCCTAATGAGTTTTATAGCTGCTTGTTGTGTAATAGGAGGCAATGTGCAGGGCAAGGCTCCCTAAGGAGTTTTACAGCTGCTTGCTGCATAATAGTGCTATAATGCACATTGCTTGCTAAGGCTAAAATAAAGACATCAAATAGGATAATCATTCACAATCACAGCGCAGTGAATGGGGTCTTAAAACACTTTAAAAACTTGTAAGAGAAAAAAAGTCACCCCCCCCCTCCCCCCATTATTATTCTCAAAAGCAAAAAAAGGTTATATTACTTTCCAAAGTCACATCTCAAAAACAAATATCTTGGAAGTATGAAGGTATGAATGCGTCCGAAATAGACACAAGCTTGGGAAACTATCATTTTTTAAAATGACTGAAGAAGGTTTTAGCCTTGGGGAGAAGACAAGGAAAGTTTTTTTTTTAAAAAAAAGTCGACATCAGTACCCCTTTTACCTATCATTCAGAATTGAGGTCAACTTTGATGTCACTAGTTTGGAAGAGTTACTGAGCCCTGTAATACAAGGCAGATAAATTAGCATAGGCACAGGTGAAGCTGAAGCACCTTGAGCTAATATTGACTGATCTGAATTCAACTCCCTTATGCCATCAGAATCATTAAATCCTCCAAATCAAAATCCCCAATAACATCTGGATTTACTGTTAAAGCAACATTGTTTTAAAAAGTTGTCCGAGTTAATCCTATTTTTTAATAATGGTTTGATTCTAAAATGGATCCCGGTGGAAAGATGTATTTTTTTAAATTACTCATCACTAATGGAGATTTTAAAAGAGACTTGCATTAAATAGTGCCTTTTACGACCTCAGGACATTCCAAAACACTTTACAGCCAATGAAGTACTTTTGAAATGTAGGGCCCGATTTTACCAGGGGTGTGGGTTCTCGGCGGGTAGGCCTGCGGGCGCGTTCAAAACACGCCCGGTGAAATCAGTGTGTTGCCCGCGCGATCGCAGCAGGCAACACACTAATTGGAGCCACTTACCTGCTCCTCCGGGTTCCCCGCTGCTGATCTGCGCGTCGGGCGGGCTGCGCATGCGCAGTAAGATCTGTCAGCTGGAGGCGCTCTATTTAAAGGGGCAGTCCTCCACTGACAGATGCTGTCACAAACAGTAAAAATTACAGCATGGAGCAGCTCAGGGGGAAGGCTGCTCCCAGTTTAATGATGCCTCACCCCAGGTATCATTAGATGGGGTGAGGGAGGACAGAGATCTTCCCCCCAGCGGCCGGGAGGAAGCGGCCTGCCTCTGCCACCAAGGCCTGGCCCGAGGTGGCAGAGGGGGTCAGCTGCGCCACCAACATATCGCCCACCTGCATACAGTGCAGGAGGCGCACCAATGACCTCAGTAGTTCAGCCACAGTGAGAACACGTAGTCTTTCCCCTACACTCCGCCTGCCACAACACTGCCCCCACCCCACATCTCCTTCGGCACTGCCAACATTACTCTGTCACATCACCCCTCATACCCACTCAAACCTCATCCTCATCTTACCTGCACTTACTCACCTCGCGAGTACTCACCCCGTCACTACCACGCAACCCAATCCTCATACAATGTCATGGCTCTATCCCATACTCACCCTCTCGTGTATCTCTCTCACGGCCAGCCTCACTCAACCTGCCACCACCTGTGCTGCAGCCACAGGGCATGCATCACATATGTGCAGTAGGCAGCGTAAGGCAAACGTGCCGTGAGCATGAAGGGGATGCACAAGGGTGTTTGAGGGTTTGTCATGGTTCGTACTTCTATTGAATTAAATAACTCACATCACACATTATATTGGCTCCACTAGTGCCATGTCTTCGCGAATCCTGTCCGGTTTGTGCAATAATGCCCGCTCCTGGGTATCCCCATGAGGACCCACCACTGATGCCACCCAGTGTGTCACTGCAGAGTGGGTGTAGGTGTATTTGCAGGGCTTATCTGCGCAGACGACTGAGACACACCGGGGCCTCCTCCAGCGGCACCCCTCTCTGTAGTGCCATGTTGTGCAGGGCACAACAGACAACTATAATTCGTCCCACTCAGAGTGGCGTGTATTGGAGCGCTCCCCCGGAACGATCAAGGCACCTGAAGCGGATCTTGAGCAGCCCTATGGCCTGCTCAATTGTAGACCTGGTAGCAATGTGGCTGTCATTATATCGACGAGGCGGCTCGGTGATGGGGTTCCTCAGAGGTGTCATAAGCCACGTGTGCAGGGGATATCCCTTGTCGCCGAGGAGCCAGCCGTTGCCGGTGTTGGGTGCGTGGAAGAGGGGCGGGACGGTGGACTCCCTGAGGACGAAGGCATCGTGGCAGCTGCCAGGGTATCTGGCGCACACGTGTAGGAATCTCTGGCGGTGGTCACAAATGAGCTGGGCGTTCATGGAGTGATACCCCTTCCTGTTGATGAACAGCCCTGGCTCATGTGGAGGTGCCCGTATTGCTATGTGGGTGCAATCGATTACACCCTGCACCCGTGGGAAGCCAGCCACATCATGGAATCCAACCACCCTCTCCGTCTGGCTGCGCTCATCCATGGCGACGTTGATGTAGGTCGAGGCCCTGTGGAACAGCCCATCGGTGACCTGCCTTATGCACTTGTGTGCAGACGACAGAGACCCCGGTGATGTCCCCCGTGGCACCCTGGAAGGATCCGGAGACAAAGAAGTTGAGGGCAGTGGTGACTTTGACGGCGACGGGTAAGAAGATGCTGCTTGGTCCATCCGGGAGCAGCTCGTCATTGAGGAGGCTGCAGATGTCGGCGACGACCTGGCGAGTGACTCTGAGCCTACGTACGCACTGCTGCTCAGAGAGGTCCATGAAGCTGAGCCTCGGTCTGTGGACCGTGTGCGGAGGGTAGTGCCTCCTGCGACGCATCTCTCTCTGCGGTTGCCCTCCATCCTGCTGTGCAGGTGGATGTGCCACATCACCGTGTTGTGGGGATGTACGTCTCTGAGGCGGACGGCGTGGACTGCGAGGCTGCTGAGGCTGGTCATGCTGTTCGTCCTCCGAGGATGTCAACGCAGCACCCATCTGGCAGGTGTAGGTCTGCGGGGTTGTGCACGGTAGAAA
This sequence comes from Heptranchias perlo, assembly GCF_035084215.1. NCBI lineage: Eukaryota > Metazoa > Chordata > Chondrichthyes > Hexanchiformes > Hexanchidae > Heptranchias > Heptranchias perlo. The sequence goes on from NC_090325.1 coordinate 180,750,524, forward strand.
AGTGTTTCCTCGCACAGGGGTTGCACTTCCACGCCGGTGAATCTTCTTGCTTGGAGGAGGGTGGTGGAGGGCAGGCGTTGCCCAATGTTACGGAGTGTCCTCCTGCGTTAGGGAAGGCTCTCCCCACCTGTGGAATGCACCTTGGCAGCTGCCACAGGCTGCGGCTGCAACACGTCCGTTTGGAGTGAGACTGTTTCCCCCAGTTGAAGGTAAAATCCCACACTTCCTAATAAGACAGCTGCATCAGGTAATTTAATGACCTGAACAAGCAAAGTAAATACACTCAAGTGGTATCCCGCTGGCTTTAATTGCCTGCGGGATTCCCACCAGCGGGGGCTGCGCACGCACCCCCGCACGTCAGCGCGGAACCCGGAAGTGGGCGGGATTGAGGCGCGATCCGGTCACGCGCCTGGATATCGGGATTTTCGAGGCCACCCCGCCGAGAACGCACCGGAAACCCGGTGCTAAAATCGGGCCTGTAGTCACTGTTGTAAAGTAAGAAATGCGGCAGCCAATTTGCACACAGCAAGGTCCCATAAACAGCAATGTGATAATGACCAGATAATCTGTTTTAGTGATGTTGGTTGAAGGATAAATATCAGTCAGGACACCAGAGACAATCCCCCTGCTCTTCTTCGAATAATGCCGTTGGATCTTTCATGTCCACCTGGCAGGGCAGGCGGGGCCTCGGTTTAACGTCTCATCTGAAAGATGGCACCTACAACAATGCAGCACTCCCTCAGTACTGCACTGAAATGTCAGCCTAGATTTTGTGCTCAAGTCTCTGGAGTGGGTCTTGAACACATAACCTTCTGACTCAGAGGCAAATAGGAGAGATTAATAAATATGATTGAGGGGTTCAGGTATCATAAACCATAACCAAAACCTGAATCTGTACTTGAACCCAAAGCTAGTTATAATCTTCAACAAATCACTCAAGGGTACTTTATATAGGACTGGAGAAAATATATTGGAAAGAACTTCATTCAAAGGATACAGACCATACCAAAAGTAGATGAATCTAATCATCTTCCTTATTCATTCATCCATGACCAGGCCTATAACTGATTTGGATCCTGCAACAGGGTTTGAAGATTTATACCGAATCCTCATTCAAGAATTTCTCAGAGCTAAGATGAAAGCTTTGTACCTTACTGTAGTCTTGCCATCCTGCAGTTTTACTCTCCAGAAAAAAAGTCAAAACCAATTTGATGTTTAAAGCCTCTAGAATAAGTAGCCACACCACAAATAGCAACCTAACTGCTTGCTAATAGTACTACTAAAGGACAGCCTAAACCCTCATGTTCGTGTCAGAAGGTGTAAGCACCAGCAGACACCCTAACAAGGATGCCAGGTGGAAGCACCCATGAAGTTGCGCAAAACTGTAGTTCCAACCTCCCCTCAGAGGACCTTAAAGATGCTTCTGTGCTGTAACCATCTTGACACCTGCTGCTTGGCCCAGAGCTTTACCATTATCAGGTGATGCATCCTCAATGTTTTCACCAATTTAACAAGAAAGTATGGATATTGATCCTTAGGTCACCTGCAATGGCCTCCCCCGCACCAATCAGGCTAACCTCTCTAGCCAGTTATCTAGTTTGTAAAATACAGTCTTTGGCATTATGCCTGCCACGTTGCATAAGAATTGAAATTACATAAACAATGGAACAGTTAGGAAAACAAATGACATGCTCCCAACATTATCTTTAGTGGTAAAGCAAAGATAGAAGTGAGTAACACGTGTGTTAAAACTTGAAGACTAGTGGAAACATTAACTGAAAAACAGGGGGAAAAAGCACTCAGCACTGGAGCTACTCCAGTATGAAATCTAAAACAGATTTTACTGGAGGACGATGCTTAAAAAAATAGGCAGTAACAGAACCAACATTCAGAGAATTTTAAAAAAGAACTTGAAGTTTTTTCTAAGAAAGGACAAAACACACCTGCCAATGATTTGAGGGGCGGGAGGGAGAAAGAGAACGAGGATCGGTCTCTGAACTGTGTATATCCGCAGAGTGGAAAATGGGTTAAGGCTTCCACAATCAAAGCTCTTAAAAAAAAATGCGTGATCCTGAGCTGTTGTTTTCTCCCAATTTCATGGTGTATGTAAAATATATGGAGGATAACTGCATGAGTAAGAATGAGTTTATATAACACATTACCGTTTGGACCATTCAATGTTTACAGCAAATTTTAATTCTACCTCAGTCTGTGCCTTTGCGTCACCATCTCTGGCTTTTTGTTTTTGTCCTTCGATTGATATTTCTTGTTCCTCATTCAACGCTTCTATTGAAAAATTAAAACATACCAAGGAAACCATTAGTTACAAAAATAATCTTTTCTTGCTTCAACATTAAGTCTTGCTTTAAAACATTAAGTCTAACATGATACAAATTTTACTAGATTGTGTTTGGCTGATGTGAGGCTCCCAAAAACAAATACAACAAAACAGTCACAGAACATATTTATGCCACGCTGCAAAGCAACACATGAATTACAGAGTTAGGAAAACAAATGACATACCCAAGAAATAACTGCCAAATAATATGGCATTTGAAAAATAGCAGATTTAATTTCTGAGATACATTTTACATTTTCTCCCCTTGCCCTTCTAAAGGCTATAGTTCAAGCTGCAATCCAGATACACACCCTCTGGAAGCACTTCACTACCTCACTCAAATGGCTTTCCTCTACGTGCAAGTCAGAACAGCGACAGTTGTCAGGCCAACTGACTTGAGGCATCATAACCTAACACATCCTGCAACTCATAATTATGCACTTCCCCAATCTGAAAATAGCATATATTTGACTTACTTATTCCTTTCTCTCACCTCTGGCTTTCAACTTCTCTCCTCTCTTTTGTCAATACTACAGCTATTGCTGTCCTGAAGTTGTTCATCTCAAACTCCAAATACACTTCCCGTGTTAAAATTAAGGCTGATTACGCCATTTTCTATTCAAACTTCTTACCTCCCTCCATTTTCCCTTTTTCCTATAATCTGCAGGCATTTCAAACAAGCTTGGCATCACCTAATTACTGCTTCTTAATTTACATCATCATCTATCCTACTCTCAACCTTGCTGACATCCTTCATCATAGGTATTGGCCTTCACCCAAATTTCTAAAATGTAATTAAATATTTCAGACCAGTACTTTAGTCTATAGCAGTTTAAACCAAACTCCCCTTCCTCTTATTTCCTCCTTCTCACGAGCAGAATGTTTCAGTACGAAACAAGTTAAATCCAAAATTATCTAGGTTGATGTATTGTAAAAAGAGTGCAATGGATTTTGATATTTTCTATTGAAAAAAACCCCAAAAACATTCCCCATGGCTAATTTCCTAAAATGGCTCAGTATTGACTAAAGTGACAGACACATTCAAGAGCAAATTTGAAAACATTTTTTTGTCATTTCCAGGGGCAGTAGTCAATGGCCCTCTTGATCTCAGCTTAGCGGCCGTAGCTGGTTTCATCAGGAGTGGTCATCTGTGACTGCTGAGAGACAGAGAAGAAGGACAAAGCTGACTGAGGCGGAACTGTTTTTTTTGCATGCAAGCAGGGGCAGTGGATATCAAAAACCACAACTTCTAGTGTTTCAACTTCTCTACCGCATATTTCATCACATCTTGGGTCTTGAAAGTACAACATAATGTTCACAAGTGAAATTTGCCAATATATTGTGGTTATTAAAGGCAACATCAATTTAATTTTAAAAATCTATCATCTTGTCTTCAATATTTAGAATTTTAGCGAAAACTAATTATTTCCTTTTGCATAAATCACTACACTTCACATAACTATGTTCCATTGACAGTCAATTGAAGACTGGCTATTCAAATTGAGCAGTATTACATTTCTCAGGCTGAAGCCAGTTTTTTCATCATTCATGTTACTTAACTTGTCAAGTGAGACATTCTTTACATTGCAATGTTTATTGTGATTATTGTATCTAAAAGCCTAAAAATTTGAACAGGATTACATTATGGAGTCGAGATAACTACAGAAAGACTGTCAAATTTTAGGGGAAAGGGAGAATTAAAAGAAACTTTCAACGAATTTTCATTCACAAATAATTGTTTAGGCCAGGAAAACATTTAAATGATGCATTCAATATTTTAAATAGGTCATTTTGAAGAAACTATATCAAAGAATGCATTAAGTTCCCATTAAATATAAAATTTTCTGGAATGGAGTTATGAGAATGACTACAAAATACTAAATACAGAAATTTCCCTACAAAATAAGGAAATATGTCACTCTCAATGTGATCCTACAAAAAAAAACTAAGTTATCTAACGCACTTTACAGTGACTAATTAATGCACATAGCCCTGTACAACATGCATCAACTTCAGGCTGTCTCCACATATTACAGTTCAACATAAACACATTTTACCATACTACATTGGTACTTGAATTAGGCGATAATCAGGCCCACTGTTGAACAGTGAGTCAAATAAATTAAATTCAGTCTTCACTACTCAGGATTCCAGAATTTTCAACAATTTGGAGATCACAATCCCATCCATTTTTCTGTGATAACTGGAAGTTAGTAGTCTTGGCAATAATAAGAGTTACGTGGGAGGTTTACATCACTGACCTGTCATGAGGCAAAGCCAGATGCTAAAACAATTACTAGTATAGTAAATATCTTAATCATGTGCCCCCCGTGCTCATTGTCACTAGGCTTTTGCATAATGATTCACACTGATCTAGCGCATTCTGAATTTCTTCATGGCTGCTTATATAAAATGTTAATGGGGCTACCAGCCCTCCTGGATTATCCTAGAGTTTCTGGGAATTAAAGTTATAATCTCCTGGATACTGCTGCCAGCAACCCAGGAGAAGTCGTAGAGGCATTAAAAACAAAATCGGTTCTGGGAAAGAAGGCTGTTTGACTGACAGTCAAGATGCATCCAATTGGGTAACTAAGAGTCTGTTCGCTTTCCAATTAGCGAGGGAAGGCGGTGTGCCACGAGAATGGACGTGACAGGCATCCAATGGTGGGAACGTGGGGGTGGAGCGGTTGGAGGCTGGAAATCATGTGATGAAACCTCCTGGAACACATGCAACCTGAGTTGGCAACCCTAGTTAATAATCACTGGTCATATAACTACAAGTTGAAACGTGGAGCACATCTAGGATTTCAATTTCAACTGAGTATGGGGGGAGGAGCTATGAGGGGTGGTTAACAACACTGTTATAGTTGATTACCGTTATTTAGTAAGTAATTTTAATCATACATATATTTTTCAGGTCCTTATCCAACGACATAATAAAAGAACATTGGCTCTATAAACAATTTACAGTGTTAAATGCAAAAGATGGGAGGTAGAAAGAAAAAGTGTCAGAGCAATTTTAAATATTTCACTAGTAATAATCTATAAATAGATTAAGAACAATCTGTACAACAAACTGGGAGTCAGACTAATAAAAGACACAAGTGAAGGTCCCATTGTTTTTGAATAGGAGAAAGTGATGACCTTTGGCAATGAAAAATTTCAGGCGATTTACTGAAACAGATGACTCAACTGCCTAACTCATCAAATGGCTCCTTCAATACCTGTTGAGCTAACGATGTCAGAAAAACACGCTGTCCATGCTTCACATCTGTCAAAGGATAGCTCTTAAAAAGCTATATATTACACCTGTCTTACAGTCTTAGTTAGACATGTGCATCACCAGCACAATTATAACTGCGAAGCAGCTTTCAAAAGATCGGTAAGTGCAATCTTTTGGCCACAGACGGCTTTGTTCGTTTGAACTGATGACTCCACGAGAACATGAATACCACCTTCAAAAATTTGTAGTAAAACAGAACCAAATTGCAGTCTCATTCTCTTGCATTAAAAACACAGTCTGTAAAGAGGCGAGCAGTCAAGCAGCTTCAGCATTCTTCATATAAGGAATAGCTCAGATTTTACTGTACAAATTGGGTATGTTTAATAGCCAGTGAGTCATGTGGCTGGAATCCCCACATAACCTGAACAGAAACAAGTGCTGTGAAACCAAGCAACAGTTTAGACTGTGCACTGACAAGAGAGAACTAGAATTGCAATCTCTCCTCTCTCTCCCCAGAACTTTGAAGAGCTTCGGGGAATTAGCGAAAAAGATCCAAACAGGCAAGATTAGAAAGCAGGTGTATACGGCGAGGATGCTAAGTGAGCAGGCTTATTAGTAGAATTGTAAGGTTTGAGTAGGATATGAGGCCAGGCCCTTAACCCCACCCTTCTTGCAAAACATCTTGTTCTGGTCAACTTTGACCCCCACTTCTTTTGCTCTGCCCCCTTCCTCTCCTACTCTAAACTGTAACTCAACAGAAAACACTACTACCATGCTGATGAGTGCATCAAACCCACTGGTATTCAAACATAGATACAAGTTGGCAATGAAGACTTTTACTTAGCTCCAACAGCCCAGGTCACTCAAAGCCAATTACAATGATGAAAAAAAATGTTCATTGCCATAGTGTCTTTCACATCTTCAGAACATCCCGAAGCTCCTCACAGCCAATTACTTTTGAAATATATTCAGTGTTGTTTTGTGGGAAAATGCGGCAGCACTATTTAGGCACAGCAAGATCCCAAAGCGAAGGGGTGTTTCTTGCTGTGCAAATTTGAAAAATTAATGGCAAGGCAGAAAAAAATTCAAGTTAACTCCAAACCTTTTCAATTTCTGTTCTTAGCCACCACGAGCAAGGCTCAAGGCTGCTCCTGGCATAGTAATAGGCACTAAATAAAAGATTTGACAATGCAGTGCCAGTCCATAATGTTATCTTCAAAGTGAGGGATGGGAATCAAAAGAACTATTACAATGTTGATGTTGCTAAGCCTTTCTGCTATTCCTCTACCCACTCCCACCTTTGGAGTAATTTGAAAGGTGTTCCAGTTTTTTTTGGTTTTGGACCATTTTATTCATGTGTCGTAGCAAAAAACAATGTTCAAGTAAAACAATGGTTCTATTAGTAATTGGGGAGGTGAGACCTATAGCAGATTTCCATAAATGGATCATTAACTGACCACAATCTACAGACTACTATTTCTACTAATTATTTTCTATTTATGCAAAGATGTATGCACTATACATACACAAAAAAGCACTACATAGATAAAGTACTAGACGTTTGTTTCATAAGCATATAAGTCCCAACATATGCAAATGCTGTAACAGGAAGTCACTATTCTGAGGTCTGCACCCTTGGTGTGGGCTTGGCTTTTCTTATTTCAGGCATGTTTCCAGCATTCACTGTTTTAATTTCAGAATACTGTATTTGCAGCATTTTTTTGCCCCTTTTGTGTGTGCCTCTCTCACAATGTCTTTGCATAGAATGTATAGCACAGAAATAGGCCATTCGGCCCAACTGGTCCACATTGGTGTTTATGCTCCACATGAGCCTCCTCCCACCCCTCTTCATCTAACCCTATCAACATAGCCTTCGATTCCTTTCGCCCTTGTGTGTTTACCTAGCCTTCCCTTAAATGCATCTATGCAATTTGCCTCAACTATTCCACATTCTAACCACACGCTGGGTAAAGAAATTTCCCTTACTGGATTTATTGGTGCCTATTTTATATTTATGTCCCCTAGTTTTGGAATCTCCAACAAGTGGAAATATTTTCTCTACGTCTACCATATCAAACCCTTTCATAGTCTGGGGGTCACCACTGACAAGAAATTTAACTGGACCAACCACATAAATACTGTGGCTACAAGAGCAGGTCAGAGGCTGGGTATTCTGCAGCGAGTGACTCACCTCTTGACTCCCCAAAGCCTTTCCACCATCTACAAGGCACAAACGAGAAATGTGATAGAATACTCTTCACTTGCCTGGATGAGTGCAGCTCCAACAACACAAGTTCAACACCATCCAGCACAAAGTAGCCTAACTGATTGGCAACCCATTCACCAGCGTAAACATTCACTCCCTCCACCACCGGTGCACTGTGGCTGCAGTATGTATCATCTACAAAATGCACTGCAGCAACTCGACAAGGCTTCTTCAACAGCACCTCCCAAACCCACGACTTCTACCACCTAGAAGGACAAGGGCAGCAGGCGCATGGGAACACCACCACCTGCACATTCCCCTCCAAGTCACACACCATCCCAACTTGGAAATATATCGCCGTTCCTTGATCGTTGCTGAGTCAAAATCCTGGAACTCCCTACCTAACAGCACTGTGGGAGAACCTTCACCACACGGACTGCAGCGGTTCAACAAGGTGGCTCACCACCACCTTCTCAAGGGCAATTAGGGATGGGCAATAAATGCTGGCCTTGCCAGCGACACCCACATCCCAAGAATGAATTTAAAAAAACAGGGCGGGAAAGTGGAGCGAGGTAGATGATCAGCCATGATCTTATTGACTGGTGGAGAGGGGCCATACAGCCTACTCCTGCTGCCTTTTTATGTCTGTAAACCTATCCGCATAACCTTCTATTCCTTTCTCCCTCATGTACATATCTCGTTGCCCCTTAAATGCATCTATGCTATTCACCTCAACTACCCCTTGTGGTAACGAGTTCCACATTCTAGGTAAAAATGTTTCTCCTGAATGCCTTATTAGTGACCATCTTATATGTACACCCCACCCAAGTAGAAACATCTTCTCTACATCTACCCTATAAAACTGTTCCATAATCTTAAAGACCTCCATCAGGTCACCCTTCAGCCATCTCAGAGTCCCCGCCCGTGATTTTCCACCTGCTAAAATATACGGACAGAAAATCGTAGCTGTCCGCCTGCAATGCCCTCCCCACTGGGAGCACATTGAATCTCTCGATTGCCTCATTATGATCTTTAATATCATCTATCAGTTCCTTTTTTCCTAATAAACGATTGGAATAACTGATGTCCCTCTATTTTTTTATGCCCAACATTAATTATGAGCTCTCTTGTCTTCCATTCGGGTAAAGAGTCCATACTTGGGATGCTAATCTGTATTTTCTCTTTACAGATGATCTATTGTGCATTTTTACTGTTTTCAATGTCTCTGTTTTCATACAGGATCATTTCTGGAACAACTCAGCTCCAGCTTGCTTTGAAAATTCTGCTGTGTTTAGTTTGCACGGTCCTTCCTTACTTTTCAATTAAGAATTCACAAATGATTAATGACAAGCTTGATCAAAACAAAGAACAATTAGATCAACGGTATCGTTACTTGTAAAACCACTTATGTAATTCATTTGTACCAGACAGAAATTATATTTAATGGCAAACGGTGCAGGTGATCTGCATAAAGCATAATTTAAAATGTATACATGCAGTACATACTGAATGCACATTGTCCTCAATAAAATAAAAAGGTAAATAATTTAACGCATCGTCCTGACAAGAAAGGGAGACAGTTCTACCTCCACAAACAATACAACAATTTGCCAAACTTCTTTTCCATGATTAAAAAGTACATCTTTAAAATAATCCGACTGTTGTGCGGTGCACAGACCATTAGCTGACATATGGTATTTGCCACACGCACGACTTTCACAGTTGCCTCTGTGACCTGGACTATTACCAACGACAGATTTGCCCTGGTGTTTTGCGGCTGCCCAACTGTTGGTTTTAGCGGTTACCGTCCGGACACACCGAGTACATACTGACCGTCCTCTGCCGCCGCATTGGTGGGGGGTGCAGCCTGCGGCTCGTCCTTGTGCGCGTCTCCACCGGCTGCAGCGTTTAACTGCGACTTGCCCGGTTGCGGGGCCGGGAGCTGCTCCGACTCCATCTCCTCCTCCGCCCGCTGCTGCAGTCTGACTGCAGCCCGTCAGCAGGGCGAACCCCCGCAGAGCACTGACCCCACCCCCAAAACCCTCTGATTGGTCGGTCCCGGGGTTCCACCGCTTCTATGACGTCGCGGCGGACGCGGAGCGAGTTTCCAGTCAGCCGTGGAAATCGATCTCCGAGTCGCACGCATGCGCGCGCGCGGCTCCTCCAAACCACCCCCCCCCCCCCCCCCGCCCCGCCTCAGTTTAAAAAAAACAAATGGCGGCGAATAGACTTTTCGTCGAAACCGACCAAACAAGCATTTTTTTTAAAAAAAAAGATGCAGCTGACGAAATAACTCCGCTTCCAGCCAGAAGGTGCGGCCCGGATTCCAGGTTGAGCGGAGCTCGATTGTTGGCACCTGCGCGCACGCGCACTGTGCGATTTGAAGTCGGTCTCGCGCGGCCCCCGGGATTGTGAATTCCGGCTCTCGAACGCCGGCGCGCTCGGAATTCCGCTTCTAGAACGCCGGCGCGCTCGGAATTCCGCTTCCAGAACGCCGGCGGGCTCGGAATTCCGCTTCTAGAACGCCGGCGGGCTCGGAATTCCGCTTCTAGAACGCCGGCGCGCTCGGAATTCCGCTTCCAGAACGCCGGCGGGCTCGGAATTCCGATTCCAGTTCCACTCGCTGCCGCTGGTCGGTCGGTCCCGGGCTCCATTCTGCTCCGCGCGGACATGGATCTGGAAGCGGAGGAGATGGACGCAAGCAGCGGCATCTCCGGGGCCGGAGGCCCGCAGGCTGTGCCTCGGGCTGAGTTCACTTTGTCTCCCTTCGCGGCTCAGCTGAGCAGGAAAGTGGCGGCTATTGTCAGGTCGGGCTCTGGCGGCAGAGGCGGTGGAGGTGGAAGCGGCGACGTGACGGCCTACAGCGGCAGCGGTGCGAGCAGGGACTCGGCCACTTACATCGAGAGTGTGCCTGTCACCGTCTCCTTGGAGAATGTGGACGGTCAGCACAGGTACGGAGGGGAGGAGGGGGGATTGGCAGCGTTGGTGAGGGTCATCCCTGGTTAACAGGGGGGTGAAGGGGGCAGTGACCAGCACACTGGACCTGTCAGTGAGAGGAGCGAACCAACAGAACTCAACCCCAGCCTGTCACTGCTTCAAACTAGAGGTGAATGAGAAAGCAGAGAGTGCAGACAGTGAGAGGTGAAGGTGCAGTACAAAAAACCACAAGCACCAGGGAATCTGTTTGTAATGGAGAGACCGATTCGGTGGCACTGTTTGTGGTAAGGGAGTCACTCCCTCTTCCTAGACACCAGCGAGTTCACCTGTTTGGATTCAACAACAATAAGCACTTGCATTTATATAGCTCCTTTTTAAAGTAGGAAGATGATCCAAGGTGCATAATCGGACAAAAATTGGCACAGTGTCACCTAAGGGGATATTGTGCCAGAATTTGCCGTAGCAGGGCATCTAGTTAGACTCGTCCCTGCACCCTTCAGCTCAAAGAAATTTTGCCCACAAAGTTGCTGAAAGTGCGAGCTGATCAAGGCGCAGTGAGGGAAAGTGGGCATCTGAGACCTGTGTATCTCCTTAACCATTCAGATTTAAGGATTGGGAAATAAACACAGGAAGGACTGAAGAGGAGGGTGAATTCAATGTCAAATCAGATACAGAAAGATAAAGAGAGGGAAAGAAAGATTGGATTGAGAGAGAAAAAAGAAACAAAGGAAAAGTAAGAAAAAAAACATTTGACATTTTTAAAATCTCCCTGAAAAATTCAAAATCTGAAGGAAAGAGACTCCATACTTGCAATAGTTAATTTTTAGTGCCAGAGATGTTGATTGGCAGTAATGAACAACTATTATATCGTTAAAAGGGTATTTCTGCTTGTAATTACTAGCTCTAAATATCTGTGGCAGGTTTAGTTTCTATCTACCGCGCAAATACAGCAACTTCATGACAATGCATTTCAGTGGCGAAGCTATCGGTGGAGCGGCGCAATTCGGACAGCACCTTTGGGCAATTCACATTTAACCGCACATCTGCTCCTCGCCTGAATTTGCTGTACAATTTACGCATAAATAACAGCGAGCGTCTTTAGCCTCACCGTTATTTTGACAGCAAATTCTGACCCGTTAGAACAGGTAACCAAAAGCTTGGCCAAAGAGGTAGGCTTTAAGGAGTGTCTTAAAGGAGGAGAGGTGGCGAGGTTTAGGGATGCTGTTAATCACCATGTTCATTCTGGCAGCTGTGGTTTGTTTTTGCTGATATTAAATAACCCCTACAATTGGGCTGGAGTTTAATATTCTGGAGATACGTCAAATAAATCAGCTTTGTTTCAAACGGGAAAAAAAATGTGCACAAACTACCATGACCTCCTCTGAGCTGGTCATAGTGCCAATTACCTTCAAATCATGAGCAGAGTCATTGGTTTACTGTGATCCAATAACCAAATTTAGTTTTTAATGAGATTCTGGGATATCTGTTTACCGGTGACTTGGGGGATTGCTTTTTGCGATTCAGTCCATTCGTAGCAATTGAATGGAAAACATAGCCCAACATTTGACCCACTGGTTTTGGAAACAGCACAAGTTAAATTCCGTTTTTAAGAGAACTTTGGTTTATGGGATTTCTACTTGTGTTTTGGGATCACATACATCCATTTCTTTCTCATGAAAGATGCAAATCAGTGACCTTGATCATGTGCAGTACCATTGCATGTGAAATTCTGTGTTCTAATCTCTGTATCTGGGTAGCAAAATCCTGCGTTTGATGCTGCATTATGACAAACCCCTGTTTACAAAATTATTGATTCTCTGTGTTATGTAGAATAACTCATAGAATATGAAAGTAAACTAGCAAGAAATATAAAAACAGATTGTAAAAGCTTCTACAAGTATGTAAAAAGGAAGAGAGTAGCAAAAATAAATGTTGGTCCCTTTGAGGCTGAGACAGGAAATGGCAGATGCGTTAAACAAATATTTTGTATCTGTCTTCACAGTAGAAGACACAAAAAGCATACCAGAAATAGTGGGGAGCCAAGGGGCTAATGAGAGTGAGGAACTTAAAGTAATTATCAGTAGAGAAAAAATACTTGAGAAACTAATGGGACTAAAAGGAGATAAACCCCTGGATCTGATGGCCTACATCCGAGGGTTCTAAAAGAGGTGGCTGCAGAGATAGTGGATGCATTGGTTGTGATCTTCCAGAGTTCCCTAGATTCTAGAACGGTCCCAGCGGATTGGAAGGTAGCAAATGTAACCCCGCTATTCAAGAAAGGAGGGAGAGAGAAAACTGGGAACTACAGGCCAGTTAGCCTGACATCAATTGTCAGGGAAAATGCTGGAATCCATTATTAAGGAAGTGGTAACAGGGCACTTAGAAAATCATAATATGATTAGGCAGAGTCTACATGGTTTTATGTAAGGGAAGTCGTGTTTGACAAATTTATCAGAGTTATTTGAGGATGTAGTAGAGTAGATAAAGGGGAACCAGTGGATGTAGTATATTTGGATTTTTCAAAAGGCATTTGATAAGGTGCCACATAAAAGCTTGTTACGCAAGATATGGGGTTGGGGGTAACATATTAGCATGGATTGAGGATTGGCCAATGGACAGAAAACAGAGTAGGGATAAATGGGTCATTTTCAGGTTGGCAGGCTGTAACTAGTGGGGTGCTGCAAGGATCGGTGCTTGGGCCTCAGCTATTTACAATCTATATTAATGACTTGGATGAAGGGATCGAGTGTAATATATCCAAGTTTGCTGACGATACAAAGCTAGGTGGGAAAGTAAGCTGTGAGGAGGACACAACGAGTCTGCAAAGGGATATAGACAGGTTAAGTGAGTGGGCAAGAAGGTGGCAGATGGAGTATAATGTGGGGAAATTTGAGGTTATTCACTTTGGTAGGAAGAATAGAAAAACAGAATATTTTTTCAATGGTGAGAAACTATTAAATGTTGGTGTTCAGACAGACTTGGGTGTCCTGGTATAAAAAACACAAAAAGTGAGCATGCAGGTACAGCAGGCAATTAGGAAAGTAAATGGCATGTTGGCCTTTATTGCAAGGGGGTTGGAGTACAAGAGTAAGGAAGTCTCACTACAGTTGTACAGGACTTTGGTGAGACCTCACCTGGAGTACTGCGTACAGCTTTAGTCTCATTATCTAAGGAAGGATATACTTGCCTTGGAGGTGGTGCAATGGAAGTTTGCTAGATTAATTCCTGGGATGAGAGGGTTGTCCTACGAGGAGACGTTGAGTAGAATGGGCCTATACTCTCTGGAGTTTAGAAGAATGAGAGTTGATCTCATTGAAACATATAAGATTTTGAGGGGGCTTGACAGGGTAGGTGCTGAAAGGTTGTTTCCCCGACTGGAGAGTCTAGAACGAGAGAGCATAGTTGCAGGATAAGGGGTCGGCCATTTAAGGCTGAGATGAGGAGGAATTTCTTCACAGAGGGTTGTGAAGCTTTGGAATTCTCTGCCCCAGAGGGCTGTGGATGCTGAGTCGTTGAGTATATCCAAGGCTGAGATAGTTAGATTTTTGGACTTTAGGGGAATCAAGGGATATGGGGATTGGGCAGGAAAGTGGAGTTGAGGTTGAAGATCAGCCATAATCTGATTGAATGGCGGAGCAGGCTCGAGGGGCCGTATGACCTACTCCTGCTTCTATCTCTTATGTTCGCCGTTTGAAATGTATCACAAGCCAGTAACACCCCAGGGTTTGAACGGTGGTAATACACCACTGAGCTTTCCTCCTGTTTTTGATATCTGAATCATTAGATGCATTAATTACATTGTAACTATAAAAAAAATCTTTCAAAGGGTGAAGTTAATGTTGCTTTTCTTTTCACAACTTGTTTGCATTTTCATCCCTATTTTTAAAGTATGTAGAAGCATCCATCTTAACTTTCTCATCAAAAAGCTTTGTCACTGGGTTCTCTGCAAGTTCTCTCAACTATGGTCATTTGACTATACAAATCTGTCAATGTCAGGAAATTTATTATGGTGTCAGTGAAGTGCCTGAAGTGATTTCTGCTGACATTGCTTCATCTAATACAGTATCTTCTTTAGGATGTATTAACAAAATCAATAGGGAGTGTTTTCAGGAATAATATATCCCTTCTTCTGTTGAAGTTTGCGAATCTGGTGCATGAATCAAACCTTCACACTTGGTGTTTAATTTATGCTTTAATGTGAGCGATATTTGGCTGCTGGGTGTAAGCCGCACCTGCTATTTTTGCATGGCTTTTTACAGTACATTTTGTGATAACTGTGGGAATGCTAAAGATGTGTTTGTTTTGATTGCTTTGGTGTAACTGAAAACATAATGGGGTAGAGTTTCTGCTTTGGGCGCAAATTGCACTGGCTTGGTTTAATTCCGAGTTGCCTCTAAAATGCGTTAACATAATCACAAAGGTAAAATCTTCCAAGAATCATCTTAACTGAGCGTAACCGTTTATTTATTTTGCAATGAAAAATATTCATTGATGTATTTAAGAGCGGTAACCTTGTGCAGTTTTATTAATACAGCTGAAAATCAGCGCAATCCAGCGGAAACTTTACACCGTTGTTTAATGTATGTTTTCATGTGAGCGATATTTGGCTGCTGAGTGTCAGCCACACCCGCTACTTTTCCATGGGTTTTTACAGTACATTTTGTAGTAACTATGGGAATGCTAATGATGAGTTTGTTTTGATTGCTTTGGTGTAACTGAAAACATAACATTTTTAGAGCTGCACGTTTTGCACAGGCTGTGTTTATTGTGTGGAGATGGGTCAAGGGGATCGTGTGAATTGGTCAGTGTTTTTCTACACCAATTTTCGGATGACTTTCTCTGGTCCTTCTGAATTTAGTTTTTAGCACAGTTCCTTCAGTATCTGTTCTTCACCTTGAATTTAAACCACACATGTTTTTTTTAAATGAACAGTTTCTCCTTGTTAAAATAGTTGTTCTTTACCTGCATGCAGTTCATGCACGTCAGTACATCTGTTCTCCACACCTGTATTATAAAAATTCGGACATTTTCTAAGCAATACAAATCACCCGTCAGAAATTTGGCCTGCAGTTGCAGTGCAAGTTGACCCAAATGACATTTGTCTCTGCATCTAAATACATACTTGTGTCTCTTTTTAACATATTTTTGCTAATAAGTAAATATTTGCACCAAATACATTGATGTACATCAAAGGTTTATAATTAGCCTAATTCTGCACATTTTCAAGTTTTTTTTAAAAAGTGATTCTGCTATTGTGCAGCAAAATCTCTTCAGTGCAGCTTTTTTGATCGAGAAAAATAAGTTTTAGAATTTATTGATGAATTCTAAAACTTTGCAATTTTTTCCCCATCAAGGGAGTCACATTGGCCAAGGATGTGAGATACAGTTTGGAAATTGTGTTCACTTCGTAGACGGTATACAATCACAAAAGGCTTCAAAACAAGAAGGTACAATCACTAACCGAAGATATGTTAATAGAATACAAAAACACCCGAAGCATTTTAAAGCTTTGTATTTTGCCAGGATGTGTGCTAAATTGGTTGCCACAGTTGCGATGCAATTTCTTTATTAGATTAAATAATATTAGATTAAATAGTTCAATATCGAGAATAATGGAGGAACAACCCCTGCCCCCCAATTTGGTGGATAAAGGAAATTGACAGATAGGGAGTCCCTGAATTCTGGTCCAACACAACTTCTCCAATCCTTTATTCCCCAGCCTGGTAAACTCCAATTCATCCAGAATTTGGTTGACCTCATCCTATACTTTACTAAGAAATAAGACAAATTAGAAAAATACATATAAATTTGCAGAATGGGTGTGTAATTGGCAAATGAATTTCAATAAGTGTGAGATGGTGCATTTTGGTAGGAAGAATAAGTAGGCCACATACTTCTTGGAACATAAGAGTCTAAATGAGGTGGAGGAGCAAAAGGATCGAGGGATACAGGTGCACAAATCACTAAAATTAGTGACATAGGTTAATAAGGCCATTTTAAAAAAAAGCAAACCAAGCACTGTGGTTCATTTCTAGAGGGATAAGAGCAGAAGAACATAAGAAATAGGAGCAGGAGTGGGTCGTATGGCCCCTCGAGCCTGCTCCGCCATTCAATAAGATCATGGCTGATCTTCGACCTCAACTCCACTTTCCCACATCCCTTGATTCCCTTAGTGTACAAAAATCTATCGGTCTCAGTCTTGAATATACACAACAACTGAGAATCCACAGCCCTCTGGGGTAGAGAATTCCAAATATTCATGACCCTCTGAGTGAAGAAATTCCTCCTCATCACATTCCTAAATATCGGACCCCTTATCCTGAGACTATGTCCCCTAGTTCTAGACTCCCCAGCCAGGGGAAACATCCTCTCAGCATCTACCCTGTCAAGCCTTCTTAGAATCTTATACCTTTCAATGAGATCACCTCTCATTCTTCTAAACTCCAGAGATCATAGGCCCATTCTACTCAATCTTTCCTCTTAGAACAACCCTTTCATCCCAGGAATCAATCTAGTGAACCTTTGTTGCACCCCTCAAAGGCAAGTATATACCTTCTTGGGTAAGGAGACCAAAATTGCACACAGTACTCCGAAAGCTTGTGATTTAAAATAAAACTGTTGGACTATAACCTGGTGTTGTGCAAGTCCTTACATTTGTCCACCCCAGTCCATCACTGGCATCTCCGCATCAATGAAGGGAAGCTTTAAGCCCCATAAATGCTGGCCCAGAAAATAAGCATGGAAGTAAATTAGGCAAAAGATCTTTATAAAATAGATTATCACGATAAAAGCTACTACTATTCTCCTGACTACAAACTGAGAACTTGCACACTGTATAGCTGTACTAAAGCCAAACTGCTGATAAAGTTTTATCTTGGATAGAGATACGGAAGAAAGGATTATCAGGATATCCAAGTTGTTGATTTCTTTCAGCGCAGACAAGTTGTGGCTGGTACTTCACTGACAATACTAAATTCAAAACAGAACGAATGCCATTTTGTCAGAAATGCCTGCAGGTTTAAAAGGATGATTATCCGCTCTCAACAGTGAATCACCAGATAACCCCCAGGGGTCGAAGCTGTATGAGCTGTGATCTGGAGAAATGGAAGGACTGCCTGGAACATGCCTGGAATTCATGTGTGGAGTATATCTTAACGTAGTCTTGATCACACATTTTTACTGAGCCAAAAGATTCTAGCAAGATTTTGCTGGTTTTAGTTAGACAGGAGTACCTTTTAATTTACAAGAACATTTACTTTCTGATCTAGTCATACTGTCTGTGCTATAGATGATGCACACAGTGTGTAGTACCAGGCTGCCTGTTCAGTTTGAGAAAGTCTGTACTGTGTCACTATCAGCATCTCTGTGGTAATGTGAAGAGGCTCCTTACAGTTTTACTGGACAGTGTAGATACCTCACCTTATTCTATGGCTGCAAACGTACTGTCACTGGTGAGATGTTTAGGTATTTTTTTCCTCCCCTCTTCAGATTTTTTTTAAAAATACGACTACTGCACTATTTCTCCACTGGACAATTAAAATATCACTTAGTCCTATATAATAAACACTGCTGTCAAATATCAAAATGAATGAGCCGTCCTACTATTTATATCAGTGCAACACTATGCTGATTTGAACATTTGCATATGGGTATTTGTGGCTTTCTATGTATATTTGCAGGTGATTTGTACTTTAGTTAAGTAAAATCTGACTGAGTGTTTATATTGTGGACCTGCTTCAGTGGAAGTAGTTTTGCAGTTTGTTCAAGTGCTGGAATTTGCTCTGTTTACATTGCTGGGCAGATTCATACCACTGGTGGCAATAGCAAAAATGCTGTGCAAGGGCAAGAATGTACATACCCAGATATTGAAATTCACAATATCATGTTTATATTTCTGGGCATGGACAGTCCAAAGATGTAAAATAATTGATGGCCTGTATAGTCTGGCTGAAGGAAGGCAGCCAGTAGCATCCAGCGGCATTGAGGACAGACGATGCTTCTGGTGGTGCTCGGCCTCCAAAGACCCCTTGGCAGCTCACCCCTTGAGGTGGGGGTCTCAGTGTCTCAAGAGGTACTAGTGCTTGTGCTAGTACTGTAATATAAATGCAGCTAAAGTGTGGCCAGTAGTTTTTAGCTCCTGAAAGAAAGGACATCAAAGAGAAACAAAAACTCAAAATTCCTATATTTTCAATAAAAAACGTAAAATAAACCATTTTAAAAAACATTATAAAGAACTGTTTACGTGTCTATCCCAACAGATTTTACATTGAAGTAATGAGTGTAGGGTTAAAGTTCCCAGCTATGACTTCATGTATTAATTCGTTCTCTCCTGTATTCCTGAGAGTGGCTTCTGTAAAGGGAGGGAAATTTGACAAAAGAGTCACTCTGGCCCATGGAACGTCCTTAAAGGGAGGAAAGATTGGTACAAGCTCACTCCCGGAGCTGTGCTTCTGTGTTTTGTAATGGATGACAGCTCCAGTGAAACTAATACTCCTGATACGTTCTCCAGCGTTCCAAGTCGCAAAAAACACAGAACCAACATTTGGTTTAAGAGAGCCAGAAAAGGGAAAGTTTACTTCAGTATTGCCCATAAAAATGAATCTAAATATTATCATAGCATATTGACATAATAGCTAAATGCTCAGCAGTACAGACTGAAAATAACTGGAGCTCCAAGCCAACAGAGAATAGCAATGTTATCCGATATTTGGGATTGTGATATTTAGATGTGAGTAATTTCAACAAGTATCAGTTGTATGTGCCAACTAAAAAAAACAACATAACGGTGGGTGGGGGGAAACACGGAGGTTATTAAGTGGAGTAAACCCATTTCTGACAAGTCAGTGCTAAAGCAAACATTGTTTTATTTGCTTTAATTGCTCTATTTTATGTCACAGCTATGACAAACCTGTCCTTTTATTCAACCATTTTCTTGTATCAAAATAGTGTTAGTGAATGAGGACAGATGACTCTTTGTTTTGAATAACAAAATAATTCGCTTGATTTTAATTTTCCTTTTCCTTGCTGAGGCTTGTTCTGATTATATTTTTAAATTAATTTCAGGATAGTGTGTGTGACTACAGATGCTAATGGAGGTACATTGTCTTACGTTGGCCAGCTGAATTCGGATGTGAATTTAGAACTGCAGGCTGCAGGTAATGGACTTGTATACTATTGCTGGAGATACACTTTACTTCAAAGTGGGTTTATTCTGTCTTGGGGGGTGTGTTTACAGTAAATGCTTTTGTTTGTTCACTTGCTAAATAGTGGATAATGCCCAGTCTGCAATTTGTCATACATCAAGGAGTTCAGTTAAACTTCAGGATATAGGAAACCACAAAGGTTGAAAAGATTAAAAGTGTTGAAGTAGATGTCAGCCTTGGCATAGTGGTAGCACTCGCGCCTCTGAATCGGAAAGTCGTGGGTTCGAGCCCCACTCCAGAGACTTGAGCACATAATCTAGACTGGTACTTCAGTGCAATGCTGAGGGAGTGCTGCACTGTCAGAGGTGCCATCTTTCGAATAAGACGCCAGTTTTCCCTCTCTGGTAGATGTAGAAGATCCCACTGCATTATTCAGTTGTTCCGGTGTCCTGGCCAACATTTATCCCTCAAACAATACCTAAAACAGATGATCCCATTTATTTCTTTGCTGTTTGTGGGAACTTGCTGTGCACAAATTGGCTGCCTCATTTTCCTATATTACAACAGTGACTATACTTCAAAAGTACTTCATTAGCTGTGAGGTGCTTTGGGACATCCTGAGGTAGCAAAAGCTGCGATAAAAATGCAAGTTCTTTATTTCCAAATCAGGAAGGAATAATTAGGCAATGTTGCATTGAGTTTGAGTTGAGTTTTAGCACCTGTAGATAGTTTTTCCTTAGTCTTACAGTCAGCCATAAGGAGTTCCACAGTTTTAATGTCCAAGGAAAGAATTATTTAGACTAGCACATTGAGTTGAATGTGGCAAAAGAAGAAGAATATGCAGGCTGGCACTTTGCAACTCAGGAGAAGAAAGTTCAGAGGAACAATAAATATAACAGAGTCAGTAATATATATGAAGTTTGCTATAATGGTAGAACTTTATTATCTGTAATTGGCATGGTTGAGATTGGAACCTAGTGTATAGGGGGACTGCTGGTACAAACCATTGTCCCAGCACATTGGTGCTTCAAAGTGCTACATTGACGTAGTCTTAAAAAGATGTGCATCGCACAGGATATTTAGTGTTTGAATTGTTGAACACTTAATATAAGACTTCAGCTTGTAACATAAAAGAAAGAAGAAAAGGTGGAGAAAGACATAAAATACACAGGTCACTATATGAAAAAGAATGGAATCAATAGAAAGAACACTCGATAAATGTCAAAAGTATAAATATAAGAATGTTGGAATATTGAATAGAAACAGTAGTGTAGTAGTGACAATGAAAACTTGTTTCCAAATATTTGTTAGTTTAGATGAGCAAATACTTAGTTTGATTTACATGATCCCAATGCTTTTGCAAAGCCTTTGAGACCTAATGTGTTGCTGATCGTTTTTGGCTAACGCAGGGTCTCTGAACCTTTTTTTATTCATTCATGGGATGTGGACATCGCTGGCAAGACCAGCATTTATTGCCCACCCCCAATTGCTCTTGAGGAGGTGGTGGTGAGCTGCCTTCTTGAACCGCTGCAGTCCATGTGGTGAAGGTTCTCCCACAGTGCTGTTAGGTAGGGACTGCCAGGATTTTGACCCAGTGACGATGAAGGAACAGCGATATATTTCCAAGTCGGGATGGTGTGTGACTTGGAGGGGAACGTACAGGTGGTGTTGTTCCCATGTGCCTGCTGCCCTTGCCCTTCTAGGTGGTAGAAGTCGAGGGTTTGGGAGGTGCTGTCGAAGAAGCCTTGGCGAGTTGCTGCAGTGCATCATGGATGAAGCACTCATGCACCTCTTGGCCCACAAGCAGCATAATAAAGGTGCTCATCTCATGGATTGGACCTTCCCACCTGCTTTCACCTGACGTGAATCAGAAGCGATGGGAAACCCGAACATGTAAGGTTAAATTTGTTTGATATTCCCAATGAGCAAATAATTAAGTGCCTCAACTATCGCAATGAGATACATTGCCCCTTTAAGTATCGGCCCGCCAACTTTAAGTGGGGACGGGATTTCCGTGTTACTATTGCGCGCGCATCCCAATGTGTCTGCGTTAAATCCGGAAGTGGGCGGTAATGATGATGTAGTGGCATATGTCACATTACTGCCTTGACAATGTTGGAAGTTAGTTACGCCAACATTTTACTGGTGACCAGAGTTACTCGGGCTGGCATGGGGCAATCGATTCAATCTCTGTTACTGTCAGATTTTGCTGGAAAATAGAGATCCCAACACTTCTGACTGCCTCCGTGGCAACTGGCTCCTTTAAACTACTGCAGACACCAGGCTCCTGAAGCAGCAAAGATTTTCCAGCATTTTAATGGGAGGAAATTTACCACAGTTAGTGGCAATACAGATGGATCGGCAGAAGTTCTGTCCCATCACACTTTCGGCAGCAGTGCTGCTAGAGTGGAAATTCTTGGTTAAGTAGTCTTTAATAAACAAATTTTCCATAAACAAACAAATTACCTCATTTACACAGTTTCCAAATTTATATACAAAGAAAATTGCTTTTAAAGCCCAAAAATGGTTTGCTGTTGGTTGGGTAAATGTAATCATGTTGTTGTAAACTATGTAATTTTTTGTTTTAATTTTGTTTAAAACCTTTTTTTAGACATTAGAAATTTCAGTTAATGAAGGGGGGGGAAAGAAAGTTGGACCAATTTTTTTTTCAAGAAGCGATTTTGATTTAATTGGTTTATCTTCTTTCCTTTATTGGTTGGTTCTCCTGACTGGTCGTTCAGGATTGGTTGTTGTTACAAGTCCTTAGTAGTTTCCTATTGGCAGTCTCTAGCCATTTTCCTCACTTTGGATTAATGTGTTACTTTTCTTTACGGTTTTGATTGGCTGAACGTAAAACAGCAGCAAATCAAGAAAATGTGACTGACTGAAAGAATGTAACAGGAATTTTCTGTAGACACAAGACTTTTGATATATGTATTTGGCAAATTTCCCATGGTATTTTACACTCTGAGTTTGAGGATACATTGTTTTATACTATAAATTCTTAGGCCTGATGGCATGCCATAAAAGGTGTAGGATCAGGCCCATTGACTTATGGTAGCTAAATAATAGTTTATTGAATAATTCAATTGGTTGACCTTTTTGTTCTTTAATTTTCTTTTATTGGTACATTCTCCTGATTGGTCTTTCAAGATTAGTTGTTTTGATAAGTCCTTAATAGTTTCAATTTGGCTGGTTTCTCTGCTTTTGCTTTTTACATTCCCTACCTATTCTGATTTGCTACTGTTTTACTTCGAGTCAGTCAAGAAAGTGTAATGGTGATAGTGTAAGTGACAAAAGTGTTACAGGAAGTGTGTGCAGATGCGAGATTTTTAATATATAGGTATTTCACAATATGTTTATTTTATAAATGTGTTTCAGTGTCTCCACAACCTTTGTTGCAACGAGATGGTGTGAGTGCTATTTCAACAGGCAATCCACTGCTTCAGATTCACCCTTTGGATGCAGGATCGCAGCAGCTGCAAAATGTTATTCTGGAGGGACAAGTAGAAGGAAGCAGTGGCACAAAAGAAATGGAGAATGATGAACCAAAGGTATTCATGTAGTAGGATCGGTGAAATTAGGTTCTTATCTGGGTATTGTGGAGTAGGATAAACTCTGCAAAGTAAAGTAATTGATTTCTATTATTTTGGCATCCTAGGTTTAAAAACAAAAGAAATAAAAGATTTGTTTCTTTGTGAACTTCTATTTTAACTCAAAATACTGACTTGAGTTAATGTGCAATTGGTGGAAGTACCAGTCCTGCCCAGGGTGATATCATGACTTTGTTGGTTCTGTGGCTTTGCAACATAGCCTCCCAGAGCTTGTTCATATCCAGATTTAGGCATGAGAAGATATTAAAGTGAATTGATAGTTTAATTTGCACAAAAGAAGTCTAAAGTTAGCAAAAAGATGCACTTAATTTGTAACATGTAAAAATTTGGGATGAATTTCTTCTTTTGAGGAGATGCTAATTCTATTTTTGATGGAAAAAATTGCCGAAAACCCCTCTCAGAACATCGTGCAGCAAACCTTCAGACCTCGTGAAGTCGTAACATCACGGAGTTCAGTTGTTTGAATGGACGAAGAAGCAAAGGAGCCTGCCCTAACAATGCAGTGCTGCAAACTGGGTTTTCTGTGCAACACAAAAAGTTAAGATTAATAGTTTTTTGCTAGGAAACGGTATTAAGGGTTGCGGAACCAAGGCTGGTAGATGGAGTTAAGGTACAGATCTTAGCCATGATCTAACTGAATGACGGAACAGGCTTAAGGGGATGAATGGCCTACTCCTGTTCCTACGTTAAGAATACTATAAAGAGCATTGTGTTTTATGAGTAAACTATTGAAATGTAAGCTCTTTTGAATGGGACTATTCCGCATTAACAAGTTGTCTGTAAGTTGGCTTGCTGTGTCTTGCATGAACACTTTAAATAAGGAAGGTTATTTGAATCTTTTTCTACAGCTTGATTACTGAATAGTAGGCAAAGAAAATAATAAATTCTTTTTAATTTTGAAAATATATACAGTGAGTCATAGAGCAACTCAGTTGCACATTGAGCTGCTTTTGTCAATCCATTAGTTCACATTTTAGGGTGTGTCAATTTTTCCAGTTATGGCTGAATCCTGAAACGTGCAAAACTGGTTTGCTGAGAAATAACGCACTTTGACCTGGATTTTTGCAAACGAAGAGTAAAAATAGCAAATGTACCATGTGCTTCATGTGATTGTACTGAAACAAAAGCAACACTTCTAAAAATAAATCCTGCAGTCTTGGTGAAATCTGGTAGTGGATTGACTAGTGCATTAATCACTGGAAAAATTGAGAATTTAGTTTTGGGTCTAGAGTTCTGCAGTGGAGGAGTGAATGATAATCAGTATGTTGGGAAATTGTAGTTGGATCACATATGCATTTATCAAGAATCTGCAGGGCCTGATCACCTTGTTTCCAGCAGTTTTTTACATATATATAATTCCAGCCATTGTTTACAATTAATTAATTTGAAGAGAAATGTAATTGAATTGAATCCAAATTGGAACCTCACCCCTTTGGTTTATTAACAAATGATCACATGGGCATTAGAGGATACTTCAATGGGAAGTAGAATTTGAGCAGCAACTTTGATTTGCACAGGCTTGGCATTCTGGAACAATGAGATCTTGTAAATATAAGTTCCAGTCTATTGATGCGACGTTTGCATGCGTTTGCATGAACAAGTGTGTTGGTAATTTTGTGTAAATGATAGAATTGTAGCTGGGGGTGAAAATGAAAATTACTCTTGGATCGGAAGGGTGGAAGAGAAATGTTATCTAATCCTTTTTTACTAACTTCATAATGTGCATTTAAGTTGAACACCTTTGTGGTAAGAGTGTTAGATTTTGTTGAATTTAAGACTCCGATTGTTTTGCAGCTATTTGCAGATTGTATTGTGTTTATTAAATGCGAACGTTGCTTTTAAAATAACATTTCTTGAAGTTATATTAAAATAGTGGAGTATGAGCAATTGTTACCTTAAGCAAACTGAATGCATAAATCACTGTGATTACTACTTTTGATATTTCTGTGGTGGTAAAATTGGGCAGTTGGATTCCTGTTTATGGCTATAATTACAGAATTTACTTTAATTATAATAAATTAAAATTCCCTTTATGGTAGGTTCAACTTTTTTTCAGATAAACCAAATGTGGAATTCTTAATACTTGTCGGCCCCACATCAGAATTCAAGGTGTGGGCAGGGGAGAAACAAGGCTACTTCTTCCCTTCTAATTAGTAGTGTCGGATTTTTCTTGTCATATTAAAACCATGCTTTTATAAGGGGAGTGACTTTTAAAAAAAAAAATCTGTGAGGGAGTCAACATTTTGGTGCAATTATGGTTCCTACATGCTGGCTCATGTGCAGATTACAAGAAAAATATTTTGACAGGCCTTTTATATAGTTTGAGCAGTTTGATTAAATCTGGTAAGGAGGAGGCTGAATTAGTTGAAGGAATTAGGTGGGATGGCAATGGTTCTATTTTCTTCTCTTTATTCCCCACCCTCCCCGCCCCAAATTTATGAAGATGACCTGCAGTATAATTGGCTAGTTTCACACACACAAGTTGGTGCCACTAAATGCTCAATAAACAAGCTATTTAACAGACTTCTAATACTTGTATTTACAGATGTGAGGATAGTAATTGTGTTGACATATACATGCACAGTTCATGTGTACGTGCAAGTTTCTTCATTTTTGCTTCGATCAACTTTTTAAACCCACATTTTTTTCTCCATTTCTCTCTCTTTTTTCTCTCTTTTGTCTCCTTTTTCGCTCCCTTTCTCCCGCGCGCTCACTCCCCTCATTGTTTCCACTAGCCCTCGTTGTCCTGAAAAATTCAAATTCGTCTTGATTACTCGTGTACAATGGTACGGGTGATTAAATAATGTATATATATAAAAAGTAAATTCACTCCCAACCAGTTCACGAAAAATTATCCATAGATTGAATGGTTATTTGTTTTAGTGCTTGGTCTTGGATTCAGTAGAAAACTAGATTTCCTCAATGTGGAAATTGCCTCTTATGCCACCTTGTGGCAATTTTGATTTCCAGCTTCCAGGAACTATTCTTGAAGTCCTTTCTGGTTAGAATGCAATGCATTATGTCACTAGCTGTTTGTTTGAGATAACTAAAATTACATTAGTCACTGAATTGCAACTAATATCT
Organism: Heptranchias perlo; assembly: GCF_035084215.1. NCBI lineage: Eukaryota > Metazoa > Chordata > Chondrichthyes > Hexanchiformes > Hexanchidae > Heptranchias > Heptranchias perlo. The sequence goes on from NC_090325.1 coordinate 180,777,069, forward strand.
TGCTGAAACAGTGAAATTGTGGTTTTGCACCTGTTGTGACTATAAATATTATGCTTTGGAGTAATTCCAAGTACTCTTAAGTGTGAAATTCCCACCAATATGAAGAAAGAAAGCATTTATATAACGCCTTTCATGACCTCAGGAGGTTCAAAGAGCTTTACAGCCAATTAAGTACTTTTGTAGACATTGTTGTAATGTAGGAAACATGCAAAACGGCAATGTGATAATGACCAGATAATCTGAACTCAGTGATTTTGGTTGAGGGATAAATGTTGGACAGGACATCGGGGAGAACACCCCCACTCAGCTTCACAATAGTGCCATGGGATCTTTTACGTCCACCTGAGAGGGCAGAGGAGGCCTCTGGTTAACGCCTCATCCGAAAGACCGCACCTTCCCTCTGTACTGCTCTGGAGTGTCAGCCTGGATTTTGTGCTTAAGTCTCCGGTGAGGGACTTGAACCCAGAACCTTCTGACACAGAGGTGAGAGTGCTACAGCTGACAACTATAGACGTTGATTAATGCCAGTCAGTTTTCAGCAGCAAGTAAACATTGGAGCTGCCAGGAAATCTGCCTACACTCTCTTCCTCTTGTCCTGTTTTTCTTATAAAAGAGAATTACTTTCAGCTGGACTTTTTTTTCTCAGTGACACAAAATAATTAGCGATGAGGAAGGCCATTCAACCTTCCAGAATGATCCTAAAGTCCCCCCCAGTTTAGCATCCAATTGTTTCTTAGTTGATTCCATGGTTTTCACTCCAGCTGGAAGGCTATTCTGCATGTTGAATCGTGAGGAAGAGTTCAAAAGGGGACATTTTTCTTCAAGTATCGCTTTCCCCTCTCCCGTTTGAGCTCAATTTTACCGTGCCAAGAAGAGGGGTCTCAGTCTAAGTATATGTTCTTTTAAAAGGAGGGTTGTGGACAATAGGAGGAGGATATTTATGATGCATGTGTTATTCCCCCTCACCCCCCCATCCCCAATCTATTGGTGAAATTGCCCTGCAATGTAAGTGAGAGTTACTTGCAGCTCAGGAATTTTATTTTCTCTATTTTGCATTGATTGATTTCATAAAAACACATGTTCTCTATCTCTCTCAACAGATCAGATACAAAGCCGAGCTCCCCTATATCTGAAAACAGGGTTTGAAATAAATCTCAGATCTTACTGCACCATCTGATTTTTCATTCACCCTCAAACTGGCAACCTCTGTATGGATTGAATAATTGGTAACGGGTAGGTTATTGCTTTTGGATAGATCAAGTCTGTCCAAGTGTTTCATTTTAAAATCTCTAAATGCAATGGGAAAGAAAAAGAAAGTCACTTAATTTGCAAGAAAGAAAACATTACGACAAATCAACTATTTGCTGTGAAAGGAACAACAGACAGGTAGCAGTCTTACAAATTTTATATCACTTACTAAGCATTCCAATATAATAGTATCAAAGACCAATGGCAGTTAGCCTGTGGCTCTGAGCACAAACAGGGTGTCAGAGCCCATACTGCTTTAGATTTTTAGCTAACCTACTTACAGAGCTGTGCGAACATAATTGCATTGTTTTCTCAAAATATTCAACATCAGTTGAGATATAGGAGGTGAAATTGGGCAGTCTAACGCCCACTTTTTAGGCGCTATGCAGCCAACTAAGCCTCAAATGGGGTCCGAGATGTGCGCGCGCACACTTCTGACAGGAAGTGCGCAGGGCGCCGCCTTGTTAAAGGGGTTTGCGCGCGTGCACCTGACGACTGCAGGCAGCATGCAGGGTAGGGAGATTATGATGCGAATCAGTGTGCAACGTTGAATTAAAGGGACCGCTGCTGTTTTGGAACTCCACACACCATCCAAAGCCTTGTCTTAACCTTGCACAGCTGAACCTAATTTAAAGGGCATGAAGGACCCCCCCCCACCACCAGCGCTATTTAAAGGGATCATGCAGGAGTTACAGGTTAGTTACTGGATTATTTATTCTGGATGCTTGTACATTTGTATGTATTTTTGGAGGTTTCCTATACTTGGATTAAGTTTCAATACTGTACAGGGAGTGGGCTGGCTGGCTGACAGGCAACACCAAGGGCACTGGCGGAGTGGCAGGGTTGAGAGCAGAAATGCTGTAATCCTGAGAGGGGACAGCAGGTTCACGTTCCATGGCGCCACAGCCACTTGCTGCCTCCTATTATGCGCTACCTTCTCCTGTAAGAAAGAGGGACGTGTGTCGGTGAGTGTCCTGCTAGATGTTTGGGTGATTGGGCTGTCATGGTTGAATAGAACTAGTGTGTTTAAACTGTGAGTTGTGGGTGTGAGGCTTGCAACACTGCTAAGTATTGTGAGGGTGAGAGGAAGCATATGATTTGACCGGTTGAATACTGACTGAAAGAGATCGGAGGTAGGTGGGTGATGGAGGTGTGGTGAATTGAGCAGTGGATGAGGCTAGGGGTGTAGTTGGTACGATATGCCACTTGAAGCTTGAACTCACTCACCTTGACAACTCGTTTTTAAATCATTGAACTTCTTCCTGCACTGCATTCATGTTCTTGGCACTATGCTCCTGGCATTTACCTCCTCCCCGACTTCTTCCTCGACCTCTTCAGCATATGTCTGGAGGGCCTCCTGCCCCCTGCGGATACAGGATGTCCCTCCTTCTGTCCATCTCTTGCACCAAGGCCTTCAGTGCATCATCAGAGAACCGTGGTGCATGCACTCTCCCAGGCGCTGCCGTTCTTCAAAGTATCACAACCCAGATTCAGTTTTGAAACGACTCCCACCACTTCTTGCAGCCACAATGCATCTCCCTTTTAAGAGGTGCAGGCTGCCTTTAAGAAGTGCGAATGACTCATGATATTGGGGGGCCCCCTGCTGATGCATGCAGCCAATCAACAGCGCAGGTAGCGCTGGCTGCACGCAGCAATCATTTAAAACAGCAGGCGGCACGAATGTAACGTGCTGCCTGCATCGCTACGAATGGGCGCAGGTTAATCGCGCACCGCAATCCCCACACCCGTTTTCAGGGATTATCCAATTTAACCCCCATCGTATCCACTCTAATGATTATGTAGTACACGTCGTTAAGAGAAAGAGGCAAGTATTTCATCACAGCGAAATTTTGTACTTCAGGACAGAATAATTAAAAAACTTATAACCAGCAGGGATGAAAGTCTGCTCTCTGACATCTGTTTGCTTTCACTTGAGGGTGAAATTCCTCTTGTTGATTTAAGTTTGGTGAAAAGTCAGCATGAGTACACACCTGTTTTGAGGTTGTGATACCCTTTTCACAAATTTTATCAGCAGGAGAAATTCAATTTCTCCGATTTCTCCGCTTCCCCCCCCCCCCCCACCCCACCCAAGCCCAGAAACTATTTCACTTTTTTTTTCTGATTACACTTCAGTGAAATGCCTCGGGATGTTTTTCTGTATTAAAGGCGCTATATAATTGCACGTTGTTGTTGAAGGCTATCTCTGTACAGCTTCTTAGTGCTATTATGTTGGTATGCTTGGTAATAGTGATCTAAAATTGTTACAGATTGGTACTTGGCTGCTGGTATCTTCACAGCAAATAGCTGATGTGTTGAATTTTCTTCTTTCTTGTAAGTGAAATGGAAAGTTATTTTTATTGAGTTTAAAATGAAATGCATTTGGACAGACTTGATCTATCCAAAGCACCAACCTATGCTTTTCAATCCGAACAGAGGATGCCAGTTTGGTGGTGGGGAAAAAATCAATTTCCCATCACTGCTCCTAAATTGAGCGAAGTAGCAAAAATGGAGTTGCTCAATATGGCAAGAACACTGTACGACTGAATTAGGGTACCTTAGGGAAGATATTGTACAAGCACAGAATGATTTGGGCAGTTGAAAAATGAGGGTATTACAGTTTGATTACAACTGAGGGGTTCGAATGTCAAAAGCTGAACAAGAAGTTTGAGTGGATTCTACGATATTTACAAGCCTACGGTTCTGTTATTCTCATAACATCTATGTCTTGTTCTATTATAGTAAGTGCACTAGAATCAAAGAATGGTTACGGCACAGAAGGAGGCTATTCGGCCCTTCGAGTCTGTGCCAGCTCTCTGCAAGAACAATCCAGTTAGTCCCACTCCCCCGCCCTATCCCCGTAGCCTGCAAATTTTTTCCCTCCAAGTAGTTATCCAATTCCCCTTTGAAAGTCACGATTGAATCTGCCTCCACCACCCCCTCAGGCAGTGCATTCCAGATCCCAACCACTTGCCGTGTTTTTAAAAAAAAGTTTTTCCTCATGTCACCTTTGGTTATTTTGCCAATCACCTTAAATCTATATCCTCTGGTTCTTGACCCTTCCATCAATGGGAACAGTTTCTCTCTATCTACTCTGTCTAGACTCTTCATGATTTTGAATACCTCTATCAAATCTCCACTCAACCTTCTCTGCTCTAAGGAAAACAATCCCAGCTTCTCCAATCTCTTCACGTAACTGAAGCCCCTCATCCCTGGAATCATTCTAGTAAATCTCTTCTGCACCCTCTCTAAGGCCCTCACATCCTTCCTAAATACGGTGCCCAGAACTGGACACAATATTCCTTTTATAAAGGGTCATCATAACCTCCTTGCTTGTGTACTCTATGCCTCTATTTATAAAGCCCAGGATCCCGCATGCTTTCTTAACCGCTTTCTCAACTTGCCCTGCCACCTTCAATGATTTGTGCACATATACCACTCTCTGTTCCTGCACCCCTTTTAGAATTGTACCCTTTAGTTTATATTGCCTCTCCTCGTTCTTCCTACTGAAATTTATCACTTCACACTTTTTGTGTTGAATTTCATCTGCCACGTGTCTGCCCACTATCTTATATTCTGCTAGGAAAGCAAAGTGATATTGTAATGCTAGTAACAGTGCCATATCCTTTCAGCTTCTGTGGCACAGTCATTGTTACTGTTTCATCTTTATCATCAATACTTCTGACATTTAATGAATAAAGTTACATAGCTTAAAAATAGAACATATAGTACAGTAAGAAATTTCTGGCAGTGAGATTTTAGATAGTAATTTGATCTCAAAGTCTGCTGACATTCAGAAACAGCTTAAGTGTCATTCCTGTCTTGCATGATGGAAAGGAAAGTTTTGCTGAAAAATAATTGTATTTTATTCCATAGTATATGTATGCCTATATTTTTATTATTGAAAAAACAAGTTATAAAAACTTCATATTACATAAAGGATATAGAAGCACTGGAGAAAGTGCAAAAAAGATTTACAAGAGTGATACCAGAACTGAGAGGGTACAACTATCGAAGACTGAACAGGCTGAGGCTCTTTTCTCTAGAAAGACAGAGGTGACTTGATAGAGGTCTTTAAAATTATGATCGGATTCGATAGGGTAGATGTAGAGAAGATATTTCCATCTGTGGGGGATTCCAAAACTAGGGACCGTAAATATAAGTCACTAATAAATCTAATAAGGAATTCAGGAGAAACTTCTTTACCCAGAGAGTAGTGAGAATGTGGAACTCGCTACCATATGGATTGGTTGAGGAGAATAGCATAGATGCATTTAAGGGGATGCTAGAGGGAGGGAGAAAGAAATGGAAGGCTATAGGGTGAGATGAAGTAAGGTGGGAGGAGGCATGTGTGGAGCATGAACACCGGCATAGACCTGTTGGGCCGAATGGCCTGTTTCTGTGCTGTAAAATTCTATGTAAGTTAGAGTCAAGCCAGTAATGCTGAGCACCATCAAGGTTGAAAAGCGCAAGAAAACAACATAAATCAGGAAATAGTAATTAGATGACACCAAGCATGGGCTTTATTTGACTTTGGCTCTCCTGTACATACACTCTGTCACTTACTGTATCCTCAGGCATATATATATCTGGTGTAATCAATGACACGGTTACATTGAAGTCTGAATTTTCTTAAGAACAAAAATATGATTTTGCCCATTGATTGCTTCATGTTTTGAAATGTAATAATACCAGCTGAGATAACCAAAAACCTCTCCAGCCTGATGCTGACATCTTTTAAATTCAGAAAAGAAAAGGTGGTTGGCCCAAAGGCAAAAAGAGAAAACCTCCAAAAGATTTTACTGCACCACGGGCTCCTACGACAGGGTAAGAAAATGGTTTCTTATTGAATGTCAGTTGCTGGTGATGCCATCCACACACACATGTTTGAAGGACTAACTTTTAATAGGGGCTGACGCTTCAGCGGACATAGCCACTTGTAATGATGTTTGACTGTTGAGCTGCTAAGTGATATAGCGTAACATGCCACCTGCCTCACCTGATAAAATCCAGGGGCTGTGATCTTTAAAGATATTGTTTGTGTCAAATTCCCTGATGATGTATATTTCTAATTGAAAACCAACTAGATGTTCCTGAGTTTCAAATTGTCACCTAGCATTTTCAATATATTAAATAAAAGCATGGACTCACAAATTAATCTGACACCAGTGCTAATTTGCACACAATGCCCAGGAATAAAAGTTGGTAATCCAAGTCCACGCTCTCCTCACCATGTGTCACCGCTTTACCGTGTCAAAATAAAATAAAAAGTCTGCACATGCAAATCGTAACCTGCGAAGAAAATAAAATATAAGCCTTTAGAACAGCTGACTACCCCTATAAACCAAACAGCTCCACTAAATTAGCAGGTATGAATACAAACACCAATTTTAACAAATTACTGCACAAGATATGGGAAAAGGATGATATTAGAGTTTATGGTGTAGATTGAAGATAAATTGTCTTTTTAAAAAAAAACTAAAAAAAAATGCTTAAATGGAGTATTGACTAGTGGTGTAGATCAGTCTGTCTCTATAACTTAGGGCAGAGTCTTCATTGCCAAAGTAACATTTTACAAAATCACCAAAAATGCACATTTTATGTTTACGAATAATAAACCACCTTATGAATAGATAACTCAGCTTCTACATTTTAAATATAATAGATGCTTTTAGTGAATAATTTGTGCCAATAAAATCACAGATCTGTTTCATTCTCAATCCTTGTGCCTCTTCTTGAATAATGCGAAGAAAAGCTGTTTGATCTTAAGTGTAAATAAGGTTTATGGTAGTGTAGATAAATTCATAGTGGTTTATTATAAATAACCAGATGTTTAGAAATAGTACTTGTACAGTAAGTGCACCACAAGTATGTTATGTGACGTGTGCACAAGGTTCTGAAGTGCTTGGTGTAAAATAACAGTTGGGTAATTTCTATTATGTATATTTCAGGCATAATAATTGAATAACCTAGTCAGAGATTGCCTTTTGATGCACTACCACTTTCCATGGTCTTTACAAATGCCGAAATCATTGTGTGTCGTTAAAATGTATTGAGATTTATTCTTTCCATAGTTTCATTAATATGAAATTTTTAATTCAATAAGCCTGGTAACACCGTTTCTTAAGAATTTGTTCCTTTAATCCCTTGTAACTGCCTGACAGGTATGTGTTATTCCTGAATGAACAGAGAGCCAAGCTGAAAATTGAACATCCGGATCTCCCTTTTACAGAAATTACAAAGTTGCTGGGCACTCAGTGGTCACAGCTCTCTCAGGAGGGAAAACAGGTGAGAAATGCCTCATTACACTTTTATTGTGGGTACCCTCTTTTTTTCTCATCTAAATAGTTTGGGTGTTCAAAAGTTATTTTTTTTCTGGATTAAATCTTCTCTTTCTCCCCTCCCCCCACTACCAAAAAGAAACTAAGTGGATTGAGAGAGGGGAGTAGAGGGTGTGTCCAAAATTTTGTCTTTAGGGTTCACATAGGGGCATACCACGGAGCTGTGAGAGTTACATATAGGGCACAAAGGGAAAAACAGGTGGGTTGAGGGTGGAGGGCAATCAAAATCGCTGTTTTTGGGAGCGGGCAGACATCCCAGTTGGAACCTGCACGTTTTTGAATGAGACTCGAGCAAATATGTGTGTGTGTGTACAGCAGTCACCAGGAAGTCCCGCCCCCATGGCGGGCTGACAATTAAAGGAGCAAATGTACCTCACTGAGGTACTTAAAGTAGTTTATTTTTTGTGTATTGGGTAGTTAAAAAGATTTTAACGTTACCTGGGTGTCTTTCCCACAGCTTCCGATTCACGCCTGGTGAAACCAGGTGGGAAGGGCCAGATCAGTGAAAAATAAATTAAATAAAATTACATTTCCCATTGCAAACAAATTAAACTAACATACCTTAAAAAAATCAATGTTGACTGGACCCCACCCCCCAACTCTGATCCCAATGTCTGCCCTCTGATCCCGATATCCGATATCTGCCCTGTGATCTCGTCTCCACTCTGATCTTTGTTTTCTCCGCCCCCCCCCCAATCTCTATCCCTATCCTAGCTGTCGATGAGGTGTCTCTCTCTCTTTTCCACCCCGCCGGCCAGGATGTGCAGCTCCTATCAGTCTGTCACTCAGACTGGCTGCCGGGCTCAAAACCCGTAAGAGGCTTTGATAGGCCTCATTATGCCTGCTTCCCTTCTGGGTTTGGTGCCTGCTAATCACCGCGCCCGCCTCCTCCACCACCCCCGCCTCCTCCCCCCGCCCCGGACTCTTCCTGTAACAAATAAGAAATATAAGTGCAAATAGGACTGAGTTGCCTGGGCTTTAAGGACCGGATTACCAGTACTCAAGGACTGCATGTTACCCTTGGTTTGCAGGTTGGACACCTACCTATGCACTCAATGGTGCTGCTCAGGAGACAGTTTCTATTAATTGGCAATCATTGCTATGTAAAAGGACTAAGTAGATGAGGGCACAATTCTAAAAAGGGTATAGGAACAGAGAGACCTGGGGGTATATGTGCACAAATCGTTGAAAGTGGCAGGGCAAGTTGAGAAAGCGCTTAAAAAAGCATATGGGATCCTGGGCTTTATAAATAGAGTACAAAAGTAAGAAAGTTATGATGAACCTTCATAAAACACTGTTTCGGCCACAGCTGGAGTATTGTGTCCAGTTCTGGGCACCGCACTTTTGGAAAGATGTGAAGGCCTTAGAGAGGGTGCAGAAGAAATGTACTAGAATGATTCCAGGGATGAGGGACTTTAGTTACGTGGATAGACTGGAGAAGCTGGGGTTGTTCTCCTTGGAACAGAGAAGGTTGCGAAGAGATTTGATAGAGGTATTCAAAATCATGAAGGGTCTGGACAGAGTAGATAGAGAGAAACTGTTCCCATTGGCGGAAGGGTCAAGAACCAGAGGGCATAGATTTAAGGTGATTGACAAAAGAACCAAAGGTGACATGAGGAAAAACTTTTTTTTACGCAGCGAGTGGTTGGGATCTGGAATGCACTGCCTGAGGGGGTGGTGGAGGCAGATACAATCATGGCCTTCAAAAGGAAACTGGATAAGTACTTGAAAGGGCTACACGGATAGGGCGGGGGAGTGGGGGACTAGCTGGGGTGCTCTTGCATAGAGTCGGAGGGGACTTGAGGGGCTGAATAGCCTCCTTCAGTGCTGTAATCCTTCTGTGATTCTGTGAAGAGATAACTGCATTTACTAAAGGACTGCAATTCGATAAAGATGACCAGACTCATTGCTATAAAACAAAAACATCAGTTTCAAGTCCCTGCCATAACATGCTTGGGTTTATTTGGGCATATATTATTTCACTGAATACACACCAGGACAAATGATTTTCGTCATCCTCCAAGAAACATGAAAATTCAACCTTATTTTGTAACTCAGGAGTGAATTTACACATCCTGGCCTAAGTATTGGCTCAGAGGTTTGAAGTTGTGCTTTCTGAGCTTATCTAATAAATCAAACAGGGCTCGTCAAGGTATTCAAAAAAAATGGACAGTGTGATAAATTCAGAGCATTCTGGAAACTTGAGATCCTTGGCTGCCGTAAGATAGTCAATAGTTTTTGGCTCTTTTTTTTGAAAATCTTTACAAATTTGACCACTCTAAGGTAATTACAGAATTAGTTGCAATGGTTGTGTATTTCTTTTAATGGATTTTCAGCCATTAAAGCAATGGACCAGGCAAGGGTATTTACTGATCTCCTTGTACCTTTCCCTAATGACAGAGCCATTGGCTACTGAAATGCAAATTAGAATGACTACTAAGATAGGTGTTGTCCTGGCTATTCTCTCAAATACAGCTTATAAATAGACAGAGATCTAATGATCGAGGAAGAAACATCATCCACTGACTCAAATCCTAGATTACCATTCTCACTACTGCTGTAAAAGGCATCATAATCAGGGTGACTGATTTGTGATTTTCATTGAAAATTGAATGAAATTGCAAAATGCAATCCCTGGAATCCCAAGCAATAAAAACAGGATTTGACTTTTTAGTTATTGTAAACTAATGCCTCTGATTATAAAGAAGTAACAGCCTGGTATTGGTATTTTTTGCACAGCACCTCGTGGTGTAGTTGGTTATGGTTTTCTTGCATCTGGATCAACACATGCCAGGGACTACTATTTGGGATGTATGGGCTAACTATTATATAAACTTGATTGGAATAAAAATGGGATATTGGCTGCACTAAGTTTACAATGGTATCAAAGTGCCAATTTGCCAGGGTAATCTTAACTCTTGAAGTACTGGCAGTAAACAAGTACTATAGATTTCCTGAGGTGTTGCATACAGATAGTCCGGGCCCTGGAGTGAGATTTCTGATGGTAGAGGCTTGCCGTCATTTTATCAGCAATTTACTGAAATAATCTATCACATGACTGACCCAAAGCAAAATTTAAATAGCATACTGATACTGACAGATGCAGGCCTCACAGATATAATTGTGATACTATTTACTTACCACTTTACAAACCTTACTTTGTCTTTCCTTCTCCAAATCCTCTTCCACTTATGATTGTTGTAAACAATTTTACAACACCAAGTTATAGTCCAGCAATTTTATTTTAAATTCACAAGCTTTCGGAGGCTTCCTCCTTCGTCAGGTGAACGATATGAAAATGAAATCCTCGAAATGAAATCGCATTTATAATTCACAGAACAATGCTTGGTGAGTACAGACAGTTTTTTCAACTGCCCGTTGCCAATCAGTGTGCAGACAGACAGGTGTTACCTGCCAGGTCTCCTGGCATTGCATTGCATCTCCAAGCATTGTTCTGTGAATTATAAATGCGATTTCATTTCGAGGATTTCATTTTCACATCGTTCACCTAACGAAGGAGGAAGCCTCCGAAAGCTTGTGAATTTAAAATAAAATTGCTGGACTATAACTTGGTGTTGTAAAATTGTTTACAATTGTCAACCCCAGTCCATCACTGGCATCTCCACATCATGACTTATGATTGTAACAGATTATTTTCCCCCTCCCCTTTACTCCCCCATTGATGTTTATAAATTTACTTTGCAATAACAGATGTAGCTTCCACTAAGGGTTCTTTCCTTTATATGGACAGAAGTATATTAATGAAGCAGAGAAAGACAAGCGGCGATATATTGAGGAACTGAAAGCATATCAAAATTCAGAGGCTTATCAAGCTTTCCTGAAAAGAAGAGCAATCAACAAAGTAAAAAACCTGTGTGGTAAGAGTCAAAAACATTTGCCGTTTTACTGTGTTACTTTAATCATGTGCAGTTTCTTTTTTTAAATGTTGTAACAGAACCAATTTAAAGGGGAAATTCAACCCTGTTGCTAGGGAGGGAAGAGAAAAAAAATCAATAGCTCTGCTCACAAACAAAATCCTCTCCCAATTGTTTGGAACCATAGTGGAGATAAAAAGCAAAATGCAAATGTTAGAAATCTGAAATTAAATTAGAAAATGTATTTAGAAGTACATCGCAGGTATTTGGTATCTGAAAAGAAAACGGTTAAGGGTTTGGGTGGAGGCCATACCACAGACCTGAAGAAGGATTTTCAGCATTGTTTTTGTTCTGCTCTGGAGAAATCCAGTGTAATACTTTGCTTGATTAATAGGGGGCACCACGGCAGCAACTTCACCCATTGTGTCCTAGGTAACTCTCCTTGGTGATGACGTAACTATGCATAGTCTATTTGTGCTAGACATCTGTACAAAGTTTTTGGCTCTAACATGCAAAGAAGAGGAGATTTAATACACTCTGATGGGTCAATTCTCCAGTGTTTATGTATCTCCTGCTATATTGGCTCGGTTGCTAGCATTCTTGTCTCTTGAGTCAGACAGTAGTGGCTGCCGCAGTGCAGTATTGAAGAAATGCTGCACTGTCAGAGATGTTAAACTGAGTTCCTGTCAACCTAGTCCATTGGTTCAATTGTCCGTTAAAGAGGAGGAGCAGGGAGTTCTCGGTGTGTCCTGGCAATAACACTCACCACAACCAACGCCGTTAAAAATGGATTAAGCATTCATTCATCTCATTACTGTTTGTGGGATCTTGCTGTAATGCCGCATTTGCCTACATAACAACAGGCACTGCATGTCGAAGTAATTCATTCTACTTGAAGTACTTTGACTCCATTGCTTGGGTACAGTTACACCCTCCAGTACCTCACCCATTTGGTGTTTGTTGTAAAATTGTTCATTGGGAAATTGCATGTGTGATCTTAGATAGTGAAAGTTGGCAAGGTGTTTGGCCGTGGAGGTTACAACCAAGCACAGTTCATTTCCAGCCTTAACCAGCTGAGCCCATTGGAGAAACCATACAGTACCTGACATAATACAATGCCAGCAGTCGCATGGCATTGCTCATGGTAAGTTGGAAGATGCCATGTTTTACAATGATGGGAATGTTCTAGCATGTAATGCAGAATGTATTATTCTGCTGGTAAAATGGAACTATTTCTCTTTAAGGCTACAAAGTGTAATTGCTCAGTAAACAAAGCCTCAGGCTATTCAGAGATTAATCAGTGTCTGTTCAGGGAAATTTGGAAATTAGAATTGTTTGTCAGTTAAAGGCTTCAGCTCAGAAGCACATCACATTTTCAGATTGTTCAGCATTTATACAATTTGTGATGTATGTGCAAGCAGAAATACAGTTGTTACTACATTAAAATGATGTAATTTTATCACTTAATAGATTTTGACTCCATCTATTAATATGTAGAACCTATAAAAATTTATATCAGCAGTTTTTGTTTTGGATTGTTACATTTGTGGTTATGGGGGAAATTTCAATTTGAAGATATCGCAGCAAACTGGCAGAGAGTAACTATTTCACTGCTAGCAAGGCATCTGAAGCCACATATAATGTTGAGCTAATATTGAATTTATCATCGGAGATTGCAGTGTTTACTTGCCAGGGAGGAGATGTGTCCCTTGACATCCTGCTGCTGGGAAGACATCCGATTGTTCAGAATTAAAGTTGCAGTTAACATAACATTTTGTTCCAATTAGGTGTACAGTCTCTGGATACTGAATTTGAAAGTGAAGCAGTTGCACTGTCAGAAATGGGCGTAAGTAGAGTTTTTATTTTATTAAACTTAATATATAACAATAGTTAAACACAGTTTTTATGAGGAAAAGGAAGTGGAAATATATTTGTGAAATTTTTCATTTGGTAAAAGAAAGAAAGAACTTGCATATATGTAGCACTTTCCTTAACCTCAAGATGCCCTGACCACTTTTGAAGTGTGGTCACTGTTGTAATGTAGGGAAACGTGGCAGCCAAATTGTGCACAGCAAGGTCCCACAAACAGCAATGAAATAAATGACCACATAATCTATTTTTTGTAGTGTTGGTTAAGAGATCAATGTTGGCCGGGACACTGGGAGAACTCCTCTGCTCTTCTTCGAATGGTGCCATGTGATCTTTTATGACCACCTGAGAGGGCAAACGGAGCCTCGGTTTAACCGCTCATCCGAAAGACGGCACCTCAAACAGTGCAGCACTCCCTCTGTACTGCACTGAAGTGTCAGCCTGGATTATGTGCTCAAGTCTCTGGCGTAGGGCTTGAACCCACAACCTTCTGACTCAGAGGCAAGTGCGCTACCTTTAAGCCAAGGCTGATACATGCCCTCAATAGTAAGTTATCCTTTATATGGTAATGCCATATAAAAATAGTTCACTGTTGAGGGTATCCCAAGATAGTTCCTTCATGAATGGGGAAGACCTCCAACATTTAGGAGATGTGAAAATGTTTTACATAAGTTTGCTAACACCTAAAACTGTCAAGTGATAAATTCTTGGTCTATGGATGGATGTGAGGCTTCTGGGGAAATCTTAAAATGCTCCTTTAATTCTGAAACAAGATTACTTGCTTCTGAATTTTAAAATGTTATTTCACACACAAACTAATTGGTTTTGATTTTTTTTTTAAACGGGAAGCTCTACGTATCCCTCTTCCACACTCCCTTTTCTCCTTGTCCAAGTCTCGACAGGTCACATTCCTCATGTAGCCAAGAAGGAAGGTGGTTGATTTGCTTCCTGGCCTTCACAAATACAGCTCTTTGGCTGTCCACTAGGGACACAGAAAAGTAACACAGCAACTCCTCTACTTGACCACTACTACAGGAGCCTCACAAACTTTAGGGGTGGGGGATTGTACTCATGTTGCTCGATTCTGGTTTCTCCAAAATGCTTTATTTTCACACATTTACTTTTGACCCTGTAGACATTGTTCCAGTCAAACCAATAATTTCAATCTACAGTCCACCATTTTATGGCAACAGCTGATGTAGTAGTTGTGCACAAACTGGATGTTGGTAGCGAACTGTAATAATTGATTACATTCTCAATTACTGTTAAAAAAAAACTAACTTGCACATTTAGCTTTCTATTGTAGTGTACAAGCAATGTCATGATAATATTTTAGCCACTTCAACAAATTATCTCAAAATCTAGTGTACACATCAGAATGAATGTTTTACATCCTCTAAATGTAGGGCAGTCTTTGTACCTAGTCTGATTTCTTTGTTTTAAATGCTGATGATATCTATATAAATGGATGAGCAATTTATACATTGGTTCAATTTGTATTCTGGATTTTAGAGTAGAATTGTTCAGAAACCATAAATTTGAAATTCTGCTTTTGTTGTCTTAAAAATAACTTAAGTCATTAAAAGAAAATGTACACCAACCTTGTAAGTTGTTGGTAGATTGAAGAGTAAATAATTGGATATTTTTGTTAAGCAGGATGAGGACAACAATGGCCTGTACTGCAAAACATGTAATCAGTATTTTAGCTCATTACATAACAAGAAGGAACATCTTTTTGGAAGGCAGCATCTGCAGAATTTGACAGGTAAAAGATTTCCACATGTTTCCTGCTTACCTGGCCTTATACAAACAGAAAATATTTCAATAAAATCTAAATAAAATAATGGCATCAGAAAGGTTATAGGTGAATTCAACTCAGCAATAACACTTAAGATTTTTATGAACTATATGTATAGTTATGGCTTTTCGATTAGTGTGATAACTCCCATGTGATAGCCACTTTTTTTTGCATGATTATTTAACACCATTGCAAGCTACACCATGTGCTCAGAGTTCTATTGATGCTACCTAGTCAAATATCAATTTTAAAAGTATTAATTGACTACAAAACACAATCACTGCAACCTAGAGACATTCAAATGAAGTTACATTTTTCAAAGTATTATATAAAAATACCTCAAATAATAAAAACTTCAGCCTCTAAAATGTCCACGCATAATGAATACCTGACTCCAGCAACTAGCGGACTGAATCAATGCATAACTACAGTATTCTAATATGATGCAATGCATAAGTATAAGGCAGGTAATTCACTTGCATTATTTCTTCATTGACAATGTAGTTTTTCAAATTTTAATGATTAACTTTATTTAACCATTGTATATATGGAATTCCACATGCACTTTTGTGTGATACAACATTTAAACAACTTGTCTATCTGATGAGATGTAATGCACTTGCAACTTGATAACTCATGTATCATGAGATCAGGTCCAGTGATACAAATGTTTCACACTGCAAAAGGACTACGTGAACCATTTTAAATCTTTTGAACTTTGAGATGTGTTGTGGTGCTCTTTATAGAGTGTGCATTTGGAATTGATAGGGTCAATTGTATTCCATTTTTTTGTTGAGATTATGTTTTGCTGATAGTGGGTGTTATAGTGGACAATATGATCATGTCACTTGATAGAGACTGAAAGTGTTGTTTTATCCTCTGATTTGATCTGCATTGACGTTAAGTTTTACTTCATTGCGTATTAAAGGGGAATAGCATACTCTATTAGCCAAAATTACTTCTGTGCATCAGATTCACCATTACAAAATACATCTGAATTGATTGTCAAAATATTGAATTTGGCTATGGAATTCAATCTTGTTCTCAGATACTCATTTTATACCAGTAATTGTATTCATTACAGTTTCATTTGAAATACTCTATAGTAAGGAACCACATGCAATCCTGATACATCGCTATGAGCTGCCAGCCTCTTGTCACTCTGATTACCTCTTCCTACCCTGTCCCATATCCCTCTCTTCCATTTTCCCTCATGTATGTATCAAGCCTCCCCACAAATGTGTCCGTGCTATCTGCCTCAACCGTGCTATCTGCCTCAACCGTGCTATCTGCCTCAACCGTGCTATCTGCCTCAACCGTGCTATCCAGCAGCACCTTCCACATTCTCCCCACTCTGTGAACAAATTCCTCCTAAATTCTTGGTCGGCTATATTTATGCCCCCTTGTTCTGGACTCGCCCACAAGTAGAATCAGTTTCTCCATGTCCACCCTATCAACCCCCTTCATAATTTTAACAACCTCTTCTCAGGTCTCTCTTAGCAGGCCCTGCCTGCTCAGTCTTTCCTGATAGTTCCATCCTCTCAATTCCTTGTAAATCTTTTCTGCACTTTTTCCAGTTCTTCAATATCCTTTTTGCATTATGGAGATCAGAACTGCACACAGTATTCCCAAGGTTCCATATAAATTTAAGATGACCTCCCTACTTTTGTATTCTATTCCTCTAGAAATGAACTTCTACTAGTAGTTTTCACTCTTTATGGCCTTATCTATTTGCATTGCTACTCTTACAATTTAGGTATCTGAATTCCCAAATCTCTGCTCCTCTTACCCCATTTAATTTCTTATCTTCCAAGAAATAAGTGACCTCCTTATTCTTCCTACCAAAATGAACCACCTCACACGTTGCCATATTAAATTTAATTCACCTTTTATCTGCCAACTCTGCAAGCCTGTTCATGTCTTCCTGCAATTTTGTTGCAGGCTTCGACATTATTAGTTAAACCCCCAAATTGGTAACATTTGAAAATTTCATCACCGAACCCCCCCAATTCCTGAGTCCAAATCATTTATGTATATTGTAAACAACAGTGGTCCCAGCAAGGATCTCTGGGACACTACTTCGCAGTTTCTGCCAGTCTGAGAAACTTGCCTTAACTCCGACTGTCTGTTTTGTAGCCATCTTCTGAAAGTCCATGTTTACAACATCCGCTGCATTGACTTTGTCTATAATTTATTTTTTCTTCAAAGAAATCAATAAGATTGGTTAAACTTGACCTTTCTTTTAGAAATCCATGCTATTTTTAATTATATTCTTCGTCGCAAGTTGTATTATTAATCTTTTAGCAAAGATTATAGTATCTTTCCTACCACTGTTGTTAAGCTAACTGGTCTGTAGTTCCCTGAATTAGTTCTATCTCCCTTTTTGAAGATAGGAATTACATTTGCTGTTTGCCAGTCCTCAGGCACTATTCCCTTTCCAATTGAATTTTTTTTATGGATGCTCGTGCCTCTGCTATCTCCTCCTTAGTTTCATTGAGTATCTATGTGTGCAATCCATCTGGACCTGGGGTTTTATCCTAAAGTTATCCTCAAGGAAGTGTGGGGCTGATTAGAGACCAACAGGATAACTTTCCTGTGGAGGCAGAGGGCATGGCTGAGGTACTAAATGAGTATTTTGCATCTGTCTTTACTAAAGAAGAGGATGCTGCCATTGTCACAGTAAAGATGGAGAGGGTAGAGAAATTGGATAGGATAGAAATAGATAGGGAAGGTACTTAAACAGCTGACCGTGCTCAAAGTAGAAAAGACACCTGGTCCAGATGGAATGCTGCTGAGGGAAGTAAGGGTGGAAATAGCAGAGGCTTTGGCCACAATCTTTCAATCCTCCTTGGATATGGGAGTGGTGTCAGAGGACTGGACGTGTGCAAATGTTACACCGCTGTTCAAAAAAGGGGAGAGAGATAAACCAGGTAATTACAGGCCAGTCAGCCTAACATTAGCGGTGGAGAAGCTTCTAGGGCCCGATATTAGGAGGGAGGCGGGTTGGCAGCGGGGGGTTGACTGGGCGCGTGGGTAACCCGCCCAATAAAATCAGTGGGTTCCGCACGCGACCGTAAGTAAATTGAAACCACTTACTTTGGCTTCCGGGTTTCGCGTTGGAAAGCTACGCAGTGGGCGGACTGCACACCCGCACCATAGGCTGTCAGCTGGAGGAGCCCTATTTAAAGGGGCAGTCTTCCACTTACTGATGCTGCAGAAAGGAGCCAAAATTACAGCATGGAGCAGCCCAGGGGGAAGGCTGCTCCCAGATTTAATGATGCCTCACTCCAGGTCCTACTGGATGGAGTGAGGGGGAGGAGGAGGAGGGAGATCTTCTCCCCGGCAGACGGGAGGAAGTGGCCTGCTTCTGCCACCACAAAGGCCTGGCTCGAGGTGGCAGAGGAGGTCACCAGCACCACCCACATATCACGCACCTGCATACAGTGCAGGAGGCGCTTCAATGACCTAACCAGGTCAGCCGAAGTGAGTGCACTTACTCATTCCACTACACTCCGTCTGCCACATCACCGCCCCCACCCCACATCTCCTTCTGCACTGCCAACACTACTCTATCACATCACTCCTCACACCCACTCAAAGCTCATCCTCATCTTACCTGCACTTACTCACCTCCCCAGTACTCACCCCACCACTACCACTCAACCCAATCCTCATACAATCTCATGGCTCTGTCTCATTCTCTCACCCTCTCATGCATCTCTTTCACGGTCAGCCTCACCCCACCTGCCACTACCTGTGCTGCAGCCACAGGGCATGCATCACGTACGTGTAGTCGGAAGCGTAAGGCAAACGTGTCGTGAGCATGAAGGGGATGCACAAGGGTGTTTGAGGGTTTGTCATAGTTTTTACTTATATTTAATTTCTGACCAACTCACATTACATATTATATTGTCATCACTACTGCCACGTCTTGGCCATTCTTGACTGGCTTGTGCAATAATGCCCTTTCATGAGGTTCTTCATGAACACCCTTGATGCCACCCATTGGGTCACCCTACAGTGGGTGTATGTATAGTTGCACAACTACTTTGTGCAGGTGCCTGTTGCACAGCACTGTGTTGTGTAGCTCCACATGGCGGAGGTGGACGGCATGCCTGGCGAGGCTGGTGATGTTGCTCGTCCTCCAATGGAGTGATGAATGCAGAAATGGACCCCCCCCCCCCGCCATCCTGACGTGTGAGTGTGAGGGGGTCCACAAAGTAGACACATGTGTTTGGACAGCAGAGTTTAGGGTATGGTGTAATAATTTGGAGTGCGGAGACAACGGTGTGGCAGGCAAAACTTTGTCTGAGGTGACAGAGTGCCCTGCTGCAATGAATGAGGGTTTACCCCGCACCTATTAAATGGACCTTTGCCGCTGCCACTGGCTGCTGGCTGCAACACGTCTGTTTAAACAGGGAGTGTTTCCCCCCAGCATGGGAAACACGCTCCTCCTAAAATCTCCAACTAATGAGGTCTGTCAACGACCTCAAGTACCTAGATAATGATCTTAAGTGGGATCCCGCTGGCTTTGATTGCTGGTGGGAGTCCCGCATGCGGGGGCTGCGTGCACACCGATTCGCGTCATTGGGGAACCCGGAAGTGGAGCCGGGCTCCGGGAATCCCCAATTTTAGGAGCCCCCCGCCACGAGCGCACCCGCTCGGCCATCTGAAAATTGACCCTCTAGACTCCACAATCCAGGACAAAATGAATCGTCACTTGGAAAAACAAGAGCTAATAAATGACAGTCAACATGGCTTTGTTAAAGGCAAATCGAGTCTGACAAACGTGATTGAGCTCTTCAACGAAACAGAGAGGGTTGATGAAGGTTGTGCAGTTGATGTGTATGTCGATTTGAGAAGGCATTTGATAAAGTACCACGTAATAGACGTGTTAGAAAAATTGAAGCCTGTGGGATTAAAGGGGCAGTGGCAGCGTGGATACGATATTAGCTAAGACACATGAAGCAAAGAGTAGTAGTGAACAGTTGTTTATCAGACTTGAGAGAAGTATGCAGTGGTGTCCCCCAGGGGTCAGTATTAAGACCACTGCTCTTTTTGATATATATTAATGATCTGGACTTGGGGATAGGGGGCATAATTTCAAGGTTTGCAGATGACACACATCTTGGAAACATAGTAATCAGTGAAGAGGGTAGTAGCAGACTTCAGGAGGACATAGATAGGCTGGTGAAATGGGCAGTCACATGGCAGATGAAATTTAATGCAGAGAAGTGTGAAGCGATACACTTTGGGAGGAAAAATGAGGAGAAGCAATATAAACTAAATAGTATAATTTTAACTCAGGTGCAGGAACAGAAAGACCTGGGGGGTGTGTACACAAATCTTTGAAGGCGGCAGGACAAGTTGATAAGGCTTTTAAAAAAGCACATGGGACTCTTGACTTTATCAATAGAGGCATAGAGTACAAAAGCAAGGAAGTTATAGTAAACTTTTTTAAATCACTGGTCAGGCCTCAGCTAGAGTATTGTGTTCAATTCTGGGCACCACACTTTAGGAAGGATATCAAGGCCTTGGAGAGGGTGCAGAGGAGATTTACTAGAATAGTTTCAGGGATGAGGGACTTCAGTTATGTGGAGAGACTAGAGAAGCTGGGATAGTTCTCCTTAGAGCAGAGAACATTAGGGGAGATTTGATACTGTTGTTCAAAATTATGAAGGGTTTTGATGATGTAGATAGGGAGAAACTGTTTTCACTGGCAGGAGGGTTGGTAACCAGAGGACACAGATTAAAGATAATTGGCAAAAGATCTAGGAGGGGGACATGAGAATTTTTTACGCAGCGAGTTGTTATGATCTGGCATGCACTACCTGAAAGGATGGTGGAAGCTGATTCAATAGTAACTTTCAAATGGGACACTTTACGGGGCTTTGGGGAAAGAGCAAGGGAGTGGGACTAATTGGATAGATCTTTCAAAGAGCTGGCACAGGCATGATGGGCCCAATGGCCTCCTGTGCTATATGATTCTTAGTTTGTCTAGTATCTCCTTTCTTTCTGTCTTAATTGTTTTATGATTCTTGACATCTTCTACTGTTGTCATTTCCTTTTTGTTAGCCTCTTCAGTATCATCTGTGAGTTTATCTTGCTCATCCCTTAGTGGCCCTATCCCTATATTAATTCTCCTTTTGTTGTTTTGTGCCTGTAGAATACTTCGCTATTGCTATTTATATTCTTTGATATTTTCATTTCATATTTCCTCTTTGCCGTCCTAATTGTCTTCATAATCTCTTTCATAAGCTCATCATATTCCCTTTTGTCATCCTCCTTTATTGTTTATGTACTTTGGGTATGCCTTTTTCTTTAGATTCAATTTTATCCTCACCTCTTTACCTATGGCGCCTCATTCTTGGCTAGTTTGTTCTTGTGTTTTAGTGGAATATATTTCTCTTGAACTCTATCGATCTCTCCTTTAAATATGGCTGACTGTTATTCTACCTGTTTGTCAATATTTTTCTCCCGTTTACCTCCTGAACTTTATCCTCATTCCCTCATAGTAGGCTTTATTCCAGTCTATTACTTTGGTCTTTGTACTATCTATATATCTCTCAATCATTATCTCTCTCAATTATTATCTTAAATCTTATTATATTGTGATCACTACTCTTCAGATGTTCTCCCACACTTACTTCTCTTATCTGCATTATTCATTACCAGCAGTACTTCCTCCTTTATTGGGGTTTTTTACATATTGGGTCAGAAAGGAGTCTTGTGCACTGTATAAGACTCCTTTCTGACCCAGTACGTAAACAATTCCATCCCCTTCTCCCCTTTCATCCCCTCTCCTTGCCAGTTTATTTGGGAATAGTTGAAATCCCCCATGATTACGATTGTTTTCCTTACTAATTTCATAGATTTGGCTACATGTTTCTCCCTTCACTTCCTTTCCACTATTTAAGGGTGAGAGTATACCAGTAATAGTGTGACTGATCCCTTCCTATCCTTTATCTCAATGTATGTGGATTCTGTTTCTATCTCATTGTTAGTTACGTCCTTTCTTGCTACTGCTTCCCCCTTTACTAGTTTAAAGTCCTTTCTACAGTCTTATTTGTCCTTTCCACTAGGACCTTGGTTCAGGTTCAGGAGCAGCCCGTCCCAGCGGTACAGCTCTCGTCCCAGTACTGGTGCCAGTGTCCCATGAATTGAAACCCCTCCTTCTCCTAACACTCTTTCAGCTATGCATTCACTGTGCTGATCTGTTTGTGCCTATTAACGCGTAGCTGGGATCGTAATCTGGAGATTACCACCTTGAGGTCCTGCTTTTTAATTTAGCTACTAGCTCCTGATACTCCCTTAGCAGGACCTCCTCCCTGTTCTTTTCCATGTCATTGATTGTGACTTGGACCACGACAACTGGTTCTTCTCCCTTCCCTTCCAAGTTCCATTCCAGCCGCTTTGAAATATCCCTTACCCTGGCAATGCACACCCCCTTGGACTCTCAGTTGCGACTGCAGAGGATATCCTCTATGCCCCAAATTATCGAAGTCTCTAAGCTTCTAACCTTTCTATTCTGCTTCCCATTCAAAATGGTTCTATTATTTTTATTTTTCCCTTGCTAGTTGCACTTATTAAGTTTATGCATGCAATATTTGCAGTAGCAAAAAATCAGTTGCAAAGAAAAAAAAAATTGAGTACACTACAGATGTGCCCATAAAGCTGTACCTTCTGTTGAACCTGAAACATTGCTGCATTATTTCCTGGATGAACTTTATAGATGTGCAGTGAAAAATTAAGAATGAAACCACTTACAATCTGAGGTTTTTTATGTTTTCTCCGGTGTTAAGCTGTTTTGTGGCAGTCATATTAAGAACATAAAACTGTGGTATTTTTTTTTTAAAAACTACTACCTGTAAGTTGTGATGTAATTACATCTCTTCTGAGATGCAGCACGTCTTCCTTCAGTGAATGTGGTAAAGGGAACAGTCATAGGAACCATGCAGTATATTGTACAAGTGTTCTCTTTCTTCCTCCCCACCCCCCCACCCTACAAACCAAGCTATCCATGGTGAGGAAGGTGGAAGGTTAACTGTCCATTGCATTCCTTATCAGAATATACTTAAGTACTGCAAAAGGGCCCTACCGTCCCCAGACCAGCTTTCACTTTCGTGACAGCACTAACCAAATTAGTGAAACGTGGCATAAGAACTGGCAACAGTGCTCTCCAGTACCATCCAAGTGGTCATTTTTCACATGTGAACTGCATAGGATATTTGCCCATGAGGGGTAACATGGATGGCACCACAGCCAAGTGTGATCCTGTCATCACCCAATGTCCATGTGGACACTTCAGTAGTAATCACGAGTGGGAGCCCTGACTTATTTCCTCCCTCTTCTCAACCCCTTCTCACAGCCAAGGATTCTTGAGGTCAGTTGTGTAGCCCAAATGAGATTAGCTAATTGAGTCTAAACTAGGGATCATACCTGGATCCTTCCTTATCTGTTATGATTGAATAACTCACCACGTAGTGCCTTTACCCACTGAAACACCAGGATCTTCAAACATTTTTTTCTTGGGTGTTTCCATTCTCACGTTAGGACACAAGTGAGATCTTGTATCTTGGAAACAAGCCAGGCTGTTCTTGTAACAGGGCTTCAGTTTTAACATTTTCTGACAGGCTCTGCATTGCTGCAGGGAGCTTTCTGATCAGCTGAAATATTATTTCAGTGCTGTTAGTAATCCACACTACTGTGGAGATCAGTGTACTTTGGTTTCAAAGGAGAAAGAAGGAACTCAAAGAGATAATGTTGGGGGTGGGGACAGCAGCTGGGTGTAAAAGAAGTGGGAGATCTGAAAAGCACCTGGAGAAATATGAAACAAAGCTGAAAAGAATAAGATTTGGAGAGTTTGTGACGCTCATTTGTAGGAAGTGTCACAAAGACAGTAATATCCGATTTTTGTTTGGGGCTAGCAGAACATTAATATGGTAGCTGTGGTTCAAGAGCACTGTTGAATTGCCATTGGTAACATACAAATCTATTTGTATACAAACACTACAGTATTATTACTTGTTCCAGATTGTACATGCAGTGCTATCCATGCACAGAAAATGTATCCAGACAAAGCAATAATAGCTTGTTGATCTAATCCTCCTATCTCCCCCTCCTTTGCCTACCCTTGTTAGGACGGAGTAAGATTTTTAAAAATAACACTTTTCAGGTTTATGACTTGCACCAGACTCCATTTTGATTGCGATGCTGCATTTCTGCTGCACTGACAGATCGGACAGTGGTAGCTGCAGTATTGGTTCAAGTGAGGCAGTACCATATTTATACTGTCTGGCAGTTCTCCTATCAAGCATTAAAATCTAAATGTTTAGAGAGCATCCAAACACTCAAATTAACTCGGTATGAGGGGTTTCAAAAGTCCCCTGGTAGTACAAGGATCCCCTGAGCACTTTTCAAATTCTCTTCAACTTCCCTTCAATACCACACTTGATGTGTACACCATATGTGTCAAGCCCAAGCAAGTTGAGACTGCCTCCTTCAAAGGGTCTCGTGCCACATATCTCTGGATTCTTGTTTAGCTCCAACTCCAGAGTTACGCTACAACTTTAGTGTTTTTGCAAAGTGTTTAAGACATTAATGCCGTATTAGCAGAATGGTCAAACATCAAAATCATGTAGTGACCATCTTAATTTGATTAGGCAGACATATTACATGGACCCCCCCCCACCAATCCTTCACCACGCACAGGTGTAACAATTGTGACTTTGAATTCAAACAGGAGACTTTGAGAAAGAGGCAGCTGAGCTCTCTAAACAGCAGCAAGAGCAGCAGCAGGGTGATGAGGACTCAGCAGATGATGCCGACACTGCAGAGCTGTCCCAGTTATGTGGCCTGACCTCAAAGCATAATTATACATCACTGAATCTGAGTCTCCTGGAGGAATATATTTTCAAGCAGGTAAAATGTAAGTACAATTTTTATTTTATGTGTTTTTTTCAAATTTGTAGTTAAGATCAACTGATTTTCTTAGCATCTATTATTTTAAACTCCTATTAAAGGAGGACTGGTTGGCACCTCTTGAATCTGGTATGAATCTAGATATGAATATCCTCCCTCTGCTGAAAGGGTCTGCCCATCCCTAATATGAGTTTTGATAGTCTTGACTGAAGTCCTTGTAGGTGCATCAACCACATTAAACTGCCCATAGTTGGCATTAATTCGGCTGGTATGGTAATTGGCTAAATTTCACAGTGGGTGATAGGAGGTGGGGGGAGGAGGTGAGGTGAGGGTGGGGCCACCTGTATGCGCATTAATGCTGTAGCATAAAATCTAATTAGTCCCACTCCTGCTCTCTTTCCCCAAAGCCCTGCAAATTTATCCTTTTCAAAGGTATATCCAATTCCCTTTTGAAAGTTACTATTGAATCTGCTTCCACCATTCTTTCAGGCAGTGCATTCCAGGTCATTACAACTCTCTGCATAAAAAAAATTCTCTCCATCTCCCCATTAGTTCTTTTGCCAATTATCCCATATCTGTGTCCTCTGGTTATTGACCCACCCATCAGTGGAAATAGTTTCTCCTTATTTACTCTATCAAAACCCCTCATAATTTTGAAAGCCTGTATTAAATCTCCCGTTAACCTTCTCTGCCCTAAGGGGCACAATCCTAGAGTGTTGACAATACTCTAAGCTGAGGCCTAATGAGTAATTTATAAAGGTTTACCATAAACTTCCTTGCTTTTGTACTCTGTCTCTATATATAGAGCCATGGATCTGAGGATATGGATGCTGAGTCATTGAGTATATTCAAGGCTGAGGTAGATAGGTTTTTGGACTCTAGGGGAATCAAGGGATATGGGGATCGGGCAGGAAAGTGGAGTTGAGGTTGAAGATCAGCCATGATCTGATTGAATGGCAAAGTAGGCTCGAGGGGCTGTATGGCCTACTTCTGCTCCTATTTCTTATGTTCTTATCCCATAGCTTTTTTAACAGCCTTATCAACTTGTTCTGCCACCTTCAAATATTTGTATATGTGAACCTCCATGTGAATCCTCTCTGTTCCTGCACCCCCTTTAAATTGTACCATTTAGTTTATATTGTCTGTCCTCATTCTTCCTCCCATCATTTCACACTTCTCTGCATTAAATTTCATCTGCCACGTGTCTGTCCTCTTGAGGGCTGATACTATCCTCCTGACTGTTTACTACATTTCCAAGTTTTGTGTCATCCACCTACTTAGAAATTTTGTCCCCTGTACCCAAGTCCAGGTCATCAATAAAAAAAAAGAGCAGTGGTCCTAATACCCACCCACCCACCCCAGGGGACACCACTGTATGCCTCCCTCCAGTATGAAAAATGACCGTTCACCACAACTCTGCTTTTTGTCTCTTAGCTAATTTTGTACTCACGCTGCCATTGTCCCTTTAATCCCATGGGTTTCAATTTTGCTAACAAGTCTGTTATGTGATACTTTATCAGTCCTCAACACCAGCTGCACTACCTTCATCAACATTTGCAGGGCAAATTGGGAAAGAGCAGGGGGAGTAATTGGATAGCTCTTTCAAAGAGCCGGCACAGGCATAATGGGCCGAATGGTGGCCTCCTGTGTTGTGTGATTCTATGAACCTTCTCTGTTATTTCATCGAAGAACTCATCGAGTTTGTCAGACATAACTTGCCTTTAACAAATTCGTGTTGGCTATCGTTAATTAACCCATGTTTTTCCATGATCTTTGGAAAAGTATTGGCAATCATTACAGGAGTCCTAATCAGCAGCAGAGGTGGGAGTCTAGGCATGGGTAAGACATGGGATAACATCCAAAAAGAAAGTCACTGTTTGTTTTGTTTGATTCCTAGTAAGAGAGTTTGAACTTGGTGAACTTGCAAAATCTTTGGAGCATGCACAAGATGAGCAGGAAAATTTAAACAAACAGTTGGAAGGATTGAAGGTAATTTATATTGTTCCTTTAATGTTCAGGCTGTATATTTTTTAATTCCTGAAGGACTCATTCAGTGGTTCTTTCAAATGCATGTACTTTTTAAAAATGCACAAAAATTTATGGCTGTGCAGTTGTGCTGGATGTTTGATATTCCAATGTACAATTCCTGATTTTGTCTTTGGTGAGGAGGCAGTGAGAAACCACTATTTTCAAGCTGATTTTGTACAGCTAAATAGTGGTTAAAGAGATTAAAACTCTGCAACAGTAAACTGTTAATTCTGCTTCGGAGTCATTAAATTTACATGTTGCCTTGTCACTGTATCTGATATCTTTGTACTTAAAATATAGATTTTACCAAATGTTTACATTGCATCTTAAATGCAGTCAAACTATTTTATGTAACTTATTTTGTTCTTAATTATCCAGACGGGGTTCTAGCTTTGTGTCTGAATAGTGACTGTGAACTGTGGTTGTTCCATGATTTATCAGATTCATCAATTAAAACGTTACAAATGTTTTCTTTCTCAGAATCGGAAGATAAAGTTGGAAACCGACCTTGCAAACTTGAAAGCCTACGGAGCATCATTGGATGCACAACTGGAAAGTTTAAAAATGGTTCCAATGCTCTTTCAGTTCCACATTCAAATAATGGATAATGGTAAGTTATCTAGATATGTTGACAATCAGTTCTCTCCTTTATCATTCATTCTCAGGGCGTGGCTGTTTATGGCAAAGCCAGTGTTTATTATCCATCCGTAGTTGACCTGTTAAGGTACTGATGGGCTGCTTTCTTCAACCACTGAAAAGTGGTGCTGACCACATCAGAGGACAGTAAAGAGTCAACCACATTGGTGTGGGTCTGGAGTCACATATAGGCCAGACCGGGTAAAGAGGACAGGTTTTCTTTCCTAAAGGACATTACTGCACCAGTTGGGCTTTTACAACAATCCAACAGGTTCATGGTCATTTTTACTGACATCAGCTTTTTTAAAAAAATATTTAAACTGAATTCAAATTCTCAGATCACCATGCTGGGATTTTAACTCGTTCCTCATGTTCTCTGGATTATTAGTTCAGGCCTCTGGATCAGTAGTCCAGTAACATAACCCACTATGCTACCGTACCCAATTAGAACATGAACCAAATTTTGAAATTCCTGCACTAATGCAATTTATGTTTGAATTGTTTAGTAAATGTACTTTTTTTTTTACTTCCACATATCCTGTAAAAGGGGACAGTGTGACTGTAAATCATAGGGTTACGTTTCAGCCACTACACGACCTCCCATTCCTTTATCCTCTGTGAGCACCCCATGAAGGTATTGTTAGGATCGACAAAGCCTGTAGTCTTTGGGGGAAAATTGGATAAGGGTCCATTCTGGGCAGTGTTAGCGCGATGCGCTAACTCCCTGATGGACCCTGGGCAGGCAAGACGTAACTTTGGACCCACCGGAGCACTTACCTGCAATCGACGTTCCTTTCCAGGCCTTGCATGTGGAATGAATACAATTTGCATTTTCCACCACCAGAGGGAGCTCCATCTCTTAAAGGGAGGATGTTTCTTCAAACTCTCTTAAAGGTAGCTTGTACCTGTTATTTGCTGAAAATAACAGTCTGCTGCCTGCATGGAGTCTGAACAGAGATCAGACAACGCACACGTAAAACACAGATGCAGATCCCATCCCTATGTTTACACACTGATGAGTTAAATTAAAACATTGAATAAAGGTTGCGCACTATTAAATCCCACATCCTCCAATCTGCACGCCAGACCTCACCAATCTGCCGGTCTGAGTTGGTACCAGGCCTGCGAGAGTGCATGCACCAAGGTTCTCTGCTGATGCACTAGAGACCTTGGGTGCAAGATTTGGACAGAAGGAGGGACATCCTATATCCGCAGGGAGGAGGCGGGGGGGAGGTGGTGCAAGAGGTCCTCCAGACATATACTCAAAAGACAGTGGGAGGCAGCGGGGGACAAAGTCACTGCCAGGCGCACAGCATCATGAACATGGATGCAGTGCAGGAAGAAGTTCAGTACTTTGACATGAGTGGTCAAGGTGAGTGAGGTCAACTGTCAAGTGGTGTCTCCTACCAACTGCACCATGCACTACACCCCCCATCACCTACATACCAATAAACTCTTTCCATCAGTACTCAACTCTTCCAATCAGATGCTTCCTCTTGCCCTTACACATTACCACTGTTTCAAGCCTCCCACCCACAACTCACAGGCCACACACACTGGCAACTATTCAACCATGACAGGCACATCACTCAGACACACGTCCCGCTTTCTTGCAGGAGATGGTGGCGCATATCAAGTGGCAATGGCATTTAGCCCCTCGAGCCTGTTCCACCATTCAGTGAGATCATGGTGGACCTGTGACCTAACTCCATATACCCATCTTAGCCCCATATCCCTTAATACCCTTGGTTCACAGAAATCTATAAATCTCAGATTTAACATTCACAAGTAAGCTAGCATGAACTGCCATTTGCAGAAGAGTGTTCCAAACTACTCCCACCCTTTGCGTGTAGAAGCAATTCCTAACTTCACTCCTGCACGTCCTGGCTCGAAATGTTAGGCTATGTCCCCGCGTCCTAGTATTGAAGTCTAAGAGACCTCCAAAAACAGTTACAAATGTCTCGGCAGCCAGAGACAATAATCCAGCCACTAACCTGTAAATCCTGCATGGTCCCTGTAAAGAGAGCCGGTGGGGGGTCCTCCAGGCAGTCTTTAAATCAGCGTTGCACACAGATTGAAGCCATTTTCTCCCTACTTTACATGATTCCAGCGTTCGTTATTTGTGCCTGCGCTAACTCCTCTCCAAGATGGCGTCTGGCACACGTCACGCAGGAAATGTGATTGCGCATCCAAGACACCATCTTGGATGTCGGAGAGGCCATGTAGCGCCAAAACAACGGTTGCTACATGGCCCAATTTAACGCCCTTTGTCTTTATGTACCAAGAATGAGAGTCGAAGATGCCAGAGTCAACACTTGTAAGTTTATTGGAGGAAATGCCACTTGCAACATGCACAACGATGCGAAGGTTGTGGAAGACCTCGCATTACAATCACTGAGCTCAGTAGTAGGCTGATCAGCCCTCGAATTCCTGACTTCGTGTTACAGTGTCTCGCCTTTTATTCCCTAGCTGTGGACCATTAACTCGTATTCTGCATCCTGTGAACTTTACCCTCAAGTTTATATTAGCTCAGTGTTCCAGAGAATAGTCATCTCTGTTGATTCCAATTTGTAAACCTCCACATCATGATTCCAATTTGGACCAGTTAGATGAGGGAGCCCAAGGCCTTCAGCTTGTTTATCTCCGGTGGCCCTAAGATAGAACATGGGCTTCCTGCGTGATCACATATGAGAGCTCAGAGCTTTACATAACCTCACTGCATGATCAGGTTATCACGATCCTTTCAAAAGAGTTATTGCAACGCCATATTTTGCTCGCTACACTACACCAGGTTAGGTGGCTAGGCTCTGGGGAGCTGCAGGTGGGCGACATGTTATACCTGTGTACTGGTACAATGGATTGGTTGCACTGCAGTGCATTAACACTGCATCAACATTACTCCTTTTCTTTTTTCCTTGAATATTAGTTGGGAAACCAGGCCTGGACTTTAAATTATTAGTGCAGTCCCAAAAGTTTTATGCAAGTTGTCAAGTTGTTTTTTTCTGTATGCAATTTTTCCCACAGTTTTCTTCCCTCCTTTCTCTAAAGCATTTGTTCAACTAAGATTCCATAAACATTGATTAAAGAGTGCACAAAACTTCTACATGTAAACAGCATATAGTGTTGACAGAAGCTGAGCACTAATTTAGCAAGTAATAGTGTCATTGAGAGTGTGGTCTGCAGCTTTTCTTAACTGTAGTTTTGATGTCATTGATAGCCTATTCTAAACTATAAATCACAAGTCATTTTATTTTAGTTTTCATGAGTCAGGCAGTAAAATCCAAGTGTCTCTGGTACATGTTTTCACAAAGTGACCTTTCAGGATTTTTTTTCACAAGTTGTTAAGCAAAATGTTCTGGCAGTCAGGACGGATCTAACATAAAATCTTTGTTTTATAACTTTCAGGAAATTGCATTCGGCAGAAACCGTGCCTGTCTCTGGATACACTCATGAAGTAAAGGTGAATATTTTTCCAAAACAATTTAATACAATTGATAACTCATGATGCCACATTGGTTATCACTGATTTAAGTTTGTAGGCATACTGCAGCCTGTGAGTAGACAAAATGAAATGAGACTCCCTCCTTGCACTGCTTGCCTGAATTCAGTTTGGGCAACTTGCCATTGCATTAATGCTACACAGTTTGCATTAATACCAAGCCAAAACCTCTTTCCTCGATGCAAAATGAGTAGTATAACTGGCCAGTAGAAGATGATAGTTTTCACTAGGGAATAAAACCTGATAGTAATTGCACATTGCTTTAATCACAGTGTCATCCTGAGAAATAGTTGGCTTTCACTATAGTACAATGCCATGAAAGTCCTAGTTCACTGCAGTAGATTAATGCATGGACTGGAGTGTACTACAAGACAATAACATGCCAATGGATTATGATGGTGTTATAACCCTTGGGGGGTTAATTTCCTCCTCTCAAGTTTAGTGGAAATGTGCTAGGAAGTCTTATTTTGTACTTGCACAACTTTTTTTGCAAATATCATTATCAGAGGAAATTCATTGCCCTGTGAGGGAAGTCATGAGTGGTTTATCAACATTAAGATGTGCTGTAACATTTAAACACACTCCAGCCTATGTTGTTCTATATGTGCACATATCCTCCTTCATACACATGCACACCTTATTTTGGTAATTTGTTGAGTTGAGATGTTTTTGTTTTACTCGGAGATGAAGTTTCTGGTGCACAGTGGGCATTATCAAGTCATCGGGGTAAATTTTAACCCGCAAGAACGGATGGGTTGGGGGCCGGGTGGGCATTGAAAATTATGGCTTTTGGGAGCGGGACCGTGTCCCGGCTCCAACCCGCCGACTTCCGGGTTTGACTCAGACACAGCTAGGTGTGCGCATGCTTCTGAAACCCGGAAGTCAACGATATTTAAAGAGCCAATTCAGCCATTTAAACTACTTAAGGATGTTAAATTTTTGTATATTGAGTTACACAAGCCATTTTAACTGTTTCTGAACGTGTCTCCTGTGGCCTCTGAAACACGCCATGGAAACTGAGGCGAGTTGCAGCCGGCACCCATTTGGACCTTTAAACCAGTGATTGACACGTGAAGAAAAGGTGAGTTTTTGCAGCAGGGCAATCAGTTCTCTCATACAAACCTTTGGCTGGGTGCTCCTTGCGTTTAGACTGAGATTTCTTTGTTCAGACATATTTACCTACATTTTGGACCCCCTCAAACTGACACCATCAGGATGGGGCGATGCAATGGATTTATTCAGCAGCAGATCTGATGAGGAGGAACGTCACCATCCGCGGCAGGCACGGCGTGCAGTTCTGGGAGTTGCAGGTGCACAAGACAGAGGTGCGCCACAATGATCTGCAGAAGAGCAGAGAGGGGATCAACGGAGAGGCTGAGGTCACAGGAGGCACTACCCTCGTGAGAGGGTCTACAGACAGAGGCTGAGCTTCCTGGACCCCTCTGAGGAGCAGTGCCTATGAAGGCTCAGATTGAGTCATGAGGTGGTCACAGACATGCAGAACTGCTCCCGGCTGGTCCTGGTAGCCACGCGTTGTCCGTTGCAGTTAAAGTCACCACTGCCCTCAATTTCTTCGTCTCCGGCTCCTTCCAGGGCGCCACCGACGACATCACCAGGGCCCTCAATCGTCCGCACATAAGTGTATATGACAGGTTTGTTTGCCGGGGTATCCGACTACTTCAACTTCCTTATCGACAACATTAGCCAGACCAAGAGGGCAGTGGGTGTCCAACCTCATAGTCCCCAACCCCGCGTAGCCCGCTTCTACCTCCTTCGCAAGATCCACAAACAGGACTGCCCTTGGAGACCCATCGTTTCAGCCTGTTCTTGCCCCACAGAACTTATTTCCTCCTATCTTTTTTCTTTCCTTGTCCAGTCTCTTCCAACCTACATCCGCGACTCTACAGTTGCCCTCCGCCACTTTAACGGTTTCCAGTTCCCCGGCCCTAACCGTCTTCTTTTCACCATGGATGTCCTGTCCCTCTACACCTCCATCCCCCACCAGGACGGCCTGCGGGCCCTCCGCTTCTTCCTTGAACAGAGGCCCAACCTGTGCCCAACCAGCCCCCATCCATCACCACTCTCCTCTGCCTGGCTGAACAACGTTGAACAACTTCTCCTTTGTCTCCACTCACTTCCTCCAAATAAAAGGTGTCACTATGGGAACCCGTATGGGTTCCAGCTATGCCTGCCTTTTTGTGGGATACATTCCTTGTTCCAGTCCTACTCAGGCCCCCTTCCTCACCTCTTTTTCCAGTACATTGATGACTCTGTCAGTGCCGTTTCCTGCTCTTGCCCCGAACTGGAAAATTTCATCAACTTTGCTTCCAATTTCCACCCTTCCCTCGCCTTCACATGGTCCATCTCTGACTCTTCCCTTCCTTGACTTCTCTA
This sequence comes from Heptranchias perlo, assembly GCF_035084215.1. Classification (NCBI taxonomy): domain Eukaryota; kingdom Metazoa; phylum Chordata; class Chondrichthyes; order Hexanchiformes; family Hexanchidae; genus Heptranchias; species Heptranchias perlo. Next base: position 180,810,675 of record NC_090325.1, read on the forward strand.
TCTCCATTTCTGGGGATAGGCTGTCAACCAATATCTATTATAAACTCACCGACTCCCACAGCTACCTTGATCACACTTCCTCCCACCCCGCTTCCTGTAAGGACTCTATTCCATTCTCCCACTTCCTCCGTCTCCATCGCATCTGTTCTGATGATACCACCTTCTGCATCAATGCTTCCGATATGTCTTCCTTTTTCCTCCAACCGAGGATTCCCCTCAACTGTAGTTGACAAGGCCCTCGACCGTGTCTGTCCTATTTCCCGCACTTCTGTCCTCATCCCTTCTCTTCCCTCCCAGAACCATGATAGGGTCGTCCTTGTCCTCACCTTCCACCCCACCAGCCTCCACGTTCAACGTATCATCGTCTGTCATTTCTGCCACCTTCAGCGCGATCCCACCACCAAACACATCTTCCCCTTCCCTCCCCTTTCAGCATTCCAAAGGGACCGCACCCTCTGCGATACCCTGGTCCACTCTTCCGTCACCCCCAACACCTGCTCTCCTCCCCACGGCAGGAGATGCAACACCTGCACCTTCACCTCCTCCCTTCCCACCGTCCAGGGCCCCAAACACTCCTTCCAGGTGAAACCATGGTTTAGTTGTACTTCTTTCAATTTAGTATACTGTATTCGCTGCACACAATGTGGTCTCCTTTACATTGAGGAGACCAAACGCAGACTTGGTGATCGCTTTGCTGAACACCTCCGCTCTGTCCGCAAGCGTGACCCTGACCTGCCGGTCGCTTGCCATTTTAATTCCCCTTCCCACTCCTACTCTGACCTCTCTGTCCTCGGCCTCTTGCACTGTTCCAATGAAGCTCAATGTAAGCTCGAGGAACAGCACCTCATCTTTTGATTAGGCACTTTACAACCTTCCGGACTCAACATTGATTTCAAAAACTTCAGATCATAACCACTGCTCCCATTTTTTCGGTCAGCGGGTGCTGGTAATGGTTCTGCTGCTGCCATTTACAGCTACTGCTGATCAATCTTTTGTTTCTTAACCTGTCCTTTTACCACCATCCTTGCCTTGCACCATCATCGTCCCTTTTGTCATTTAATCACTTTTGTCCTCTACCCTATCACAGACCTTCCCTTTTGTTCTTTCCCTCCCTCCCCCCCCCACTTCCCCTGGCTCCCTACTTGCTCAAAAACTTTAACATCTTCCAGTTTTGAAGAAAGATCTACGACCTGAAACGTTAACTCTGTTTCTTTCTCCACAGATGCTGCCTCACTTGCTGAGCTTCTCCAGCATTTTGTGTTTTTATTTCAGATTTCCAGCATCCGCAGTATTTTGCTTTTGATTTGAGTGGATTTCCACTCACTGGCTGGCTTCCCACGGGTGCAGGGCGTAATTGATTACACAGACGTAGCAATCCGAGGAGCTGCACATGAGCCAGGACCAAAAAGGATATCACTCCATCGATGTGCAGCTGGTTTGCGACCACAGGAAGAGGTTTCTGCAGGTGTGCGCCAAATTCCTGGCAGCTGCCATGATTCCTTCATTTTGCCCGAATCCAACATCCCGGCCGCCTTCCACGCACAAAACAGATTTAAGGGCTGACTCCTTGGCGACAAGACACTTCTGAGACACCCCACTGGCAAGGCACAGCAGCAGTACAACGACAGTCACGTTACCACCAGGCCTGTCGTTGAACAAGCCATTGGAATGCTCAAGATGCGCTTCGGGTGCCTGGATCGATCTGGGAGATCCCTTCAGTTCTCACTGGCGAGGGTGTGCAGAATAATAGTCGTGTGTTGCGTCCTGCACAACAACGCCAAACAGAGAGGGTTACAGGTGGATGAGGACCCATGCGCTCATGAAGCATCCGCATCTGCCATCAATATTGAAGAAGGCGAGGAGGAGGACGATGGACAAACCATTGGCAGAGCAGCGGCACACCTGGCTGCTCGTGATGCGAGGGAGTCACTCATATTTGATAAGTTCTCATAAGGAGACCTGCAAAGTGAAGATAGTCAAGTACTTAGACCACCTGGAACAACCACCAACACCAACCCCTTCCCCCCCCCCCCCCCCCCTCCGTTTGCACAAAACAGTCCTACAACCATAAATCCATTGTAAACACACCCAATGGGTGGCATCAAGTCTTGCCATTCATGATGAGGGACATGCAAGGGCGCTTTCACGAAAGGGACTCGAGAATGGACAAGACGCGGCAGTGGTGGTGACAAGTATGACATTTATTGTGAATATAAAAAAAACAAAGAAATGAAAAACATGACACTTAGTCAGACACCCTTGTGCATCCCTCGTGGCTTCAGCAGAGGTAGTGGCAGGTTGCTCAGGTCCCTGCCCTGACTGCTGAGATGCTCTACGCCTACGCCCTCTGGGTTTTGGATCCCGTGAGGGCCCAGCCAAAGACTGCTCCACCTGCACCTGTGCAGGGGCAGACTCGGCCACCTGGAGAGGAGGCAGCATTGCGGGTACTGGTTGAGGGAGGGGTCAACGGGTGAGACATGGGAGTGCTTTGAGTGGAGTCCCCACTTCCCTGTCCCCTTTTACCATCATCCTTCTCCTACGCCAGGGCCACATCACTCTTACCACTTGCTGGACAACAGTTTGGAGGACATGTGTGATGCCTTGTAAAGCCACTGCTAATGTATCTGCCTGCCTGTTTAAGGCGGCAGAATGTTGGTCACCCTGAGTCCGTACGGCCGTTGTTAGGGCCTGAATGGACTCATTTGTGAGCCGTGCTTGAAGCTCATGGAGGCTAGCCTTCCCTCCATCGCAGACATTCCCGCACTCACCTGCGCCACCATTCCACTAATGCTGAAGGTGGACTCCTCCATCCTCCGCTGTTGTGGAAAGTGAGTGTGGCACGTCTTCCAGTACATTGCAAAGGTGCATCTGTACCTCTATTCTCCTTTTCAAGGACGGCCCCCGGGGTTCAGCATCTGTGTCCAGCTGAGGAGTGCGCCCACCGACGAGGACTCTCAACAGCTGCCCCTGCCAACAGTGCCTGCTCGTGCTCACTTGTGTGTGTTGACTCACCAGATGACAACCCAATTAACTCTCTAAAGGACCCACTGAGAGGTGAGTATCTGCGCTGGTGCATGGCTCGCTAAGATGTGACGGTGCACCCTCAGAGGCATGGAGCCTCCTCTGAGGAATTACCCTTGTCCATATCGTGTGCCTCTTCAGTACTCCTTGAAGGCCCTGGAGGAGAACATACAGCAATATTAAGAATCATCGCAGAAGTGATGTTGCAATGAGCATCCTGAGGTGTGTAATCATTGATGACATCAATTCATGATGCGTGTGAAAAATATTAAAGTTCTGTCACCAGCTGTTTGCGGGTTGCCAGTCTCGCCATCTCCGACGGCCAGGCATTTAACCGCATGGCTCAGATCTAACGCTTCCTCGTCAGCACCAGGATGGATGGTGGACCCCCTCCAGTCCTACTCCTGTCGCGTGCATTTTGCGCTCTCTTCTACAAGGGGAGAAAGAACAGACATGTGAGTGAGTGAGGGTGACATGTTCACCCAGTGGATGCATTGCTTTGGGTGAGGCTGACAATGAAACAGATGCATCAGAGGGTGAGTATCAGACAGATGCAGCACATTGCATGAGGAGTGGGGTGAGTGGCAGTGATGGGTGCACAAATGGGGAGGTGAGGAATTGCATAGAAAGTGAAGGTAAGTTGATGATGAAACTTAATTGGGTGTGAGGACTGATTTTGATGGAATAGCCTTGCCAACACAGAGGGAGAGAGAAGGGGGGGGTGGATTTTCACAGGATGTGGGTAAATCAGCAAATGTACTCATTTTTCCTGACCTGATTAGGTCATTAAACCACTTTTTTTTATACATTCATGGGATGTGGGCGTCGCTGGCAAGGCCAGCATTTATTGCCCATCCCTAATTGCCCTTGAGAAGGTGGTGATGAGGTGCCTTCTTGAACCGCTGCAGTCCGTGTGGTGACTGTTCTCCCACAATGCTGTGAGGTAGGGAGTTCCAGGATTTTGACCCAGTGACGATGAAGGAACGGCGATATATTTTCAAGTCGGGATGGTGTATGACTTGGAGGGGAACGTGCAGGTGCTGTTGTTCCCATTGTGCCTGCTGCCCTTGTCCTTCTAGGTGGTAGAGGTCGTGGGTTTGCGAGGTGCTGTCAAAGAAGCCTCGGCGAGTTGCTGCAGTGCATCCTGTGGATGGTACACACTGCAGCCACGGTGCACTGGTGGTGGAGGGAGTGCCAATCAAGCGGGCAGCTTTGGCCTGGATGGTGTCGAGCTTCTTGAGTGTTGTTGGAGCTGCACTCATCCTGCATTGAACCCAGGAACAGGGCACCGTGCTGCTGAACTCCTCTGCCACTTCCAGCCACGACTTTAGTGGCAGCAGCAGGTCGCTTCCTCCTGTCAGCTGGGTGGAGGACTTCCATCCTACTTCTCATGCCAATCCGTAGAATCTCCAGAGATGCGTCGCTGAACCGGGATGCTACCTTGGCTCTGTGCTGCTCCGTTTTCGATGCTCCTCCTTTCTCCTTCAAAATCCATTTTTGCATTGGCCTTTTAAACATTCCAGTTCACACACAACATGCGGGTGCGCAGTACGCCCGCTGTGTGGCTTGGAGACATGGAACCCGGAAGTCAAATTAAGTGCCTTCAATTCAGTTGCGATCTCTCAAACTGACGCGCTAAAATTTTTTCCGGGTTTCCCATGCGACTATTTGCCCACCTGCTGAGTTCCCGCCACCATGCTCAAATCATGGCCATGGTGCTTGAACTACAACATTATACCATGGAACTTTAACCTCAAGTGGGGTTTTTTTAAATGCGGGTTACAGTGACATATCATACTCTAAATTTTAAGTGTCAAAGATCATCAGTGCTGATGCACTACAGTTCTTTTGTCCATGTGAAAGTGTCATCAGCCTTGAACATGGGTTTTTGAATCATAGTCTTTGGAAAGAGCATGGCGTCCATAGCGCAATATTCTATTTATTACATTGATGATTTTTAAATGCATTTGGAACACGTCCTGTAGTGGTATACCCTGTTAAGACAACTGAATCTCAACATGTGGCAAAAGGAGTTTGCATATTTTGATTGAATAAATAACTTGCTAGATTAGATTAAGACATCTTGAATTAAGAGAATCCTGAAAATGGTAAGAGACAAATCTTAGCCCAGTTTAAGCCCCATTTTCTTATATGGTGAGCACCTGATCTTGATCAGGGAGGAACCAACAAACAGAAGCTAAACACTTTCTGTTTGCAGGGAAGGGAGAGTGGAGAGTGAGTAGGTCTGGTCTACTCTTGCATGCTGACTGTAACTTCTACTATACTGAGTAGGTTTCTGTTTTCCTCCTTTGTCATGGTTCAGTCAGAGTGTGTTGTAGTGGGGGAGAGGAAAGAAATACATGTAGCAAGGCAAGACTGACTGCAGAGATGGGAAATGTCTGCTGGTCCCCCTCCCGGTGCTAGTCTGATAAGGGCTGAAACTACCTTGATGCCTGGCTACACCTAAAGCTGGAGAAGGCACTTTTTGTTGTTAGTGTAATGTGTATAAAATGGCAGGGAGCTCTCAGCTCATTTCCAGGCAGCTCCATTTTTGGGAGTTTTTTTGAAGTTTTTTTTAAATCAATTGTGTTTATGGTTATTATTATTAATATTATTAATCTGCAGATTAAGCACCATATCCGGTGGTGATTTGATGCACTGTGATATCTACCACAAAAATGACCAATGTGAATTGGAGGGGGGGTAGGATAATATTTTTAGCAGTTGCTTTCTCAAATCTTAAATCCTTTAAGCCCAATGAAGATGATTGTTGATAATGACCACAAGTTTAACAACCACAATAATTTTAGATGGCATAGTTTATAAATGTTATTCCTGTTGGTGATATATTTCAACAAATTCTGAAGGATGTTTACAGAAGGTAAGTCAGGCTTGACTGGACACCTGCCTTTCTGGAAAAAGGTATAATAGCCCTTGAGACATTCAGCTATGTGAGAATTGTAAATCTTTATTATTTGTAGGCAAAGCCTAAACTTTAAGAGCTGAGTGAGGCAGATTACAAATGGTTGGCAAAACTATAATGTGGCGTTGTCTTAAAATGCTGGTTGTATTCTGTGGTACCGCTGTGAGCAAGTGAGACCTGCTACTGAGGTGACAGTGTTGGAATTCTCATTCTTTTTTTGTTGTTATAGAAGAAATTCTAAACATACACTAATGATTGAAAAGTAATTTTGTTTATTTCTGAATCAGAGGTTTCTTAGCCTTTAAACATGAGCTTGTCACCTCTCCCGAGGGCTCTGCTAGTGAACAGCTGATCCACACAGATCATGAAGTCCCAGATTCAATCCCTGGCCTGTGCTGTGTTAGCTGATTTCAGTTGGGGTGACAGTAGCACCAGTACAAATGGCTACAGTACCCAGGGTTAAGGAGGGGAAAATCAGCCTGGGTTCCTGCTCCTGATTGCTACCTAGTAATCCCTGCTGGAAGCACGTGCATAGACATGGGGTGAGGAGAGGATCGAGTTCAGCTATGATTTGCTCTGCGATTGAGTAGCCTGCCAACGTTCATTGTCAACGCTTACACACAGAAAATAACCATTTGGGTGAGGTACCAAAGGGAGACCAGCATCTGGGAACTGTCCCCTAGTAAGGAGCTGGCAGCTTCGTCAGAGGAGGAGAAAAGAGAAAGCTGACGACAAATCTTTAGCTTTTATTTGTGTTTGCCTGAAACTTGGCTCGATTTCAGCCATGCAGGTGTGAGTTTGTGGCTCTTGTCGAGATTGATCTCAGATACACTGTACACAACCCAGGCACGTTATAGATGTAAGTCCATATAAATCATGCTAAAATCTGACTGGATCGGGCTTTTACATGTCACCTTGTTCATGATGTTGAGCCTGTAGTTTACAATACTTGACTCGAATTTCCTGTGTACTCCTAAGTATAACAATACTTTGTTTCACTATTTACCGAAAGTGTAAAAGCTCTCCTTTGAAGAGAAGGTGTACCTCTATGAATCAAAATCAGACAAGTTAAACAGCCCAAATTCATTTAACAGTCAAGTTATGTATAAGTAATTGGGTAAAAAGAATGTAAATTGTAACAAAAAATGTGTGATTTTTACAGAAACACTCCCATTTGCAAAAACCTTTTGTTAACAATACTGTATATGAAGAATAAAGAAGTTGAAGAATGAAGAATAGAAAAGGTTCTGAAGGAGCAGCTCAGGTCAGATGTGAACATTGAATTTCACTGGGTTTCTATCTATTTACAGAGATTTCGAGTCTGTTGAAGTTGACTTTTATAGATTGGATTCATGGGTGTTTTTTTTAAACACTGATTTTCATTGTTCATTATGTTCTTACTGTGCTGCGTATCCTGTTATAAAAGCATGTAGCAGTTGCATTTTTTAACTATATATAGTACATGCTATGTTGGCCATATGGTGCAGATTGTACTTTACAAATGCACATTGCTGATGTTGGGATCGGCAAACAAGCCATCTTCTTCACACTATTATTGCTGGCCACGGTGTGATGGGATTAGCCTTGGTACAGGGCAGAAGTGTTTGTCACGGTCATGTAATACCTAAGTATAGTGTGGATCAGTGTTTTCTGCTCTTTCCCCCTTGCCTTTTTCCTTTTGGATAGAACACTACAGTTTTATGGTTAAACATCTTTTCCTATGTTTTGAATGTTCCAAGTGTCTCAGCACATTTTACATAGAATGATATAAAGAAATATCTTTTACAACACATGTAAGGGAAAGTTGTCTCCACTTGTGGCTTGTGGTTTTTCTACAAGCTGTGAACAGTGGTTTGCCTTTCATTTTAAAAAAAATTATGTATTTTAATGGAAAAATACTTAGCCCAGTTTTTTGAAATAATAGCCAACGTGATTTTCACAGTTGTACTTGTGTCATTTGCTGCCAACTATTCAACACATTGAATGTGTTATACAAAATGTACATGTGTATCATACTAGTGTTTTTTTAAAGTGTAAATTGGCTAGTGATTTTTAAAGCATATATTGTGCTGAACTACATTAGTGATTGGTGATGAGCACTATATATTCTTGGTGCCAATCTAGAAGGCAAGATTTCCAGGACATGGCTATTGTCTTATACATCCATCAGTTGGTGCTATGGTAGTGAGACTTTTTAATTGCACTTTCATATATGAATCCTATTGTAGAATGTGTATTTTAAAATGACATTTAAGAACTCTTGTTTTATAGATATAAAAAAATCATTATGTTTTGGTGTTTTAAATGTTTACTAAATCATTGAGAACACAAAGTGTTTTCTATATAGTATTGCTACAGTTGGACAAAAAAGTACTGTATATTTATTTTTATTGTGAAAGTACTGTCGAATACAATAAACTTTTTTTTAAAACACTTATTTATATTTGCTGTTTTGGTGCAAGGGACACTGTACAAAATTGCAGTTGTACTCAGATTCTCTGTTTGGAATATGGCAGGCAGCATCACAGTGATATGCATATCTCTAATAGTATTTGCACTGCAAAAGCAGCTGGTAATAATGGGGAATACCATTGATGGCGCAAAAGGAGGAAATAAAAATCGACGTCACTGACAATTGGCCAGGAAAAAATATTTGTAGATAAATAGTGGGATGGATTAGCATGAAGGGATTTGATTTTGACCTGATGCAGAAGCATACGCCATCAGCCATTGTGATACTTAGACTTTCTCTCTTCCATTCAATTTGCACTTTTTTTTAATACTTTCTGATGAAATTTTTGCTCATCAAACTGCTGGAGAAAAGAACACTCTTCCAATTTGGGCACCTAGTACAGCACAGCCAGGTGCAGATTAAATCTCCTGATGCTCTACCTCAACATTGTGCCTTAATCCGATCCTCAGAAAAAATTTGCTCCGATGTAACTTTTTCCACTTCCTATACCAGCTAACTGTGGCATTTTGCCTTGATTCTGCTAACCGAATCCCACTGGCCTATTTGAAATAGGTTTGTAAGTGACATTGCCAGAGTAGTGTCAATCACGGACAATTTACAACTAATTTATCAGAAATATGTGAAGGCAAATAATGAGTTTGTATCATAAGATAGTGAAAAGGTACACCTTATAATTATATACAATTGCACACCAGCTGAGCTGCTGTGGTGTTGCTCACTGACAGGCTGGATTCTGGAGCATGATTCTCTGTTCAGAAAGGAAGAATAATAATAAGCCGGTTAACTATAGTCTAACATCAGTTCTGTGCAAACTCTTGGAACCCATAATTTGAGGTAAAATTAGTAAACATTTGGAAATGCATAGGTTAATCAAGGATTGTCAGCACAGATTTATTAAAGGTAAGTTCTGTTCGATAAATTTAAGATTTTTGAAGAATTGACCCATTGGTTAAAGGATATGCAATAAATATAGTGTATATGCATTTGCAGAAGGTGTTTGATAAAGAGTCTCTCAAAAGAAGCTTGTTAAAATGTTTTGGGTGTATGATATAAGAGAAAATGTAGTAGCATGGATAGAAAGTTACATAGGAACATGTGATACTGTTGTATCACTTTGTAGATTTAGTCTTTGGGCACAAAATTAACCATACCAATGCAGTGTGTGTAGTACATTAAAGTGTTAACTGAAAGATGGAGAACTTTGTTGTCATTTGCTCAATTAGAGAACAGTTACAATGGTGTAAAGTCAGTGCAATGGGCTATCTGAGATCTTTCATTCAAGCTTAAATTTCTTTTAAAATGTCTGCTCCAAAGGTAGCTGTACAAGATTGCCTTTATTCAAGTGGTTGCAGTACTAATGCTGAACTGATGACTCATGAATTAATTAACATTAGACTGCGCTTTTGCTGTTTGTGCAGGACAAAACAATTGCACTATTTCAATGCCAAATCTGCAGTATAATTGGAATACAATTAGTATTCCTTTGTAGAGGGGAGAGCCATCAGCCATTGTGACACTTAAATTTTCTCTACCCCATTGAATTCACACTATGGCTAGTTTTGATTTATTTTTTATATAGCTTGCCACTTTGAACAAAAACTGGAGCACGGGGATTGAACTGGTAAATTGATGTTATCTGGTGCATGAATGGGGTGGGAAGAAGTGACCGTAAACAATATGGGGGGGGAGTTGAATCGCAAACAACTTGGTGTACTCTGTGCTTATTACCAATGCGATTTCATTTCGAGGACTTCATTTCACATCGTTCACCTGAGGAAGGGGGAAGCCTCCGAAAGCTTGTGAATTTAAAATAAAATTGCTGGACTATAACTTGGTGTTGTAAAATTGTTTACAATTGTCAACCCCAGTCCATCACCGGCATCTCCACATCATATTACCAATAAAGCAAACCTATGACAAGATTCTCTTTTTCAATGATTTAACTGCCAATTTTCAACCAAGGTCTTGTTTGCAAAAGTTGATTTAAACCATGAACCATCAGTAAACCCCTTGCTACAATACATTGTTAACCACTTGAAATAACGGTGGCTCCTTGAAGAGAATCAGCAGCTGCTAATGAAAAGAAATTACCAGGTAGCAGCAAGCAATAACAAAATGTTACCAGCAGGTGGGGCAAGCATGCACTTTTCTGTGTCAGCTGTGGCTCAGTGGTAGCACTCTCACTTCTGAGTCATAAGGTTGTGGGTTCGAGTCCCACTCCAGAGATTTGAGCGCATATCCACCGCAGTACTGAGGAAGTGCTGCACCGTTGGAGGTGCAGTCCTTCGAATGAGACGTTAAACTGAGGCCTCGTCTGCCTTCTCAGGTGGATATAAAAGATCCCAGGAGACTATTTTGAAGAACTGCAGGGAAGTTCTCCCTAGTGTCCTGGCCAATATTTATCCCTCAACCAACTATCAAAACCCCTTATAATTTTGAACCTCTCTGTTAAATCTCCCCTTAACCTTCTGTGCTCTAAGGAGAACAATCCCAGCTTCTCCAGACTCTCCACATAACTGAAGTCCCTCATCCCTGGTACCATTCTGGTAAATCTCCACTGCACCCTCTCCAAGACCTTGACATCCTTCCTAAAGTGTGGTGCCCAGAATTGGACATAATACTCTAGCTGAGGCTTAACCAGTGATTTATAAAGGTTTACCATAACTTCCTTGATTTTGTATACTATGCCTCTATTTATAAAGCTCTTTATAGATGGCTGTCTGACCTGATGTGGATTTTCAGCACTTTTCTGTGTTTATTCAGTTCTGCCTTGACTGTATAAATGACATGCTGAAATTGAACAGTAGATGGCGATGTTTGGTGCTTCTTAAACACAAATGGAAGTGTTTTTTCAAGGCTGTGACCAGCAGCACTGTCTTTTCATAAGAACAGTTTCACTGTATAGGATAACTAACTTAAATCTTCAGGGAGCAGTTAAGCTCTTGCAGAATTATTGTACTACAGTAAGCCCCTGTCATAATGTTCTTTCTGAGAACTGTGATGGGAGTTATAATGGGAAATTTTCATGGCTCACATGTTTTCTCTTGCTCCAGATATTTGAAATGGATGCACTTTTCCTTCTTTAGTATTACATAACAGGAATTGTATTGTATTACTTGATGTGCAGTAGGAATATTGGGATACATGTCTGCACATTACAGGGAAATATAGCTTGTGTATGTATATACGGTTTTATTTATAGTATATGCACTTTTAAAGCAGCGAACAAAAGCAATTTAAAAATACTTGTTACACTATTGAACATGAAGCACTGTATGAACACTTATACACTTTGTAATGTTCTTATCTAACTCAGTCATAGATGAGAAAGCACAATTAGTGCTTTTGTAATAAAATGCATAAACACCATACCATTGACGCCTTTACTGAGATCATAAGAGCATTGAATTTAATAGACCTTAGTAAGAACATAAGAAATAGGAGCAGGAGTAGGCCAATCGGCCCCTCGAGCCTGCTCCGCCATTCAATAAGATCATGGCTGATCTGATCCTAACCTCAAATCTAAATTCATGTCCAATTTCCTGCCCACTCCCCGTAACCCCTAATTCCCTTTACTTCTAGGAAACTGTCAATTTCTGTTTTAAATTTATTTAGTGATGTAGCTTCCACAGCTTCCTGGGGCAGCATTTGAACACCTTTAAATATTGTGCATTTGTATACCTTTAAATATTGCATTATAATGACTTACTGTACATTAATAGTTATGACAATATACCAAGAGTTAAGTGAAACTTGTTATAGTTCTGTTTTCCAATTTGTAAATGCCTCGTGTCACATGTTGCCTTGTTTATTTTTTATAAGCAACTGCATCAGTCAGTCTGAAAATATACATCAATTTCAAAATGTTTTGATGTTGTCATCAAAAAATAGTGCTGGACCTATTCCTTTAGTACTGGTTTACATTTTAATTTTAATTTGCCTGAATGCAATGTTTTTAATTCCTATTGTATAAAACACGTGTGCCTCCTTTTTCCACCAATTTTCTACTCCCCCTTCCTCCTTCTTGAAGCTGTTGATCCGTTGGTGTCATATGGTGCTTCACTCGTGTGACCATTCTTGTATCATACTAGACGGTGAGTTTTGTCAGGTTATTCAACTCTGAGAGGGAGACAACCATCATCCAGTCCTTTACTCAATGTTCGCACCACGCAAATCTTCAGCAGGCGTCACTGGATAGCAACCAGGAATGAAACCCCATGTCGATCGACCGTATCCTGCCACAAGGGAACTCGAGGTAATTGTAGCACTCCTATTGATGTCCTGGCTGAAATCAGCTAATTCAACAAAGAGGGGGAATTGAACCTGGGACCTCCTGGTCTATATGTTTCCCACTTAACCAGCTGAGCCAGTGGGGGAAGCTATGTGTGTATTTTTAAAAATTTGCTGTGTTGACGTTACAATTATCAAGGTAGCCAGTCAGTAGCGATAAAAGTAAGTTTAACAGACATTAAACAGACATTAATTACACTGTGGGATTGTTACATTTTATGACACTCAATTTCACAGTTATATTTTGGCATACAATGTGTAATGGACACCTGCAGACACATTACATCTGCCTCATTAATGAACTAATATGTTACATTCAGTATAATGTGATTTCATTAAGATGTCATAGTAAATGTTACATGCTCCTGAAATGGTCTGTTTATTTTACAGAGGCCAATTACCTTAACTTTTTAATCAGAGGTAAGATACTAGAAGGGATCATTAGGGATATTGGCCCAGAGTTTCCACTCGATCGCGCTGAAAAAGCCAGCGTAATCGAGCCGGATCAGCGCAAAATATAGAGGAATTTCGATTTACACCGGGGACAATTTGCACCCAGCGTAATTCGAGTTTCCGCAATATTTTGCACCGGCTAAAAAAAAATCACGCTGAAGCTGGCCCCACCCACAAAACTAGCCGCGTTCTCCCCTCTTTTCCGCCTCCCCCCCACCCCCCCATTCGAAACAACGAAACCAGTGAGTTTCTACCAATTGCGCAGCCTGTGCCCATTCAAGGAGGCTTTTAAAATTAAGCTAGCTGTCTTAGGCACAAAGACACTGGTAGGCACGGTTTAAATGTTTTTAAACACTAAAAAATATTAATTTACTAAGAAACTGACGTGTACACAATGAAAGCAGTAAATGCTTCAGTATAATTTTTTTGTCATTTTCAGTGATTTTAATTCAGGTTACTCACAGGCACCATTATTAAAAATGCTTATTTTTAGTGATAAACCCATTTTCAACCATATTAATAAAACTGCACCAGGTTAACACTCTTAAATACATCAATGAATATTTTTTATTGAGAAAAACAACAGATTATTACGCTATGTTAAACTGTCAAATTGCGCTGATACATGGCAGATTTTACCGTTTGTGATTATGTTAATACATTTTAGCGGAAACGTGCCGATTCTCGGCCTAATTTATGCCAGCGCAATTATTGGGTGCAATTTGCGCCCAATTACCGTTTGTGTCCAAAGCGGAAACTCCAGGCAATTGTGTATGATCACCTGGATAGAGGAGGAGTTATTAGGGACTGAACACAGCTTCTGGGTGAAAAAGGTCGTGTCTTAGCAATCTGATTGGATTTTTTGAAGAAGTTACTAGGTTGGTGGATGAAGGTAGCGTGGTAGATATTGTATACATGGATTTTCAGGAGCTTTTGATAAGGTGCTGCACAGTAGGTTACTCTACAAGATAAAGTCTTGTGGAATTGATGGGAAAATGTTAGATTGGATTAAGAATTGGTGGAATTCCTTTGGCAGAAGGTGGTTATTAATGGTTTTGGATCTGCTTGGAGACCGATTACCAGTAGTGTCCCACAGCGGTCAGTGTTAGGGCCGTTGGTTCTTATGATCTATTAATGACCTGGATGTAGGTATTGGGGGGAACGGTCCGCAAGTTTGCGGAGAATACAAAGATCTGGTTGGCAAATGGCATTTAACAAGGATTAGTGTAATGTTGTGCACATGGGCTGGGCAAATGCCAAGTATGCTCATACCCGACAGGGTACAGAACTAAAGCTTTTAGAGAAAAAAAATGACCCCTATGTTAGAATCATAGAAGTTTACAACATGGAAACAGGCCCTTCGGCCCAACATGTCCATGTCGCCCAGTTTATACCACTAAGCTAGTCCCAATTGCCTGCACTTGGCCCGTATCCCTCTATACCCATCTTACCCATGTAACTGTCCAAATGCTTTTTAAAAGACAAAATTGTACCCGCCTCTACTACTGCCTCTGGCAGCTCGTTCCAGACACTCACCACCCTTTGAGTGAAAAAATTGCCCCTCTGGACCTCTATGTTATGGTACATAATTCTCTTAAGGTTCACGACCATTGTCGTGCGCAAATATATTATTAAGTTGCATTGCTGGGAAGGTTCAATATAAACCAAAAAGCACCGTATTGTCCTTCTATAAGACTTTAGTTAAGCTGCATTTAGAATACTGTGTCCCGTTTTGGTGTTCTCGCATGGGTGAAGTTGAGGTTTTGGAAAAGGTTCAGAGGAGGATTATGGGAATAATACTCAGTTTAAAACACCTGTTACCCCGATATGCTTAAAAAATTGGGCCTATTTAGTTTAGCAAAGCATAGACTCTGCAGGGGGATTTGATTGAGGTGTTTAAAATAATGAAGGGACTTGACTGTGTTCATACAGAGTCAGATTATTTCAATTAGATAGGTTAGGGAGAACCAGGGGGCACCTGTATAAGTTAGGCAAGGGTAGAACAAGGTTATATTTCAGGAGGTTCTTTTCCCGAGGACAGTAGACCAATGGAACAAGTTGGCAGCACATACGGTGAGTATGGATACACTGCACACCTTCAAACTTTCAAAAGATAGCTCGAGCAGCTCCTAGTTGGGGTAGATGATGATATACAAAAGGTAGGTGAGATGCTAAATAATATAAATCATAGTCAGTGTGGTCTCCTGGATTTGTTTTGATTTGTTTTTGGGAGTTGGAGAGGAATTTTCCGGCTTTTTTCCCACCTTAAATTGGCCTTGCGTTTTTAAATGTTTTTTTGCCTCTTTTAGGAGATTACATGGCTGCCGATGAGTGAGGGTTGTTGGAATCATGATACTAAAGGCATCGTGACTGGGGCAGACTCTTCGAACAGCTGGTCTTTCCCTGCCCATCATTTCCATATGTTCTAACAAGTAAATGTGATCAGGAAGATGATAGTAAGCATTAAACTGCTGTCTTTTGCTGTTTTAAATTAATTAACCAGGCTTAATGTTCTAGAATCAGGCTACTTCAGATTAATTTCTAGAATGTATCAGATTAAAGATAAGAGTCTCATTGTCAGGACACCCTCTGAAGTGCAAATTTAACGGTGACCTCCTTGGATATTGTTGTTAATACAGTGTGTGTTGGTAATGCCATCAGGGCTATCTACTTTGTGAGGGAGCCGATTATCAGGAAAGGTACAGCAAATAACCTAAGGATACTTCAGCATCGACTGTGTGACTCTCACACTGTCAGGCTCAGTATTTTTTCCCAATGTACCTCTATGGTATCGTGATTTACTGCTTTGAATTGACTGGACAAAACAAAAAGATTAAATTTAATTTTAATTCTATGTAACAGTTTGATTTTTAAATGAGTTCTGATGGTGAAAAAGTATTTTTAAATTATTAGAGGTACTGTACCAAAAAAAATCCAACATAGTGTGCATGACATATAGAAACAGTAGTGGCTGAATAATATTGTAGTTAAAATGCCTAAATTAGCCTGCTGTATCAGCAGTAAATGACATGATAATGCAGCAATCTGTGTGTGCATATGGATGAGAAGTTTACCAGGCTGCTGGTTAAAAATGAATAGCTTGTCTCACTTTTTGGAAAGTACGTGCCTTGTTAGCTGAGAGACGGAGCTGTATTGGAACTAGGGATTAATAGAGGAGTCAGTGACCTGGTTACCAGCACTGCCATTTGAGGAAGGGCATATGTGCTTAGTAGCTGTTAAGGAGATGATATGGGTCATTAATAGAGAATAAATATAGCACTGTACTAATAGGAAATGTTGGCAGGAATAGTATATAGAGTGAAATAGGATGGCCAATTCTCTCTCCTGTGTAATTATGGCAGTCAGCGTGATGACTGCAGGGAATATCTTACAAATCACTCACTCTTTCCAAAATGTCTTTGTGTTCCTCATTGATGGGGTCAGTTGTTCTTGTTTTGTTTTTGGGGGGGGGTGGTGGGGGAGCAGCACAAAAGAATAGTTACATATTTTGGAGAGGGGGAAAAAAAGACTTTTGAACATAAACTAAGGCATTACCAAATTCAAGTACAACATTATTGTGGTTCTTTGTTTCCTCATTTTGCCCTTGCCCCAAACTGACAAAAGCTTAACCAATGTAAATCTCTTAACGATGTGAATCCATCTCATGAGTAAGTACACAATCACCTTTTTAAAAGCAGGAGAGTCGCTTTGGAATAGAAATTCACTTATGCTGTGAAAGGTTTGCCTTTGGAAGAAATCCAGTATCAGCACTGCATGCACATAGAGCAGAAGCATTCATAAATGCCAATGCCGCGATCAGAATAACTGATGCTGCCTGATTCCTTTAACTGACATTTTGAATGAATTTTGTAATTTTTTGTACAACTATAAAGACCATGTTACAGGATAGGAAGGGGATTTATTTGTGAATAGAAAATGATTAAAGGAAACCAAAGGTTTTAGGATGCAAAGAAGAAATTCAAGAATTAAGTACGGCAGTGTAGTGGTTATGTTACTGGATTAGTACTTCAGAGCCCTGGGCTAGTAACTCGAGGCCCCGGACTAATAATCTAGAGAATGTGAGTTCTGATCCCATCGTGGTAGTTTGAGAATTTGAAATCAGTTTTAAAAAATCTGGAAATAAAAAGCTGGTATCAGTAAAAGTGACCGTGATGCTGTTGGATTGTCATATAAACCCAACTGGTACAGTAATGTCCTTTTAGGGAAGAAAACCTGCTGTCCTTATGTGACTCCAGTCCCACACCAATGTGGTTGACTCTTAAATGCCCTCTAAAGTGGCCTAACAAGCCACTCGGTTCAGGGTAACTAGGGATGGACAATAAACGCTGTCCTTGCCAGCGACGCTCACATCCCGAGAACAAATTAAAAGTTGCTTGCAATAATAGGGGCGAAATGAAGATAGTTGCTGTGTTTTTTATTCTTTGTTGTCGGAGGGGTCTGTAGAACATTTAAACTATTCAAAGGTGACATGAGGAAAATCTTTTTCCCACAGCGAGTGGTTAGGATCTGGAATGCACTGCCAGAGGGGGTGGTGGAGGCAGATTCAATCATGGCTTGCAAAAGGAAACTGGATAAGTACTTGAAAATAAAAAAATTGCAGGGCTACGGGGATAGGGCGGGGGAGTGGGACTAGCTGGATTGCTCTTGCATAGAGCTGCCATGGACTCAATGGGCCGAATGGCCTCCTTCTGTGCTGTAACCTATGATTCTATTAAAGGACTGGAATTAAAAGATGGACAAATGGTGGGAGAGGGTCAGTGCAAAACAGAGATTTGAAACAGCTATTTTTCATCAGCTGCTTCTATGGAAAACTAAGTGCCCCAAAGCCTTCAACCCAAGGCAGACGGAATCTCTTGTGAGAATCACCAAAGAGAGTAAAAAGTAGTTAGTAGTTGCTAATAGAATTTAAAAGTGGACAAAATTATTGCATCTGATGGTATACATAAAAGTCCACCGAAAGAAACAATGGGAAAGTTATCAGATGTCTTACAAGGGTTTGAGACGGGAGAAATACCAATAAACCAGAGGTTAGAGATTGTTTCTTTACCACAACAAAGTGCATTTTTTTTTATTCGTTCATGGGATGTGGGAGTCGCTGGCGAGGCCAGCATTTATTGCCTTTCCCTAATTGCCCTTGAGAAGGTGGTGAGCCGCCTTCTTGAACCGCTGCAGTCCGTGTGGTGAAGGTTTTCCCACAGTGCTGTCAGGAAGGGAGTTCCAGGATTTTGACCCAGCGACGATGAAGGAACGGCGATATATTTCCAAGTCGGGATGGTGTGTGACTTGGAGGGGAACGTGCAGGTGGTGTTGTTCCCATGTGCCTGCTGCTCTTGTCCTTCTAGGTGGTAGAGGTCGCAGGTTTGGGAGGTGCTGTTGAAGAAACCTTGGCGAGTTGCTGGAGTGCATCCTGTGGATGGTACACACTGCAGCCACTGCGTGCCGGTGGTGGATGGGGTGCCAATCAAGCGGGCTGCTTTGTCCTGGATGGTGTCGAGCTTTCTTGAGTGTTGTTGGAGCTGCACTGATCCAGGCAAGTGGAGAGTATTCCATCACACTCCTGACTTGTGCCTTGTAGATGGTGGAAAGGCTTTGGGGAGTCAGGAGGTGAGTCACTCGCCTTACTAAGGTGCCGTATGCAATTAATTTCTACACCTTCCCAGCAATAACTTAAATTAAATCATAAGGCATGTACTTTAAAACATTTTTTTTAATAGTAATTGTTTTAAAGTTCAGCTTGTGTAATCAGAAATAAAACAATGGCATTTGCTAACCTATACTTTGACTCTATTGAAAAAGTGTAAAAGAAAAGGTTTCTAGGTTTTGCATAAATTTAATTTGTTACATTTGTTGCATTTTTATTAAGGACAATAGTATTTCTGCAACATAATGATGAGGGTAGCTTTAATACGGTTGTATTGCTTTACACACATACATTATATATATATATATATATATATATATAATCACTCTACTTGACATGAAAATAGTTTATTTGTTCTTTACAGATGGCAGTAATGTGGCACATCTTTACTTGTTATCTGTCAGATTCATAAAAATGCTAGTATTTTTTAAAAGCTTAGGTCATTTTAACTTGTATGGAAATGATATTTTATTGTTTAGGTATTATTTTAGTATTTGCAACCCTGATGAGACTACATTTTTGTTTAGATTTAAAATGTTTCCAGGTCTAGGGTAGATCCATACCACAGTGCCTTGGAGCTCCCATTTGATTCACCATGAAGTACAAAGAAATGGTTTTGTGGCTGCTGTCCTTTGTGCTGGTTCCTTATTTGTACCATATGGCTGTGGGAAGACACCAAGTTGAGATCAGACACGTCTCCAAAGGATGATGAGGCTGTGCTGACACACTTCTGAGTAGCCAGTTTCAGAACGTGGTTTACAGAAGTCTGGAAACATATTGCCAATCCTCTCATAAGAAAGGTGCATGGCCAGGGGAATCCCAAGACAGGCAACAGGTGAGAAAATACCTTTTTTAAAAAATAAAAAAAAATTTTTGGAAAAATAAAAATGTTCTCAGAACTTTGCCTATACTATCATTGACCTGGCTTGTCAGGATGTGTACTGAAGTGGTGCAGGTATACTTGTCTCTGATTCTCTCTTGCTTAATATATTTCTACACTTAGACTGGGGAATCGCAGAGGAGGGCAGATGCTGTGCTGCTACATGTCACCAAGGATCCCTTCAGTTTTATATTGGTTTGATGCAGCACTTATACAGAACAATCTGAACTCTCCTGGGATAAGATTCACAATACGTTTGTGAGAAGTCATTACATTTTTTATTTGTTTTGTTTTGTTAATCACATTTTTAACAATCTAACTCTGAGCATACCTATCATAATATATTAAAAATCTTGTTATCTGGCACACACTTCCTATGTTCTTATAAAGTAACAGTTAATTTTTTTTTTCCTGTCACTCTATTTTTGTCATGTCTGCCTGTCACATCTGTCTGCCATTCTTAGATTATCCCTATTATATTTACCTCCCACTGATTCCTTCTGGCTGTGTCTCCAGGGCAGTTGGCACTGTGCTGCACAGACACTCACTTGAGGTTTACTCAAATCCAGCCTCTCTCTCACTTGCCTCTGCTCCCTGCTGACTTTACTGTGACCTCCATCTTCCTGCTTGCCATCCAACTTTTGTTTCCTTTATATCTCTATTTAAAAAGTGTATCCTAGAACAATTTTTCTTTACATTTTTATAGAATTATCACATCTGACAATCAGGGCACATAATAAATAATTTATCAATGATTGTTGTTTTACTTCATATTACTAATGACAGCGTTTATGGTAACAAGACTGGGAGAGATCCCAGTGGTTCTTGCCTCCTGTGTTCCTGCTTATTGGACATAAGCTCATTGGAAGTTGCTTTCTGTGGCTCCTGTTGCATCTGAATACATCATTATCTGACTGGTTTCCCTTGTGATTTGCTGCTGCTACAGATAATGGGATCCAGGTCCAATTGACAACTGAAATGTTAAAGCTTGCATAATTTAATAAAAAAATATATAGTTGTGCAGAAGAAAAGCAATTCTAAATCTATACAACAACAAGAACTTGCATTTATATAGCGCAAGGCGCTTCACAGGAGCATTATCAGACAAAAATTTGACACCGAGTCACATAAGGATATATTATAGTATCATAGTAGGTACAGCTCAAGAGGAGGCCATTCAGCCCATCGTACCTGTGCCGGCTCAATGAAAGAGCTATTCAATTAATCCCATTCCCCTGCTCTTTCCCCATAGCCCTGTAAAATTTTTCCCTTCAAGTATTTATCCAATTCCCTTTGTGGAATCTGCTTCCATCATCCTTTCAGGCAGTGCATTCCAGATCATTACATCTCGCTGCGTTAAAAAAAATGTTTCCTCATGTCACCTTTGGCTCTTTTGCCGATCACCTTAAATCTGTGTCCTCTGGTTACCGACATCTTCTGCCACTGGAAACAGTTTCTCCTTATTTACACTGTCAAAACTGTTCATGATTTTAAACCTCTCTCAAATCTCCCCATAACCATTTCTGTTCTAAGGAGAATAACTCCAGCTTCTCCAATCTCTCCACATAACTGAAGTCCCTCATCCCTGATACTATTCTAGTAAATCTCTTCTATACCCTCTCTAAGGCCTTGACATCCTTCCTAAAGTGTGGTGCCCACAATTGAACACAATACTCCAGCTGAGCCCTATCCAGTGTTTAGCATAAGGTTTGGCATAACGTCCTTGCTTTTGTACTCTATGCCTCTATTAACAAAGCTCAGGATCCAATATGCTCTTTTAACAGCCTTCTCAACTTGTCTTGCCACCTTCAAAGATTTGTGTATATGCATCCCCAGGTCTCTCTGTTCCTGCACCCCCTTTACAATTCTACCAATTAGTTTATATTGCCTCTTCTCATTCTTCCTACCAAAATGCATCACTTCACACTTCTCTGCATTAAATTTCATCTGCCATGTGTCTGCCCATTTCACCAGTCTGTCTATGTCCTCCTGAGGTCTATTACTCTCCTCCACATTGTTTACTATATTTCTGAGTTTCGTGTCATCTGTAATCTTTGAAATTATACCCTCTGTCCCCAAGTCCAAATCATTAATATATATCAAAAAGAGCAGTAGTCCTAATACTGACCGCCAGGAGCACCACTGTATACTTCCCTCCAGTATGAAAAACAACTGTTCACCACTACTCTCTGCTTTCTGCCCTCCAGCCAGTTTTGTATCCATGATGCCACTGTTCCTTTAATCCCATCGGCTTCAATTTTTCTAACAAGCTTATTATGTGATACTTCATCAAATGCCTTTTGAAAATCTATATACACAACATTAACTGCAATCATCATATTAGGACAGATGACCAAAAGCTTGGACAAAGAGGTAGGTATTAAGGAGCATCTTAAAAGGTGGAGAGAAGGTAGAGAGGGGGAGAGGTTTAGGGAGGGAATTCCAGAACTTAGGGCCCAGACAGCTGAAGTCATGGCTGCCAATGAAGGGCTGAAGGAAATTGGGGTGCACAAGAGGCCGGATTTGGAGGAACGCAGAATTCTGGGAGGGCTGTAGGGCTGGAGGAGGTTACAGAGATAGCGAGGGGCGAGGCCATGGAGCGATTTGAACACAAGGATGAGAATTTTAAAATTGAGGCATTATTGGCTTTCGATCCAGCATAGGTCAGTGAGCACAGGGGTGATGGGTGAACTGGACTTGGTGCGGGTTAGGATAGGGCAGCGGAGTTTTGGATAAGCTCAAGTTTACGGAGGGTGGAAGATGGAAGGCCAGTCAGGACAACATTAGAATTGCCGAATCTAAAGATAACAAAAGCGTGGATGAGGGTTTCAGCAGCAGTTGGGCTGAGGCTGGGGTGGAGATGGGCGATGTTACGGAGACGGGTGATATGTGCTAGAACTAATGATAAGCAAAACTCTCAAATTAGACACCATCCTTCAGGTTTTGTTCACGTGAAATTTGTAATTTGACTAATCCTTTCGTTACAAATGTTATATTTGTGCAATTCTGCTTCCCATAGTCAGACAATCCTCCCATATTGAGAGGACTGAATGATCAAATTTACCTCTGTGACACTTCAACTGCAGAATGGAATGGCAGTTCCTGCATCAAAACAATATTTTTCCTTCACGTTTAGTTTGCAGTTCTACTTTGTAAGGGTTCCTCCTACCTGGTGTCATAGCTGCTTCCCTGAAATATTGGTCTATAGAGCCCACCAACAAAGTATTTCGAAGCTGACATGTGGTTGTCAGCGCTCCTCGAACTATATCACAGCATGAGTCACCTCCTTTGGGAGAGAAGGGGAACAAAAAGAAAAAGTCTGTGACTTCGACTTTATACTGTGGAGGGGAAGTACTTTGGTTTTGATACCTAAACATATAAAATTGTGGTTTTCATACCTACTTGTAGAAAATGGTGAAATCAAGTTGTGGTTTCTTTCAAATTTTGAAAATGAAAATATCGAACATTGGATTTTTAATATAATTGCTTAAAAATGTAAAGGGAGGCATAAACTCCATCCACCCACGTGCTTGGCTTTCGTTTTCCTCCTACACACACTTTCAGAAACGCCATATGCTCCTGCTGGTGACCTTTGGTAAAATAAAAACCCCTTTCCACGAGGACACAAAGTTCTGAGTCCTTTTATACATTTCCACTTTATGAAGTGCTAACATTTTTCCTAAGATGCCAGTTAATGCACCATTAGATTGGCAATTTCCTAGTTTTGTCTCTTTCAATTTTCAGGTTGAACATGAAGAACATTTTGTCAGAAAGAAAGAAACACCTGCGATTATATGGCACTATGATGTTGTTCATCTCAGAGTGGTAGGAATGTGGAACTCATTACCACAAGGAACGGTTGAGGCGAATAGCATAGATGCATTTAAGAGGCAGCTAGACAAGTCCATGAGGGAGAAAATAATAGAAGGTTATGCTGATAGGGTTAGATGAAGAGGGGATGGGAGGAGGCTTGTGTGGAGCATAAACACCGACACAGATGTAATTCTATGTAAAATATTCAGCCAAACCATTCTGGAATATTCTCACAAAAGCCACTTTTAGCAGTAGCTGCTACAGCAATCTTGTGGTGATCTTGATTACATTTCCTGTTCAGAGGAAGATGTGAGCTGTTGCATCTGACAAGAAAATTGTAGCAAAAGTGTAGCTATGCATGAAAATTATATGATGATAATAAACAAAAGGTGATGTCAGACATGGGAATGAGTGAAAAGGACTGTGAATTTCAGAAATTAGTGACAGTAACTGGGAAGTTACCACAAAATATTTGGAATCCACAGAATCACCTTTTCAAAACTGCTAAACTGGAATAATTAGAAATTGGTTTTATTCACCTTATAATTAGTTGATCTCCTGTGATGTTGCTCATAGACAAAAATCAAAAAAAATCTGTTTCTGTAGCTCTGCTTGTCTCTTACTGTCTAATTCTTACCATCTCCCCTTGGTTGTGCTTATATGCCTCACATTTTTTCTGTCTCTCTCTCTGATTCATTGACATCCCACAGCCCCATTCTCATCCTCTACTTGCCCAGTTATCAAGGTTCATTGTTCCTGCTGTATTGCCTTTCAAGAATGCTGTTGTGTTTGGGAATGAAATGATACATTTTCTAATGTGACGGTAAGCCTCTTGTGGTGAACAACTCACCGATTCCTTCCTTAGTTTTGCCTTTACCTTTCCAATTGAGATTTTTCATGATTCAGTTCACCTCCTCCCTTCTCCCTTCCCCCAAATGGCAGCTTCCACTAACAGTGCCAGATAGATTCTGTCTGTTCCAGGCACCTTCTTGAAGCTGGAGATACCACCAGCCAGGAAGCCCAGACAAAAGTTGATAGAGGACTCAGAGTGAAGAAGTGGAACACAGCCATGGAGACGGAGAGTACAGACGATCGGATGCCCATGGAAGCCATGATCATCATGGAGCTGCTGCTAATAAGTTGTTTGGGTATGTTGGGAGGTCCTGGGAGCAATTGGTCCCCAGACTGGTGGTGGGAGGAGGGGGGGGCTAGGACCACTCAGACAGGGTGTCATGTTAATGGATGAGCTTCAAAAGAAGTATTCATTGGATCTACTTTCATAAAATGGTGAAAGAAGGCTATCAACAATTATCAGAGTAAGATTAAATAAATTAATGTTAAAATGAAAATGTGTCTTTAAATTGTTATACAAATGATCTGATGGTCATCTTTAAAGTGAGAATTAAATTTATATAAATATGAAATATACATTTCAATGCAAGTGTTTCATAAAATGGTGGAAAACAGAAAACATTTCTCAACCACTATACAATCAAATATTTTATAAAATGGTAGGAGACTTCTTCATAGAATCATGATAGTCAATTTTTTTAAAATAATAGTTATAACCATAGTCTGGAAACTCATGAATTATTTTAAATTATACCTGCTTGAGCTAAATATTTTTTTAAAACTTAAAATATTTGACTCCATTTTGGGCATGAAATAGTTCGTATTTTGTGACATCGGTCAGGATAACAGCCTCTTTTTGTTTCCTGCTGACGTCACACAATGAATACTATTGCCTGCCGATGTCAATTAGTGGCCAATTGTTATAGATTTTTTTTTTCTCATACCTGACATTTCTAAGCCTAATGTTTTATTTGGAGAGAATCATTTTTCAATGGGCATGAATTAGTTTTTATCAAATATTGTAGTTGTTTTGTATCTGCAAAACTAAAAATGTTCAATGTTATGCATCAATAGACAGACACTAAATATCTTATATGTATTGAGTAGAATGCTCCTATTTCTACAAATTCCAACCATTTGTAATATTAGAGATTTTAAAAAGTGTGTATATATATATATATATATATGAAGATTAGATGCCTTAAATTAGTTTCACGCAGCATAAATGTTGGTATGTTCAGCGGTACACCACAAAGAAAGAATATCCAAAATGCCAGCAGACCTTTCAGTACACTCATAACTATAATTTAAGTTTATGCCCACTAACATTTTTATAGTCCATTCCCAAATTATAGTAAACATTCAAACGGCAAACCAGAGTTAGACCTCCTGGCAGAGAATGTTTTATTTTGAATTGGAGATCAATTTTTTTTTGGATGATTACATATTTAGATTCCTCAGGCAATAGATATGCTTTATGAGTGACAGTTTTGTTCTTGAGAAATAAGATTGGATATGCCAGAGTGTGCATGAAAGTCTTTTTATATTTGTTGCTTGAAGGTGTCCTCAAATCGTTTTTGATCGGTATTTTGACATGTATCCTTAAAATGGAGAATTATGGGAATGACTGCCAGAGAGTTATTCATAGATGGATAGCTTAAATATTAATAAATACCCAAGACTGATTACATGAAGAATTAAGCACAGTGGGGTTTTGTGGAGAATAAACAGATACTTGCGAGTGACCACATGGAAAATTATGAATAGAGTAATTGCATAGTCGCAGAAATTGTATAGAAATTATGCATATACTTGGGAGGTATTAGCAGGCAATAAACCAAATGAAGGACTTCAGTGATGTCATAAGTCATGGAAATGAAGTTGAATGTTTTATTATCATCCTTTTTGAGTCCTGAACTTTTGATTGTACCCTTGTGTCTATTATTTATAATATCCACAGTATTTAAATATTGCGTAATTTTTTTTCCTTAATTCAGTTTTCCTACTGCAGCTGGATGTCAATTGCTAGTCCGGCCTGTGATGACATTTACACAGGAGAATTGATAATTATGATGTAATTGCTGCAGGTTTATTGAGGAAAATAATCTGCAGCTGTTTACCGGGGAAGTCTGTGTTCAATATAGAAAGGAGAAGTCAGCAAGGATCAGCAAATATAGAGGCCATTGTGTTTGGGGGGGAAAGATTTACAGAATTCACTCAAGCTTGCAGTCCTTGTCAGTTATGGGTCTTTTCACACTGATAAAATAACCGCTGCATTCACAGATCTTGGATAAGTTTGCTTCAGTTTCTTTTGCCCAAAACCCATGAGTAGTACAGTATAAATAAAATCATCAGACCATGCCGACATTTTCCAGTTGATGTGAAATAACTGCTCTTTTTTTTTTAAGTAGTGCAACATTTTGCAGCATTTTTATTTCATTTTATTTAATCCTGAGTGTGTCCAGACACTCCTGATCCTAACAGCACCAGAACAATTTAAAGGATCATATATTTTGCCTAAAATAATTTTTTTTTAAGGTGAAATATATCCCTACCCCTCCATTTTTTAGAAAATAAATGTGTATTTTTTAATATATAAAAACAGTTTCTGAAGCAAAACCAAATTATTACTTGAAAATAAACCAAGAAAGTAGGACAGAGGATATAAATAGAAATTAGTGAAAAATAAATTTAAAACTGATGATAACTTTTTTTATTCAAATAGTGCTAGAAATGTGGAATAATCTGCCAGGCTGGATAGTAGGAGCAAAAGCACTTAGATTCAAAATATAGCTTGGTGCTGTGACGGGAGAGTTAATGTACTAGGAGATTATATTCAATGGGCTGAATGGCTTTTCTCGACCATGATTTTTCCTATGATGTAATACCGATGATATTTTCAAAAAGTGAATTGTTGGCAAAATTATAATGTTAGTAATTCTACTGCCGAAGTCCATTAAAGCATAGGATGTCTTAAAGATAGTAAGAAACAGGAAAAGCTGTAGAAAACCCATTGTACAAAACATGGTTGAAGACCTGACTGACCTGGTGCTTTGGCCTTAAGGGTGTAATACGGTAAACTGTTTGAAATGGAGGGCCCCCATTGCAGCTACCAATCCAAAAGTAACATTGTATTTTTTTTTACAGACCCTCCCCCATCCAAATAAACAGACCTTGTAACTCGAGTAACCGCCAGATTCGCTGAATATCAAGAGAGACAATTTCTCGTGGGACCAGACAAACCCAATAGGGGTTATTCTAAAACTTGTTTGCACAGTGGCGAAACATATTATCTGCACAGTGCAGCACGATTTTGCATTTGCATAGGGAACTGAATTTTCCTTGGTTAATATAGTGGATAGATCATGGTCAACTATGAAATTCCATTTTTATTTCCATCAGTGAGGCCAGTAAAATCAGCCCTATGAGTGGAAATAAAAATCAGCTTCAAAAGCAATTGGAGCAGCCTTGAAGATGGAAGTGCACATGGATTGGGGACTGATTTTTCCTGTTGTCATGAACAGTGTTAGTAACTTAATTGGCAGCTGCTAGCTGCACTGAAAAAAGGTCAGCTTGCTGGGTCACTATTATTATGAGCTGTGCAAGAACTTACAACTTTGGGTGACGTAAAGCAGGCGATAGTGGATCAGCTGCCTATCATACACGCCGCCTCACTTTCCTTTCCACAAAGGAAAGTACAATCTGGCTGGATCTATAACGGGCAGCCTAACAAATATTGCCCAATTAACGCCACATCAAAGTTCAACGTTCCGCCCAGTGAGTCCTAACTGCAGTAGGTCAATGTTCTCGTTATACATAGAATCGTAGAATCCTAGAATCATTACAGCACAGGAGGAGGCCATTCAGGGCCCATCGAGCCTGTGCAGGCCCTTTTGTAAGATTAATCCAGTTTGTTCTATTACCCCGTTCTTTCCCTATAGCCTTGCAAATTTTTTCCCTTCAAATATTTATCCAATTCCTTTTTAAAAGCCGTAATTGGCTCTACTTCCACCACCCTTTCAGGCAATGCATTCCAGTTCATAACTACTCGCTGCGTAAAAAGGTTTCCTCACATTGCCTTTGGTTCTTTTGCCAATCACCTTAAATCTGTACGGGTAAATGGATAAGATGCTATTTTTTTTCTTTGTTCTATCAACTCTTCCGCTCTTTCTCCTCTGAAGGCATTGATTCCTTGCTGGTGGAAGGTTCCGTGGGGGCTGGCAGCCCTCTGGTAGCTTACCCAAGTGATTATTCTTCAGACAGTAAGTGGCAGCAGACTCTTCGCTCCCACGGGGTATTATAGGTGAGCCCAATCCTGCCCTCACCTCATCTGACATCCACACGCAGGCACTTCCAGCTGGGGCTACTGGATGGCAGTCAGGAGCAGGGACCCTGGTTAGTTTATCCTTTCCCTAATGCAGTGCCAGTGAGGAAAATTCTAACACCTCTACCACCACCTGACGCACCACAGATTGGAGATTAAATCAAAAAGAAGCAATATGAAACAATTATATTAACCAGCTCATCCACCGGAAGAATTTCTTTTTTATTTTTAATGATTATACTTATTCAGTAAATTGTAATGATAGTATGAAAATTACGTTCATACATCTCCACTGGAACTGTGGAAAGATACCCAGCAGTATTTTTGCCCTTCCAAATTTGAATTGTGACTGGGGAAAGCATTTTGCGCTATATATAACACTAATGTAGTTGCATATCTGTCACTGGTGGTGGGAGCAATTTGAGGTGATGAACTAGGGGTATCAGGTAGGTGTATTTGCACATTAAAGCATACAGTCTGAAGTAGTGGTGTAGGTGGGGGGTGTTCAAACACCTCCAGAGATTTCTGCGATTTTTTTTTTTAAAAAAGATCAGCCCACTCCTTTCGAAAGATCATGCTTCAAATCACTTGATAGAACACAGAAACAACAGATGTTCTTCCACAGCCAGTCAGTTCCGCAGATCAAGCAGCAAAAAACAATTAGTTGGGCTTGCGTTTCTAAATGTTTATGGGGATATTGCAGTGAATAGTAGCGAAGTTACCAATAGACTAGCAACACATAGCCTGCCGCTAGTTAGACTTGCCCGTGACCATTGAATCTCCATGATATTTTTGCGCCGCGAGTTGCTGGAAGTGGGAGATGGAAACGGCGCAACGCCCTCTGCAGGGCATCTGGGATCTGTGTGAACAGGGCAAGCAACTGGGCATCTCCTTAACCAATCAGAATGAAGCATTGTGAAATGATCGGAGAAGGAAGTGTAAGTTAGAATAGTGAATTCAATGTAAAGTCAGGTACAGAAAGAGAAATAAAGAGAGGGAAAGAAAGATTGAATTAAGAGAGAGAGAGAGACCTGAAGGAATGAGACTCCACACTTGTAATAGTTAATTTTCATTGCCAGAGAGGTTGTTTGGTAGTAATTAACAACTTTCGCGTCATTAAAATTGTACTTAGACTAAAGGGACAATCCCTAACTTTCTGTGGCGTGTTTACTTCGTATCTACTGTGCAAATAAAGGAACTTCACGCCGTTCAATGTATTTCAATGGCGAGTCAGACAGCGAGATGCAATTTTCGCAATGCCAACAGCGAAGCGGCGCATCTCGGACTGCAACTTTTGGATTTTGCGCATTTAAACGTGCATCTGCCCTCACCTGAAGTTGCTGTACGATTTGCGCATAAATAATGGTGAGTGCCATTAGCCTCACTGTTATTTTGACAAATTCTGGGCCAATGTTTCAATTTGAACCTTATTCTGAAACTCCGATTTGTAAGATAGACATTTTGTATTAATTTTGTTTGGACTGGCAAGTAAGTACATATCCAAACAATCCCTGAAAAAAAATCCTGCCTGCACCACTGCAAATTTTCCTATAGTACATTGGCACTAATAGGCAAAATAATCCTATAAGCAAGACTGTTGCTGCATGGGTGGAAATACCACCTGCTGCACTCCCAATATTCTCCTGGCAACAGGACTAAACTTGACAGATGGTATTTAATTATGTTTTACACTTGGCTAGGAACACAAACATTATTATACACACAAGATGTATTTCTATGTAAGTTGGGAGCGAGTATAAAGTGGCAGTACCACAAAGGGGGAGGTTTTCAGATGACATAAATCCTGAGAGCAAATGTTTCCAAATCATCAATGGAATTATTGCCTGTGCAGCAGAGTTCCAATCTTACAGTGAATGGTGTTGCAAAATGCAGTTCCTTGTGCTGTGGTATGAAACAGATTTCACACTTTCATATGACAATTTAAATGCATGACCGTGTCTTAAGTGTGTTTCCAGATCCTTTTGACATGGCACGCTGAAATTACAGTAGCTATTAGGGCAAGAGATTTGTTAACACTCAGAAGCCATCATTTCAACTGGTTTCAAGACCTTTTATGCAAAATTGAAGTACTTGCATAGCAAACAGTGCTAAGTGTAAAAATTCATGTGTTTGCCAGAGGATGATGTGCCACAACAAATCATTTGCCCCAATAATAGAACAATGGAAGAAATGATCTCACCATGAATTAGGAAAATTTCTGTTTCTTCTTCAGCCAGGTATTATTTTCTTCAATTCCCCTTTCTTTGGTTTCTTCATGCCATGCACCATTTGGGAGAGTGGAAAAATGACTTGTTCTCAGGTGCCCTGACAATGCTACTATTTAGATAGCCACAGGGAGGTTTATGAGACCAGTACAGGTTGACTAAACCTCCCACCTTACTTCCTTTTCTTTGGGAAATGCTTGATCTTCACACTTTCATCTGATGGCAGAGAGGCAATCTGGAGCTCATGACATGAGGAATCATAGGTATATCCTAGGCACAACCCCTAGGGGCTGGAGTCTGTGAGCAGTCTGAGACGGGGGTTACCATACTTGAGGGGCTGAAAACACTGAATAGTGAGGGACTCCGGGTGAGTAGATGGCAAGCCTGGGGCAGGTTGGACCACTGCAGGGAATACAGGGAAGAGGTTAGACCTCTGGGATTTCAGCGTAGGCATGGGTAGAACCAAACTGAAGGGTTTGGGCTTGCCATGATTGAGATGACTGCAATCAGGAGGAACCAAATCATTTGCAGAAAAAAGATGCCAACCCAATAATTGGTGCTGTCGCCAAATGAAGCACCAAGATGCCAGCGCAGGAGTAAGACTCTCCAAGATATTTATAACATTTTCCAGGCAACACTACAAGGAAGAATAAGCATTTTATTCAGAATCAATTTTTTTTAAATGATTTTCAACTGGAGGGAAAATTCAAGGGATTTGATTGGCTGCTTGCCAGTTCAGGATTGGTATTTCTGCTACTTGCTAATTCAAAGCTGGTAGCTTTTTTATTAATTTGATTTCGTTCCTTATTGGTACCCACTGATTTAAATAAGCTGCTTTTGATTTGCTCACATTTAGCCAATTGGATAAATGACTGGTGATTTAATGGATAAGTCCTTATTTCAGCCAATCACAAATTTTTGCCCTTTCAAATGCGACACCATTGACGTGATGGGCATGCACCAGTCTCAAGAGTTTTAATTATTTAGAAGTTGTACATCGTGTTTCTACTTAAATGTTTAACAAATTTATATACAAGCACCACTATCACCACTTACTATGTGTCTGATTTTAGTGAGCTCCTGCCTGGAATGAGTAGTTTGAAATGCTTTGATTTGAATCCATTTTAACTCAATGGTGTTAACTGCTCTCATAAAATAAACAGATTACCTATTCATAATGTTATATGTGAGCAGCACTACCGTGCAATCCTGGATATTTACACAGATCCTGCTCCCTGTCGGAGGGCTTCTGACTTATTGCCTGCACTTTCTGGCTGGAGCTCTGCCTTCTGGCATTTCATATTGACACATCAATTTACATCATGCAATTGGGTACAAGAAATTGTTTGTAAGTATGATTTTTGACAATTTTGAAATGCGGTTTCTGTGACCATTCAAATATAAGCTGCAGCTTTAAACCCTTTTTTAAAAAAAAGCCCTTAAATTGAAGCAGTAAATTGAGTCTTGTATATTCCTGTGGCTTTTTAAGAGTCACTCTATCGTGACCACAAAGGAGATTGAGATTGTAATTGTAAATATATATTAGTTCCTCTGATACCTGAAGGGGATTGTGTTTTTGTGTTACTGTCAAATGTATAGAACTACACACATGCAGGCAACCCCATATTGAACTGACACCTACATATAACAAATGTTCAGTGTGGCAAGCTCATGTTTGTTATGAGGGATTGTTACACTATGTACACATTTTTGGGGCCTTATCAAGATGAGGGATGTCAATGTTGGGGAAAGGAATTCTGTTCTATTTTGGCAGACGCTGTGACCTTTGAAATTGCATTGTTAAGTACAGGTTGGAAAGATACAGAATAAAGCTTCCCCTACTCTGCCCTAATGATGTGCTGATATCCCAATATCAGCAGAGTACTTGATATTGCACCAGTGATATTTTTCTACTTCCCACATCAGCCAATTTTATGACCTCTTAAACGAAGAATACATTTGTGCTGAAATCCAGGTAGCTTTAAGTTGTGAGTCCACATGCATTAAGAACTGAATTGAAACTGCTTAAATCGATTTCACATGGGGCCATCACAAGCAAGGCAGGAAGAAAACTTTCCTTCACTTCATTCTTGAATGAATCCACATCAAAGCGCAGATATGCAAGGAAAGTGTGCTACCCCACAACACCACTCATCTCGTTCCCCTCCATGACTAATGATGAGTTTCATATTTTCCGGAAAATACAGTAGAATCCCATAAAAACACACCAAAATAAAGGTGATAAAAGACCATCAAGCCCATCCAATCTAGTCAACCACCTACACCATTCAACCACCCTTTTAACCATGCTATCTCTTGGGAGAGCCAAAGAAAGAAAACAAAACTAAACCTGCCACTAATTCAGGAAAAACTCCAGCAAATTCTTCTGTGACTCCCCAAGGCAATCAAGCAAGCTCCAGTAGCCCATGCATACCCAAAACACTTACCCCCTTTAACTTCTCTCAAGAAATTGTCAAGTTCCCATTTAAATGATTGTCCTTACTCATCACAATCCTCAGTAGTTTATTCCAGAGGGCAATGACTGAAAATAAATGCTTCTTAACATCTAACCGAACTCTACTTATGGATTTTTTTAGGCATGACCTTCATTCCTACCATCCCTATCCACTTCAAATAATCTATCTAACCTCAATTATATCTATTCAGTTAATTACCTAAGGGACTGGTCAGAAGTGGGCAATTTAGCAAGGAGGTTGAATTAGCAAGTACGTTCCATTGGACTGATCCTCTCGGTGCACTACAGCTGGCACACAAGTGGAAGGTAAGAATTGTATTTTTCCGAAATGGGGAGATTTCTACAGAGGGATTAAATTTACATAACAATATTGATTTGAAAATGCGACTTTAAAAGAAGCAGTTGTCTTGTCGGGATGGTTGAGCTAGAGGAATGGCTAATTTGCACGTTTCTACTGTAAAATAACCCTTAGTGTACATTTCACAGTTTGTAGCTGCTTCATTTAATGTGACATTGGAAGAATAAAACTATTGTGGAGATGATTTACATTAAGTAAATAATTAATCTGAAGAATAACAGGATCAATTGACTAATGACACTGAACTAACAATATTGTGTTTTTCAGTAGCTTATTGGGAAATAATGTATACAGTGCGCATTTATTTGTACAAATGTATTTTGGATATGTTTCTACCCTTTTTGTGTGTAATTTCATGCAACTTTTCATCCACATGCCCTGACATCTGTTCAGATGGGTGAATGGGGGGAGGGGCACATGGCTTGCACCCAGGCTGCTGCAGATGCCCTTGTATTCAGCTGCCAGGAGGAAATTGAGTCAAAATCCCAGAACTCTGCACCTAACAGCATTGTGTTAACACAGACTGCAGCAGTTCAAGAAGGCGGCCCACCATCACCTCCTCAGGACAACTAGGGATGGGCAATGAATGCTAGCCTTTTCAGCAACGCCCACATCCCGAGAACTAATTTTTAAAAAGAAGCAGTGGCCTCAGGAAATTAGCAGCAACAGGAAAAAATACTTACTGAGATGGAGCAAGGTTGAAGGCATTACAGGTGACCTGATTAGCATCAGCTTTTTATTGTTGAATCCCATTTGTTTAAGCCCTGATTACAAGTATGTGATTTGGTGGGACCCATATTTTAAAGCTTTGTTTTAATGTATATAGCCTAAGTTAAATGTATTGTGCAGTGACTTTTTTATTGTTGAAACATTCCCACAATCTGTTGGACCCCACATTTTAAAGCATAATTATTTAAAAACTTTTTCTCTGGTGAATTTTGGGTTTGCTGATTCTAAAAAAATATTAAAACATGCCATGCAATTTACTTTCTTTTTCATACATCGTTGACTGGATATTTTATTTAAAAAATGAAAGAGCTCTGTGCTTGTGCTGGTGCTGTAGGTAGTCTGTTGCCTCTTTAAGGAGTGCAGCCTGACGCTGTGCGGATAGAGCGAGTCAGATGGCTGTGGGCTGCGCCGCTGTTACAGCGCTGCGCTAGGAGCTGTCCACACGGCGGGACCTGCTTCCACATAACACAGTGAGAGAGAGAGAGAGGGGTAAAGAAAAAGAGACAAAAAAATCTTAATGCAATAGAGCATTGCAACAAGAATAAGAAAGAAGACAGCTGCATAAAAATATACATATAAAAAAATACACAGTAGTTTAATAATGAACCTGCAGTTGGATTTTCTTCCAGTCCGGAAGCTGGTCGAGACATGAGGTGTTTTTTTTAGTGGTAAGAAAATATTTAAGTATCTGCTAGTGTGCAGTTTAAACCCACAAGACATGAAGACAGCATGGCAAGTGAGTACAGAAATACCTGGGCACTGTCAGCCGTTTCAATGCAGAGAGAAAAAAAATGAAGCAGAAATTCCTCAGCTTGTGCACGGATCAGCAACACGTATTCCATTAAATCGCGTGGGTGTGTTTTACCGCTTTATTATTTCTTAAATCTTTATATATTCCTAAAAAAAAAACCCCACTTATCTAGGCATAAACGTGCACGTTGGATTAAAAATACTGTAGAGATTTGTCAGCACAGTGTTATGTTAACTGCCATTAAGTAATGTAAGAAACATTGCATAGGAAAAGGTTGGTTAGGTTTCGGTTTCCTGTGTCGTGCATGTTGGTTTTATCTATTCTAAAGAAGAGGTCGTTTTTTAAAAAAAATCTGGTGAATCCCATGCAGCTCCCCGGGCCCGGTGGTGATGTAGTTAGTGCTGCAGAGGATCTGCCTTTTGCGGACTGGTATGAAGGCAGGGTGGGGCAGCCAACAGCCTCCTTCCATTCACATTTTTTTATATAGCTGAAAATGCTTTGACATCCTGTAATTGATGTTACATCTGACCTCTTCGGAGCTGCAGTGTCTATTTCTGTGGTCACCCACACAGTCTGTGTTATTCAGACCTCAGTGGGAAGTATGCCATCTTCTTGACCCATTGCTTGAAGACTAGTTTGGCACATCTTTCCTTACAAAGTTTTATATTAATTAATGGTTTTGATGATCTGAGGTTCGAATAATTAGTTTAGATTTATGACTGAAAAATGGCCCTCAGTTACCATAGTTGTCATCAGTGTTGTACATTGAAATTGAAATATTGTTCATGAAACTTTAAAATTTAAGGCTGTTCACTCCTAGTGCAATGTCATCACATTTTCAGATGTTGGTTATCACCAAATTTAAATTTGCTTTATTCTTTCCATGTTTATATCTGCATACTTGTATCTGATTGAAGAGGAATGCCTTTGTGTCTGTAGAGAGAGAAAACAACTGGAATGATTGTGCATTATTTTGGTCATAGATCAAATTTTTGTGACACAGTGATTGGTTTTGACACAAGTTGCATTGCACTGTGTTTGGTAAACACAGCAAAGGGGCTAACAAACATCTTAGGCCATGCATTGACCCAAATTATATTTCAGTGACAAAACATTTTAAAAAAGAGAGTTTGCCAGTTTCTTTGTTAAAGGCAATAAATCTTTAAACTAGAAATACTCTGGCTAGTTCAAGGATCTGTTTTCATTATTTTCTACTGTGCTGATGAGTTATTCATCCTCAAATAGCATCCTTTTTGTTCTGGCTTTATATAAAAAAAACACATTGCATTTTGGTAGGAGGGTCTCTCAATGCTAACTGCTGATAGAATATCAGAGTAAGAGGTAATTGGATTCCAACCTACTTATGGAACAATTACAGAACATAAAAGCTTTTTGGAAGGGAATTATAATCACGCGTGGTCAGGTTAGAAATGTTGGCTTCAAAACTAGCTATGCAACAATGTTGCACTTAAATCACATTCAATATTTTATCCCAAAATGTTTTTCAGTGGTTGAAACACTCTTTTGGCAGCAAGAACTAATGTGCTAAGAATCTGTTGGAATACCTACTGGTAATATCACTCATGTAAATGTTTATTTGACTGGATAGTAGGGTAGAGGTATTATAGAGACTGGCACGACCCTATTTTGCATTGATCCAAAATGAAGAGGAATTTGGGTCCAAATAATGACCCTCTACTGCTATGTGGCCAATTTAATCATCTTCACTGAGTCTTTAGAGGCAATACATATGATATTTGGAGCCAATTTTTTCCATGATCTAAATGTGTTAGAGATGTAGTGTAAGTAGTGAGATCGCACACAACATTTAATATGAAGAAAAGTTGCAGTTGTCGTATTTTAAAAATTTGGGCGTGGAAGCTTAGTGTAATTAATAGCCAATATAATTAAAGTAACCAATGAAATTAATGGAGGATCAGTTTGTATAACATTTCCTCTGTATGGATATTTGTGTTTCTGCAATTGAATTGCCATATCTACAAAATGTAAGAAAGCAGTATAATATATAGAATCGGTTAAGTATTTCAGTTCAGTTGATTTTATTGTAGCATTTTAACCAAGAGGATGGGATGTGCTTTGCTGTCCTTCTGTGCCAATGGCGAATTGTGATTGTTGCTGGTTAGATAAAGAGATCAAACTGATAACATATGTAAATTAGCAATAGGAATGAATTTGATATCAATTATTTGGATACATTTTAGACTTGCAGAAAACAATTAAGCAAATTGTGTTTCCCTAGGAAATAATGAGAAAAAGTCACACTTATGAAATTAAGTAGATTACATGATTGACTTGTGTAATTTAGTGAGAAGTGCTGCAGTTACAGATAAACAGTATTATAGTTCCATATAGCACAGATAAGATGTGGGGACTTTCTTAATATATTTTGTATCTCTATTACTGTATAATAAAGACAGTTTTTAAAAAAACATTTAATGTTATGAAATAAATAGAATTTTATTGCTAGCAATGAGTAGGTATATCCACTGGTGAAGTTGACTGTAACTTGCTCACTTTACTCATGAGTTATACAATCAGCTTTGCTTGTGAAAATACTTCTCAAATCTCATTGCTAGCCATTACATGCCCTCTATACTGAGGATGAACATATAACTGCAACAAAGTTTATGGTACAAGGTATTGCAAATTTATAACCACGTACACCTAAATCTTATACCATTAAATTCTCAATCTGACAGCACACTCAAAATAATAAGAGCAGCACGAATGTCTTACTGAATAAAATCCAGTATTCAAAAATTCAGAGCCTACACCATAAATTTTAATTTCAATCATAGAATCATAGAAAATTTACAGCACAGAAGGAGGCCATTTGGCCCATCGTGTCCGCGCGGCTGAGAAATGAGCCATCCAGCCTAATCCCACTTTCCCGCATTTGGTCCATAGCCCTGCACGTCACGGCTCTTCAGGTGCACATCCAGGTATTTTTTTTAATGAGTTGAAGGTTTCTGCCTCTATCACCCTCTCAGGCAGTGAGTTCCAGACCTCCACCAACCCCTGGGTAAAAAATAAGTCCTCATTTACGCTCTAATCCTTGTACCAATCACTTTAAATCTGTGTCCCCTGGTTATTGCCCCCTCCGCTAAGGGAAATAGGTCCTTCCTATCCACTCTATCTAGGCCCCTCATAATTTTGTACACCTCAATCAAATCACCTGTCAGCCTCCTCTGTTCCAAGGAAAACAACCCCAGCCTATCCAATCTGTCTTCAAAGCTAGAATTTTCCAGTCCTGGCAACATCCTCGTAAATCTCCTCTGCACCCTCTCTAGTGCAATTACATCCTTCCTGTAATGTGGTGACCAGATTATACCTTCAATGTTGAATGTTCTACCAAAGGATTTCATGGGCCATACAGAAAGCATGGCTAAGGTTCCACCCACAATATAATCAGTTGAATAATTCTTTGATAATAGGGGGCGGTACCTGCATTTGACAAAAGAAGTTAAGATATATTTTTAGAATTAAGAAATTTTGAAGATTCCATGGAATTGCCATTTGTACTTGTGCGGAATAGGTTTTGCCTCAGTTGCTTATGTTAAGCAGTGTACATTGGAAATTTGCACAGGAAGGTTAAAAATACATATAGAAAGGGCTGTGCTTGCTCATGTAAGATCAACATTGGCTGTGGGCAAACAATATGCACATTCATTGAATAATCATAATCCTGCAGTGACTTTTATGTAATGGAAGAAAAAAGATCATACAAGTACAGTTAAATGGTAAC
Source organism: Heptranchias perlo (assembly GCF_035084215.1). NCBI lineage: Eukaryota > Metazoa > Chordata > Chondrichthyes > Hexanchiformes > Hexanchidae > Heptranchias > Heptranchias perlo. The sequence continues at coordinate 180,849,671 of NC_090325.1, forward strand.
ACTTATCTGAGGTATACTCTGCAATTTGTGGGCAGTTACCAACATTAGTCAAAAAAACAGGCAAACTCTGTATGCTAGCTATTCACATAAAGTATAACTCCTAGCGTGTACTGTGGACGATACCAAAAGACGTCATCTATACGCACACATACTGCTACATATGCAGTTTTTTTTTGTTGTACCTGCTCACAGTGCAAAAATATAAATACATTTGGGCATTATCATTTTAATAAGGTATCGATACAAGTCAGATGTTTTTAAACAAACATTACTATTGGCAATATATTTATGCCTCTTTCCCCAGAGTGAGCATTAAATCCATTTTGTCCTAGAATCTTTTTTCCCACAGAAATTTACAACATAAGATGAAGATTTATTTTTTCCTCTCGGGTGAGCATCAGATCCATTCTGTGCAAGAATCAATTTTTCTTCCCCATAGAAGTTTATAGCACAGGAGGCGGCCATTTGGCCCATTGTGCCTGTGCCAGCTCTTTGCTGGAGCAGTCCAAAACTAATCCCATTGCCCTGTTCTCTCCCCATAGTTTTGTATCTTCCTCTACTTCAAATATTTATCAATTTTTGTCTTAAAATATGCAGCGGCCTCTGCTTCCAGTAATGACACACTCCATGTTCCAACAACCCTCTGCGTAAAGAAATTTCTCCTAACTTTTATATTTAATAATTTTAAATTGATGACCTCTCATCATTGACTCCTCAACCAGAGGAAATAATCTTTTCCCTATTGACCTGATCAAAACCTTTCCTAATTTTAAACACCTCTATCAAATTTCATCTTGGCCTTTTCTGCTTCAGTGGAAACCGTCCTGGTATCTCCAGTCTCTCCTCATAAAAATAGCTTTCTGTTTTTTCCCTTGGCAGCTAAAAAGAACATTTTTAATATATTAATGTGAACAAAGTGGACTTGTTGCAAGGCAGCAGGCATTCTACTGAGAGTATCCTTGGATACATGAAACGTTTTGCTTTTTAAATTAAACTTTTGATTACATTATTATACACAGCATACAAAACTATCAATATAGGTGGATGGGGATATTGTAGATACATGGATATAATCAATACACATGAGGCCTAGAAATGAAACACCAATTGCACAGCAAGCTCAATGCACTCAATTTATGAGATAGTTGCTAAAGGACAAGAGGGAAAACAGTGACTTGAAAGAGGACATTCCCTTGAGGAGAATCTCACATCCACTATTCTTTTTACTACATCTATTATATGAGGACCCAGTTCTTTTCCAAGTTCCTCTGGGGGCCCTTTGATGTAAACTAAACATCTGCACACTGAAAGGTCTCCTTAATGAGGGCTTTTCATTTTTCAGTGGGCGGAAGGTTCGTCAATCCCTAGTGTCTTAAGGTGGTACACTTTACAATGGCTATCTATGTATAGCACAGTCTATGGTTTTCTGATATTGCTGGATTTGGAGAGTTGTAGAGTCTCAGCAGTAATCAACATTGAGAAGAGTGGTTCCCTCTGTCAATCTCCTGGACTTTCGTCCAGAAAGACTTTCATTTAAAGTATTGCAATCCCATTGGATACACAGAAGTCCAGACCTGCAGTGCCAATGTCTCGTGTAGACTTGAAGGGGTCCAATATGTTCTTTGGAGCACTTTCAACTGAATTAGTTTTTTTCCAGTTTCTCTGCCAATGTGATTGACCTCCAGACTTTATCCCCAACCCCTGGTCAGTAATCATGTCTGCAACACATTCTGACAAGATTGCCTGAGAATTTGTAAAAAATCTCTCTTTAAATCTTATCAGTTTTTTAAAATTTGGAGGCTGTATTTAGGCCCCTTGCCATTTTACTTAGGGATTGAAGAGGCTTGTGCCTAATTCCCCACTGTTGAAGTGCATATGCTTAGTTTGAAGACATTTAAATAAATCTTTATTAGGAATAGTATGTTTCAATTTCGGTTTATTAAAGCTGTAATAACCTAAATCTGTAACATTGTCTCTGAGTACTCTCAGACCTATACTCGTGCCAGTAAATCTCTCTGTGGTTAATCTCAGTAATAGGATTGCACCATATAGGGACATGAGAGCTAAACATAGACCCCTCATTATGTTTCTCTAACTTTCAGTGGAAGAGCTATGCAAGGTCTAAGATAAGTTGACGGTGATTTGTCAAAGGAAGAGAGGGAAAAGACAGAGTTGATAAGCATGCAGCCTCTACTCTCTATATGCCACTACTCTGGGGGAATCTAGCCTGAGCATATAAGCTTGACTGTGCTTCATAATTGCCTCACTGCACACATCCCATTGACTAACAGTGGGAGCACAAGAGTGCAATAAAAAAGATGCCTTGCCCTGGACAGGATGACTTGTGCTTGCACACTTTGTTTTAAGAGCAGAACTGATGGAAACTAATTGCCTATCAAATTAGAGTTCTAATCCAAACATACAACGGTTATATTGTATAAACGGTAATGCTGACGTGGTTGTGGCACCTTTTGCAGAGGGGAGCGAGAAGAAATTTTGGAAGCACTTCCTGACTTCTTGTGTTATTGATTCATTTTTAATCTAGAAATACTAACAGCTTCGCTATTCTTGGCTAACCCATTAAATCAATTAAAAAAGAGACAAATAAGTTATTACTTGCCTTCAGAGGCGGCATTAGGACCATGCAACCCGTGCAATTGCGCGTGGCCCCGAGTGGGTCCAGTGTAAGGACATCTACACAATGGTAATAGTTGATTCCTGATCATTTTGTCAACTTTTTATATTACTTATCGCAAACGTGCCTTTTCATAATCGTACGTCTGTGGATTTGGTACCAGATTAAGTCGGTGGTATTTAGTATCATTATCTAGTAAAAGTGTAGGGACCTCAAACCGAGCCTTTGCCTGGGACCTCTTCAAGGCAGACGCTGCTGCTGCCTGCCTTTCGATCCTCGTTTGCACCTCCCACCAGGTGAAACCAGAATAGCATTGACAATGATGAAAGTTGTGACCAGATGGCAATTAACCAGCAAGAGGCGATAATGGAGTATATGATAAACTTTGTAAATTTATCGAAGAGAAACTTTGGGGAAAGACACAGCAAAAAGCTTTTCTTTTCAGAAATGTCTGTTGTCATAACTTCCGAGATCGTTCGTGATTTCTTGTGACATACTTAAAATTCAAGTTGACATTGCTAGTGTTGTGAAGTACTGCTGTCATCTGTAGAAGCATCAATTTACTAGTGATGTCAAAACTGCAGGAAGCATTGTCATGATGCAGGGTCTATTCAGTAAGAACTATATGAAAGTTTATTGATACTGTAAAGTCAATTATAATTGAGCTCTGCCTAAATAAGAACGAGGGATGTTCCACTGGCCATGCCCCTCTATGTGCTGGTTCTGGAAGAAGGTTTGTATCAGAGGAGGTATGCCGTACAGTCCAGCCTAGATATCCAAAATGATTGCAACCTGATGTGCCTTACACAACCCACATCCTGCAAAGGGCCATTGTCATGGTACAGATAGAGAGGAGGCTAACACCAAGCCGTTAATGTACCTGCAAAACTAGCAGTGCATTTGGCAAGAGTATTAATGCTGGCTCTGATATACTGCATTTACCTGCCAACAGATGTACAACAATTATCTGCACATTTGCCCAAAACCCTGGGAACAAACAGGACCGCTGCCATTGGCCCTAGCTTTACATCATGCATAGCACAACATTTCTCCACAAGTACATTAACCTGCTTCATTCCCAAATTAACTATTATGACACATTAGAGTACCAGTTAACCCAAGTGTTGTTATAACTTGAAGTACCTGATGTGGTGCAGGTGTGTTCAGGATGTTTTCCCTGGTGCTTCATGTTTGTGACAGCATATGATGATGTGTCTTCTGCTTCCTAACTGTGTGTCCTTCTAAATGTTTCCCCAGTGGGAGGAGAAAATGAGGTGGATGGCTGCTGGGAATGAGCGTCCATTAAGATGAATAGGTTAAGTAACTCCTTGTGCGTGGTCAGTAGACAGCCCTTCAACTACAGGTGCCATGGGAATGGATGCAATGGTTTACCTGGGCATGTACACTATCTGGCATAATTGCAATCTTATGAGTGGGGTGGCTAGGTCTTATGCCTGCGGTGTCAACCTGAGAGACACCTCCATCATCTGTGCCAGTTCCTGCTATTCCTCTGTTCATGGCCACTTCTATGGTATAGGCAGAGATCTGTCTGGGAACAGATAGTTCACAGACAATGGTGAGGTTGTGGAGGCCTGCATTATGGCTGTCTCAATCTAATTGTCGAACATGATACATTCAGATAAGACATAATGTTGTGGATTGGAGTCCAAGGCCTGGGGTCTCCATCTGTGCACTTGCCAGCTTGTGATAGAGGAATTGTGAGCTGGTGAGTGTTGAGTCTATATAGGATATTGTCATATATCCCTTTGGCCTTATGCGGAGGTATTGTAAGATACTGTCATACATCTTTTACCTCCAATACAAGTTCGAGGACTAGAAAACACTGAAACGTTTGGTTAGTACTTCTGTATTAAATCAAGTCAATGATATAATAAAACACAACCCCTTACATGCAGTGCATATGAGAGATAGGTACCAATATTCATATAACAAGTACTCCTTCAGGATTGAAGTTCCCCAAGGAACTCCAGTGTGTTGTATCTTTTATAGGTTTAATTACATAGGACAAATGTGGGTATCATATGTCATCACGTTCTGTGTGTATATTATTGACACGTAAGCTTGTTTAGTGTTACGGTTAGCTGCTACCATTTGTTGTGCATGCCTTTGATGTCTTAGGTTGTTTATTACACTTATATTTCGCACCTGATCTTGTACAGCCTTTACAACCATTGCAGAATCAATCTTTAATATGTGGATATATATTTATTATTAGCAAGCTTACTATGACTATTCTACCTGGTACATCTGTACTTACAAATGGAAAACTCTGGCCCAGGTCTCTAGAGCCGCAGTAAGAACATTTGTAATGGAAGTTATGCCTCAGCTTAGGATTTCAATCAAGGGGCGTTCAATTGCAGAGGGTGCTAGAGTGGTTTTGTTCTCCATGGTGATCTGCATCTTGGTCATGTGGACATGCAGCACTGCACAGCTGCGAGTTGTGGACTCCTTCATAGATGCCACTAAATTGTGCAGGCTGGATTGCTACAAAATACCAACATGAACTGATGGTGCTGACCTACCAAACTGAAATTCTAGGCTGCCTCCAAAACCCTCGGTTTAGCAACTGAAGAGTGCTCAAACTCCAGCCAGGAGGTTATAGATCCTCCAATTCTACCCGCCCTTCTTTGTGCTCAGTCTGTCACCAGCTCCCTCTTGCAGCTCACTAACTAAACCCCCTGGTGTGGAGTGAATGCATCTGTGTTGGTACTTGCCCGCTGTAGGTGTGAGTGGTGCAGGATGCTGTAAAGTGCTGTGGCCAGGGTGCATATTACCCTCTGGAGTCTCTCAGTTATGGGAATATGATCAAAAGAACATGTATTACAATTCTGATGGGAAGAAATCACGATGAACATTGCTTGCATGGTAAGGTATTGTGTGTTGTGCTTCTGTGGGCCACTGTATACTTGTGTTTCAGTGAGTGAGTAGGGGGGGGGGGGAGCATGAATAAAAAACATAGCATGATACTTGCCCTGAAGTGGGGGGAGGTCAGTGCCCTTCCCCACTCCCTCTATTGTCTCCAGGCCCAAAATCTGCACGCTCTCTCTTCCGAAGAGGTCGCCTTCAACTTGCTGGGTCCCCTCGCATCTACAGGTGCTGCTGCTTGTTATGGGTGACTTTCTCCTGTAAGTTGATAAAAATGGTTCTGTATTGGAATGAGGAAGCTGAGAAATGTATGTTAGCTGAGCATGCATCCACATCCGATCCTATGTGAGTCTCTGAACATATAACATGCAGGTTACAGGTAGCTGGTGTTGGCAGCATGCTTGCTGTTTCCGCTTTGTCACCTTTCGCAGACGACGGGGCAAGCATATTGGCATGGCAATAATAATAGAATGGGCAGCATAAACATGGGCTTCCCGTGCATTTGGGGAGTAGTTGAACAATTGTCAGGGTGCTGGTCATTCTCCCTCTGAGCACACATTGTAAGGCTCTGTTGCAAAATTTGGCAAGGTGTGATGAATGTATAAGAAATGTATGTCTCTGAAAGATTGCCACGGTGAGGGTCATTACACTTTGCCAAATTTGTGGACTGGTGAAATTGTATTGATCTTTTCTGCCACCTGCATCCATGCTGCTGTTCACAGCTGGATGCCCCTCACCAGCGCCTCCTGCAGCAGGACCGCAGAGCTGCATCTTTCGCTGCGATGGAGCTGTTGCTCCATTCGGCCATGCAGCATCCATTCCTGCCCTTTGGTAGCAATATAGCTTTGAGGCAACCAGCTAGCCTTTAAGGGTTGCTGGTGCCAGATAACCTGGTCCTTGAACCTAGCGCTATCATGCACAGTCATAGAACTGCAATAATACGCGAGACAGCTGACCTTGCACTGTGGTTCAAAGTCACCTCTTAGCACTACAGGTGAGCGCAGTGCCCAGAGAGCAGCGGTGCTGGGAACATATTATCGGCCCCATAACACATTAAAAGTCTTGCTTCCAACACATGCTTCCTGTAAGCGTCATGCTTATTTCATCATGCTATTTCTGGCACATTACTTCTGTCCCAGCTGTCTGTCGTGCTTAAACCTAGCTATTCATTTTAACTATCCCTGATTGAGTGATCCACGTTTTAACTCCAAGGTAGGTGGCACTGTTGCATACTTATCACTGAGATCTCTCAATTCCATCTCCTAGGAACAGAAGAATATACAGGATCTGAAATGACCATTGGGCCCTATCTGGCCGGTTCCTGTGATAGATGGGTTGCGCTGTTCTTCACACCCACATTACAGCCCACAAACCTGCACTGTGGCTGGAGGCATAGGGGTATAAATTGGTCTTAGACGGTGGGACAAAATGGGTGCTGGCGAATCAGCAGTCTGTTTTGCACTCTGCCCAAATTTTCTTCTCCATTGTGGAAAATGGGCTGCCGATTCGCTGTTGCCCATTTTGCATTACCACCAAGACTAATTTATACCCCATCGTTCTCCCGCTCCCTGCCAACACCTCTAGTTCGGTACTAGGAAAGTCCACTCTGCCTCACTTCCCGATCCTGGCACTGCTACCATATCATGGGACTCTGTCGTTCCTGCCACACTCCAGGACTCACAGGGCCCCTGTATTCCCATTTCTCAACACCCCCTTCCCACTGCTACCAGATGCTGGCCCCCTCTTTCTAGTGCTTCCAAACATCAGCTCTGACATGTATGTGTATATTTGCATGGAAATTATAAATCATTAGTCTTTATTATTATTAAATGATGGTCTAACTATGTAGTTAATTTTATTTCTCACATTTTTTAATGCTGAGGATACAGAGGAAAATGTTGCAGGTTGGTAGGAGATAAGTTATAGGAACTGTGTGTAGCAGTACTTGGGGGTGGAGTGAGGGGATTCTGGATCAGTAATATTGAGAGGATGGTCCAGGGTTTGGGACATTGAGAACAAGGATTGTGGGATGTGGACTTCAGACTGGTTCCCACAGGATCAGACCACCAGCAGATTTCTGGAGCCCTCCATTCCCTATCCCATTCCCTCTCCGCAGTCAGTCTCTTCAGGAGCAGGTGTGGCATTCTCTGTGGGTGCATATTCTCCTGCTTCTACATGCCACCTGAAGGCCGGGATTACAGGAGGTGGTTGGCTGCTCATTCTCTACAATTGGCTCATGGGACTGAGCTTGCTCCTTGGCAGCTTGGTGTTGCCTCCCCTGTTTCACTGGTGTAGTGGTACGAGGGGGGCAGCTGGAGGTCTGACATATGCTACCCTGAGAGACGGTAGTGTCATGCAGCAGCGACTCCTGGGTCATCACCACCATCATCATCATCTTCCTCCTCCTGTGCTGCCTGTTGCTGAAGGGAAGGAGGGTTGAAGCTAAGAATGGGGCAGAAGGTTAGGATTAAGGAGGCAGAGAAAGGGTGGAAGGTCATGGCTGCTTGGTGATTCGCAGGGATGTTGGGGCGACAGTATAGGTGCTCAGTCAGTAACCTGGTGCCAGCAAGCTGTCACTGACTTGACCATCTCCCAGAATGAGTGCATTCCCACGAGCTCCAATACGTTCTTCTCGCAGGGAGTAGCCATAGTGCAAGATGCTGAGCAGGAGTTCCCCTTAACCAGTGAGCATTGTGAAGCATTTGTTGTCCAAGTGTTGTTTTAAGAGGGTGCAGAGTATACTGGTCCAAGGTGAGCAAGGGGGAAAAGTGTGCAGTGTGTTATCTTGCCTGCCCTGCTGAGGATGTGGAACTTTTTGCAGCACTGTTCTGCGTCCTGGGGGTGAAGGAGTTGGCTGTCAGTGCCAGTGCCAACTCCCTCCAGGTGATAATTCTGGCTGCCTTGGTTGGCACCCATACCCAGGAGTCTGTTCATCCTGCCTTCAGTGCTCTCCAGGAGGGCTTGGAAGACTCTATGACTGAAGTTGTGTGTTGTTCTTCTATGACTCGATGCCATGTCCAGCTGCCCTTTGGGCACAGATGATGCTTGAGTGGCCATAATTCTGTATGAGTGTAATAAAAGTATTGGGAAGACATGCAGTGAAAGCTGTTCCTCTCATACCTGTTTGTCCCCCAGTCTGTTGCTGAAGGGTACCAGCTGAATTGGCCTTTAAAATGCTATGTAGAAGTTTCCTGGGGGTTGAATTTTCCTCGGGGCTCCTCCCTCTCCACCGTTGTAACTTTGGTGGAAATCCCATTTAGGTGCAGGGTTTCTGTTGAAGTTATGGTGGCGAAGCTGCAGACACTGTGAGGAAATTAGCCCCCAGATGGCTCAGCTGCCGCAGCCACCTGATTATAATGTCAAAAGTTTTACCTCCTTAGTTTAGTAGATTGTTTAATATATCCAGTCAGCAGCTTTTATAAAGAACAGCTCTACTATTTTCATGTATACAGTTTGTGCACATTACCTCATGTGTTGGTTATACTGGTAGACATATACCTTTATTAAATTTGACATATTTGCAGAAGTGTGGTGTCTGAGATATTTGAAAGCACGCTGACAGATTTACTTTAGTTTTGTTCACTGCATTAAGAATGAAGCTGCTGCTTTTGGGCGAACGGGCTTTGTAGCCATTGGCTGAGCTGGAATGGATTAAGTAACCAACCCAAACGTTTTCACTTTTTTTTACTCATGGGTTTTGTACAGTTTAATGTAATTTTCCCTGGTGGAATAACCATTCGTCAAGCATGACTGCTAAAGGAAATCACTCTACACTAGTTATGTTAGCTTATCTTACCTACCTCATTTTTTTTTCTTTATTCCCCAAAGGGGTTCCCATCTTTGTAAAGCATCCTTCAGTTGACAGTGTCAATGGCCCCTGCCTGGGGCCTTTAATTACCTACTTCCAAAGCTGCTCTGCCATCAGCAGAAAATGTGAAGAAACAAGATGGCATCCGATAACGGGACTCCTTTCAGTTAGTGACCAGTGCATTCTTGTGATGGGAAGTCTTGACACTTTCAGCCATTACAGTACCATGGGGGAAGAATTGCTCTGGTCGCTACACATAGCAATATCATAAATGTTGAAGATTTCCTCAGGTTGATATTTCTAGTGAAACAAAAAACGCAGTTCAAAAAGAACATGTTCATGATTTCACTGGAAACAATGACGAGACAGAATCTTCAATGCCTTTATGATGCCACTACACACAGCAACCAGGGCAACTCTTTCCTTCATGTGACTCTACAACTAAAGAAAGAACTTGCATTCATATAACGCCTTTCACAACCTCAGGATGTCCCAAATCACTTTACAGCCAATGAAGTACTTTTGAAGTGTAGTCACTGCTGTAATGTAGGAAACATAGTAGCCAATTTGCACACAGCAAGGTCCCACAAACAGCAATGTGATAATGAGCAGAGCATCTGTTTTTATGTTGGTTGAGCGATAATATTGGCCAGGACACTAGTGTAAACTCCCCAGCTATTCTGCAGTATTTTGTCTATTTATCTAGCCAAAATATGGCAAAACTTGGTGTGGGTAGGTGAGTTTGAATGTCAATAGAGTCTGAATTCAAACTTATGGACATTTTGATTTGCAAGTCCATTGCTCTTATCTCCAGAACTAATAATTTACTATCTTAAGTGATGACTTAAAAAAAAATCTAATAATGCTTGCAATCTGTTTATTAACATCTATTCCATGTATAATCCTGAGGAACACAGGAATGACTCATTCTCTTTTAATTTTGGAATGCTATCGTTAAAAGAGAGGGTAATTTTTTTCTAATCTGCAAACTGTTAAAATACTGACGTACAAATGAGTTGTCATTTTTAAAATTTATGATTTTTTCCCCTTAAAAGTTCCATTCCTTTTCGTTAATGCAGCTTTTCAAAGAAGCTGCAAAGTACTCTGCAACAGGTGAATCTGCTTTCTAATAAAAAGCAAATTGGAAAAAAATTCACACCAGAGCTTTGAAATTACTCTGAACGAATATTAGTATCCATATGCTCGTTCATATGCAACTTCTTTCATCTACATCAATGGAGCCATTAACCCAGTTAAAATAAATTAATGCAGGCAATAAAATAGTGGACAACGGAATTGCATACAAATGTGTGAAGGTATAGTGTATTTTCAAAGCAAGGGATATACTGATAAGAACAGATCTGTTGTTCTTCATAATTTTGAACCAGCGCCAATGACAAAAAGCCTATGAAAATTGAAGGATGTTCTAACATTTCAAGGGGAAATTTCCTAACCAAAAGTAACTTCAGATTAGGTGAGAATGTTTAGACAATCAGTAATGATTGGAGGAAACTAATATTTTGTAACATAAGCAATTATTACTTAGGATTGAAATGTACATTTTTTCCAGGAAATGGCATGAGAAGTTCGATATTCAGGTATTTGTGAATATGAAAATCTAATCTCAGTACTCAGGTCTCAAGTTCACGAGACCAAGCAGCTCATCAACACTACCAGGGAAAGTGGATGCGTACACTGTTAAGAATTGGATGGTGTTACCAACTCAATTATAAGGTCGTGGAAAAAATATATAAAAACACCTTCCTTTGCTTCTGTAACTCCTTTGTAGATAATAACCAATCATTCATTCCACCTTATTGTGAGGAATATGTTCTGGTATATGCAAGAGAATTTTGTGCATGCAAGCTGTTTTCCAAAGATTGAGGCTAACTAAAACCATTGATAATCTCAATAAGGGAAAAAAAAATGACTCTCTTCACTAATCCTTTCCACATTCTTGGGTAGTTTATGAAATTGAAAGTGACTTTGGCCCTTTCAAGTTATTGATATGACACCATTATAGAGTAGAATTTTCACAGTTTTAAGTGCTGTTAATGGAAAAAAAAGCATTAATATATTCTAACTCTGGGCTAGAGTAAATTATTTTATCATATTTTAATATGCTACAATTTACACATTTGTTAGAAGGGAAATATAATTTGGGCCTATGTGATGTTAGTGCCTGTTTAAAATATCTTAAAGGAGATGCTAATTAGTTTAATAACTTCATTGGGAATACAATCTAGTGGCGATAATGGAGACCTGGCTCAAAAAAGGGCAGGATTGGTTACAAATATTCCTGGATACAAGGGGCTCAATTTTCAAACCGAACCGGGAAGGGGGTGGCAGGGGGGGGTCAAATTGAGGATAGGAAACCCATTAGTATAGGTTTCCCGGACGTTCTTACGATTTTGACGTAAGGACGTAGTTTTTTTTGTTGGTTTCCCGTCCGACTGATCGGCCTGATCGACTGAAACCAGCCTATCAGACGGGAGAAGAGGAAGTAAGAGGACGTGTTCGGTTAAGTCTTTGTATAGATGGGGGGGAGGGGAGAGGGGGCATGGGGAGGCATGAGTGGGCATAGGTTGGCACAGGGATCGTGAGTCGGGGGTCATCACGGTGGTCCGCGATTGTTGAGGGGGGTGGGAGGTTTAGGATGGGGGGCTAGGATTGGGGTCGGAGGATAGAGAATCGGGGGTTGGGGGTGGGAGGATCGGGGGTCCCGGGAATCCCGGCCCCCCAGGGTTGAAATCAAGAAGTCCAGAAAAAAGGCCTGAAGCCGCCTCGAAAGGTTTTAATGCCCGACTCACCTCCTGGGAGTGGGTTGGTCGCTCACACCAGTGAAAACTGGAAATGGGCGGTTGGAGGTGGGCTGGGAGCGGTTCTGAAATAGTGGCAATTTTCAATGCCCCTGCCCCTTACCCACCCATTTTTCACTTTGAAAATTGAGCCCTAGGTGTTCAGGATAGATAGGAAAGAAAAAAAGGAGGGGGGTGGCAGTATTGATTGAGGAGAATATTGCAGTGCTGGAGAGAGAGGATGTCCTTGAGGGGTCGAGGACAGAATCTATTTGGTTAGAGTTAAGAAACAATAGAGGCACCATTACACTACTGCGTTTATTCTATAGGCCATCAACTAGTGGGAAGGATATAGAGGAGCAAATTTGCAGGGAAATTACAGAGAGGTACAAGAACTATAGAGTAGTGATAATGGGGGACTTCAACTATCCTAATATAGGCTGGAATAGTAAGAGTGAAAAGGGCAAAGAGAGGGAGGAATTTCTGAAGTGTGTTCAGGAGAACTTTCTTGATCAGTATGCTTGCGGCCCATTGAGGAAGGAGGCATTGCTGGATCTAGTTATGGGGAATGAAGTGGGTCAAGTGGAGCAAATGTCAGTGGGGGAACATCTAGGGAACAGTGATCATAGTATCATAAGGTTTAAATTAATTATGGAAAAGTACAAGGAGCAATCTAGAGTAAAAATACTTAATTGGAGGAGGTCCAATTTCAGTGGGTTGAGAACGGATCTGGCCCGGGTAAATTGGAATCAAAGATTGGCAGGCAAAACTCTAATCGAACAATGGGCAGCCTTTAAAGAGGGGCTGCTTCGGGTACAGTCTAGGTACATTCCCACAAAGGGGAAAGGTAGGGCAACCAAAGCCAGAGCTCCCTGGATGATGAAAGAAATAGAGTAAGAGGAAGCAGAAAAAGGGGGTGTATGACAGATGTCAGTTTGACAATACAAGTGAGAACCAGGCTGAATATAGAAAGTACAGAGGAGAAGTGAAAAAGGAAATAAGAGAGGCAAAGAGAGAGAGTATGAGAATAGACTGGTGGCGAACATAAAAGTGAATCCAAAAGTCTTCTATAGTCATATAAATAGTAAACGGGTAGTAAGAGGAGGGGTGGGGCCGATTTAGGGACCAAAAAGGAGATCTATGCATGAAGGCAGAGGGCACGGCTGAGATACTAAATGAGTACTTTGCATCTGTCTTTACCGAGGAAAAAGATGCTGCCACAGTCACAGTAAAAGAGGATGTAGTTGAGATAATTGGATGGGCTAAAAATTGATAGAGAAGGTACTAGAAAGGCTGGCTGTACTTAAAGTAGCTAAGTCACCTGGTCCAGATGGGATGCATCCTAGGAAAATAAGGGTGGAAATTACAGAGGTGCTGGCCATAATTTTCCAATCCTCCTTAGATACGGGGGTGGTACCAGATGACTGGAGAATTGCAAATGCGACACTCTTGTTCAAAAAAGGGTGTAAGGATAAACCCAGCAACTACAGGCCAGTCAGTTTAACCTCGGTGGGGAAGATTTTAGAAATAATAATCTGGATCAAAATTAATAGTCACTTGGACAAGTGTGAATTAATAAAGGAAAGCCAGCATGGATTTGTTAAAGGCAAATTGTGTTTAACTAACTTGATTGAGTTTTTTAATAAGGCAACGGAGAGGTTTGATGAGGACAATGCGGTTGTTGTGTATACGACTTTCAAAAGGCCTTTGATAAAGTGCTACATAATAGGCTTGTCAGCAAAATTGAAGCCCATGGAATAAAAGGGGCAATGGCAGCAATGGATACATATTTGGCTAAGTGACAGGAAACAGAGAGTCAGTGGTGAATGTTTGTTTTTTAAACTGGAGGAAGGTTTATACAGTGATGTTCCCCAGGGGTCGATACTAGGACCACTGCTTTTTTTGACATATATTCATGACTTGGACTTGGGTGTTCTGGGCACAATTTCAAAATTTACAGATGACACAAAACTTGGAAGTGTAGTAAACAGTGAGGAAGGTAGTGATAGACTTCAGGAGGACATAGACAGGTTGGTGGAATGGGCGGACACGTGGCAGATGAAATTTAATGCAGAGAAGTGCAAAGTGATACATTTTGGCAGGAAGAATGAGGAGAGACAATCTAAATTAAATGGTACAATTCTAAAAGGGGTGCAGGAACAGAGAGACCTGGGTATATGTGTACAAATCTTTGAAGGTGGCAGGACAAGTTGAGAAGATGGTTAAAAAAGCATAAGGGATCTTGGGCTTTATAAATAGAGGCATGGAGTACAAAAGCAAGGAAGTTATGTTGAAGGCCTTAGAGAGGGTACCGAAAAGAATTACTGGAATGGTTCCAGGGATGAGGGAGTTCAGTTATGTGGATAAACTGGAGAAGCTGGTGTTGTTCGCCTTAGAGCAGAGAAGGTTAAGAGAAGATTTAATAGACGTGCTCAAAATCATGAAGGGTTTAGATAAAGTAAATAAAGAGAAACTGTTCCCATTGGCGGAAGGCTCGAGAACCAGAGGACACAGATTTAAGGTGATTGGCAAAAGAACGATATGAGAAAAAACTTTTTTATGCAGCAAGTAGTTATGATCTGGAATGCGCTGCCTGAAAGGGTGGTGGAAGCAGATTCAATTGTGGCTTTCAAAAAGGAATTGGATAAATAGTTGAAGGGAAAAAATTTGCAGGGCAATGGGGGAATGGGATTAACTGGATTGCTCTTGGAAAAGGAGCCGGCGCAGGCTTGATGGGCTGAATGACCTCCTTCTATGCTGTAACCATTCTATGATTCAACAGTTAACTTTAGACTGTACCACTGTGAAGTTAACATCAACTTATTTGTCAGCACTTAAATAAACCCGTGTAGCAGAGAATCTCATAACCATGACATATTTCTATGGAAAGTTTAGCATTAACAGCAAGAAAGGTACATTGTACAATGTCTAGGCGATATACTTTTAGGGTAGAAATTCCTGCCAGTGATAGCTTATGAGCACTTACTGTGCTTGTACCAAATCCCCCTCTGCTATTTTAATAGTAGCATTAACCCATTTAAAATAGAGCAATGCCCCAGTTAAAATAGCGGAGAGAGAAGTTTTGCTCAAGCTTATTTAGTGTTCATTTGAGGACAGTTATTACTTTGTGTCACTCTTGAACTAATGGTGTACTCCACATGCAAGTATTTGATTAACTTACATAAAATTAGAAAAGGTAACCACTAAAAAGTGACAACAACTTGTATTTGTGTCACATTCTTCACATAAATCCTCAATAAGGAATTAAGGAGAAACGTTTTTACCCAGAATGGTAAGAATGTGGAACTAAGGAGTAGTTGAGGCGAATAACATCATTGCATTTAAGGGGAAGCTAGATACATTGAAACTACAGTGCAGAAACGGGCCATTCGGCCCAACTGATCTATGCTGGCGTTTATGCTCCACACGAGCCTCCTCCCTCTCTACTTCATCTAACCCTATAAGGATGCCCTACTATTCCTTTCTCCCTCATGTGCTTAAATGCATCTGTGCTATTTGCCTCAACTACTCCTTGTGGTAGTGCTTCCACATTCTTACTACTCTTTGGGTAAAGAAGTTTCTCCTGAATTCCCAATTGGATTTATTAGCGACTGTTTTGTATTTCTGACCTTTAGTTTTGGACTCCCCCACAAGTGGAAATATTTTCTCTACGTCTACCCTATCAATCTCTTAAGGACCTTTATCAGGTCACCCCTCAGCCTTCTCTTTTTAGGGGTATGGAGCATAAACATCAGCATAGACTAGTTGGGCTGAATGGCCTGTTTCTGTGCTGTAAATTTGATGTAATACTACATAATGCCATCAATAAAGTATTCGAACCAACAGGAAAAAAACATCCACCGGATCAGTTAATTCAATTACCATGTTTGTACATCTTTCCGTACAAGATTAGTGCATCCCTATTCTTTGGATTGCATGTGACAGCTAATATAAGGCTGAGTGATCATTTCTTCTGTCATAGATGGAGAGGAGGAGTGAGGAAATATGTTATGTGAAGCATACCTTGATTCAAAAAATCAAGATTAATGCACCTAAAGACAAATAATCTACATGCTTTCTTAATTTATTACTGTATATCTCAGGGAATATCTCTACGGAAGTACTAGCTTAGGAAGTGATGCGACTTGTCCATCCTGAGCTGAAGAGCAAGAGAGTTGATCCTCTAGTCTGCCAAACTTATATCAGAATGATCTAGATAGTGGTAGTTTTTGAAACTGTTGAAGCTGCTGTATAGATGTCCTGCATTGTCATATGAAAACTGGCTCATGTCCATCTCTATGGTAGTGTCTCTTGAGATTTTCCACAATATCCTACTCCATCAGCTGGTAAAAAAGGGCAGTGCATTCATCTAAGTAGTGCACTAGGTACTGACTGGAGATAGGAAAGCCTAAACCTCTAGTCTAGTTGGACTTAAATAATTTGAGAGATCTTCATGAATACTCTTTGTCCAGTAAACTTAGTATAAAATGTTGTTTTTTAATATCTATAGAGTGGAACATAAGCAATGAGGTGCTGAATAGAAAAAGGCACTATAAGATAATCTCAATTTGGGTTCAGAATGAGGGATCAACCTGTCTTGGTGCCTGATGAAGTTACAGGATTCAGCATCTGAAGCATGGATCCACTGAGAGAAATTGGAGCCAATGGCATTGATGGCAAGAATCCCTGGCTCAGAGTGGGGGAAATAGTTGATATTGGAGACATAAACCTTAACAAACCAGGATTCCATTTATTTGTCGAATAGATCCTGAAGCTAACTCAAGACCAATGTGATTTCACAAAACAGGTGGTCACATCTTGTGTTGGAAGGCAAACCTTTCCACTTGTAGGGATAGAAGTTTACAATAATGTAATAGTATTCAGAACCCGGGGAGATCACCATCGTTACCAGACTGCTAACTGCAAAATGTTTGGAGATGGCTACCAAAAGAAAATCACTGTGGTTCAGAAGAGAATAGTATGAATAGGGGGAAACAAAAACAAGGTTGGTTAATATGGTGTGGGTAGAGGCACACTAACTTTGTCCCTCTTCACCTTTTCATATTGTCTTGGGGATTGCTGGAAAAGGGGAAAATGTGTACCGAATTTTCCTTCCTGGGAAAGAGCAGCGGTGCAGGTCTTGGGCTCTAGGTGCTAGGCTCTGGACTCCTGCACCAAATCATTGCAACTATGAAAACCCATCTGCAGATGCCACAAATTTTGAATGATTTTGAAGATTGCAAAGTACGACACTAGGAACGAAATTGATAATCATGAATTTTTTTTAAAAAACGAACAGTGTTATCTAGTTGATATCTAGTATTTGTGTGTAAAAAGTATGTTTGACACATTCAGCACTGGCTCAGTAAGTGCAAAATGTCCATGTAGGTGAATTGGTTATCATCACGTTTACAGTGATGCGCTATAGGACTACTGAATTTGAAACTGCGGATATGAAGTTGTACTTTCTAATGGAAGCACTATCATCATAACTTACGTTTGAAGCTTCCGATTGTCAAAGAATTTTCCTTCCTAGCGATATAATAGCTATTCATCAAATAGTTGTTTAAAGGATTTTTTAAAAACCCATTCTTTTTGAGTATGCAAGAATTGCAGCATGACATTTTATGGCTTCAGTATAGAGCTTCATAAAATACATTTAAAATAAATTAGAATTAATGCATTTTATAGTACCTTAGAATATTACAGTTATAACTAGAACATAATCCAATGTCTGTATTACTACAAAATATATAATATAGTTTGCAAAACTTTAGGGTGAAACAAATATTTAGGCACATCTTAACCCTTTGTTAGTGAGCTGCTTTGCATAATCTGAATTTTCAGTGCCTTTTGTGTACTGGTAATACCAGACAATATTAGATGAGACTTGTACTGATTGAGACTAAGGGAAAAAATCATATAATCTTTGTAAGAACTAAATTTATGTGAGTCTGGGAATTACTGCTGGTGTTGTCTGTAATTCATGTATTATTTGAGAATCACTGAGTAGTGATACTAGGAATGTAGAATAGTGCACATTTCCCTGTTTATCACATGCTGCCAAATTGCTGTTCAGGGTAAATGGCTTCTGTGTAGTACAGCACTGAAGACATGATTGGATATTTTAGCTTATTATTGCTGACGTAATTGGTACTTAAGGGAAAAGCACACCACATTGCACGATGGGAGCAGAGAAGACTAAGAGGAGATTTAATAGGGGATTTTAAAATGGTAGAATGATACAACACAGAAGCCCATTTGGTCCATCGTGCCTGTGCTGGTTCTTTGAAAGAGCAATCCAATTAGTCCCATTCTCCCTCTCTTTTCCCATAGCCCTTTCCAAGTATATATAATTCCTTTCTGAAAGTTACTATTGAATCTGCTTCCACCACCCTTCCAGGCAGTGCAATCGCTGTGAAAAAAAAAATCTTCTCATCTCCCCTCTGCTTTTTTTGTCAATTACCTTAAATCTGTGTCCTCTGATCCGAACTGCCTGCCAGTGGAAACAGTTTCTCCTTGTTTACTCTATCAAAACCCCTCATAATTTTGAACATTTCTATTAAACTTCCCCTTAATCTTCTCTGCTCGAAGGAGAACAATCCCAACTACTCTAGTCTTTCCACAAACTGAGGTCAACCATCCCTGATACCATTCTAGTAAATCTCTGCTGCACCCTCTCCAAGGCATTGACATTCTTCCTAAAGTGCGGTGCCCAGAATTGGACACATCACTGGTCAGGCCTCATCTGGAGTACTTTCACAACTTCCTTGCTTTTGTACTCTATGCCCTTATTTATAAAGGCATAGAGTTTATCCCATATTTTTGTTTAACAGCTTTATCAACTTAATGAGATAAATATCAGAAATGATAAATGAAGTTTGCAGTTGTGTTTGAAAGATTTGAAGTTGGATTGCTTTAGAGAAACAACCTTTTGTCCACCAGAGCATAGTTTAGGTTGTAAAGATAGTCAAGTTTTTTTTTAAATCTCATTCTTTGGAATATAGTTTTTTTTTAGTTGGATCATGTTGGTTTCACTGTTCAAATTCCTACTTTTCTCATTAGTTACACAATTATATTGTTGTATTCTCCAGCCATTTTACAATTATCACATGCACTTTCTTGATGAATGGCCAGTGGCATTTTTCAATCGGATGTGTTAAAGCATGCAGCCACTTAAGTTTTTATGATTTAGTAATTTACATTTTAAAAATGAACGTGTTTTATTTTTTTTCAAATCACTCAAGAACAACTTTGAACTAGGCATGTAGATATATAACATGCTCATAAATCATTTGGTTTTGGAGCCGTTATTACAGTGTACAAAAGAGACTGTTCCATCATACTGCACATGATAAGTTTTTAGTTTTCTATTTTTAATAAAGTAGGTTTCTGGTTCAGCAGTAAAGGAGATATTTCTTCTATTCACATTTTTATTGTATGCCTCATCTGCTGAGACACCAAGATACGTAGGACCTAATTTTTCATAGCGTACTAGTGCTAATGCAGTCTGTGGCAACAATGGTTAAACTGGCTTTCTATTCATATGAGCGCTGGTGTTAAGTGATTAATGTTATTGCAGCATATTAGCAGAGCAACGATGGCACTTGCCAGCTAATTTTTGGGAAAGTCAGTTGGATTTGTGCCCCTTGTTGCAAATTTTGTTCACTCCTTTGCCTTTCACCCTTAGAATTTGCATCCTAATTCAGTCCATCTTGATGGGAATAAATCTCTCCTCTGTCTGCTGGTTGTATGGGTTCTACGTAAAATGAACTTGTGCAGCCTGAATCCAGTTTCACAGAACAAAACCACAAAACTGCCCACAATTTGGCATAAATTGCAACTAAAATGGGAATCTAATTTCTGCCTTTGTTGTAACAGCCAACCAATGCAAGTGACAGATAAAATAGTATTACCTCAGTCATGCCAGCCAGGTTATATTAACTACACTTGTTTGAATGCTCTGAATTTATTTGAAACCTGGAATATCATTGTGCATGCATGTATTCACTGCATTGTCAAGTGTGTGTATCCACCCGTACATATGCATTCATATTTTGGAGAAAACCAGAGCAGCCAGTCAGACTGATATCAGGTCAAATGAGAGTGGTGGAGTGGTTCTGCAGAGACCACCAGATAGGAGGTGGTCACCCTGCAGCTACAGAGAGTTCAGGAGAAGAGGGAATGGGTGACCACCAGACAGACCGGAATCTCCTGGGAGTGTGGCACTCACAAACCAGTATTCAGTGTTGAATACCAGTGAGGGTGATGACACCTCGGGGGCATGCAGTCAGAAGCAAATCCATGGCACCGTGGGAGACTCGGCTGTACAGCAGGCAAAAGAAAGTGTAGAAATGCAGTTGTTCTAGGGGATTTGATAGCCGTGAATAGACGGGCGTTTCTGCAACCACAGACGTGAGTCCCAAATGATATGTTGCGTCTCTGGTGCCAGGGTTAAAATATCACTGAACGGGTGCAGGATGTTCTGCGAGGGGAAGGGGAGCAGCCAGAAGTCATGAACCATGTTGGAATCAATGACTTAGGTGGAAAAAGGGTTGAGGTCCTTCAGACAGAGTTTCAGGAGCTAGGAAAAAGATTAAAGAACAGGACCTCAAAGGTGGTAATCTCTGGAATACTCCCAGTGCCATGTGCGAGTGATTACAGAAACAGGAAGATAGTGCAGGTGAATGTGTGGCTGGAGAAGTGGTGCAGGAGGGAGGGCTTCAGATTCCTGGGGCATTGGGACCAGTTCTGGGGCAAGAGGGGCCTGTGCAAGCCGGATGGGCTGCACCTGAACAGGGCTGGGATCAGTGACCTCGCCGGGGGCAGGGGTTGGTGGGGGGGGGGTTAACTAGTGTTGTGGGGGAGGGTTTAAATTAATTTGGCAGAGGGAGGGGAACCAAGACGTAGCAGCAGAGAGGAGAGACAAGGTGCATAGAAAACTAGCAGGGACAAATAGCAACAGAGTAAAGAATAGTGTAGAAATAGCAGGAATTAGATGGAGGATAAAAGAAAAGCAGACTAGCATGGTGTTGGAATCACCACATATATAGCTGCCGCCTGGATACTCCAATTCCTCAGAGTAAAATTCAACAGATCAGGAATGAAAGAACCAAAAGTTTCCAATGAAACTGTTTTCACAAAAGGGTCCCTTTCTGCAGTGCCTTCACAAAGAGTGTTACAAATAAGGTTGATTAGCTGCAGGCACAAGTTGCCACATGGGGTTATGATATAGTGGCTATAACAGAGACCTGGTTTAAACATGGGCAGGAATAAAAACTAAACATTCCTGGCTACAATGTATTCAGGTGGGATAGGGAAGGAAAAGAGAAAGGAGGGGGAGTGGCAGTATTGATCAAGGATACTATTACAGTTCCACAGAGGGGTGGTATACTAGAGGGTTCGAAGACTGAATCTATTTGGTTAGAGTTATGGAACAGTAAAGGAATTGCTGGCTGTTTACTGTGGACTCCCAAATAGTGAGAAGGAGATAGAGGTGAAAATCTGTAGGTAAATTTCAGAGAAATGTAAAAATAATAGAGCACTAATAGGGGACTTCAATTACCCTAATATAGACTGGGGAAAATAACAGTGTAAAGGGCAAGGAGGGTGAAGAATTCCTAAAATGTGACAGGAGAACTTTTTAAATCAGTATGTGCCCTCTCACTTCCTTATCTCTGTAACCTCCTCCAGCCCTACAACCCTCTCAGATCCCTGCGCTCCTCCAAGTCTGGTCTTGTGCGCATCCCCAATTTTCATTGCTCCACCATTGGTGGCTGTGCTTTCAGCTGCCGAGGCCTTAAACTCCAGAATTCCCTCCCTAAATCTCTCCGTCTCTCTACCTCTCTCTCTTCCTTTAAGACGCTCCTTAAAACCTACCTCTTTGACCAAGCTTTTGGTCACCTGCCCTAATATCTCCTAACGTGGCTCGGTGTCAAATTTTATTTGATAACACTCCTGTGAAGCGTCTTGGGAAGTTTTACTGCATTAAAGGCGCTATATTTAGTTGTTATGTTTCTAGCCCGATGAGGAAGGAAGCAGTGCTGGATCTAGTTCTGGGGAATGAAGTAGGGCAATTGGAGTATGTTTCAGTGGGAGAACATCTGGTTAATAGTGATCATAATATAATTAGGTTTAAAGTGATTACAGAAGGAGACAAAGAAAAATCAATGGTGAAAAATGGTGAAGAGAGCCAATTTCAGTGATCTGAGAAGGGATCTAGCAAAGGTTGGACTGGGGAATTGCAAATGTTACACCCTTGTTCAAAAAAGGGTATAAAGATAAACCCAGCAACTATAGGCCAGTCAGTTTAACCTCGGTGGTGGGGGAACTTTTAGAAATGATAATCCGGGACAGAATTAACAGTCACTTGGACGAGTGCGGTTTGATTTGGGAAAGCCAGCACGGATTTGTTAAAGGCAAATCGTGTTTAACCAACTTGGTAGAGTTTTTTGATGAGGTAACAGAGAGGATAGATGAAGGCAATGCAGTTGATGTGGTGTATATGGATTTTCAAAAAGTGTTTGATAAAGTGCCACATGGTAGGCTTGCTTTTAAGATTGCAGCCCATGGAATAAAGGGGCAATAGCAACATGGATACAGAATTGGCTAAATGACAGGAAACAGAGAGTAGTGGTGAACGGTTGTTTTTTGGACTGGAGTGAGGTGTGCAGTGGTGTTCCCCAGGGGGTCATTGCTGGGACCACTGCTTTTCTTGATATATATTAATGACTTGGACTTGGGAGTAGGGGCACAATTTCAAAATTTGCAGATGACACATAACTTGGAAGGGTAGTGAACAGTGAGGAGGATAGTGATACACTTCAAGAGGATATAGACACACTGGTGGCATGGGCAGACACGTGGCAGATGAAGTTTAACGCGAAAAAATGTGAGGCGATGCATTTCAATAGGAAAAATGAGGAGAGGCAATATAAATGAGAGGGCACAATTCTAAAAGGGGAGAGGAACAGAGCGACCTGGGGATATATGTGCACAAATTGTTGAAGGTGGCAGGACAGGTTGAAAAAGCAGTTAAAAAAGCATACGGGGCCCTGGGCTTTATAAATAGAGGAATAGAGTACAAAAGCAAGGAAGTCATGATCATCCTTTATAAAACACTGGTTTGGCCACAACTGGAGTATTATGTCCAGTTCTGGGCACCACACTTTAGGAAGGATGTGAAAGCCTTAGAGAGGATGCAGAGGAGATTTACTAGAATGATTCCAGGGATGGTGGACTTAAATTACGTGGCTAGACAGGAGAAGCTGGGATTGTTCTCTTTGGAACAGAGAAGGTTGAGAGGAGACTTCATAGAGGTATTCAAAATCATGAAGGGTCTAGACACAGTAGATAGAGAGAAACTGTTCCCATTGGCGGAACTGTCAAGAACCAGAGGGCATTGATTTAAGGTGATTGGCAAAAGAACCAAAGGCGATATGAGGATAAACTTTTTTACATAGCGAGTGGTTAGGATCTGGAATGCACTGCCCGAGGGAGTGGTGAAGGCAGATTCAGTCATGGCCTTCAAAAGGGAATTGGATTAGTACTTGAAATGAAAAAATGTGCAGGGCTACGGGGATAAGGCGGGGTAGTGGGACTAGCTGGATTGCCCGTGTATAGAGCCGGCGCGGATTCGATGGGCCGAATGGCCTCCTTCCGTGCTGTAATCTTTCTATGATTCTAAGGAAATGAGTAATGGCAGGCCTTCAAGGCAGAGATAGTTCAGGTACAAACCAAGCATATTCCCGTAAGGAGGAAAGGTGGGGCATCCAAAACTAGAGTTTCCTGGATGACAAAGGAAGTAGAGGTTAAAATAAAATGACAAGTGTCAGATACAAAATGCAATCGAAAACCAGGCAGAATATCGGGAGTGCAGGAGGAAATTGTAAAAGGATATGAGAAGGGCAAAGAGAGAAAAGATTAGTGGGTAACATAAAAGGGAATCCACAAATCTTTTATAAACATATAAAAAGTAAAAGGATAGTTAAAGGAATGGTGGGGCCGATTAGGGACAAAGAAGGAAATCTTCTTTTGGAGGCAGAGGGCATGACTGAGGTACTGAATGAGATCTTTGTATCTGTCTTCACAAAGGAAGAGGATGAAGTTAATGTATCAATAGAGGAGGAGGGAATAGAGATATTGGATAGGATAAAATAGATAGAAAGGAGGTGCTAACTAGGTTAGCATCACTCAGTTAACAAGTTACCCAGTCCAGATGGGTTGCATCCTAGGTTGCTGAGGGAAGGAAGGGTAGAAATAGCAGAAGCTCTGACCACCATCTTTTAATCCTCCTTAGATATGGGAGTGGTGCCAGAGGACTGGAGGATTGCAGATGTTACATCCCTATTCAAAAAAAGGGGAGAGGGATAAACCTGGTAACCACAGGCCAATCAGTCTAAAGACAGTGGTGGGAAAACTTCTAGAGACCATTGTCAAGGACAGAATTAATTCTCACTAGGAGAAGCATGGGTTAATAAGGGACAGCCAACACAGATTTGTTAAAGGCAAATCGTGTCTGACTAATCGGTTCGATGGAGTATCAGAGAGGATTAATGAAGGTAGTGTAATAGATGTATATATGGACTTTCCAAAGGCATTTGATAAAGTACCACACGACTGAATTATTCGGAAAATAGAAGCACATGGGATTAAAGGGACGGTGGTAACTTGGGTACATAACTGGCTAAGTTGATGGGAGGCATAGAGTAGTGGTGAATGGATGTTTTTCTGACTGGAGAGAAGTATGCTGTGGGGTCCCCCATGGATCGATATTCGGACCGTTGCTTTTCTTGCTGTCCACAAATGACCTGGACTCGGGTATAGGGAGTACAGTTTTGAAGTTTGCAGATGATACAAAACTTGGCAACATTGTAAATAGTGAAGAGGATAGTAGCAGACTTCAGGAGGACATGGACAGACTGGTGAAATGGGCAGACACATGGCAGATGCAATTTAATGCGGATAAATGTGAAGTGATGCACTTTGGGAGGAACAACACGAGGAGGCAGTAACATCTAAATGGTTCCATTTTTGAGGGGGTGCAAGAGTCGAGGGACCTGGGGGTGCATATTCATAAATCTTTGAAGGTGGCAGGGCAAGTTGATAAGGTGGTTAAGAAAGTGTACGGGATACTTGGCTTTGTAAATTGGGGCATTGAATACAAAAACAATGCAGTCATGCTAAACCTTTACAAATGACTGATTAGGCTACAGCTTGAGTATTGTGTACAATTCTGGGCACCTGGGAAGGATGTCAAGGCCTTGGAGAGAGTGCAGAGGAGGTTTACCAGGATGATACCAGGGATGAGGGATTTGTTATGTTGGGAGATTGGAGAAGCTGGGATTGTTCTCCTTAGTTCAGAGAAGGTTAAGGGGAGACCTGATAGAGGTATTTAAAATTATGAGGGGATTTAATAGAGCAAATAGGGAGAAACTGTTTCCACTGGCAAGTGGGTCGGTAACCAGAGGTCATATATTTAAAATAATTGGCAAAAGAACTAGAGGGGAAATTAGGAGAAATTTTTCCACACGAAAGGTTGTTAAGATCTGGAACGCATTACCTGAAAGGGCGGTCGAATCAGATTCCATAGGAACCTTCAAAAGGCAATTGGACAGGTACTTGAAGAGGACTAATTTGCAGTGTTATGGGGAAAAAGCTGGGGTATGGGACTAAATTGGACAGCTCTTTCAAAGAACAGGCACAGGCATGACAAGCCAAATGGCCGCCTTCTGTGCTGTAAGATTCTATGATTCTTTATCCATTGGACTACCAAGACCATTGGACTACCAAGACAATTGGACCTTGGATCAAAAATAAACAAATAGAAAAATCTTAACTGATTCATCCCTTTCCAACCATTGTTTCCCAGTGCTGAAGACATTTGGCAACATTTGGCACAACTCCCTGAAGGTGTTTTAATGTAGTGTTATTGTAAATGAAGAGATTATATAACACGGACACGGTGGTCCCAGTTGACCCACACGGACGCGGTGGTCCCGTTGAATGCTTTACGATGATAAAAGTTGCATAACAAAGAGAACAGTAAGAACGGTCTCCCTGGAACTGGACTTGGACCTAGACATATGTAACCAAACTGTGCACCCCACTGAAGTGGCAGCAGGCAGATCATCTGATAGTCGGTGTTGGTTGATGTGCTATGGAAAATAGTCCAGACTGAAAATATAATGTACCCGTTGAGGGTGAACCATTATTGGCCGCCTGCTGATGACCAGCTGGAACATTGACAACATTCTCCATATAGCTCAGGCATCTTAGGAGAGGGATGTGCACCAACCCACCTTCCCACAGAAGTTCACAAAACTATATTGATGCAACTAAAAAGACCCAGTGGTCATCAACAACCATGTACCTATTCACTGGAATACTATTCACTAGAATCTGTTGTCTGGACCATTTGTAAACCTCGATGTGAGGCTCACTATCAGTATCATGTACAGTGAACCATACTTTATGTCTATTACACCAACAATGAATAAAAGTATGAGTATTTATTCTATTGGAGAACAATAATCATAAAGAGAAGCTACGTGTGTTTATTTACACTCTTTCTGGAAAAATATTGATTGGCTGCTAGCACAAATGGTTTCTCTCCTTTGGCAGAGAAGAGTTTCCATGAACCTTTGGCCTTCCTAGGGAGTACAGCTACACCTAATGTTGGATCTCTTCCCATCATTCTTTTTGCATGCAGTCTGACTATTCTCTGAACTTAATCTATTCTCACTTCATTGCTTCGCCACCCCAGCAGCTTTCCATGCTGGCTTACGCCTACAAATGTTTGCAATCATTCGTCCTTATGGCCTTAAATTAAAATTCTACTTAATTCTGTTGAATTGTGGTAAGCTTTCAATGACTTCACTTTTTATTTAAAGTTCAGGTTCTATGTACTTTGTTGCATCCCCGGAAAAACATATTAACGGCTCAGATTATCAGTCTCTAAGAGAGCTAATCTTTTTTTTCTTCTTATGTGCTGTCTGTGAACCTTTCCATTGCTCTAAAACAATTATTTACAACAAAAAAACAGAATAATAATAATAGCAATTGCTCTTTGCATTTAATGTTTACAACATGTACATAATGTTAACCCCTTCTTGAGTGAACCCCACCCCAGCATTTATTTGGCATTGTCTTTGCTTCATGGAACCTGAATGGGCATCAGTTATGGTCAGTAGATCACGTTGGTTGGTTGGTAGTTAAGCAGAAGTTGGTTGTTCAATAGTCTACATTTTACTTTCAGTTGAAAGGAATGAAAATCCTTCTCAGCCAAACGGCTCTTTCTTTCCCACATTGGTTGAAAATAGGTTAGTTGTTACCTTGTATAGTTAGATATTGGGCAGTACAGACACACCAGTAAATGTGAGATGCTCAGGCCACTTACAGAAATGACCAGCACGGCTGTAGCCAAGAGAATATCGAAGGCAAAATCCTAAACTTGTAAGTGATTAACCACCTTATTATTGGGTTATTCTTGGCGTGCAAAGATCATTCAGACTACAATCACCTCTATAGAGCAGGGCGTGATTATATTTAGTTCAACTTTTGCACAAGTTGGTTATGTTCATCATTAATTCTAATAATCTTTGAAACTGGTAGGATATATAATACAAAAATTAACTTGTCACATTATCTATATTATTTAAAAGTGGCCAGTTGCATTTCACAAGACAACATTCCTGTGGTCACAAAAGATTACCTCCAATTTCCTACTTTGTGAAAAGATTGATGCACAGGCCTAAATCCTGGGACAACCCTAGATGAGGCTCCTCCATGATTAGCAAACTAATTTTGGCATATAGAAATACCTTATACTTCCTCCTCACTACTCCTGCCTTTTAAATTTGTAGCCTTTGGAGGAACACATCCAAAACAAGCATTCGGACATCAACAGCCCTTTCTATTTCCCCATTACCAAAGAGAAATTATTTGTCAGTTATCCATTGGTGAATGTGGAGACCATTGACATTTTATATCGTTGTATCAATCCATTGAACTAACTTCACCAAACCCAAGCATTTGAGTAAACATCATTCTCTTTGTGGCATCCAGGGAAATAGCTGCAACTGGATATGCCACAAGTGCTTTGTGGAAACCAAAACTGACAGAATGCCTCAATGCATTTGTGTGCTTTAATTTTCTTAAAGGACTGACTGTAATGAATCTGAATAGTCTGAGCAAAACCAGAATCCAAATACAGGGACTCGTAATGTTGGGTGTTACTACAAAAAGCACGATAAATAGAAAGGACATAATATCCATAATTATCAATGAAAATATCTATAATATTGATGAAAAGATTGTTACTGCATAATGTCACATTTATTTGTTTCTAGTATCATTATTTATGTATCAGCAGCAACAGTTAGTGTCAACATGGGAATGTACTTTATGTCGTACATATGGTCAAAGATTGATAAATTTCCTATGTGAAATATGGATTCTTATTAGAAATATCATTGGAGCTGTTAGTTTTTGTGATTAGTTTTAACCCAGGCTATTACTAATTTAAGGTACTGATCTGGCAACAATTCTGATATTGAAGCAATGTACATATACTCCCATTTGAATGGATTACTGCTTCCCAGCTGTTTGTCTATTGCACTTGATTATAATGATTGTCACTAAGTGCTGTTGATGCTTGCAAGATATTGTGAATAAATTTCACACCTTTTCACTTAATGCTAACATAAAAACAAAAGTGCATTTTTAAAGCTTATTTTAACTTATTACATGCTTCCTGCTGACACAATGTAGACTGTACAGTAATGTGCTGTAAGTGGTTGTTGTCTTGAAATGTCAGCAGTTCTGTGATGAAATCTATAAAATTTGCTTTGTTTCCTTTCAGTTCCACAAATGGTTTCATACAATTTCAGATGCTCATCATACCAGAACAATCTCTTACTGTCCCTATCCCTTACTTTAGTGCAATCAATAAATGTTTGTGTAGGAATCGTTTTTGCAATTCAGTTATAAAAAATGAAAACTGTCTTGGTTTATTGCTGTTTCAGACAATGCAATCAAATAACATTCCTGTATTTGGTATTTTGATAACATAATCGATAGCTGTTGCTGCAGTTAATACGGTACGTTAAGATTTTTTTTAAACCTGATTTCTTGATCAACATTTTGGGTTCAGCTTCATAAACTAGCACTTTTTACAATTTGGAGAATGACTATCTGTCAATTGTATTTGTTTTATTGATATTGATGTACTTGTTTTTAAAATATTGCTGCCAGTTAGAACCATTGGTGTCAGTTTGCTCTGTTTTATGGGAATAGTTAGGAAAAGACAATGATAAACTTGGAATGCCCGTTTTCACATCTTGCAGCTCTGGGGAGATTTATACTACACAAAATAGTACAAGTGGTAAACCACCACAAACAATAGCCTGGTAAGACCCCAGTGGGCTAAGATCTCCCCTTCAATTTTGGACGAGCACACACTACTGTGGGCGCTGACCCAAGTGGGGAATAAGGAAAACTGAGGTAGCAGCATGTATTTGTTTGCTGCTATTAAGCTTTGTAGGGCTAGTTAAGGCCAGGTTGAAGCATGAGTGGCTCCACTGATCTCTACTTAAATACCCCAGTTATTGCCTGCTATTACTTTGAGGAGTGTGCACAGTTTACAGAATCTTTGTCTGCATTTAGTGCATAGGCGCAAATGTCAGGGGCAGACAGGAAGCACAGACTGCGTAGAATCTTGGCAGCCGTGGGATCAGAAACCAACAGGAGAATAGCTGCAGTGCATGCAATGCCCACGGTTACTCGGGAAGATGGTTACCGAGTTGCGCCATCTCGTGGTGCTTCAGCTAATGGCTCTTAAAGTGACCATGCTTTGGAATTATTATACTTCAGGGTCCTGCCAAGCTGCCATAGTGTGATTTGACGGGCGTGATCTGTTCCATTGTTACTGAGGCCTTGCTGAGATATGTATCCTGTTCTGCTTTCTTTGGTACCAGGTTGCAGCAAACAGACACCCAGCTATCAATGGTTCTTTGTTACCAAAGGTGCAGGACACCATTGATTACCCACAAAAATACAAAGGATATTACTCAGTTAGTGATATTGACCTAAGCCTATTGATGCCAAGTACCCTTGAAACTGCCACGACTCTTCCATCCTGTGGCAGACCAACATTCAAGATCTGTTCCATTGATTTGGCCAGATGAATGGATGGGGGAGCTCTGACTATTGTCTTTGACCTTATCTGATAACATTAGGCACTGTGACAATCATATAGCTGAGTGACCTTTCCACACCCACATGCTCAAGCATCCTTCGTCCCAAAGAATCTGCACCGAATTCTCCATCCTAGACAATGTGCACATTCTCAAAGAGCCCGCTATCCTCTCTGAAGACTGCCACCCTCTCTGAAGACTGCCTTGGACGTACCCCTGAGCTTGTGCTGTGCTACCTTCACTGGATGATGTGTGATCTTGCTGAGTGAGTGAGCTGTCTGTGCTGCTGTGACTAAGGGGTGTGTTGAACAATGGTGACCATGGTTGTATGGATGTGTCTGCTTCCTCACTGTAGCCTCCTGATAGATCAAAGTCCTGTGCTCATCTGCTGAGAGAGCACAAAGTGAAAAATAAGCTTTGGCATACTCGCAGCAGTACCACTGATGTGGACAGTTATAATTCTGAATGAACTAGAAGGCTTCAGTAGCCCTACTGTTCTCTTTTCGGGCACTACTGCAGCACACACTCATACCTGCTTGTTTTTGACAATCCCCCACCCCTGGGCGAACCAACTCCAG
This sequence comes from Heptranchias perlo, assembly GCF_035084215.1. NCBI lineage: Eukaryota > Metazoa > Chordata > Chondrichthyes > Hexanchiformes > Hexanchidae > Heptranchias > Heptranchias perlo. Next base: position 180,880,570 of record NC_090325.1, read on the forward strand.
TGAACATTTAGGCCCAATAATTTCAAGCAGGCAATCTTCCTGGAATTGCAGAGGTTTCTCACAGCATCAGCCAGCACTACTTCCTGACTGTACTCTCACCTTGGCCTGCAATAAGCAGAATGATGATAAGATCACTGTAATGCTGCTCCTGCTTTGGCGAGCTGTTCTACAACTTCTCGCATTGTTCCATTTTGTCACTTCTAATTCTTGATGAGACACGCAGGAGTTAATAAAATAACTATCGTTCCTCAGTTTCAATGTTACACTGTGCTCCCACATAGGTCGGACGTGCTCAGGCTTCCACAATTTTTGCTCTCATTCATTTATAATTTCAGAACCTGGCTCTGAAATTCCTGGTCATGGTGGTGAGGGTTGGAGAGGGGGGACGCAGAAAGAAGACAAGTTGGCCATGGGGGCCAGAATTTAGGGCAATTACCGGTTCCACCGGGACTCTGCCACTTTCTGCCCATGGCTAAAAATTCCGACAGGTTGGGGGTGGACTCTTCTTACGCAGGTACTCTTTCTGACCTTAAAGGGGCTGCCTGTTAGGCCGCAACCAACAAGGTAAGTTTTAAAATATACTTGGATGTGGAGCTGGGAGGAGCACTCCTACTCCTCTAAGCTCCACACCAGTTCCGAAGGAGACTGCCGGCCCCCACTCGGCCATGTCCTGATCGCCTACCCTCACCCCCTCCCAGGACCTACCTGAGGGCCGCTGCTAGTGATGCTGCAACCCGAGATTTAAATCTGCTTCAGTCTAATTTAAATGAAGTCCAAGGCCCAATATCGAGTGTGCCTTAGGCCCACCTGTTCCCTGCACCCAGTTCGCGCCGGCTCAATCCAGTTTCACCTCCCTTGTTGTTGTAATTCTTACTCTTTCTAAACGTGTGCCTGGCATTCCTATTGGGATTCTTTCAATCTCCTGCAGTAATTTTGGCAGAAAACCCTGCAGAAATGGTATTTACGCTGTTTCGCCAGGCTTTCCACCAAAGTTACGGACAAACTCCCCAGAAATTCTCCCCCCTGTTTACTCCAGATTTAAAAATTTCCGAATGATCAGTTATAAACCTAGAATTTCCATTCATTTTTAGTCAAAGGATGGAAAATCTAGCCTTTTAAATGATATGCATTGATGAGCTATTTTTCAACTTTTTCAGGCTGTATACTTACGTTTACCTGATTTCTTTTAAAACATAGCCAAGATGCATTAAGAGCTGATGTTAGAAAGTAATAAATTCACCTGATGGCTCTGTAGACAAAAGCACTACTTCTATTGTCAGTGACTAGGAAGGTCCCCGGTTGGATTCACGTGCTGTACTCAGCAGATGGATCTGAATGAGATGGAGTTGGAGGAGGGAAGCTTCTTCAACTGCCCTGATTGTCCCAGAATTAGCGAGGGAGAAAAAAATAACTCCTGCTGGAAAGTGTGCACGTATGAAGAGAAGTTGTGACAAGTTGTAGCTGTGACATTTTCACAGTTGAACAGTTTGCCAACTCTCACTGCCCAAACCTACACTTGGAAAAAGGCAACTTGTATGGAGGACTGCGGGTGCCCACGGAATAGGGTTGCCAACTCTGGTTGAACGTATTCTTGGAGGTTTCATCACATGACCTCCTGCCTCCCAAACCCCCCCCCGCCCCCATGCTCCCGCCATTGGTCGCCTGACACACCTATCATCATGGCGCATCCCCTTCCCAGACCAATTGGGAAACGAGCAGACTCTTCATTACCTGATTGGATGGTTCTTCACTCTTAGTCAAACAGCCTTTTTTCCCATCTCCAATATTTTTATAACTAGTAAGCGAAAGTGTTCAAAGAAAATTTTTTCAAAGAACAATTTTCTTTTAGTGCCCCGTTGATTTTTTTTTCTCCCGGGTTTCTCGCAGCAGTGTCCTGGAGATTAATCTTCAATTCCTGGAGTCTCCAGGCAATTCCTGGAGCCTCTGGTCAATCCTGGAGGGTTGGCAATCCTACCATGGAACTGTGTTACTGAGTACCCTCAGGAGAGGAAGGGGGAAAATTTGAAAGAAAAAGTTAATTTGCTTTTGCGTTTTCTTTATAAAGCATAAAATAAATTTCAGATGTTAATGCTGACTTGTAATATTAGAGAGATCTCACCATGTGTGAAGAAGTCACAGGTGGGATTCATTTGCTGCATATGTTTCCCTTTCGACCCCTAATCTTGGTTGCTACGTTTTGCCAGTGCTGACACAAGGATGAGTCCAAGTGTTTGATGGGTCCTCTCTTCTCCCTGGAGAGCACTGACTTAAACTGAATCACCAGTCAGCCAGCTGCAGTATTCAAATGCATTTATATTACATGTTATTAGCTCTTTGGCATGTGTAGATGAGTATTTAAATACGGCAGCGTGTATTGTAGAAGGCGTGCTATTAATTAAATGCACTGTTAGTAACACTTCCCTCTGTGTCATAAGTAATGGCTTCTTTGCAGAATGTCATTTGAACAGCATTTTAATGTCACAAAGGAGCATGCTTTTATTTCATTCATCTCACAGGTCCTCTTTTGTATGTGTCACCAGACAGTAAAAGTACTATCTGCGTTAAGAAAAGAACAGTGATTTCACCCACTTGTATTGAAGAATAATGGTGCTTTGTGTGGATTGTATTTGTTCCTGGCTGCATCCATTCATAGAATAGTAATGGCCTGTCATTTAGTGCAAATTACTTAACCTTTTGTGTACAAAAATTCTTCGAGATTTGAAATTGTAACTCTACAATGGTAATTATTCTAAAGAGAAAGAGTAAACTCTTTTTTGGGCAGAGGGCTAGATTCTAGGTTTGGGCAAGACAATTTCAGTGGATTTTCAACCAGTATTGAGTGAAAGGAAACCTATTTTTCATTCTCTGTTAAATCATCCAACAAAATGCCACAAACAATTTCTGCCAGTGGATTTTTTTTACAGTGTTGGGGAAACAAGACATCCAATTAGAATTTAATTTGATTAGTGCAAGTTTTTTAACCCACTCATTTGCACAAGCAGTACAGTGGAACCCACAACAAGTGCATGACAGAATCTAAAATCTTTCAACATTTGTAAAACAATTTACAAAATTACAAGTGTATACCTAGGCACTTTTATCATTGAGCAGTGTCTGTATAGTTGGAAGATTATTGTTATAAATTCAGAGTAGCTGATACACCTAAGGACTGATAGAAGTGTATTATCATGGAATCACAGAAATTTATGGCACAGATGGAGGCCATTCGGCCCATTGTGTCTGTGCCGGCTGAAAAAGAGCTATCTAGCCTAATCCCACTTTCCAGCTCTTGGTCTGTGACCTTGTAGGTTACGGCATTTCAAGTGCACATCCAAGCACCTTTTAAATGCAATGAGAGTTTCTGCCTCTACCACCCTTTCAGGCAGTGAGTTCCAGACCCCCACCACTCTATGGGTGAAAAGATTTTTCCTCAGTCCTTCTACCAATAACTTTAAATTTATGCCCCCTGGTTATTGACTCCTCTGCTATGGGAAATAGGTCCTTCCTATTCACTCTATCTATGCCCTTCATAATTTTATACACCTCAATTAAATCTCCCCTCAGCCTCCTAAGTTCCAAAGGAAACAACCCCAGCCTATCCAATCTTTCCCCATAGCTAAAATTCTCCAGTCCTGGCAACGTCCTCGTAAATCTCCTGGTTTCCTATCGAGTGCAATCACATTCTTTCCTGTAATGTGGTGACCAGAACTGTATGCAGTACTCCAGCTGTGGCCTAACTAGTGTTTTATACAGTTCCAGCATAACTTCCCTGCTCGTATATTCTGTACCTTGACTAATAAAGGCAAGTATCCCGTATGCCTTCTTAACCACCTTATCCACCTGTCCTGCTACCTTCAGGGATCTGTGGACATGCACTCCAAGGTCCCTCCGCTCCTCTATACCTCTGTGTCCTACCATTTATTATGTATTCCTTGCCTTGTTTGCCCTCCCCAAATGCATTACCTCACACTTCTCCGGATTGAACTCCATTTGCCACCTTTCTGCCCACCTGACCAGTCCATTGATATCTTCCTGCAGTCTATAGCTTTCCTCCTCACTATCAACCACACGTCCATTTTTGGTATCATCTGCAAACTTCTTAATCATGCCCCCTACATTTAAGTCTAAATCATTGATATGTACCACAAAAAGCAAGGGACCTAGTACTGAGCCCTGTGGAACCCCACTGGAAACAACCTTCCAGTCACAAAAACACCCGTCGACCATTACCCATTGCTTCCTGGCACTGAGCCAATTTTGGATCCAATTTGCTACTTTCCCTTGGACCCCATCGGCTTTTACTTTTCTGACCAGTCTGCCATGTGGGACCTTGAGAAAAGCCTTGCTAAAATCCATGTAGACTACATCAAACGCGTTACCTTTATCGACCCTCCTTGTTACCGCCTCAAAAAATTCAATCAAGTTAGTCAGACATGATCTTCCCTTAACAAACCTGTGCTGACTGTCCTTGATTAATCCGTGCCTTCTAAATGATGATTAATACTGTCCCTCAGAATTGTTTTCAATAAATTGCCCACCACCGAGGTTAGGCTGACTGGCCTGTAATTACTCTATCTATCCCTTTCTCCCTTTTTAAACAACTCTACAATGTTAGCAGTCCTCCAGTCCTCTGGCACAATGCCTGTTGCCAGAGAGGATTGAAAAATGATGGTCAGAGCCTCTGCTATTTCCTTCCTTGCTTCTCATTTCATCCCGGCCCGGTGATTTATCTACTTTCGAAGATGCTAATTCCCTTAATATTTCCTCCCTCACTGTTTATCCCATCCAGTATTTCACACTCCTCCTCTTTAACTACAGTGTCTGCATCATCCCCCTCTTTTGTGAAGACAGATGCAAAGTATTTATTATGAAACATACCCACATCTTCCGTCTCCACACATAGGTAACCTTTTTAGTCTCTAATCGGCCCTACTCTTTCCTTAGTTATCTTCTTGCTCTTTATGTATTTATAAAACATCTTTGGGTTTTCCTTGATTTTACTTGTCAATATTTTTTCATGCCCTCTCTTTGCTTTCCTAATTTCCTTTTTAATTTCACCCCTGCACTTCCTATACTCCTGTAGGCTTTCTGTAGTATTGAGCTCTCGGTATCTGACATAAGCTTTCCTTTTTTGCCTTATCCTACCCTGTATGCTCCTTGACATTCAGGGGCTCTAGATTTTGGAGTCCCACCCTTTTTCTTTGTGGGAACATATTTGCTTTGAACCCTCACTATCTTCTCCTTGAATGCCTCCCACTGTTCTGACACTGATTTACTTTCAAGTAGCTGTTTCCAGTCCACTTTTGCTAATCACTTCTCAGCTTAGTAAAATTGGCCTTTCCCCAATTGAAAACTTTTACTTCTGTTCTATCTTTGTCCTTTTCCATAACTACGCTAAATCGAACTGAATTATGATCACTACCACCAAAATGCTCTCTCACTGAAACTCCTTCCACCTGCCCAGCTTCAATCCCTAAAACTAAGCCCAGAACTGCCCCCTCTCTTGTTGGGCTTGCTATGTACTGGCTAAAAAAGTTCTCCTGAATGCATATTAATAATTCTGCACCCTCTATACCTTTTACACTGATTGTATCCCAGTTAATATTGGGGTAGTTGAAATCCCCTACTATTACTGCCCTATTTTTGCACTTCTTGGAAATATTTGCTCTTCTATCTCCCTCTGACTGTTTGGGGGTCTATAGTACACTCTGAGCAGTGTGATTGCCCCTTTCTTGTTCTTCAGTTCAACTCGTATGTCCCCATTTGATGATCCTTCTAACATATCATCCCTCCTCACGGCTGTAATTGTTTCTTTAACCAATATTGCTACCTCCCTCCTTTTTTATCACCACCTCTATCTCGTCTGAACACCCTGTGACCAGGAATGTTGAGCTGCCTTTCCTGCCCCTCTTTAAGCCTTGTTCCAGTAATGACTATGATATCGTACTCCCATGTATCTATCTGTGCCCTTAGCTCATCTGCCTTATTCACTAGACTCCTTGTTTTGAAATATATACCATTAAACACTGCCGAACTCTCTTGTCATCTATTATCTGGCCTTTGTTTCCTCTGCCTTCCAAACTCGCTTACTAATTTTCTGCCTTCCATTTCCAGCTCAGCTTTTCTTCCTTTTGAATTTACGCTCAGGTTCCCATCCCCCTGCTAAGCTAGTTTAAACCTTCCCCAACAGCACTTGCAAACCTCCCTGTGAGGATATTGGTCCCGGTCCTGTTGGGGTGCAACCCACCCAGCTTGTACATGTCCCACTTTCCCCAGAATTGGTCCCAATTCCCCAAGAATCTAAAGCCCTCCCTCCTGCACCATCTCTTCAGCCACGCATTCATCTGCACTATCCTATTTCTATACTCACTAGCGCGTGGCACCAGGAGTAATCTGGAGATTACTACCTTTGAGGTCCTGCTTTTTAATCTCTTTCCTTGCTCCTTAAAATCTGCAGGACATCACCCCCCCCCCCCACTTTCTACCTATGTCATTGGTACCGATATGGACCACGACCTCTGGCTGTTCACCCTCCCCCCTCAGAATGTTCTGCAGCCGCTCAATTACATCCTTGACCCTGACACCAGGGAGACCACATACCATCCTGAAATCACGTCTGCAGCCGCAGAAACGCCTGTCTGCTCCCCTAACTGTTGAATCCCCTACCACGATTGCTTTCCTGATCTTCCTCTTCCCTCCCCTCCCCTCCCCTCTCTCCCCCCCCCCCCCTCCCCCCACACACAGCTGAGCCACCCATGGGTGCCATGGACTTGGCTTTGGCTGTGCTCCCCAGAGGAACCATCGCCCTCACCAGTATTCAGAATTGAATACTGGTTAGAGGGTGAGATGCACTCATGGGACTCCTCAACTACCTACCTGGTCCTCCTTGTCTGCCTGGCGGTCACCCATTCCCTCTCTGCCTGCACACTTTTAAGCTGCGGGGTGACCACTTCCTGAAACGTGCTATCCACGTAGCTGTTAGCCTCGCGAACACACTACAGTGACCCCAGCCTCTGCTCAAGTTCCGAAACCCACAGCTCAAGCTCCTGCTGCTGGTGACACTTCCAGCACACGTGGTTGTCCAGGACCCGAGAAGGGTCCTGGTCTTCCCACACGGCACAGGATGTGCATTCGACGGGACTGAGGTGCCCTGCCATGGCACAATTTATTTATTAGACTACGAACTAAACTTTCCAGAAATAAAATTAAGATTTAAAAAAACACTCACCAGCTACTCATCAATCAGCTCGTTCCCTTGTGCTGACCTCACTTTAGATGCATTAGTAACTTAATACATATTCAGCTATAAAAAGTTGTACAAAAGTAGCTACAATCTGACCTGCCAGCTCAACAAAGTAAAAACATTCTAGCAAAGGCTGCAATCTTCCGTCTTGTGGAACATGGACCTGTGCCCTCCACTGACTCTAGTGAGTGTTACATCATTTTATTAAACCTATGCCCTGTTGTTTTAGAGTTCAGAATCTCAGCTATTTTATATCATATTTCTATATCATAACAACCACTGCCGTAATATATATGCACATCCTTTGAAGCTTTTGTAAATGGTCCTGGTCCATAATTTATAGCTTCTACATAAGTTCAAAACAGTCATCTTTTTAATGTTCAAAATTCTTGCAAATTCTCACTGTGACTTAGTTGTGTAGTTTATCCAGTGTCAGCTAAGCAGAACTCTTGTTCTTGATCTCCAAGGATGATCCTTCCATATTTGATGGACTTGGGCAAAACAGCAGCAAGCCATTTTGATCTCACAGGAAAAGGAGGTGTCTGCTGAGTATTAAGAACCTGAGAAAGGCATCAAGGTTGCAACAAAGTCCATATGGGGACCATATTGTAGAACTGGCCTGGATGGCAGTGGGCAATTTCTCATAGGGAGGTATCCTCGTAGGACAACACAAGTAAGAAGGATGCATTAGCCAAAGTTCAAAGATACTGGCCGGGAAATTGGCTTGGGCCCAAAATGGTCGACGTGCACCGGAAGCTGGAGGCTGAGGCTCACCTGAAATTGGGATTCCGGCCTCATTAGTATATTTCCGGTGAATTGTGGGAGCCTGCCAATGTGGGCCTGCTGCCTTGACAACTGCGGCCCTCAGTTAAGTCCCAGGGTGAGGAGGAGAACAGGGGAGGTGCGATCGTGGGCCGACAGCGGCCCTCAGGAGAGCTGGGGAGTCAGGAGGAGCGTTCCAACTCCTCTTGGCTCCATGTGAAATTAAGATCAATTTTAAAAAACTTGCCTTTTTGCTGGCGGCCACTGGTTAGTCTGCAGCAAGCATTTGAAAACCTGAGTGGAGCAGGTCCGACGTATGCTCAGCTCAGCACTGACACATTTTCCAAAGGGGTCCTTAAACAGGCATTAGGCCCCTCATTGACGTATACAAGGTGCCTAACATCTATTTCAGGCAGCCGCCAGGGACACCTGGAAAGCCGCCTTTACCAATATGACCGCTCATGATGCAGGTGCAGATCGGGCAAGGGACTTTGCGCCCCGAAAGTGACCCTTTTTTGCCCCCATTTTCTGCCTGGAAAACAGGTGCAACGAGGGCCAGTTTCTCCCCCTCTGTCTATTCTTCTCCCATATCAGTCCCAGAACCTACAAAAGGAACTTAGCTCCATATTTTGGATGGTTGACTAATGCGTGGAGACTGTGCAGTGTGGCTTCAACCATGTTCACACTGTCATAATTAAATTGTAAAATACTTTGTAAAATTGTGCACCCAGTTTTCACAGCATGTTGATTTTAGTTAATGTACACATATTCATGAGAATCCACCAGTTCTTCCCATGCTGCACCAAGATATTACCATTCTGGCCTCCAGAGAATCAGCTCAAAGCCACCTTGAGCATGAAGTCAGGTCATCATTCAATGCAACTGTGTCTGCTATGCCACTGCACCCTGAGGAGGACTCTGAAGGTGATGGGCGAAACGAGGGTAACTCCACTGATTCTTCTAAAGTTCCTCAAACAGATGTCTGAAATTTGTAAATATACGAAACAAGAATAGCATTGATGTAATCTGACATTCCCAAAATGTATTATTTGCCTTACTCAAAATGAATAATATACAGTTTACATATATACAATTCATGTTTTGAGCTTTAGATTTTTGAGGTAGAGGTATTGGGGTTACTGAGATTTTGTTTTCCTTGCTAATTTGTCAAGCTCCCAAATCCGCTTTTGAAGGTATTGACTTCTTGAGGGGACCTGGTTCCACAGGACTGGTAACTTTCTGATACCTCAACCAAGTGGCCATTTTTTCTTTGGCAGGCTATTCTAATAAGGAAGCACAGCTGAGCCCAATCGTGTCCCTCACTCAATGGTCACATACTTGTACTTCCAGCAGGGGTGACTGGACAGTAACGAGGAGTGGGAAGCTCTTGCTAATGTTCCGCTTTTTAACCCAGGGTCACTGTAGCACCCCAACTGCCTCACTGGCTGAGATCAGCCAACTTAGTATAGACTCAGGACCAAATCTCAGCTGCTTACTGGAGTCATTAAGGAGTTACATGTTCACTGATTTAAGTCATGGGACTGCAACACTCTTTCAAATTTGTATTTTTTCTTGATGCTCTTGTTTGGTTTAAGGTTAAAAATGATGTGGCAAATATTCAAATGATCCAGATAATATTTTAGTAACTATAAAAATTTTCTGCATTTTGAATAAAAGTTATATCGATCACGTCACTGCCCTTTGCTTTCTTTTCTTGGCTGAGACCGTTATCACTTTACATTAAAGGTTGCAGATGAGCCCCAAACAGGGGTACAGCCTGAGGTGCTGCTGAAGAGCAATTATGTGGTGCTTTTTCATATTTCAGATCTGCCTTTATTTCCATATTAGCCTGGCACGTGGCTTTGATTTAACCATTTTGCAAAAACAGATCAATTAGTTGTCTGTTAACTATAAATTCCCACAAATGCATTTTACAAGCATGCTCTGTCCAAATGTAGTAATGTAATACTGACCAGATTTCCTTTATAAAATGTTAAAGTTTAGGAAAATATGAAAGAGTACATGGTTTATAATTACAATTATTTGTAATGGAATAAAATGAGACAAAATTATGACATTTTGGAGCAATGATTCTGTCTTGTGGACGGTATCGTTTGCAAACAAGTTCTAAATAGATCTGAATTTGGCTGAAGATTTTAGTTGTGGGGACAACCACTGATAAGATGGATCTACTCCCATATCAGTCAGTTAAATTGATGGATTTTGACATTAATGTAGGCTTTACAGTTTGTTCTGCCACAAATTTAACAAAACTCATATCAGGCCACTTTCCAATTTCCTGCCTGATCAAAAATGGGTAATAAAAAGACTTTCATTTATATAGTGTCTTTCACTACCTCAGGATGTCCCAAAGTGCTTAAAATTAAGTACTTTTTGAAGTGTAGTCACTGTTGTAATGTAGGAAACGTGGCAGCCAATTTGCACACGCAATGTGACAATGACCAGGGATAAATATTGGCCAGGACACTGGGGAGAATACCTCTTCCTCTTCGAAATAGTGCCATGGGATCTTTTACTTACACCTGAGAGGGCAGACGGGGTCCTTGGTTTAATGTCTCATTAGAAAAACAGCACCTTTGACAGTGCAATACTCCCTCAGTGCTGCACTAGAGTGTCAGCCTCGATTTTGTGCTCAAGTCTCTGGAGTGGGACTTGAACCTACAACCTTCAGGCTTAAGAGGCAAGAGTGCTACCACTGGGCCACGGCAATGATTTTGCTGAAGTATGTTTACTCTCTTCCTTTGTATTCATCTGGATGAGGTTAAATGCTACTCCAATGTTAAATTAGTTTAATTAGTCAAATTGTTGTACATCTTAGTTCTAATTACAGTTTCTCTAATAACATCTGCCTGTTTGCCTTTCACTAGTTAGTGTTTGAATCAGTAATGAAGATATGTAAATGTAAGTTCTGCTGTCATGTAGCGCCAGGGTGCTCAAAAGGAGCATGGATTGGAGCAAGGAATACAACATTGCAGCCCTGATTCCCACGCTCCCTGTGACAATAGCTTTCCTTGGAGCACGGGATCGTGGAATTTACCCTGTACTTCTTGCCAAATTGAGGAAAGAGTGGTTGACTGAATGATGAAACTAAAGGTTAAGAATAGAAAACAGTATGGAATGAGCAAAAGCTTTCATCTCACTGCAGTACCCTTTTGCACGCAGCTTTCAATGTCATGGACTTGCTTCCCATTTAATTAGTCTCCTGAGGAGTCTGGATAACCACAGGTAAAACTTCCAGGAAGACATATGTGAACTTTCTTCCTGACCACCAAAGGTAATTGAGCAGAAACTTCAATCTAACATTACAATCTACCTGATCCTAACCTGATTCCACAAGACTGTAACCATAGTTTCCATCAATTATTTGATCATTTGTGTCTGCACCCATCCTTCCAGTCTTCAATTCTTAACCAGATATTTATCTAGCTCCTTTGTGAAGGAATTCATGAACATAGCAGTAATTGTACTTGATGGCAGTCTGACCCACAGTATCCCCAAAGCAAAGCTTTCCTTCTTCTCACATGTTCTAATCTCTAGTTCTGCTTGAGACTTGCCCATGTGGTCTCTCAGTCTGAGATTGCAGTTCAAGTTAAATTATCTGCTTCAGTGAACACACCTCTCATCTTCGTTTTGTTAAAATAACTCCATTTTATCAGTTTCTCCTCATAACTTAGTTTCAAGTCCTGGAATTGTCACTCTTCCACTGTATCCTCTCCAATATATCAAGGTCCTTTTCAAGCTGTTGTACGTACGTTGCACACAATGAGGGCTAAATTGGGCCACATAGAGCCCATTTTGTAGATGCTACGCGGACACCTAAGCCTCGTAAATGGCGTCCGAGATGCACGCGCGCACACTTCCGACGTGAAGTGCACAGGACACCATCTTGGTAAAGGTGGTTGCACACCCACACCTGGCGAATGCCGGCAGCATGTAGAGTATGGAGATTATGATGTAAATCAGTGTGCAGCGCTAATTTGAAGCAGTTGGCAGCATTTTCAAACTCCTCGCTCCAGACTTAACCTCACAAAGTTGAACAGGAATTAAAAGGCATGAAGGAACTCCCTACCAGTGCTATTTAAAGAGAGCATGCAGGATTACAGGTTAGTTGCTGGATTAGTTATTCTGGCTGCTGGTACAATTGTGGGTGTTTGTGGAAGTTTCCTATACTTGGAGAAAGTTGCAATATTCTATAGAGAGTGGTCTGGCTGCTCTTACAGTACTGTTAGTGACATTTAAAATAATGTGCTAGCCAAAGTTGCTTCCATGGGTGGCCTTCTAGGATTTCCTCTGGGAATTGAGCATGAAGAGAGGCCACAGAGAGCAGGACAAGCTGCCAGAAGAGGAGGAAGAGATTGAAGAGGAGGAGCAGGAGGAAGACGAGGCAGTGAGGCAACAAGGTAGACTGGCCACGTCTGCCAGGGCTCTGCGTGATCAGATTAATGGGAGATACTAGTAACCTGAACAACACCTCCCCATTCACCAACAGTCCCACACTCCTTACCTTTCCTCTCCCACATGACTATCAATTCGTCCTCCTTATGATTACACGTTGCTTCCTCCCTCAGCTCATCGCAGAAATGAAAACCAGCACCAAATACAATTTCATAAGCACATTTATAGATTTACACATCAAATGATTCAAACAAACTGATACATTTTTATCCTTGTGCATTCCCTTAGTGCCTGTAATTCGTGTGCCTTTATCTTTCCTAGTGCTCCTACAAGGTGCATCCCCAGTGGCTGGAGCACGAGTGGTGGATAGCTGCTGACCTTCTACGGAGGAGAGTGTAGATGGCCTTGGAGGATGACCTCAAGCAGCTGTGGGCCGGGACTGCATCATGTTGGCCTGGGCTGCAGCAGTCTATCCTGGCTAGCTGACAGGCAACAGCAGGGGCACTGGCGAAGTGGCAGGGGTGAGAGCAGGAATGCTGTCATCCTGAGAGAGGACAACAGGTTCATCTTCCATGGCGCCTCTCCCACTCTCCCAGGGCGGCGCCTCAGCAATCCTGGTGATTTGCTGGAGAACAGATTGCTGGACTGCTGTGACACTCTGGAAGCCCCGTTCCATACTGGAATCTAGGGCCATGATGGCAGCAGTCTGAGCCTGGAATGCAGCAGTCAGACCTTGGATGGCAGATGTTTGTGCTGTAATGGAAGCTGTGACATCAGTCAGCAGACGCTGCATCATGGTGGGTTCCACAGGTGTGCTAATGGAAGTGACCTCCCGTTCCATGTGGGAAAGGATGGTCTGCACAAAGCCCTGTGCCAAGTTGGAGCTGGACTCTTCCATGCCCCTTGACATTGTGCGCAGGCTTTCCAGTGCACCAAGGCATTTGGTTGTGTACACCCATCAGCCTTCTTCTGTAGCCTGGCCCATCAAAGTCATTTTCTGACTCCTCGACAGGAGAACTCTGTGTATGACCTCACCCTCCGGCGAGCTGGCACCTGCGGTATCCGTTCCCCCTGCCCCGGCCCCTGCACACTTGTGCCCGGTGTCTTACCACTGTTAAAAATTGGATAGCCAGATGGTGAAGGATAGACTACTAGAGCCTGGTCTTCAGTTGCTTCCAAGCCTTTATTCACAGAGATCACCACAACCCATACCCTCGATAAGCTCTCTTATAAATGGATACAAGGAAGTCCCCAATTGATACGCACTACCTGAATACAATTAACACTAATATAAATCACATGGATACAATTAACAACCACATGCAGATCCTTCCTCTATCCTAGCCTCTAAAGTATGCGCAGTGTCAGTATCTGAGCTGGTGGCTGCGAGTATAAGATCGCGTGACGATGTGTCTTCATCATCACTGCCGTCATCCTCTGCCTCCTCTGATTGGGCCGGTTCCAGTTCTTGGGTATCTGAAATGACAAAGGGACACGGGTTGAGTTGTGATGCAGGGAGAGGAGAAAGTAAGATGTGCATGCTTACACCGTCTGCAGCACAGGAATCAGAAAAGATTGTGGGATGAGGGAGGTGTGGGAAGTGAGAAGGAGGATTAGGTATGCAGAGACCCCTCACCATCAATACCTCCAGCACTGGCAGTGGCCACGGACTCAACCACGGCCCGTCCAATGATGGACAGCACTGTCTCCTCCATGGGGGTGAGGACATGAAGGCATGCCTGTTCTCTCCCAGGTCTTTCTTGCTGCCTATTGTTGTGGGCCACCTTCTCCTGCAAGAAAGAGGAAAGTGCGTCCTGCAAGATGTTTGGGTGATGTGGTTGTCATGGTTGAATAGCTGCCAGTGTGTGTGACCTGCGAGTTGTGGGTGTGCAGCTTGCCAGAGTGGTAATGTGTGATGGTGAGATGCAGCATGTGATTTGAAGGGTTCAGTATTGATTGAAAGAGTTTGTTGGTATGCAGGTGATGGGGGGGTGTTGTACGTGGAGCAGTGGTGCAGTTGGCAGGATACGCCGCTTGAAACCTGAACTCACCTTGACTACTTGTGTCAAATCATTGAACTTCTTCCTGCACTGCATTCACATGCACGGTACGACGCTTCTGGCATTGACCTCGTCCGCCACAGCCTCCCACTGCCTCTTCAGCATATGTCTGGAGGGCCTCCTGTACCCCCCCCCCCCCCCACCTTTCCCCCCCCATCTGTCCACCTCTTCCACCAAGGCCTCTAGTGCATCGTCCGCGAACCTTGGTGCATGCTTACTCGCCGGCGCAGCCATTCTTCAGTATATTCCACCTCTGATTCACTTCCCAAAGCACTCCGAGCTCTTGGAGGCGCAGGCTACCTTTAAGCAGTTCTAGCCACTCCTGATATCGGAGCCCTCTGCTGATGTGTGCAGCCAATCAACAGCGCAGGTAGCGCTGGCTGCACGCAGCTATCGTTGAAATCATCAGGCAGCACGAGTGTTACGTGGGGGTTTTTTGGGGGTTAACCATTTTAACCCTCAATAGTTTAAATGTAATATTCACCAATGAGTTACACAGGGTTAAAATAAGCTTCGTTGAAAGATGAGGTAATTGATTCACCTTCTTGACAACAGTCTTTTTGTGACCGGATGCTTTCACTAATCTCATTCAAATCTTTTTCTCTTGCAATTTTTTCCCCGCACTTCTATATGTTGCTGAAAACAAGACCCCACTGAAGGCGCAGAAGCTGGTTGCTTCTGGGACATACTGTGCAATGTGAATGTTCGGTATTATGTGTATTGACAGAGTAACAAATAATGAAGTGAAGAGAAGCAACAACCCACTTACTGTAAGACAGCATGTTATGATAAGACCATAATATTGAGCAGGACATATGTGCTATTTGGCAGAATATAGGTAACCTGAGAAGATACTGGAGCAGGTCTCAGTAGGGAAAATAATGGAGTGGGTCCCAGATGGGAAAAGGCTACATGTAAGACTGAAGGTCCTGCGCTGTATTGATCTATTGCTTGTCTTGAAGTAATTATTCCAGCTGCCTTAGCACATATTATCTAATATGCTAATTGTTTCATACTTATTCAAAATATGGCCTATTCTTAACCAGAGTGAGTTTCGGCCTTTTGGAAAAGCTGTCAGTTTTTCCTCTGGTCGTAATCTAGAATTATAGAAAGAAGGATTCCCCAGGAAATGGGATTCCTCATTCTTTAAACTTTATGATCTGTTGCTACCAGGTTCTTCATTATTTGAGACACCCTTGCGTTCCTTGAAAGGAGTAAATTATATCGCAAGCTCTGCATTCATGGATATATACATTTGCTAACTCACTGTTATGAAACCCTTCTGAGTATTATTGATGGATTGAAAAAGCAGCTCTGCCTAGAGCATTTTGACAAAGGCAGTCAACTGAGGAAAAGATTTGTTCTGTCATCAAACTAAGTCTTTTGTGAATGATTGGCCATAGTAACCCTTTCCCTCACTGGTATGTGGTCCACTATGTACCTACATGTACGTGATGCATGTAAAGTGTTCTGCTTCCAATACGCTTTGTGAAGACATTTTGGAGACCAGCACTGAATCAGTTCATAATTAAGAGTTATAAATTGTGAGTTAGAAGAATTCCACAGAGTCTAGGTTCATTCATGTTCATTCATATTCTGCCTGAGTAAGCTAATGCATCCTAGCTATGAGAATGACGACTTTTGTGGGTGTAAGGTGATTCCCTCACTGTGTCCTAGATATTATCTCCTGACTCAATAGTTGTTTAACATGACCGTGGTTGGAAGCAAGTGAACCAAAAAAGGATCAAATGAGAGTTGGAAGCGTGGCAAGATTTCCACCCATTCATAGTCCGTGGTTATAAAATCTAATTCCATATTCACGGTCAGTTGCTACTTCCCTCCCACCTCTTGGCAGCTGTTAAATAAAGTCTCTCTTATATTCTTGGTGCAGACTTCAGTGATTGTACTTGCAGGCAACAATGTTTATATTATAATTTTTATTGCTTTGATACACTCATTACACATATTCGCATTCGATGCAGCAGCACTTTATGTAAATTATATACTTATCCATCTTTTGCTACCAACACATGAATAATCTTGTTCCTTCAGGCCTGAATGCCCTAATTTAGACGGGGATTCTTCAGCTTAATAAATCCCTACACCCAAGGCCCAGAGCAGTGCTAAAGCTGCATCTGAAAAAAAGAAATGAGATGTCAGTGTGGCTTTTGTCACTCTGTATTACTTTCTTTTTATATACTTCCATCAGCCATGATTTGCTCGATGCTAAAGAGAGTTGGCAGCAGGGCACATTCTCTGAGGTAAATGGCTCTCCTTTAGTGTCGCCATAAAAAAACAGCACTGCATTGCATTAAGAATGAGCGTCTGGTATTATTACAACTGACTTTATGGCTGGATTTACTGTAGTGTCAAAATAGTGAAAATTGTGGTGAATAAAGGATTAGGAACACACATGGTTTAAAGCAGTTCAGACACACTCTGTATGGCGTTCACCTTCCTTACTATATGTTTTTGCCCTGTCCCCTCAGCTGAATATTCTGAACACACCACAAAAATAATGACCAGTCTCAATAAAAGCGAGGCCTGCTAATTGTTGCAAATAGAATGCTACTTGAGAAACTGTACAGTATAATTGTTATTGCGCTCATGACCTAGATATGACTTCTGTAGTTAACAGTCTCGCATCCAGCACACTCACTGTTTCATACTTCCTGTTGTCATACTTTTGCAATAACACTTCACTGAATGACTCAAAGTAACAGCAGTAAATTGGCAAAAGAACCAAAGGTGACCTGAGGAAAAACTTTTTTAACGCAGCGAGTGGTTAGGACCTGGAATGCACTGTCTGAGGGGATGGTGGAGGCAGATTCAATCGTGGCTTTCAAAAGGGAACTGGATAAGCACTTGAAAGGAAAAAATTTGGAGGGCTATGGGGATAGGGCGGGGGAGTGGGACTAGCTGGATTGCTCTTGCCTGCACGGACTCTATGGGCCGAATGGCCTCCTTCCGTGCTGTAACCTTTCTATGATTCTATGAAATCAGAACTGAAGAGTTTAGGGAACCTATGGATCAAAGGGAAGGAAAGTGAATAATAAACTGCTAATGTAAAACCACTAAAAACAACTAATCTTGAATGATTAATTAGGGAAACCTACCAATAAAAAGGTGAACTAATCGAATGACTCAAAATGCTTTTTGAAAAGAATCATCTGCCATATTTTTCTCCAAAACTGAGTTTCAGATGAAGAGCTAACTGTCAGATAGCTAGACTACATATCGCATGAGTTTTTTTTGTGCCACTTTTCAAGAATGTCTACCACAGGCAGCCAGAGAAAGGACAAAAGCATAGCACAGAGGCATAAAGGAAGGGCCCACACCATCAACGAGTCCGATCCGCAAACCTGCTAAACACCTGTGGAATTCCACAATTGCAGACAGCAAGGACACACGACGGAAGTCGATGGGATCCTTCTTGAAATATACAGATCAGGCTCCGATGACATCATCGGGACCGGACTGATATCTTCACCTGAGGACTGAGTGGGGGGGGGGCGGGGGCAGTGGGCTTCCCTGAGAGGCCAAAGCTACTGGGAGCTGCATCAAGGGCCAGGAGAGGCCCAGTAAGTTTCTTTTTTTTATGTCCTCCTCCGGGCCCCAAAAGGAAACCTTGGGGGCCTCCCTGCTCCAGGTTCTCCTCCACCTTTCCCGACTACGATTCCCCTGGTGATTCCCTCCAATACACCTACTTGTGCTGGGAGCCGTTCCTGCGGTTCCCTGGCAGTGGCCCGTGAGCCACCAGATTTTAACGGACGGGCAACCTTTTCCCACTGACTTGCCTGGCCTCCCTGCTACACTTCAAGTTAGGCTGCGTTCCCACCCGGGAGCAAAAGTTGACTCCAATGTCTCTGCATTTTTAAATAACTGGAACCTCACTTGACAGCTTTTATCACATCAATAATGTACACACATTGAGTTCAAACAATCTGTGGAATTCATTTCCAGGGTTAGTTTCTGCCTAAACCACTATGTCAAACTATTTGCTTGCATGGAGGGTAAATGCTGACACAGCATGGTTGGACTGAATGGCCTGTTTCAGTGTTGTAACTTCTGTGCATTTTTATGTATTATCTCCAAGCAGATGGCCTACAGACCATCAATAGCAGAGGCCTGCTACAATTCTCCAGCTTGTTGTTTCAGCCAGGGTTGGTATGTGGTACAGAGAGATTAAAAAAGTAATAAGGATTGCAGGAGAAAATAAAAATGGCAAGAAAAACGCTTTTAGACAGAAGCAGTTAAAGAAAATACTAAATATCATCATTAAATAATAAAAGCAATAAAACAAATCATCAGTCTTAATCTAAATAGTGAGGCCAAATGAAAAATATGAATGGCTTAGAAAGGGATTAGAACTTGTCCATTCAAGGCAGTTGTGCACTATCTATTGTAAAAGATATCAAGGGAAATTAAATTAAAATGTCCAGCTGTATTTGCTTTATGGTGGATATATGAAAAATATGGTTCTCTTAAAGAATGATAAGGGCAGATTAGCTACTGAGATCTAGGAAATATCAGACTCCTCAAAACAAATTCTTCAAATCATTAATGAGAGAACAGTGTGGAATGTTTCCAGATGAAGAATAAGGCAGTTGAGGAACTAAAGGATGAAGGTGTCAGTAAAGGAAGATTGATGAAGTTGTTCAGCGAATTGCAGTGAAATGGACCTGAGGGATGCATGAGAAAATTCTTCAGGAAATAAGGAAGGAATTAAGTAGACGTTTGCTGGAAATGACATATAAAGAAGTTACTAAAATACTGGAAGGTGGCTAGTGTAATGCTCAATGTTAAGAGAACACAGAGGCTGGACTGGTGTGCTACAGATTTATAGGTCAAAGAATTTTGGCCTTGTAAGACCTGTTCTCAACTGTGCCATTGGAAAACCTCACTGAGGAGTTGTTGGTGCTTTTTTAATGCTGAAAAATGGTTGGCTGCATCACCTTAAACCTCTCTCGTTCCCCTTCTAGTAGCTATTTCAGACGTGGTGCAGGCAGAACCCTGGAAGTAGGGAGCCTGCCTACTGTCTCATTGTGGCTATTTTGTGTAGTTTGGAGGTTGGGAGGTGGGCGAGGGGAGACGTCAGAAACAAAATGGGGAAATGGGCTAAAAAGTGATTTTTAAGAAAAAACACCAGGGAAGGAGGGTAGAGAAGAGGCCTGAGAATTTTATGCAGGTAAAGTTCAGAAGCACAAAATCATAAGGAGCAATATACAGGATCCAACAAAAGCTCTTTTGAGATGGCAGGTTTTCAGTGATGATCAAAATAGCTTTAAGGGATAAAATCCAATGCCTCAAAAAATGTATTAAATTGATTTAATGGAGGAAGTTACTGAATGGTTGATAATATATATTTTGAAATTCAAAAGGTATTTGACAAGTTACTACATAAGCCTTTTTTATTGATTCTAAAGGCTTATGTCTTTTATAGGATAAGAAACTAATTAGAATAATTTATTATTAGAGTTTGCTGATAAACAAATGCAGCCTTCACTGAAACCAGTGACTGGTGTGGTTCAGGGGAAGTTATACATGATCCTCTGCAATTTACATACATCATTAACGATCTGGAGGAGTGGTCATGTACATTATTTAATTTGCAAAACGTGTAGCAGAGGCTAGAAATATGCAGTAGAATTTGGTGAGAAATAGCACAGGCGTCAATATGGCAAATAACGTTTAATATGGACAGATGTATAGTGTAGGAGCAGCACTACATCTAAGCTCACCAGGCAGACCACATCTGAGCCTAGAAATTACTGTCAGTGATATTAGTGGACATACACTTAGCATATTCGTATGATAATCCTCGGTGTGGTATTTTAAGAGGTGTTAACTCGTTTATTTTAAATAGGTCAGTGCCTCCGTTAATTAGTGGATAGAGTCACATTGTTCGTCTGCTAGTATTGCCAACAGTAATATCAAGGCTCTGGTGCAGTATATTTAGTTTTGGTCCTCTTAGATGTAAAAGGACATTGCATAATTTGAAGTGCTTCAGAGGAGAGCTACTACAGTTATTCTTAGACTGGGAATAAAAATAATCTCTAGGAACTCAGGTTATACGCAGAAAAATTAAGATTAAGAGTGGTATGGAGATGAGTAGTGTGGTGACCAGCTTATCTTTTGAGTTAAAATCCGGTGGATTTTAACTCGGAGCGAGTTTCTGGCAGAGAGCTGCTTCAGTGAGTTAATTTCCTGCCCGCCAGAGGCAGCAGGAGGTTACAGTGATTTTAACCACCAGGCCTTATTTAAATGCCACCGGTCCACTTCCCATCGGTGGGCACTTGGCAACCAGTCGGTTTCAGGTAAGTGTCAGGGAGGGGGTTTGGTGAGGGTATCGCAGGTGGGATGGGGTGGGGTGGGGCAGGGGGGGGCGGAGTCCAGGGAAGGGGAGGCCACGACGTTCCTTGTGGAGTCCGGAGGAGCACTATTTGATTTACCTGGAGGGCCTCTTTGTCCTTCCGATCAGCTGTTGACCTGCTTCACCCGCTCAGAACCCGGTTCAAATGCCATCAGGGTCCCATTGACACAATAGGGCCCCATTCTGCATAGATTCATGAAGTTCCCACCTGCTTTAAGCGGGTGCCTCATCTGCAGGCAAAACCCTGCAGGTTAATGTTGGGAATGACAGGAAAGGGGTGAGTTCTGAGTGGGTAAGTAACTTGCTTGTTTTTAACTGCCCACTTGCCCACTCTCTCTGGCGCTGGCTGCCTCGGGGCAAACCAACGTTGCAGCAGGGACGTGAAGCAGGTGTTAGGCCCCTTATTTGCATATGTAAATGGCTTAATGCCTGCTTCAGGAGTGGATAAAGGACGCCTCTCGTTGGTCCTTACCCAAAAAGGCGGCTGGCGCACTTCCGGTCGGAAGTGAGCACGTGCTTCCTGCCTGCCATTTTGGGGCTTCAGGAGACCGCGTAGCGTTTGAAAAGCTGCCACTAAGGGGGTCAGTTTAACCCCCAACCTCTCTTACTCAATTTGGTACTTTACATATAATACCTAGGGATAAATTTTAACCCCCAAAATGGGTGTGTTGGGGGTGGTGGAAGGTTAAAATGACAGCTTTTTGGAGCGGGACCACAGCTCCCCACTTGCAGGTTTGTATGGACAGCAAACACCAGGAAGTCCCGCCCCCACTTAAAGCCGGCGGGCCGATACTTAAAAGGGCAATGTACTTCATTGAGATACTTGAGGTATTTAATAATTTGCGTATTGGAAAATTAAAATGAATTTAACCTTACCTGTTTGGGTTTCCCATCGCTTCCCATGCACATCAGGTGAAAGCAGACGGGAAGGGCTGGATCCATGAGGTGAGTGCCTTTGTTGCACTGCTTGTGGGCCCAGTGGAGCAGGAGTGCTTCATCCAGGCCCAACACGCTCACCTGGCCAACAGGACCCTCGCGATCGGCAGCCACCCCCACCCCCACCCCGCAACCGCCCCCCCACCCCGATGGTGGACTTCCATCTACCTCCAACTCTTTACCCGACCTCCGATCTCCAAGTCCCGGCCCAACCAATCTTCTCCCCAACCCATCCAATCTCCTCCCCGGCCTCCTCCGATCTCTTCCCAGCACCCTCCAATCTCTTACCCGGCCCACTCCGATCTCTTCCCAGCCCCCTCCAATCTCTTACCCGGCTCCGCCGATGTCCTCCCCGACTCCTCGATCTTCTTCCCGGCCCACCGATCTTCTTCCCGCCCCCCCCCCCCCCCCCACCAATCTTCTTCCCGGCCTCTCCGATCTCCTCCCCGGCCCATCATACCTCCCTCTCCCACCTCCGATCCCCGACTACGGCCTTATGCTGCAGGCCTTCCTGCCCGACAACCGGCCAGCCTGTGCAAAACCTGTAAGTGAAATTTATTGCCCTCATTATTGTGACCCGCCAACTTACCTTCTGGGTTTCGTACCCGAAAATCTCCCCCCCAACCCCCATCCCCACTCCCTTCCTGGTTTGAAGTGAAAATTTTACCCCTAATCTCTGAGAGGTTTCAAAGAATCGGGGAAAGCCTGCAAGAAAGGTTCAGGCTTGAATTGAGGCCCACCATCAATTTCTAGCATGAAGGGACATCTTATGTATCTCTATCGTGTAGGAGATGGTGGGAGCAAAAGGGGATGGTTTTGGTTTAGCCAACATTAAGCTGGAATTTTTTTTAGCTCATCCAGGTAGAATTGGTAGTTACAGGATTAAACAATAGCCTTTGGCTCAATGAAGAACACAGAGAAGCAGAACTGTCATTACTGGAAGCCGATCCCATGCTTCTGGATGATATTGCTAAGGGATAGTATGCAGATAATGAAGGAGAGGGCCAAGACTGGAGCTCTAGGGTACACTGGAGGTTGATGTGTGGACAGAGAAAGGGCAGCCAATGGAGATTATATAATGGCCTCAAAATTCCTCGGTTGTTCTGACGGACTTCTGCTGTAACTTCTGTGAGACCAGCGGAGCCTCCTCTCAGAAAACATGAGTCTCTGCCATTTCCAGGAGTTTCCTAGTTGCTTTATATTGTTGAAACCGCTGTTCACCCCTTACAAGGTAAACGAGAGCCAGGGGCTGAAGCTAGGGGCAGGTGATGGGAGTTCCCACTTCTTCGGCTCCGCCAGGACCCAGCATATCAGGGGAGACCAGTATTCCGAGTGAGCTGAGGCATGCTGAGTGAGTCGAAGCACACCAGTCTTCACAAGAGTGGATGTGGGGTCGCAGGTGGGCTCAAGACCGGGGAAGCAGCTTGGACCCAAAAGATTTTTTTTTGGTAAATTTTTGTAGAATGGTCCCATTGTTCAAGGGGACCAGGAAGACCATGCCCAGGGTGTGGTTGTTGTGTCCTGGGCAACACCCCCACCCCCACCACCATCTCATGGGCAAACACTAGTGTTTTCAGCAGGGAGGCTTCAGAGATGCTCCCAATATGGTGCTTGTGCCTGCAGGTCTCATGGTAATTAGGTGACCCAGTAGACTCTGGCATTGGGGGGCACAGAGCCAGCGCAACCACCACGACCCATGGATTTTCAGCCCTAATGCCTGTATTTCGACAGGCAGAATCAGCCTATCACAGAGATGGATTGCAGAAAAGAGACGTTGAAATGGGGTTGAATGGTCAATGGTGTTGAAAGTAGCGTAAAGAACGAGGGGGATGGGAAGAGACAGAGAACCAAAGTCACACCGGATGTCATTTGTGACTTTGAGCAGTGCCGTCTCATTGTGGGCAACATGGAAGTCAGATTGGAGGGTCTGAGACAGGGAGTGGTGTGAGAGCTGGGAGTGTGATTGTGAAGCAACAACACATTCCTGGACTTGGGAAAAGCTGAGGACAGGGCATAGTTGTAGACCGTGGTGGAGTCGAATGTGCTTTTTTGAGGAAGGGGTGGGAATGGGTAAGGACTGTACCAGAAGATAGAGACAGGTTGATGATATCAGCAAGTATGGCGCTGGAAGGTGAATTGGGACAGGAGGGAATCGGAGCAGGTGATAGGCTTTATGGATAAGATCATGTGCTTACAGGAAGCTGGGTAGAAGCTACCAAGTGAGGCTTCGGCAGAGGGCTGGGATTTGAGGTTGCATGGTAGCAGGGAAGATGAGTCAAAGAAGATGGTGTCAGCTATGTGGATGGTTGTGATTTTGGACACGAGTATAGAATTAGATAATCGGGCAATGTGGAGTGAGTTGTTGATGGATTTTACTTTTTTCTGGGCTGGGGCAGCGGACTGGAGGAGACTCTGCCATTGCCAAACAGACAGGATGGCCTCGCTAAGCTGACTGGCCTTTTCTTATTTTCTTTGTCAAGTTAGTGATTTTGATGGCTAAACAGATTTTCATCAGGCAGCTTTTCTTAACACTCTGCCTACCATTGTGTAACTGTTAGCTCCAAGCCTCGCTTTGCCTGGCTCGCAACAATTTTTAGAACAGATTTTAGTCCTGTTTTCCTTTGTGCAGATTGCTCAATATTACACATCTAGATAGGAGAATGTTTAGTCTGGTCTATAAACTTTTCAGCAAATGTTATCAAGGTCATTCTGTAATTGCGGCAAGGCAGGGAGGTCAAGTACTTTCTATTCCCAGTAAATAGATAGCATATTATACAGCAGATAAGACCCGATTAAACTTTCTTAAGTCGAATAATTTGGAGTGTCTCACTGCTGTCCAGTGGCATGGGTTAGGACTGACAAAACTCAAAACAAATTATTTCTGAGTGAGGGTATATTAGGTGGTATAATAACAGTGCGCGACCAGCAACAACTGCAGCAAGAAGGGACATGTCATTAATTGGCTGTTGGGAGCAAGAATTAGACCACTGCTGCCAAGCTGCCCTGTCCTGACACACCAGATTTCTACTAGCATTGGAACCAGTGGTGCTGATTTATTGAGCATTACCTCGAAATTCTGGAGAAATAATTTTTATATTCTGTTTTGTTGTAAATGAATAAGCAATTTAATACACAGAATGCTCTCCTAGTAACTAACTACTCACTTTTTTTACAACGATTATTCAGATGAGGCCCGACGACCAATTTCTATAGATTCTTGGACCCTGATATTTACGGGGAAGGCGTGGGGGAGGGTGCTAGCGTGGAGAAAACCTGGCAAGGCAAGGGATGCGGAGGTCCTGCCGAATTTGATTTTTTTTTCTTCTGTTTCCCGTCCGGCAGCTGGCCAAATTGACAAGCTGGCCGGTTGCCTGGTGGATAAACCAACAGCAGGAGGCCGCAGCCAGGGACAGTCTCTGGCAATCGGGGGGGAGGAAGAGAACGGCAATCAGGAGGGAGTGAACTTGAGATCGAGGCTTGGTCGGGGGGGGGGGGAGGAAGAGGGCAGCAATCAGGAGGGAGGGAGTGAGAGGGAGGGGAGGCCGAGGTGGGACACTCGCACGGCTCGAAACTCGCCACTGTAAAAACAGCAACAGATTGGAGTCGGGTTCCCCATTTTAAAATTTTTAACCCCCCTCCCCTCAACCTTCTCCCGCCTGTTGTGAGGGGGTTAATATTGAGGCCTTGGCCTCTTGGTTTAGGTATGTGCTGCTTCAGCAGTGCCGAGTCTGGGCCCAAAAACAGGCCCAGACTAATTTCTACTTCCAAATGATGATAACGTGGTTAGCAGTGATGTGGAGATGCTGGTGGTGGACTGGGGTGGACAAATGTAAGGAATCTTACAACACCAGGTTATAGTCCAACAGCGTAGAGCGAGCCCCTGTCAAATGTTTTGAAAATGCTCAAGACAATAACAAATCTTTCACCAATGTGTTCAAAACAATTTTAAAATATAAATCCACATTAATGCTAACACATGTAAGGAATCTCACCTACAAACTAATGGCAAGAGTTAACTACCATCTGCTCCATTATCATATGCAAATTTGACTTTGAAAAGGCTTTTTTCGGTGTGGACTCCTGCAAAGAGAGAACAACAGTCACCTTCACTTTGTGATCAATAAGAAGTCTTTCAGCCTTCCTCATTTAACATAGGACTGTTTTTGTAACAGGACAAATTTAATTTCTTCAGATAAAGGTATCTCGATCAATTTGCTGGAAGTGCACTCCAGACTATTAAATTGGACACATTAACCTTGATATGTGGCATTAATCTGAGTTAGAATCAGCTGTTCTTACCCCGCCTGACTTTCTCAAGAACCTAAAGAAAGAGTAAGCATACATGCATTTATATAGTGTGTTTCATGTCCTCAGGGCATCTCAAAGCACCTCACACCCCATGAATTAGTTTGAAGTGTAGCTGCTGTTGTTTTGCAGGTAAATACAGCACCAGTATGTACACAGCAAGGTCCCACAAATAGCAATGAGATAAATGGCCCATTAATCTGTTCTGGGAGAACTACCTGCTCTTCTTCAAAGAGTGCAATGATCATATTTTGCATCCACTTTCACAGGTTTAACATGTCATCTGAACTACGGGACTGCCAACAATGCAGCACTCCCTCATTACTGTACTGGCATGTCAGCCTAGATCATGTGTTCAAGTCCTGGAGTGGGGCCTGAATCCATGACCTTCTGATTTAGAGCTAAGGGGACTACCATTGGACTATGCTGGCACTTCTAGAAGACCACCACCATGTCCATTTTAAAGTAACAATGAGAGACCATGAAATAAATGAAATTCTTTGCGTATCAACTTATAGTTTTACACACATTAGAAAGATTGTATGACCAGAGGATGCCAAAATTAAACAAGATTCACCCGTTCTAATTTATTCATCAGGGAAGAGTTTACTGTGGCAAGCACTGCAAGGCTAGAAACTGTTTTTGTTCTCTGTTCATAATGATTGATTTACTGATATTTTAGTGACAGGTATTCCCTTTGTATCCTACTAGTAGAAATGTCTTGTCAGAAAAGTGAATAACATCTGAAATTATGTCTGATTGATGGAAAGGCCCTTTTGAGGGGCCAAAGGATCAGCCTTACTGTACTTATTGCAGTTCTTACTGAACTTCTGTTGCGAACTCAGATTTGAAAGGAAGAGTGCTGCAGAGCGATTCAGTTTAAGACCAGTTCTGACCGGATTAAATCCTTTTTTGAAAATTAACATTTTCTAAGTACAGAAGTATCTCTATTTTGCTGCAATATAAAATTATGATTGAGATCAATTTCAAACTCCTTTTTTCCAGTACACCAATAATTTCCTGAATTAGTAGTGAATAGAATCTCATGAAGATAGATGAAGCTTTTACCATTTTTAATCAGTTAGCATTAATAAAATGTTTATACAATGATATTGAAGGTTAATGGTTTTCCAGTTAACTGGAACACCATCGCCTGACAATGCAAAAATATCAAATGAAGGAAGCACACTTTTAGTTCTGGCTGTTCTGACTGGATGTACAAATATAGACTATCTGATTAGATAACTACTGTTAGGTAAATTTGCTGCAAGGTTATCATACGTTTAGTTCAGATCATCTTTGAAAGTGCTTTACAGAAAAGTATTAAATGATTTGGTGATGTCTATTGGCAAAAGTAGTTTCTTCAGCAACTTTCCTTGTGTTGATGAAATTAAGTGTCACTTTAAATGGATTTTCCTCCAGTATCTGCTGTACCAGAGCATTGAGCTGCTAGCTTGAACATCTAAGGTCAACTCCTAGTTTTCACCAATCTCTGGCAGGTCACCTGTGGGAGGAAAACAAAGCTGGCATCGGGCTTGTTTCACAACAGTCAAGATACAATCACAAGAGTGGCATTGAGCTGGCTATCGAGGTGTTGTGCTGACTGAAGAGAATAGCATAGATGTGAATGTGTGTGCATTGGGAGGTGATTCTTAAATAAATTTGAATAGACCGGAGTGTAGAAAATTATCTTTTTCTTTGGCAAATAAGAATTTAATACATCTCTACAGTATCTCATATGCTAATAATATGAAAGTTGATGGAAAAAGTTGATCACTCTCAATTATACCACTACCTGCCATGCAAGAAATTCCCATCTTTGCTATTTTGCTTTCCCCTCATCCAGCTTCTGTAGTTGTTTGTCCGTTGGCACTCTCCCATTCTTCAACACAGTCCCACCATCTGAGTTTTGGCCTCCCAAAAGGTCTTTTCCCAGCTGGGCCATCCCAAGGACACCAAGGTTTAGGCAACTAACACATATGCCCTGCCCATTGCACACGTTTTATTGCAACATGTTCTGTTACTTCACAGAGGCCGCTGTTCCTCATCACTTTGTGTTTGTCACTCAAACCCCTTAACTGATACCTAGCAACCTCTTTGCACAGTGCATTCCAGCAGCCTCATCCTGTCCCTTTTTCACATCTGTGGCTTGGACATTGGGAGTGATAATTCTACTATTTTCAAGTGGGAGTAATAATTCTATTACTTTTGAGTAACATTGTACAATCCTGAGTAGTATTCCTAGCTGTCATGGCTGCACAGCTAAACTTTGTCAAAAGGTTAGTAGTAAACTTGCCGACAAATATGCCTACCATAGAGTTTGCCAATGTTGAGTGCTGATTTTGTGCTGCTTGTAATGACTCAGTGCTAGCACCACACTCAAAGATTGCATCTTTGCACCTATAAAAAGTACAGTGCTTTGAATCTGCTTAAATGCTGAGCTACTCCATATCTCCAAATAGTATCTACCTCCACAGTTTTGTGACATCAGCAAATTTTCAAATTCATGTTATTTTGTTCACCAAGGTCATTGATTAAAAAAAAGATGCCGAGATTCATCTCTGTGGGAACTCTACCAGTCACTGTTAAAATAGTCCATAGTTACAATAGCTCCTGTCGTCTAATTAGTTTAGATCCCTATTACGACTGTTTCCATATTTCATGAGCTTTCAACTTCACCACCAATTCCTTGTGACGTACTTCATCAAACATGTTTTGAAAATCACAATCAGTATCAAAGCAATTCAGAAACCATAGGAACAGGAGTGGGCCATTCAGCCCCTCGTGCCTGCTCCGCCATTTGATAAGATCATGGCTGATCTGTGATCTAACTCCATATACCTGCCTTTGGCCCATATCCCTTAATACCTTTGGTTGCCAAAAAGCTATCTATCTCAGATTTAAATTTAGCAATTGAGATAGTATCAATTGCCGTTTGCGGAAGAGAGTTCCAAACTTCTACAACCCTTTATGTGTAGAAATGTTTTCTAATCTCGCTCCTGAAAGGTCTGGCTCTAATTTTTAGACTGTGCCCCCTACTCCTAAAATCCCCAATCAGCGGAAATAGTTTCTCTCTATCCCCCCTATCTGTTCCCCTTAATATCTTATAAACTTCGATCAGATCACCCCTTAACCTTCTAAACTCTAGAGAATACAACCCCATTTTGTGCAATCTCTCCTCGTAACTTAACCCTTGAAGTCTGGGTATCATTCCAGTAAACCTACGCTGCACTCCCTCCAAGGCCAATATGTCCTTCCGAAGGTGTGATGCCCAGAACTGCTCACAGTACTCCAGATGCGGTCTAACCAGGGTTTTGTATAGCTGCAGCATAACTTCTGCCCCCTTGTACTCTAGTCCTCTAGATATAAAGGCCAGCATTCCATTAGCCTTCTTGATTATTTTCTGCACCTGTTCATGACACTTCAATGATCGATGTACCTGAACCCCGAAGTCCCTTTGGACATCCACTGTTTTTAACTTTTTACCATTTAGAAAGTACCCTGTTCTATCCTTTTTTGATCCAAAGTGGATGACCTCACATTTGTCTACATTGAATTCCATTTGCCACTGTTTTGCCCATTCACCTAATCTATCAATATCGCTTTGTAATTTTATGTTTTCATCTACACTGCTTACAATGCCACCAATCTTTGTGTCATCGGCATGGTAGGTGACTTTCACCTTCGGCATGGCAGAATATGGGTGGTAGTGGATCGATTGCCCACTATATACCCAGCCCGATTTTCTTTTCCTTTGAAGACAGGATACATAACGGGCAGCCGATCCCATAGCACCACTTTAATGCCCCATCGAAGTGGAAAGCATGTCCCAGTTATGATCCTTGGAGTATCATTTGATTTTTTTTTACAAGCTTATTATATTTTAATAAATTAATATAAATGAATATTTAAAATGGTACATTTTTTGTAAAACGAAGCAGAAAGAAGTCCAGTGAATTGATCGATGTTGATGCTTTTAAATGCACAATTTAACAACATAAAGCTGTACTGGAAATCAAAGAGTCATTATCTTCATCAAAATGTTTGGCAAACTGAAAGCCGTTGTCATTTTGTTGTACTGATCTCACAGGCAAGTGGCGCAATGATGCCTTTTGATTTGATTTGTTGCGTTGTTTCAGGATAATAAACAAATGACAAAAATATTATTCAGAATTTTCCAAAATCCATGTTTTGTTTTTCTTGTTACTTCATTTAAATACTTTGCTGATGCCATTAAGATTGATGTTATAATTTAATACAGAGACTATTTTCTTGATTGCACATTATCGAAGGTTCAGAAATTAGAGCTGATTGACCAGTGTGTTAAATGTCATTTATATACAAATAAATCAATAGGTGGGATTGTTCAGAGTGAAGTGGCTCCTTTCAATACGGTTGTTACAGTATGTTGTCTTGCTGTCACCTTTGGCTGGTGCTGATGCAGCAATAAATCTCAGCCTGTGGTAAGTCCTCGCTTCTCCTTGGAAAGGACAGACTGGACTGAATTACCGGTGAGTCAGCTGCTGCCCTCAAATATATATTTTTGTTATGTTATTAGTTCTTTGTTGTGCTTGTGAGTATTTAGAATATGGAAACATGCATTCCAAAAAGGCTATTAAATCTTTTGTTAGTATCATGTCTTCTCTATGGCTTCTTTGCAGGATGTCATTTGAGCATTTCAGTGTCACAACTGAGCAGGTTTTTACATCATTCATTTTATAGATCCTCTTCAGTATATATTTGTGGACAAAGGACCAGATGTGTTGCAAAGGAATGATAATTACAGCTATTTGTGATTGCTAAAGATTGTGTAGATTGTACTTATTCCTGACAGCTCCCATGATAGAATAGTAATGATTTAGACTTAGTATAAATTACTTGACCTTTTATGTGCTAAATTCCATTTGCAACAAATTGAATTATAAATGTCAAATTCTAAGAAATGTGGTGAAGCAAGGTGACTGAGAAGTGCCAACAGATTAAGCCTCTCAAGATTACAGTAGCATTTCTGTGGAAAAAAGAACAGTTATTTAGTTTACTTTGTAAGCACTATAAATTACTCTGTGGTTCCATGTAATTATTGAGAAATCCTATTATAGTAATATGGTGTTATGCTTTTTCAATATTCCCCTGTATTTGGGTAAATTAAAGGGTGCAGGTACTGTACTTGTAAAAGCAGCAAAAATTGTACTGTAGGTCACAAGAAACATGACCTTCTAATATAACATATAGCCAAACTTCATTTTTAAACCATAACCTTGTTCCACAGGCGTTTTGACATGTCAACTTTGTTGTTCGCAAACCTTATTTCGATTTAAAGAAAATTGGTAATGGCACCATGCAGATATCAATAACTCAATGAGATCACAATTGAATCAGCAAATCCAGATGTCATTATACAGCAGTTTAACTTTCACATTTGCATCTTGTGTGAAGTGATCACCATGGCTGACTATTGTCAAAAACTTAATTTACTTCATATGGAGCATTACTTTTAAATGCAAAATACTTTCATTTTGTAAGTGCTCTGATAATTGATGGTGCTGCACATTAACAGTAATTCTGTGCTTTTCCTTCTCTATCTTCAAAGTGTACACTTAAAAAAAAATGCGCAACTTTTTCACAAGTAAACACTTGAACATTAGACTGCAGCAATAAAATAATTGTGCCTGCTCGGAATGCAGACTGTGGGGTAGATTTTTGTTTGAGCCCGTTTTTGGCCCGAGGATCACCAGGAATTGTCCCTTGGGCTTTATCTGCTTCGAGCTCCTGGCGCCTGTCACACCTCCCCACTGGCAGCTCGCCCGACAGGGAAAAATCCCGCCGGCAGCGGCCCTCAGGTGAGTTCTGACAAGGGGGTTGGAGCAGGCTATGGGAGGGTGGCGGGGTCGATTGCAACGACTGTAGAGATTTGGAAAAAACCTTCCTTTTGTTGGAGGCCGCAAGGGCTGCTGAAGAATTCTGAACGGGCCAGGCCTGACGCCTGCTCCGCTTGTGCTAAACTAATTTCAGCAAAGGGACTTCAACAGGCGTTAGGCCCCCTCATTTAGATACGCAAGGGGCTGAACGCCTAAAAATTGGGCCAGACAAATTTAGAAGTGGGCCGAACACCTGTGCAGATTGGGCGCAGGCCGCCCCACTGCTAAATTGATATGTGTTGCGCTCGTTTTACACCAGAGAAATGGGCGCAACGTGCACTAATTTCTACCCCAAAGACTTTTGACTTAGCTGTGAATTTCTGTGGAAGGATACTTCTAGTTTTCAGGGCCGATCAGAAATGTGTCCTTTCCTGCTAACTCTCAAAAAAAATGTGTTCTCAGACTTTAGTGTAAACAAAATTATTTCCTGAGATAATTTTTATAAGTTTAGGGTCTAGTCAGATTTTTAGACAGTTTTTTTCCCAGCATGGCATAAAGTGCAACTTTATGAACAAGTGGGGGGCATCAAAGCTTAAATTTGTATGTAGAACTATGATAACTACTGAAGAGAGACGGGCAATGCTGAGTTCATTATGAATTTAATGTCTGCATGATATAGCTTCTGTGTATTTGCTGGAAATCATTCCCAAATACTGACACAGAATGAGGGAAACAGTGGATACATGCTTTTTTTGGCAGGTAAATAAACCAATGAGAATTTAGCCCCTGGATTAAGGAGGGGATAATTAGCGCTCTCGAGTGACCTTTACTGGACAATGTTTGTTAGGTGAAGGCTTGGCTTGGGTTCCCCTTATAGGGCAATGGCTTGCGGACACTCACAATCTAGGCTCATACATAAAAAATGGGCATTTGAATGAGGTACCAGAAGGTAGGTGCCTGCCACCCATGGAACCATAGCCCAATTTAAGGCAGGAGGAAGAAAATGAGGTGGCAAAAATGTACTTTTCCTGAATAGTTAGTTTCCTCTTTGTTTGCCTATTCTCAATACAAGTAGTGCCAATAACAGTAATGACCACAGCCACATTCTGGAAGTCTACACCGCCATCCAGGAGTCCTTAAAAAAGGTGAGCATCTTGCAGTTTCCATTGCTCAGTTGGGAAAGCTTAACCTTTGTTTTAATTGGACTATTAAGGTGCGATCTCTCTTTCAATGTAAAATGAGAGAATGTCGGTTTTGTTCTCTAATTAACAATCTGCTCGCAGAATCACATTCTCAGAAATTATGCATTTCAAAGCTGTTGCTCCTGTGATTTCATTACCAGGTTGTTAAATACAAACAAAATTGGCACAGGCCCACTTTTTTTATTAAGAGCAATTTCAGCTCAGAGCTTTACTCCCAATTCTTTGTCTTTTCTAATTTTGTAATAATCATTTTAAGAAACGCTCGGTACTTTTTTTTCGTTCATGGGATGCGGCAAGGTCATTTATTGCCCATCTCTAATTGCCCTTGAGAAGGTGGCGGTGAGCCGCCTTCATGAACCGCTGCAGTCCGTGTGGTGAAGGTTCTCCCACAGTGCTGTTAGGTAGAGAGTTCCAGGATTTTGACCCAGCGACGATGAAGGAACGGCGATATATTTCCAAGTCGGGATGGTGTGTGACTTGGAGGGGAATGTGCAGGTGGTGTTGTTCACATGTGCCTGCTGCCCTTGTCCTTCTAGGTGGTCGAGGTCGCGGGTTTGGGAGGTGCTGTCGAAGAAGCCTTAGCGAGTTGCTGCAGTGCATTCTGTGGATGGTACACACTGCAGCCACGATGCGCCTGTGGTGAAGGGGGTGAATGTTTAGGGTGGTGGATGGGGTGCAAATCAAGCAGGCTGCTTTATCCTGGATGGTGGCGAGCTTTTTGAGTGTTGTTGGAGCTGTACTCATTCAGGCAAGTGGAGAGTATTCCATCACACTCCTGACTTGTGCCTTGTAGTTGGTAGAAAGGCTTTGGGGAGTCAGGAGGTGAGTCACTCACCGCAGAATACCCAGCCTCTGACCTGCTCTTGTAGCCACAGTATTTATGTGGTTGGTCCAGTTCAGTTTCTGGTCAATGGTGACCCCCAGGATGTTGATGGTGGAGGATTTGGCGACGGTAATGCCGTTGAATGTCATGGGGAGGTGGTTAGACTCTCTCTTGTTGGAGATGGTCATTGCCTGGCACTTGTCTGGCACGAATGTTACTTGCCACTTATCAGCCCAGGCCTGTTGTCCAGGTCTTGCTGCATGTGCACAGACTGCTTCATTATCTGAGGGGTTGCAAATGGAACTGAAAACTGTGCAGTCATCAGCGAACATCCCCATTTCTGACCTTATGATGGAGGAAAGGTCATTGATGAAGCAGCTGAAGATGGTTGGGCCTGGCGCACTGCCCTGAGGAACTCCTGCAGCAATGCCCTGGGGCTGAGATGATTGGCCTCCAACAACCACTGCCATCTTCTTTTGTACTAGGTATGACTGCAGCCACTGGAGAGTTTTCCCCCTGATTCCCATTGACATCAATTTTACGAGGACTCCTTTCTGCCACACTCTGTCAAATGCTGCCTTGATGTCAAAGGCAGTCACTCTCACCTCACCTCCGGAATTCAGCTCTTTTGTCCATGTTTGGACCAAGGCTGTAATGAGGTCTGGAGCCGAGTGGTCCTGGCGGAACCCAAAATGAGCATCGGTGAGCATGTTATCGGTGAGTAAGTGCCGCTTGATAGGACTGTCGACGAAACCTTCCATCAGTTTTCTGATGATTAAGAGTAGACTGATGGGGCAGTAATTGGCCGGATTGGATTTGTCCTGCTTTTTGTGGACAGGACATACCTGGGCAATTTTCCACATTGCCGGGTAGATGCCAGTGTTGTAGCTGTACTGGAACAGGTTGGCTAGAGGCGCAGCTAGTTCTGGAGCAAAAGTCTTCAACAGTACAGCGGGGATATTGTCGGGGTCCATAGCCTTTGCTGTATCCAGTGCATTCAGCCGTTTCTTGATATCACGTGGAGTAAATTGAATTGACTGAAGACTGGCTTCTGTGATAGTGGGGATATCAGGAGGAGGCCGAGATGGATCATCCACTCGGCACTTCTGGCTGAAGATGGTTGCAAACCCTTCAGCCTTGTCGTTTGCACTCACGTGCTGGACTCTGCCTTCATTGAGAATGGGAATGTTTACAGAGCCTCCTCCTCCCATTAGTTGTTTAATTGTCCACCACCATTCATGACTGGATATGGCAGGACTGCAGAGCTTTGATCTGATCCGTTGGTTGTGGAATCGCTTAGCTCTGTCTATAGCATGTTGCGTCCACTGTTTAGCATGTATGTAGTCCTGTGTTGTAGCTTCACCAGGTTGGCACCTCATTTTTAGGTACGCCTGGTGCTGCTCCTGGTATGCTCTTCTATACTCCTCATTGAACCAGGGTTGATCCCCTGGCTTGTTGCTAATGGTGGAGTGAGGAACGTGCCGGGCCATGAGGTTACAGATTGTGCTGGAATACAATTCTGCTGCTGCTGATGGCCCACAGCGCCTCATGGATGCCCAGTTTTGAGCTGCTAGATCTGTTCTGAATCTATCCCATTTAGCACCACGTGATGGATGGTATCCTCAGTGCGAAGACGGGACTTCGTCTCCACAAGGACTGTGCCGTGGTCACACCTACCAATACTGTCATGGACAGATGCATCTGCGACAGGTAGATTGGTGAGGATGCGAGGTTATTCCCTTGTGTTGGTTCGCTCACCACCTGCTGCAGGCCCAGTCTGGCACCTATGTCCTTCAGGACTCGGCCAGCTCGGTCAGTAGTGGTGTTACCTAGCCACTCTTGGTGATGGATATTGAAGTCCCCCACCCAGAGTACATTCTGTGCACTTGCTACTCTCAGTACTTCCTTCAAGTGGTGCTCAACATGGAGGAGGACTGATTCATCAGCTGAGGGAGGGCAGTAGGTGGTAATTAGCAGGAGGGTTCCTTGCCCAGGTTTGACCTGATGCCATGAGATTTCATGGGGTCCGAAGTCAATGTTGAGGTCTCCCAGGGCCACTCCCTCCTGACTGTATATCACTGTACTGCCACCTCTGGTGGGTCTGTCCTGCTGGTGGGACAGGACATACCCATGGATGGTCTGGGACGTTGGCTGAAAGGTATGATTCTGTGAGTATGGCTATGTCAGGCTGTTGCTTGACTAGTCTGTGGGACAACTCTCCCAATTTTGGCACAAGTCCCCAGACGTTACTGAGGAGGACTTTGCAGTGTCGATTGGGCTTGGTTTGCTTTATTATGTCCGGTGCCTAGTGGTCAGTCCTGTTTTATTCTTATTATGACTTTTTGTAGCAAGATTGTACAACTGAGTGGCTTGCTAGGCCATTTCAGAGGGCGATTAAAAATCAACCACATTTCTGTGGGCCTGGAGTCACATATAGGCCAGACAATGACCATCTCCAACAAGAGAGAGTCTAACCACCTCCCCCTGACATTCAACGGCATTACCATCACCGAATCCCCCACCATCAACATCCTGGGGGTCACCATTGACCAGAAACTTAACTGGACCAGCCATATAAATACTGTGGCTACGAGAGCAGGTCAGAGGCTGGGTATTCTGTGGCGAGTGACTCACCTCCTGACTCCCCAAAGCCTTTCCACCATCTACAAGGCACAAGTCAGGAGTGTGATGGAAGACTCTCCACTTGCTTGGATGAGTGCAGCTCCAACAACACTCAAGAAGCTCGACACCATCCAAGATAAAGCAGCCCGCTTGATTGGCACCCCATCCACCACACTAAACATTCACTCCCTTCACCACCGGCGCACTGTGGCTGCAGTGTGTACCATCCACAGGATGCACTGCAGTAACTCGCCAAGGCTTCTTCGACAGCACCTCCCAAACCCGCGACCTCTACCACCTAGAAGGACAAGAGCAGCAGGCACATGGGAACAACACCACCTGCGCGTTCCCCTCCAAGTCACACACCATCCCGACTTGGAAATATATCTCCGTTCCTTCATTGTCGCTGGGTCAAAATCCTGGAACTCCCTTCCTAACAGCACTGTGGGAGAACCGTCACCACACGGACTGCAGCGGTTCAAGAAGGCGGCTCACCACCACCTTCTCGAGGGCAATTAGGGATGGGCAATAAATGCTGGCCTCGCCAGCGACGCCCACATCCCGTGAACGAATATAAAAAAAGACTGGCTAAGGATGGCAGGTTTCGCTCCCTAAAGGGCATTAGTCAACCAGATGGGTTTTTACGACAGTCTGGTAGTTGCATGGCCCTATTACTGGTGCTGTTTTTTTAAATTTAATTTAATTTAATTAATTGAATTTAAATTCCCCAGCTGCTGTGGTAGAATTTTGAACTTATGATTCCAGATTATTAGTCCAGTAACATAACCACTATGCTACCATACCCCTACTGCAGATATTAAAAGAAAAATATTTTCCAGTCAAAAGCCAAAGCTAATCTCGGATTTTAATTAGCTTGTTATTACCCTTTGAAGAACTAAAACCTGGGCTTTCATTCAGTTTTAAAGTAAGAGGGGATTTGGGAAAAGTAACCAGAGTGATAGCAGGAAGCCATATGTCAGTTACATAAATTACAAGATCACACGTTATATGACGATATTTGGCCTATCCTAGCTGATCCATCTGGAAAAACCTACAGTTCCCCCCACCACAGCATCCAAATATTACTTAAATGATTCCAGTTTATTTGCCCCCACTGCCTTATCCAATAGTCCATTCCATGACCACGGTCCGCAAGAAGGGGACCCTTTGGACATCAATCCTACGTTTGCCTTTTGCCAATTTGAACTAGTGACCTCCTCCCCTTCATCCTACTGTCAAAGTTTATCTTGAAGGAATGTTCTAAATTTGCCTTCACTACACAATTTAGCTCTGTAGCTCTGTGAGGTCCCCTCACCATTGACTTCCTTTCAAGGATAAAGAACGCAGGACTTTCCAGTCTACTGGTTTGGCTATCTTGTGCAGTATCCTATTTGCATTGTTGGTTGCTGCTCCGCATTAACTAGAGATTTTAGACAGTGAATCTACTAATTCTAGGTCTGTTCCACCTTCACCTCTTTCTTGTTTGGCACTGCACATAGAATATGTTACCTGTTTTTTCCTTTTGATGTCCCGAGGTCGTGAAAGACTCTGTGGGGTCAATTTTAGGATGGCCGAGCGGGTGCGTTCGTGGCGGGGGGGTTCCTAAAATTGGGGAATCTTGGAGCGGGTCCAGAGCCCGGCTCCAACCTGCCCACTTCTGGGTTCCCCAATGACGCGAATCGGTGCACGCGCAGCCCCTACATGCGGGACTCCCACCGGCAATTAAAGCTGGCAGGATGACAGTTTAGATGGTTAGGGAGGTACTTGAGGTCGTTGACAGACCTCATTGGGAAGAGATTTTAGCAGAGATGTGATTTTGGACTCTCCTCAGCGTGTTTCTCATGCTGTGGGAAACACTCCCTGTTGTTGCAGACGTGTTTCAGTCAGCAGTCATTGGGAGATGCAGAGGATTCCTTGACAGTTGGGGGGAATACCTCATTCATTGCAGCAGGGCACTCTGTCACCTCAGACAAAGTTTTGCCTGTCACATCGTTGTCTCCACACTCAAAATTATTACACCATACCCTAAACTCTGCTGTCCAAACACATTTACCTACTTTGCGGACCCCCTCACACTCACACCGTCAGGGTGGTGGTGGGGGGGGTTCCATAGCTGCATTCATCACTCCATTGGAGGTCGAGCAACATCACCAGCCTCGCCAGGCACGCCGTCCACCTCCGCCACGTGGAGCTACACAACACAGTGCTGCGCAACAGACACCTGCACAAAGTAGTCGTGCAACTACACATACACCCACTATAGGGTGACCCAATGGGTGGCATCAAGGGTGTTCATGGAGAACCTCATGAAAGGGCCTTATTGCACAAGCCAGTCAAGAATGGCCAAGACGTGGCAGTAGTGGTGACAATATGTAATGTGAGTTGATCAGAAATCAAATATAAGTAAAAACCATGCCAAACCCTCAAACACCCTTGTGCATCCCCTTCATGCTTACAACACATTTGCCTTACACTTCCTACTACACATACGTGATGCATGCCCTGTAGCTGCAGCACAGGTAGTGGCAGGTTGCGTGAGGCTGACCGTGAAAGAACTGCACGAGAGTGTGAGTATGAGACAGAGCCATGAGATTGTATGTGGATTGGGTTGAGTGGTAGTGGTGGGATGAGTACTGGGGAGGTGAGTAAGTGCAGGTAAGATGAGGATGAGGGTTCAGAGGGTGTGAGGAGTAATGTGATAGAGTAGTGTTGGCAGTGCAGAAGGAGATGTGGGGTGGTGACGGTGATGGGAGCGGAATGTAGGGGAATGAGTAAGTGTACTCACTTCGGCTGACCTGGTTAGGTCATTGAAGCGCCTCCTGCACTGTATGCAGGTGCGTGATATGTTGGTGGTGCTGTTGACCTCCTCTGCCACCTCAAGCCAGGCCTTCGTGGTGGCAGAGGCAGGCCACTTCCTCCCATCCGCCGGGTGGAAGATCTCCCTCCTCCTCCTCCACCACCCCATCCAGTAAGACCTGGAGTGAGGCATCATTAAACCTGGGAGCAGCCTTCCCCCTGGGCTGCTCCATGCTGTGATTTTGCCTGTTTTCTGCAGCATCAGTCAGTGGAGGACAGCCCCTTTAAATAGAGCTCCTCCAGCTGACAGCCTATGATGCGGGTGCGCAGTCCGCCCGCTGCGCAGCTTTCCAGCGCGAAGCCCGGAAGCCGAGGTAAATGGCTTCAATTTACTTACGATCGCACCGATTTCACTGGGTGGGTTACCCACACGCCCAGACGACCCCCCGCTGCCAGCCGGCCTCCCTCCTAATATTGGGCCCTATATAAATGCAAGTCTTTCATTTTTTTCTTTAATAACTCAGGCATATCTGTATTGACGTCTATCTGTCACTGTTCTGCCCACTTAGATTTTATCTCACACATTCTGTAAGTCCTTGGTTGCCCCATCAGTTGTGATGCCTCACCCCCATCCAGATTTCTTTTTTCCAACTAATGTGAAGAAGAAAAAAAACTGCAAATTCTGATCATGTGAAACAAAAGCAGAAAATACGCAGCAGTTCAGTCAGCATCTGTAATAAGGTTAACATTTTAGGTGTTGACTTTTTGTCTGAACCCTTACTTTGTTATTGCAGAATTCATGGAATCATACAGCACAGAAGGAGGCCATTTGGCCCTTTGTGCCGTTGAAAGGGCTATCCAATTAGTCCCACTCCCCTGCTCGTTCCCCATAGCCCTACAATTTTTTCCCCTTCAAGTATTTATCCAATTCCCTTTTGAAAGTTACCATTGAATCTGCTTCCAACACCCTTTCAGGCAGTGCATTCCAGATCAGTAAAATTTGTTGCGTAAAAAAAATGTCTCCTCATCTCCCCTCTGGATCTTTGGCCAATTACCATAAATCTGTGGTTACTGAACCGCTTGCCAGTGGAAACAATTACACAAGGATTTACACTCTTTCTCAGATCATGTTTAAATACAGAATAATTCAGTACAGGTTACATTGTAATTCCAATACATACAATGAAGGAACTAAGGAGCAATACATTTTTTTGCACATGAGCAGGATTTTTTTTATTCGTTCATGGGATGTAGGCGTCGCTGGCGAGGCCGGCATTTATTGCCCATCCCTAATTGCCCCTGAGAAGATGGTGGTGAGCCGCCTTCTTGAACCACTGCAGTCCGTGTGGTGACGGTTCTCCCACAGTGCTGTTAGGAAGGGAGTTCCAGGATTTTGACCCAGCGACGATGAAGGAACGGCGATATATTTCCAAGTCGGAATGGTGTGTGACTTGGAGGGGAACGTGCAGGTGGTGTTGTTCCCATGTGCCTGCGGCTCTTGTGCTTCTAGGTGGTAGAGGTCGCGGGTTTGATTGTTGGCGGCATAATGGTCTTTCCTTGCTAAGAGGGTCAGGTTGCAGTGCGGGGGAGAGAGTGAATCTTAACATTGAGTACCGAGTTAGGACAGTGCTGGGTACTTGTCGGAGGTGGGGGATGTTGTGGGTCCTAGGGATCTGTCCATCAGAAGTTTGGTTGTGGTGACTTCAGACAGGTGCGACAGGAAGAGGCCCATACTTCCTGGTGCAGTCACTACATCACATGCTCTGCTTGGCAGACGTCTTACAGGTACTTTATTCACGTTTGTTGTGAGGGATCATTTGCATTGTGTCAGAGCTGAGGGATTCACTTTCTTGCCTCTGACCCGACAAGCTGGAGAGACGCACCACACTGAAGGAAGACGAGAGGGAGATACATGCAGAACTATTCCTCGGGAGGTTCAGTGTTTGAGTAGAGGCCACGGTAGAGCGTATTGTACGTGGTCTGTGGAAAGAATGAGCTAGATGGACCAAATGGCCGCTTATTGTTGCACATGTTCCTTTGTTCCTATACCATATCTACCTGATTCAGGTTTGTCTATCACTGAACTTTGGACTGAAACTCTGCAGAGAGGAAGCAGGAACTGATGAAAATATGTGAGGGTGCAGTATGGGAGGGGAGGGGGTAAATGGGTGATTGCAAATTGGCAGCCCGTTTTGCAACTCTTTTTTTCTATTGAAGTCATATTTAGATTTTCGTGTACAACCAGGAAATTTGTGCTTAGCTGTTTAAATTTTCCTTGCCTGTGATCAAATGTGCTAACTACTGTATGGAACTTTGGGGATGATTTTAACCCTACCCGCCCGTCAGAAACTGGACGGGCGGGCAGTTAAATGTGCCCACTTTATTTAACTGCCGGAAAGCTGCCAGCATCCCGCTGTCCACGATTTTAGCAAGGACACCCACCCAAAGCCAACGGGGTCCTTCTCTACATATGCATCATTGGGACACGGCTGCAATTTTAACTGGGGCCTGAGCAGGGAAACCGCAGCAGCTTTCCCACCCAGTTCGGAAGGGGATCAGCCCCTGAAGAGGAAATAAAAGGTTACGGTTTTTTCTTTCCTTTGTTGGGCCAGGAGGAGCAGGAATGCTCTTCTGGGCCCCACGAGGAAAGTTTAGGCCTCCTCTGCCCCGGAGTCACCCCCACCCCATCACAAAGGCAAGACCCCCACGAGACACCTCTGGAACCCGATCCCGCCACCTACCTTGTGTCGGAGGGTAGCCTCCGGGACACACGATTTTCTGTTGCCTCTCACCGACTTCCCGCCCGTTCCGGTGGGATTTAAATAAAGCCCGGCAGTTAAAATAGCCCGGGCCTCATTTCTGCAGCAGCGGGTGAGTCTCCAACTCACTTGCCCAAAACCTGCAGAGTTAAAATCAGTGCCTTTGTATTTGCGAGTTTCATCACAAGTTAATTATATTTTTCAATAGTTTATTTTAAAAAAAAGAAAAATTTGACTACACATAGAGTATAAGTCGCAGTTCAGGCTGGATCTCCAGAGTAAAGAGGTGAGCTCACCAGAATCAGCAGCTGAACCTGAAGGTGATGAGAGTTCAAATCAGGAACGATGGGCCTGAAATTACTGAAGTGGCATAATAAAAAGTCACATTTGTCAAGTTATGGCAGGTCATTTCTTATTGCTAGTTGTATAATGACCTGAGGAGAAAATAAGGAAAACAAATGATGGTATTAACTATTCTGAAGATAGGTTTAAGCATAAGGCATGATGAGCCTTAATGTATTTCCCTCAAGTGTTAATCCTTTGATGGTTATGTACTTAAAGATGTACAGAAATGATACTTAGTTTGCTTTGTAGAAAGCCTTGGGTAAAAGATGGAGACAGCGAATAACAAAAAATTGTATTGCAAAAGAAATAAACTAACCTGGAAACCTGAAGTGCTTTATCAAACTAGAATTAGGCTCATGCACTAGATCGGAATTTTATATCAAATATTCATTTTCCTGACTCACACATTTGTTGTAACTGTTGAAGTAGCTTTTGTTGTTGGAATTTAGGTAACTATTGTTGA
The DNA here is from genome assembly GCF_035084215.1 of Heptranchias perlo. NCBI lineage: Eukaryota > Metazoa > Chordata > Chondrichthyes > Hexanchiformes > Hexanchidae > Heptranchias > Heptranchias perlo. Next base: position 180,923,533 of record NC_090325.1, read on the forward strand.
TTATGCCATCAGCAAATACTTAGGTAAACTGTGCTGATAATTTAAGATGAGGCAATGGATCATTATGGCAGTGGAGGAGCAGTTCAATTCATTTTTCTCACAACAAAGACAAATTTAACAGTCATCCAACTGGTAGCTCCTGTACAAATGACAAATTTCTCCTTGTAATGATGCTTTTGTGTGTTAGAAGAATAGCCAGTGGTACTTTTTACAATAAACAAATGGGACTCGATTTTCGGACCCCCGAGCTGGCGGGTTCGTGGCGAGGGGCCTCCAAGAATTGGGGATTCCCAGCAATTAAAGCGGGCGGGATGCCATTTAAACTAATTAAGTAGGTACTTCAGGTCGTTTGCAGACCTGATTGACATGATATTTTAGGAGGGGTGGGATTTTCAGATCAACTGGGACTGTTTCCCGTACTGGGGGAAACACTATCAGTTGAAACGGATGTGTTGCAGCCACCAGCCTGTGGGAGCTGCAAAGGTCCATTTGACAGGTGGTGGGGGAGACCCTCACTCATTGCAGGAGGCCACTCTGTCACTTTGGACAAAGTTTGGCCTGCACCACCCTCCACCCAACACTAAAATTCATCAACTTGGAACCTCAACCCCGGTGTGCAGACACATTTACCTACCTTGCGAACCCCCTCAAACGTACATCTTCCGGATGGGGGCCGCCGTACCTGCAGTCATGACCTCCTCGGAGGACGAACAACATCACCAGCCACGCCGCCCACCTCTGACACGTGGAGCTCCACAACAAAGTGCTGTGACACATCCACCTGCACAGCAGGAGGGAGGGCAACCGCAGAGAGAGATGCGTCACAGAAGGCACTACACTCACCACAGGGTCTACAGACCGAGGCTCAGCTTCCTGGACCTCTCTGAGGAGCAGTGCATACGGAGGCTCAGACTCAGTTGCCAGGTCGTCACAGACATCTGCAGCCTCCATAATGACGAGCTGCTCCCGGATGGACCGAGCACCATCTTCTTACCTGTCGCTGTCAAAGTCACCACTGCCCTCAACTTCTTCGCCTCCGGATCCTTCCAGGGTGCCACCGGGGACATCACCGGGGTCTGTCAGTTGTCTGCACACAAGTGTATAAGGCAGGTCACCGATGGCTTGTTCTGCAGGGCCTCTCACTACATCAACTTCCCCATGGATGACCTCAGCCAGATGGAGAGGGCAGTGGGATTCCACGCTGTGACTGGCTTCCCACGGGTGCAGGGTGTAATTGATTGTACCCATACAGAAATACGAGCACCTCCACACGAGCCAGGACTGTTCATCAACAGGAAGGGCTATCACTCCATCAACACTCAGCTCATCTGTGACCACCGCAAGAGATTCCTTCATGTGTGCGCCAGATAACCTGGCAGCTGCCACGATTCCTTCATCCTCAGGGAGTCCAACGTCCCGCCCCTCTTCCACTCACCCAACACCAAGGGCTGGCTCCTCGGGGACAAGGGATATCCCCTGCACATTTGGCTCATGATGTGGAGATGCCGTTGATGGACTGGGGTGGACAAATGTAAGGAGTTTTACAACACCAGGTTATAGTCCAACAGCTTTATTGGAATCACAAGCTTTCGGAGCTTTCCTCCTTCGTCAGGTGAGTCACCTGACGAAGGAGGAAAGCTCCGAAAGCTTGTGATTCCAATAAAGCTGTTGGACTATAACCTGGTGTTGTAAGACTCCTTACACTTGGCTCATGACACCTCTGAGGTACCCCACCACCGAGCCACAGCGTCGATATCTTGACAGCCACATTGCTACCAGGTCTACAATTGAGCATGCTATAGGGCTGCTCAAGATGCGCTTCAGGTGCCTTGATCGTTCTAGGGGAGCGCTTCAATACCCACCAGCCAGAGTGGGACGCATTATAGTTGTCTGTTGTGCCCTGCACAACATGGTACAACAGAGAGGGGTGCCGCCGGAGGAGACCCCATCCACATCTGCCACCCATATTGAGGAGGAGGAGGACGAGGAGGAGGAACAACCCATGGGCAGAACAACGGCTCACCTGGCTGCTTTTGAGGCCAGAGAGTCACTGATATGTGAACAGTTCTCCTAATATCAGACTGTGTGAAGAGTCCAGTCCTCATCACCTGGACAGAGGAGCGGCCACACCAGCCCCCTCCCCTGCCCCCTGCACAAAACAGTGGTGCAACTACACCTACATCCAATGGGTGGCAAAAAGGGTGCGTGTTCATGGTGAGCCTCATGAAAGGAACCTATTCCACAAGCCAGTCAAGAATGGGCAAGACGTGGCAGTAGTGGTGATAATAATAAGATTTATTGTGAATGTGGAAGAAAACAAATATAAATAAAAAAACATGACAAATCGTCAAGCACCCTTGTGCATCCCCTTTGTGCTCACAAAACCTTCGCCTTACGTTTACGGGAACCCCTATGTGGTACTACCCCTGTGGCTTCAGCAGAGGTAGTGGCAGGTTGCTCTTGTCCATGCCCTGACCGATGAGATGCTTTGCGCGGACGCCCTCAGGGTTTCAGTGCCCGTGTGGGCTCCTCCAAAGACTGCTCCACCTGCACCTGTGCAGGGGCAGACTCGGCCACCTGGAGAGGGAGCAGCATTGCGGGTACTGGTTGAGAGGGGGGCAACGGGTGAGATGTGAGAGCGCTTTGAGTGGCGTCCCCACTTCCATGTCCCTTTTCACCATCATCCCTCTCGTGGCCCAGGCCCACATCACTCCTTCCACCCTGCTGGACGACAGTTTGGAGGACTTGTGTGAGGTCTTGGCAGGCCAGTTGTAAGGTATCTGTCAGCTTGTTTAAAGCGGCAGAATGTTCCTCACCCTGAATCCGAACGGCCATTGTCAGGGCCTGAATGGACTCATTGTTGAGCCGTGCTTGACACTCGATGGAAGCTAGCCTTTCCTCCATCGCAGACATTCCTGCACCTACCCGCGACACTATCTCAGAGATGCCTTCACGTCCCTGTGACAGTATTCCATGCATGCAGGAGTTGGACTCCTCCATCCTCTGCGCGATTGTGGAGAGTGCGCGTGGCAACTGTTCCAGTACCTCGGCAATGTGCTGCTGCCCCTCAATGACTCTCCTTTTCACGGCTGGCCCCCAGGGTTCAGCATCTGGGTCCAGCTGAGCAGAGCCTGGAGAAGAGTGCTCCCACAGACGCGGACTCTCCACTGCTGCCCCTGCCACTAGGGTCTGCTCGTGCTCACATGTGCGTGGTGACTCACCATGTGCAAGCCCAACTAAGTGAGGACGGGGACCCACCAGTGTGTATCTGCCCTGGTGGATGGATGGCTCAGATGTGACGATGGACCCTCAGAGGCTGGCAGGTCCTCTGAGGAATCGCCCTCCACTGTCACGGCGGTCGCAGATGGGCCTGCAAGAGAACAGAAAGCAATATTAAGCATGTGGACAGATGTTGAGGTGCTGCAGATGCCAAGCGATGCTAAGATCATTCGCTATCATGAGTGCTGCGTGTTAGCTTTCTGTCACCAGCCACTTGTGCAATCCCAGCCTCGGCATCCGCCATGGACAGGCACTCCAGCGTGCGGCTTATCTCGAGTGCCTGCTGCTCCGCATCTGTTAATGCCACCTGGTGTGGCAGGCCCCCTCCGGTCCTTGCCCTCTCCCGGGCATTCTGGCATCTCTTCTCCTATCAAGGCAAAACACAGAGGCGTGATTGAGTGATGGTTGCATGGTGACCTGCTGAATGCATTGGTGTGGGTGGGGTTGAGCGTGAGGGAGATGCTTGGGAGGGTGCGTTTGAGACATAGCCATGAGATTGTATGAGGATTGGGTTGCGTGGTAGTGTTCGAATGGGAACTGGGGCGGTGAGTACGTGCAGACAAGGTGAGGATGATGGTTGAGTGGATGTGAGGAGTGAAGCGAGAGCGTTGTGGTGGCAGTGCAGAAGGGGTTGTGTGGTGGTGGAGGTGATGTGGAAGACGGAGTGTGGGAGAATGCGTAAGTATATTCACTTTGGCTGACCTGGTTAGGTCATTAAATCTCTTCCTGCACTGCACCCAGGTTCTGGACACATTGCCGCTGCTGGTGACCTCCTCAGCCACCTTCAGCCAGGCCTTCTTGGTGGTGGAGGGAGGGCACTTCCTCCCATCCGATGGGAAAAATATTTCCCTCCTACTCCTCACCCCATCGAGCAGCACCTGGAGTGAGGAGTCCGAAAACCTTGGAGCAGCCTTTCCTCTGGCCTGCTCCATGCTCCTAAATTGGTTGTTTGCTGCAGGAGGAGCATTGGAGGGCTGCCCCTTTAAATGGGGCTCCTCCTGCTGACAGCCTGTGATGCGGGTGCGCAGTGCACCCGCTGCCCAGGTCTAAGACGGGAAACCCGGAAGCCAAGATAAGTGCCTTCAATTAGGCTGCGATTCCGTGCGGAGCACCCCGAATTCACTGGGCGCGTTACCCACGTGCCCAGTCGACCCCCTGCTGCCAACCCGCCTCCCTCCTAATATCGGGCCCATGATTTTAGTTAGGAAGTGATGGGCATGGGGCATGAGCTACCTTCAAGGTAGCTTACATGAAGCGGAGTAGGAATGGGTGTACATGTGAATATCAAAGGTTATTTGTTCATGTTCTCTGTGGAGTTTGTTACAAGACAACATAAGAGAAAGGGGAAAGAAGTGTACAATAGAAGATACAAATTTCCATAGGATGGAAAATGAAATAGTGTCACAGATGCAGTCAGATGTCATTTAGTGTCTTGACTCAGTTTGGCTCCTAAGTTTTGCTCTGATCATTTCTGGATCACCTCATAATTTTTATCTCAAGCCAATGCAAAAGTCAACTTGTCTCCGGGTCAGGGACTAGTGGATTTGCAGACAGAGAGTTGAATTTGGGAAAATGTTATATGTATATTTTAGGTAATGTGTTGGAGATCAACTAGTGAATAGAAAATCACAGAAAAAAATTGAAAATGGAAACCAGGGTAGGGTTGGTGACAGGAAGAGAAAAGAAGAAAGTGAAAAGAGAGAGGGGAAAGAGAAAATATAGACAAAGTGCTCAATAGAAATTGGTTAAAACAGTTACACAGGTAGCCAGCAGGAAACATTTTACTTTTTGGGGCATTACAGTATGTAGTCTGCTGACCTGAAAATTGAGGCCAGTAGTTCATTACGTGTATCAACAAAGGCAATGGAGTTCGATAAACAAACAGTAGAGTAGAAATAAGAAGTTCTGCTCAAACTGTACAGTGCTGACCACACATTGTGTACCGAGTCCACTTCTGGCTACTGAGGTACAGTGAAGGCATTCATGCACTGGAAGCAGTGCAGGGAAGAACATCAGACTGATCCGTAGTGTTTGAGGTCTAAGTTATGAGAACAGAATGAAGAAATTTGGGCTTTTCAGCCTTGAGGCGTTAAAGATGATGTTATAAATGGTATCTAAGATAGTATGGAACAAATAAATCCAGAAAATTAATTAAAACAAAGTTGCAAGTGCAGGACAAAGAGGACGGGTTCAAATTGGTAAAAGGCAAATTTAGGACTGATGTCAGGAAGTTTCTTAACAGAAAGAGTGATCAATATATAGAATGGACATCTAGACAGTGTAGTGGAGCTGAAAACCTTGGAATCATTTCAGAACCAATTAAATTCTGCCAAGGGGTGACTTTAGGGTCTTTCTAGATGGATAAACTACGGTGGGTTCAATGGCCTTCTAAGTTGAGAATTTAGAAGGATGAGTTTGACCCCTTCTCTAAACGAACTGACAAAGAGAAGAGCTGCAGAACCAGATTATCAGCAGTATAATCGATTTAACTTAAAAACCATCTTGGTTGTACCTCACAAGGGCTTTAGTTGAACATATTACTTAATATAGGTTGATTTTTTTTAAAAAGTGATTAAAAAACTTTCACTGTCCACACTCAACTCAGCTGAACTATCTAGCCATCCATAGTTAGTTCAGATTTAGATACATTTTGATCCATGACATGGTGTAAACATGTCCTTTCCTCAACATTTAATGTTGGAATTGTTAAGCAGAAAAAGGAATTGCAACCTCATTTCAATTATACTTGAAGGACAGTTAAAGTAAGTCATTTGGAAATGATACGAGTGCATCTGACTTGAGATACCTCGGGATTTAATTTTCTCTGTGCACTATTTTTAGTACACTGAATGTTTCCCGGTTCAGTTCCTGTCTCTGCTATTTTAACGCAGTCATTAACTTAGGTTAACAATTGAGTTAAAATAGCGTAGGCAGGAATTCAACATAAATGCATTAACCACTGGGTTAGAAATAGTGCGCAGCGGAAATTAAATCCCCTACTGTTCAGAGCTGCAATTGATATGATGCGTCTGGATTTTGACCTTCTGGCTCTGACTGTGTGTGTATGGGAGGGCGTTTGATTGATCAGCTGTCCTTGCTGAGCATCTGCAAACAAAAATATAATTTTCCTAACAGGTTTGGCACAGCATGAGCATGCTCATACTGTAACTTCAGGTTCTGAAAACTTCTTCTAAAAGACCATCCTATAAGAAACCATAGGCATTCACCTTCGTGTACGTCTTGCTGTAGCTTTGCTAATGCTGCAGTTATACTGAAGGTAATGTTTGACACTACATTGGTTTTGCAGCAGTTTAAGTGTACGCTGTCAACTTATATTTTTGGTTTGCACCAATATCTAGTTGGGGAAAAATAAAACTCTGCTTTATGTACTTCAATGAATGTGCAGAGTATTGTTTACTGGCCTTCGACTGCTAATGGAATTTCAAACATTAGAAAAGCCTTAGTGGGACAGTCAGCTCTCCCCTACAAGTTAAAAACTTAAAAAGTGGCTCCCGTGGGCCAGCTGACTGCCTTGGACACTTCTTTACACTCTAAAGCTTAACTTTGCATCTGGTTGTAGTTACACCGCAGAACTTGCGCAGTCAGAGTGGAGTGAGACTTATCTCCTCCAAGATTGTCTCAACCTGATGTAAAATGTAGAACTAACATTCCACAGTGATGGAGAAGTAGCATTTTACAGCGACAGTCTACTGTATTTGTTAACCTGACAGAAAAGAAACATCTATCTAGTAGTCGCTCTCCAGGAGATAACATGGTTTTGGGTGGGGCAGAGAGTGTATATATTGTGATACACAAGGCATCACAATTGGGTGGGACAGTCAGGATGGACCAGAAGGTCTTTTCCTGTCTGTCATTGTTCGTATTTAAAATCAGGGGGAAAAAAATGATTTATTGTTCATTTATGTTGATGTTGTAGCAATTTTGGGTCGGACCAGCAGAGGTCTTGGTAATGATCCAGCTCTAAATTGACAATGCATTTCTTTCAGGAGTGAGTGATTCCTTCAGCAAATGCAAGTGTGTGTTCCATTAGAGCAGGACACCATTTTCTTCAAGTGAAATGATATCAAAAATCTTGTCCATTAATTATTCTTATTCTGCAGAATCCTGATGTTACCTTAATAAAACCGGTTTGCTTTAACTCCCCATTACATGGCTTCATTAGGTAAATATGTGTCGGTTTAGTTTACTTTTGCTTAAATTGCATTAGCAGTCTTAAACAATTTCCATTTACTGCTGTTGGCAAGCCGCCACTGATTAAAATTTAAAATATGTGCGGACTTACAGCTCCTGTGTGCTAAGTTATTGTTGCTTAAGCACGAAATGAAATCGACAAAATTATCATTATGGGGGGGATTTCAGCATTGCTGATATGGAATATTTGCATCTTAAAGCGACCACATCTTTTTCATGTGCCATTTGTTAAACCATTAAATAATTAGACTTGTACAATGCAGGATCAGGTTGGCTAAGGCATTTTGAACACATTATGGTAGATTTTCCCCCCGAGCAGACTTTGGACAGCCGGCCGGAGGAGTATGCCAATCACTTGATAGTCGTGGGAGGTCGCGTCCATTTTGAGGGTCGGGCCTCATTAGCATTCGGTTTTTGGGCTGCGGGCGGAAAACAAAGGCCCTGGGGCAGCCCGCCGGCAATATCGGGCAGACCAGCCAGAAAGTAGGTCCGTGGGGGGCTGATCTCGGGATGGGTGAACCCAGAGCGGAGGCGACCCAGGCTAGTCTTATGGCACCTGGAGGAGCATTGTATAAAAATGGCAATCAGGAGCCTGTGTACCTTGGGACCCTGATTTGTGTTTCAAATGGGCCTACCGCCTGACTCAGGTAGGTGCACCGACTGCCTGGAGGAAGATTACATTAGCCACAGCGATGGTAGGAACAGGATGGTAAGTCATTCACCACCGTTTGCATTGGGCGGGAGGCATCAAAATCTACCTCATTATTTTACATTCTGCAGGAAGAACGCTCCCCTGGTTATTTTTGGTGAGACTGTTCCAGTTCAGGTTCATTAATAATCCCATTACGGATTTAAAAAAAACTTGGAGCCAGTGCAGTAGTTGCAAATTCTAATAAACTAGCTGATCTTTTGCAGGATTGGTCATGAGGATTCTAAAACAAACTTGTAATTTTTAGTGTGTTTCCATTCTCAGCCTGACAGGCAGCACACTAACAGCCCAGTCCGAGGCCTTAAAAAATTCCAACCTTTGTCTTCGGGTTCTGCCATTCCCTTTAAATAGCCTGGTCCCATTGCAGCTTTGCCTGAATTTCCTGGCCTTGTAGTGGCAGGCTCCTTCTCGGTTATGGGGATCATGGAGTCTAGTGTGCATAACAAATGACTCCTGGCCCAGGAAAATGGGTCGGGGTCAGGGTGGCCATTGAGCATCTCACCCTACTGCATTACCACCAAAAGGAGGAGAATCTAGCCCGCAGTGCCACTTGGGAATACAGCAGAATTCAAGGCTTCGGAGATGAGCAGGCTTGTGTGGGAGAAATTTCTTGGAGGTATTTCCAAAATACAATGGTGATTTTATGGGTACGTTAATTTTTATAGAATTATAAATTTTCTAATGGTTTTGTTCTCAATGTTTACACAGCTATATATTCAACTGGTCAGAAATCAAATCATGTTTAGAAGGACTCATGCGCAGAGAGTAGGGAAAGTCTTCTCTCATGTGTTGGAGATAGTGGATAAAGTTCACATCCCGCATCTGCAACACAATGTAAGGGGGTACGTTGAACATCCTGGAGAAGGCGACAGTCCAAAAGATTTCTGTGACAACATGGTGTCAGGGGAGGTCCTGAGGGTGTCATTGCTTCCACAGTGGTGGCCCCAATTGCTTCCATGGATCACCTTGCTTGACATCCTTAATAGCACCATAGCTCAGGGCTTTCGTGACTTAGATAGATTTGCGTCTGTTCTCACACAAACCATTAGCCTAACTGAGCCTGAGCCCAGTACCAGTGAGCTGCAAGGAGTAGTTGCAGATGTCACTGTTTCTCATGTTAGTGACAATGTGGCTGAATGGCCTAGGTCAGATAGGCTTTGGAGGCATAAGTGACGTGATACTGGAAGCAAATCCTTCAGGGACATTAGCATCACTGAGATGAGTGCCACCTCAGTCCTCAAATGCCCCATCGGTACAGTCCCAGCCACCAACCTCACTAACTCCTGACACTGAGGTAGCACCACACATGAGTAAAGGGTAAGATTCACATGCGAGAAGAGCTTTAGGCACAAGGGGTAGGCACGGTGATAAGAAATAGTAGAAACAGCCAGTAAATGTGGAAATCTTTAACAGATTGGTGCGTTTGCGGATTTTTTTATGGAGCTCTGGTTTTCTCTTTATTTGGTGATGCAGGTGTCCTTTCCCTGGAATAAAGTGAAATGTTTTGTAGATTTGAATAATGGTTAGCTGTGAGCAATGCAAAGGCTCATCATCAGCATTATTGTTTCTGGAGATGGAGTACCTCCTTTTTACTGGAAACAGTTGTTGATGATTTGCTGCTGCATCGCGTATGCTCCTGGCAGCGGTTTATCTTGTTCCACCTCCTTTCTCTCCCTTGTCATGATCAGCAGATTGATGGCCTCCATTTTCTTCCTCTTCTGCAGATCTCTTGCCAACAAAATGATGCTCATGCAGCATGCCAATATAGTTCTTGATACCCTGTACTACGGGGCTCCTCTTGACCTATCCAGATAATGGAAGTGAAACTTCAGAATCCCGATGGCCTGTTCAATAATGATGCATGTAGCACACAAGGCTTCATTGAGCCTGTTATTGGTATCTGACCTCAGTTGATGGAGTGGTGTTGTCAGCCGTGGTTGAAATGGGTAACTCTCGTCTCCAAGCAACCGTCCTGATGCATTGCTTTGACTGAGCAATGCAGGTGTCTTTGTTTGTCATGGAACAAAAGAATCATGGTCGCTTTCAAGGTAGCATTTATTCACTTGCAGAATGATGTGGCTGGTATCACTCACAAGCTGCATATTCATAGAATGAAAAGCCTTCCTGTTGGTGAAATTTAGGCAATTTTCAAATGGGGCTTTTAATGCCCAGTGACACCCTAGACTTAGGGGGAATTCTGCCACTCCATAAAATTCAAGTGTTTGCGGTTTCTGCTTGGTGGGTCCATGAGGGAGGATATGAATTCTGAGGCCCACCTGAACACAGCATCTATCACCTGCGTAATGTATTGGTGCACTGCTGATTGACTTATATGCCTAATGTGATTCCTATATTTAAAAAGGGAGATAGAACCAGTCCAGGGAACCATAGACCAATTAGCTTAACGTCGGTGGTAGGAAAGATAATGGAATCCTTACTCAAAGATGTAATAGAAAAACATCTAGAAACCGAAAATATAATAAAGAATAGTCAGCATGGATTTTAAAAGGGAAGGTCATGCTTGACCAACCTTATTGAATTCTTTGAAGAAGTAACAGAAAGGATAGACAAGGGTAATGTAGTAGATGTAATATATCTGGATTTTCAAAAGGCCTTCGATAAGGTACCACATAGTAGACTCATGACTAAGGTCAGAGCATGTGGAGTCAGGGGAAAAGCAGCAGAATGGATAGCAAGCTGGCTACAAAACAGCAAAATAGAGAGTAGGGGTTAAGGGTAGTTATTCAGACTGGCAAAAGGTGGGAAGTGGTGTTCCACAAGGATCGGTGTTGGGACCACTGTTGTTCACCATTTACATAAATGATTTGGACTCTGGAATCGGAAGTACAATTTCAAAATTTGCGGACTACACCAAATTGACGGGTATAGTTAATACCGGGGAGGACTGTGACAAAATACAGGAAGACATTAATAAACTTGCAGAATGGGTGTGTAATTGGCAAATGAATTTCAATATAGATAAGTGTGAGGTATTACATTTTGGTAGGAAGAATAAGGGGGCTACATACTGCTTGGATAATAAGAATCTAAATGGGGTAGAAAAGCAGAGGAGTTACAGATCCACAAATCACTAAAAGTAGCGACGCAGGTTAATAAGGCCATAAAAAAAGCAAGCAAGGCACTGAGGTTCATTTCTAGAGGGGTAGAATTGAAAAGCAGAGAAATTATGTTAAACTTGTAAAGAACCTTAGTTAGACCACACTTGGAGTACTGTGCACAGTTCTGGTCTCCATTTTATGAAAAGGATATAGAGGCACTGGAGAAGATGGAAAAAAATTTACTAGGATGATACCAGAACTGTGAGGTTATACCAATCACGGAAGATTGAGCAGGCTGGGGCTCTTCCCTCTAGAAAAGAGAAGGCTGAGGGTTGACCTGATAGAGGGCTTTAAGATTACGGAAGTGTTTGATAGGGTAGACGTAGAGAAGATGTTTCCACTTGCTGGAGAGACCAGAACTAGGGGCTATAAATATAAGCTAGTCATTAATAAATTCAATAAGGAATTCAGGAGAAACTTATTTACCCAGAGATTGGTTAGAATGTGGAGCTCGCTACCACAAGGAGTAGTTGAGGCGACTAGCATAGATGCATTTAAGGGGAAGTTAGATAAAGATACGAGGAAGAAAGGAGTAGAATGATATGCTGATAGAGTTAGATAAAGTAGGGAGGGAAGAGGCTCATCTGGAGCATAAACACCAGCATGGACCTATTGGGCCGAATGGCCTGTTTCTGTGCTGTACATTCTATGTAAGTCACCTGAGCCTGCCAAGAAACATCTGGCAGTGTACAAATTCGGAGCAGTTGTTGCTTTTGCACTAACAAGGCCCTGCCCCTGCTTGAAATGGACTGCAGGTATAGTGCCAACAGTTGGCATAATGCACTGCTTCTGGAGGAAACCGCAGCCTTTGTGCACAGTGTCTTTGGGAAGAACCCATATAAGACCTCCTTGGTCTATAGACCCACTTGCATAGGTAGCTACGGGTCTGGTCTTGTCTGCCTACATGATGCTGCTCTCTTCCATCCTCCTCTCCTCCAGGCCCTCATCGACCTCTTCATCAAAGCACAGGAACAATGGATTTCCAAGAAGGAAATACATTACTTCCCTAAAGGTAAGCAATGTTAACTCCGGTATTATTTGGACCCCAGCAAAAGTACCTTTAATGCCTTAGTTTTCAAGAGGCTCAGATATTGGCGGTCACTTCCACATTTTAAAGCCAAAAAGATCTTTGATATTTGCAGGCAACGGCCTCCACAATGCTTTCCTACCTCTGGAATACTGTACTGCTCCCAAAACTGCCCCTTTTATAATGCGGTGTTTCTAGTGGGTGGAGACTGGATGGGAAGTAAAGAAAATCCAGGGGGAAAAGCCCGCCCTCACCTTGAGTCGTAACTCAGTGGCAGAACTCTTCCCTCTGAGTCAGAAGGTTGAGGGTTCAAGTCCCACTCCAGAGACTTGGGGGGTGATTTTAAACCCCAAGAACAGGCGGGTTGGTGACGGGTGGGTGTTGAAAATAGTTGATTTTTGGGTGGAACTGCAAAATTTGCATTCCCAGTGGGAAGCCTGTACTTTTACACGCCGACATTAAACTCGGAAATAAAGCCGGGTTGCGGTCGTGATCCAAAAACAACTATTTTCAACTCCCACCTGCCCCCAACTCACCCGTTCTTGGGGTTTAAAATCATCCCCTTGAGCACCAAATCTCAGGCTGACACTCCAGTGCAGTACTGAGGGAGTGCTGCACTGTTGGATGTGTCTTCTTTCGGATGAGATGTTAAGCTAAGGCACCATGTGCCCTCTCAGGTGGACGCAAACGATCCCATGGCACTGTTTTGAAGAAAAGCAAGGGGAGCTCTCCCCAGTGTCCTGGCCAATATTTATCCCTCAGTCAACACCGCTAAAACAGATTATCTGGCCATTACCTCATTGCTGTTTGTGGGACCTTGTGCGCAAGTTGGCTGCTGCATTTCCTACGTTACAACAGTGACTATACGTTGAAAGTACTTAATTTGCTGTAAAGTGCTTTGGGATGTCCTGAGGTCATGAAAGGCGCTAAATAAATGCAAGTTCTTTCATTCTTTTTCATTTACATATGGTTGCAGTTGCAGTCGGGGTGATCGGAGGAAAATTCTGATCGCCATCTGTTGGGGCTGGGTTTCAGCGAAAGACCCACCCATTTACTTTTCATACCGCCTCTGCACCATCTGAAGTCCAGTGGGTTTCACTAGGCTGTTGTGTCTTTGATCAAAAGGTTAAATTGATATACTTACATCATAATTAGCAGCATTGTTCGTTTGAGCTGAAAGAACTGGTTTGTTCCATTATGAACATTTGTATGTTCAATGAAAGATAAGCAAAGCAAATCTCCCATACAATAGTTTGGACATTCACCATAGTATTTCCTACTATTAAATGGATGTATGTATGAAGCATTGTTGACTTTGCCTGGAAACCTTTGCAACAGTTAACAGAAGTGTAAGTTTTGATCCATAAGATGGTAAAACCATCAATCCATCAATTAAGGGTTAAGGCATTCGAAACAGCAAAGAATTATTTTGAAAGCTGGTGTTTGATGAGAATTAATGTCTTAAGTATCAATGAGGAACAAACTCATACAAGAGGTTTGCAAGATGATGATATAGGCTGACTTTGCAGTGCTGTAACCTAAACTTTGTTAATTGAATTGGCAGTGGATTTGAATCTGCATCAGAAGTCATTCTTATTTTGGGTAATCAGCCCATTACAGACTTGCTTATTTCATTTTATGTTCAAATATCATGGTTTTAGTATTTGATGATTATTGTGCAGCATATTACTATTCATAAATAAAAATACTGGATGCTTCAGTCTGTGAGCGTTAGTCTGTGTGGTAATATGAGTCATTTCAAAGAAAATTTGGTGACATAGCAAGAGTAAACCCTAGTTAGAAAATTACTCTTGGTTTGCAATTGTTTGCCCTCACTGTGGGTAGCTGCCCGGAATTTCCTCAGAGCTGCTCTCGCTCTACCACCATAACTTTGTGAGAAATGAGATAAAAACCCTATTTACATGGAAGCAGCTCCGGGAGAAATTCCGGGCCCTAATGTCTACTTATGGAAGCTTCTGTTTGACCATTAATAAAGATGGTTTTTTAAAAAAAAAACATGAAACTCTAACAATCTCAAATTGGAATGTGAACCTTATACAAGTGTTAGCATGGCCAGCACTTCTCGAATCATTCAAGCACTTTTCCCTAGGGAATTTGTTGGCAGCTGTCCATAATATCAGTCACCAAGTGCTACGCAAGGTGTCCGTCTTTTTAAATGTCAAGCAATTACTGCCAACATATGGTATTGCACTTCACCTCACTTCTGTGATAAGAGTTTGAACCAACTGCCTGTCAGTAATAAACACCTGTGCTTTTTGAGGGGTGGGGGAGGGGGCAGAATGGATTACATGTTTATCCTTTTGTGAGCTAGTACATTTTGGAGATAAGATGGGAGATAGAAATACAGCCTCAATTGGAAAGTGCTGAGTGCAAGGTGGGGTGGTTGATGAATAAACGGACTTAGGGAATGGGTACACAGGTACATAGCCTTTTAAAAAAAAACTAGCACAATGGAGCAAAAAGTGATGAAAGATATGAATGAGATACTAGGTTTCATCACTAGAGGCACGATCTCCCACCACAGCACCCCCCCCTCCCCGACTTCCACAATCCGCCGCCCCTCCTGCCTCCACGATCTTTCCCCCTGCAAACCACGATCTCTTCCTCCCTCCCTTCTCTCTGCTCCCCAGCTGTGGCCTACCAGCACAGTCCTTCCCACCTGACAGCTATCCAGCCTCTCAATCTGGCTAGCAGCTGGTCAGGAAACAGAGAAAAATGTTTTAAATGAAGTGCTGCCATTAAATTCGGCAGGACCTCCCGTTACCTGCATTTCCGGGTTTTCCAGCCGCTACGTTCCCCCCACCCCCCCTTAAATATCGGGGCCATCGACTTTGTATGGGGCTTCATTTAACTCATTTTGGACAACGTTGTTCTGATGGTAGAAAGGTTCTGGATATATGGACTTACTTTGATGCTCAAGTTGGGCAGCAGACTTCTGCCAAACCTACCTCAAGGACCTGGGACTGAAATTGCTGTTGTCAATGTAACCCCAGATCCAGAGATCTCCAGGAAGACCTTTCAACTTATTAGCAAGCTAATTTCCCAGATTCTCCCTTACATCGGGCAGCACTGGTGACCTTGCTTATCCAGAAGTCTCTCAAGTGATTTTTTTTTTGTGTGTGGATTACTCGTGACACCTGCTCATGCTGGGGTATCCACCTAGGGGATAGTGTGCTTCAATAAACCTGGTCATGTTGACGCATGATAGTATTTTCCTTCAATTTTGGGAAGTAGACATCTTTACATCAGATGAGAGCAGCCAGCTGGCTCTGCTTGTCAAAATGCTGGCTGTGATTGAGATGAAGACCTCATTATTACCGCTTAAAGGAGCAGCATAGCAAAGTTGTAAAGCGCTAGTTAACTGGCAAGGACCAGAGACAAGGCCTGGGGCAATGTGGGAGGCATGTGGGGAAGACAGTGGGCTGAACATTCGATGAACTCTCATGATCAACGCCACGGAAGACCTACCAGTATTATACTGTATTTGATGAAAAGTTGGCTGTACAGCTGTAGCTGATGGGAAAAGCACTAAGTATAATTGGTACAATGTCAAAGTAATGAGGTTGGTTCATGATATAAAGTGAAACTGCTGTTTTCTGAATTTAAGGTGAATATTACTGGTTCAGTTCCATCTGTAAAATCTCATTTGGTCTCAGTTTCCCTTCTCTCATAAATTCTGTTCCAAAGCTTTCAAACATGGGATGATAGGCATTTTAAATGAGAATTATTTTCCTTGAAACACAGGAGTAGAGTGAACAATGAAATGTGTGATTTTTAAAAATTCACAGCTTACTACTTGTATACTACAGATAGTTGAACGTGCTTGAATGAAAACAACACACTCAGGGAGCGATGCTGTGCTGGATTTTAACCTCTAATTACCATTGGGTGCATGAGTTAGTTTAGCTCATATTGCACAATGGATATTCTAGGCGAATTATTTGATGGAGCTAATCGCCAGTGGGTATTCTAAGTATTCTGCCTTGGATTTAAGAAAGCAGATTAATTTTAAATGTAAAATTGGGTGCTCTGGTCAGCTGCCTGTTGTTAATGAACTGTTAAATTGCTAAAGACTTCCTGTGCAGATGAGGCTACCTGTGGAGAAAGGGAATGATTAGCAGGGAAGAAAGCATGGCTTTCTATTAGAGATGTCATTTAATGTGAAGCAGGGGAAATGGCTAGGAACAGATCACCCATCGCAAAATGCAATGGCATAATCCTTGTGAGGATTCAGTCAGTTCCAAAATATGTGCAACATGCAATGAACTAATACACTTGAGTTCAGTTTGAAGTAAAGAATACAGTTTGGAAAAAGATTTATATTTATTAAAAACAGGCTATTTACTAGACTTCAGTCACCAGAAGATACAGTCTCTACCTTTTATACGGTCCATGCCTATCATGGGCAGCCACCTATTTCGGGCAAATAGCACTAACCGTTTGCCATTCGCATAGGAGTCCACTACAAAGGCACTGCTTATAACGTATTAAGCACGCTGGCTATTTCGGGCAGACTTTGTCATAGAATACTTCTTTTAACAGATTTTCCTGCTGCAATAACTGCAGGTTTTTGTCCCTCATCCGTATCTCGTCAACCGGCAGCTGCTTGAGAGTTTTTTTTTTTTCGTTTCTTGCTTTCCTTTCTTGCTGTGCCACTTCGGTACTCTCCTGTTCAGTTGGATTAAAGGTCAGTGCTGCAGTCCCACCAAGTCGCACGGCTGCCTCCTGCCTTCCCTTGTTTTGTCGTTCATCGCTTGTAGCGGGCAAATCACGTTAACACCAACGAGCCCGTTATCAACGATGGGGACTGTAGCAGAATCTGATGATGATTTTGGAAGAATCCTCTATTATTATCAATTAAAGCAGTGGCTTCTCTTCAACATAAACGTGATGGCCTGGAGTTTCCACAGGGCTCTCCCGATTTACTGCAGTGATTTCAGCGGAAGATTGGCAGAAGCTCCATTTATGCCGTTTCTCTAGAGTTTCTGCCGATCTTGCACTTAAATGATGGCGGGAGATCGGGAGAGGGCCAGGGAAAATCTCCCCCAACGTAAATCCATTTGAAGTTTGCCTCCCGTCTATGTGCTTCTTGAAATGTCAGTATTGTATGTCAGTGACTTAGTGAATTATCCATTCTGTGCATCACAATGATAAAATTTGCTCATACAGTAATATATTTCAGAAACATTAACAGAAACATTGAGGTTTTTTTTGTTGTAATGGATTTCATAATGTTTTTGCCCCAATTCCCCTGTTTGGTCTTCCCACACCACGTGCTGTTCTCTGGGCTACAAGAATCTCTAGGGGTGAATTTCCTCTGACCTGCTCTAAAATAGCACCCAAAAAATGGGTGTAATGCAGAGGAAGGAGGGTGCTAGTTCTTTGCTCTCATTTTACTCCTAGATAGGACATGAACTTCCTCTTTGGCTTTTCAGATATCTGCTCTTGACTGCGCCTGAAGGGGAAGCCTGAATCTTGGAAACCTCTGCACTCAAACGTCATCTGATACCAGTTCAAGTGCAAAACGCTCCCAGAAAATCCTGGCACTGTTGAATCCATATCAGTTGGTTTAAGCAGTGTCTGTCTTAAGGGACAGGTTGGTGTTCTCAAGAAAAAGCTTTTGAATAAAAAATGGGCTTGTTGCTTCTGTACCCATGTCGGATTGCTGTTATTATTTTACATTTGGAGTACTGAACACTAAATGTAAAATTAGTGTTCAGTACTCTGCCACCTGCTATTTTGTGATATGGCTTATTTGGAGGCAGAAGAGGGGGAAACGGCCACAAGTCCTCTAGGCAGGTGCTGAAGTCGTTTGTTAGGCCATCTCCTCGGCTATAAATATCTGTTTCGCTACTTCAGTGTAGGAAATCCCGTTCCCCGTGGCCATACAACTGCCCAATTGCCACCTGGAATAAAAAGAGAAGCCTCACAGTCAGTCCAACGCCCTCCTCCTCTTCTTCATAGCCACTCTTTATATACTTGGTGCAACAGTGCCTCCCTCTTACCAGCTCCCTCCAAGGCAGATGGCAGGGGCATTCAGACTGTGGCTTGAGCTTCTGCTGCTATCCCAGCCAAGGCACAGCAGCAAACACTCAGTCACAGGGGATAGAACCTTTAAATAAATGTGAAGACCACTGACATGCAACTTTTAGCTTCTGGCATGCATACATTAATTTAAAAACAAGTTACTCTTCATCAAAAAGTGTCCTGTAATAATCCTGCCCCATTCATTACCTGCAAAAAAAAATTCCACTGTTCCTCCCTGGGGCTTTAATTGTGCCTGCCCCTTTAACATTGCTGGTGCTTTTGAGGCTCAGGATGTGCCCACACTTCCTCCTCTCTATATGGCTGTGGCCAAAAGTGCGTCGACATGGCGGCTCCATTTAAATTAGGTCCAAGAGCAAGTTTGGGTGCACGGTGTACCTGCACTAATTGCTTCCAGACAACGCTGGGAGAGGAAGATTGGCCCTTTTATTATTTTCCCCTCCATGACATTACTAACTACATTTTTACCCTAGTCTCTGCTTCTGGAAATTTTACCCATGGTTTTTGAACCTCTAGTCTTGATTATTTTGACGCCCTTCTTGCCAGCCTCCCATCCTCCACTCTCCTTAAACTCCCACCTTGTACAAAACTCAGCTGCCTGTATCATCTCCTGCACTAAGTCCTGCTTTCCCATGACTTCCATCCTCGCTAATCTACATTGTCCCCCAATGCATTAAATTTAAAATTCTCATCCTTCTCTTTAAATCCCTTCATGGTCTCGTTCTATCCTATCTGTGCAAACTTTCCAGCCCTACACCCCTCTCACGCTCTTTAGTCCTCCCATTTGTGCCCCTCCCCCTCTCTTGACACCATTATATATAGCTGAGCCTTCAGCCACCTTGGCTGTACACTCTGGAGCTCCCTATTTAAACCTGTCTATCTCTCCACTTCTCTGACCGCCTTTAAATACCAACTCAAAACTCATCTTGTCAGCCAAGTTTTCAATCGAACCTCCTAATCTCTGCCTCCAAGGCTTGACGTCTGGTCCCCTTTCGAAGCACCTAGGGACATTTTTTGTTTACATTTAATGACGCTATATAAAGGCAAATTGTCAATTGTATTGTTCATGCCTCTGGTCAGTCACTTGGCGTGAGAAAGTGGTTTGTGGTGACTGACTGCCCTGCAGTTTTCTTTCCCTTTCCATTGACGAGTATCTGGCCTCTGTTCTGCACCTCTCTCCAGTGGAAGCTCACCGTGTGGGAAATCAGATAGAAAGCCAGATTCTTTCAGCTTATGAAAAAAACACGTTGGATTCCAACATCTGTACTATTGCAATGCATTGGTATCTAATAATATTATGTAAATATTCCAAAAAAGTCAGTGATATAAATGCATAGTATAGCTTATGAAATGGAAGCTCTGAGAATGGTTGAATAAGATACATTGTGATCTTTGTAATTTGTGTGGAGTTATTTGTCAACCTGTCATTTTTTTATATTTTTGAGCTTGGAAAGGTTTAATCACACTGTTAATTTAGTGCCCTGTTTCCCTGAAACATGTGGAAAATGTGATGAATAAGACATTGTTCCAGTAATTGTTTGGCTGAGGGTTGTGTGGTCTGTTTGGCACTGGTTAGGAAGCCAGAAGATCATTTCATTCAATTGTGATCAACATCATGATAGATACTTGAAGTTGCATTAAGGTACAGAATAAAAACAGAGGTTGGTCATATTGTCCCTTAGGGGAACTGTGAGTAAAAACATCAAGCAAAGCTTGGATTCAAATTGAGAGCTTGGTTTTCTAATATTATGTCTACTGAATCATCTTTTTCAATAAATACTACTTGGAGTTTTGTTGCCAGCTTCAATTCTGTTTTCTGCTCCTCTAATTTTCCCTGTTCCCAGCCTCATTCTTGGATTCTCCAGCCCTGTTTTGGGAATTGCCCAAAGCCTCGAAGCCTGGGTATTGAAAAACATCCAAGGCATTGAACAGAAAAGCAGGATTCATTAGAATCCATCTCTGCCCAGTGTACAGTAACCCCAATTAGAAGTGTCACTGAAGGACAAGACTGCCAGTAGATTTAATAAGTGGTACAGAATGCAGTTTTGAATTGCAAACCATGACATTAATCTATTTTAATTAAAGAAAATGTTTCCTGTTTGTTTCAAGTTGTGCTTCAAAGATCCTGAGAAGAGCGAGTTTAATAACTAACTGATGATTGGTACCACATTCAGAATCAGAATGCAGCCCTGAGTATATAGAATCATAGAATCGTTACAGCACAGAAGGAGGCTATTCGGCCCATCGAGCCTGTGCCAGCTCTTTGTAAGAGCAATCCAATTAGTCCCATTCCCCTGCTCTTTCCCCATAGTCCTGCAAATTTTTTCCCGTCAAATATTTATCCAATTCCTTTTTGAAAGCCACGATTGAATCTGCTTCCACCACCCTTTCAGACAGCGCATTCCAGATCATAACTACTCGCTGCGTAATACAGCTTTTCCTCACGTCGCCTTTGGTTCTTTTGCCAATCACCGTAAATCTGTGTCCTCTGGTTCTCAACCCTTTCGCCAATGGGAACAGTTTCTCTTTACTCTATCTAAACCTGCCATGATTGTGAACACTTCTATCAAATCTCCTCTCAACCTTCTTTGCTCGAAGGAAAACAACCCCAGCTTCTCCACTCTATCCACGTAACTGAAGTCCCTCATCCCTGGAACCATTCTAGTAAATCTTTTCGGCACCCTCTCTGAGGCCTACACAACATTCCTAAAGTGCAGTGCCCAGAATTGGACACAGTACTCCAGCTATGGCTGAACCAGTGTTTTATAAAGGTTCAACATAACTTCCTTGCTTTTGTACTCTATGCCTCTATTTATAAAGCCAAGGATCCCGTATGCTTTTTTAACCGCTTTCTCAACCTGTCCTGCCACCTTCAAAGATTTGTGCACATATACCGCCAGGTCTCTCTGTTCTTGCGCCCCCTTTACATTTGTATCATTTAATTTATATTGCTATATTATATGTAGTTTCTCTTTGCCCTGTTGCTGAAAGTACACTGTTTATATTGTGACGTAGTTTCACAAAGGGAGAGAGAAAGAATATGGTGGTAGCAGTAGGAAAAGATGCCACTGCATGTCTTCCTATTGCTTTATCCCTGGCTGCCCTTTGTGTGATTGTAATGAGGGGAGGGGAGAGGGAGGTGCCCAGCTCCAGCGAGCTAAAGGCACAGAAATAAAAAGTAAATTGAATATTTAATTCTTATGTTCATTTGTTTTCTTTTTTTTTGTTTGAAGTATAGTATGCCAGTTAGAAATAATGCAAAATTAAAATTAATGAAGGAAATATAGAAGATAAGGTTGAGGGGAATAAAGAGGAAGACAATGCTTTAAAACTTAATTTAAATTTTGGAATTTTTTGATAATCAAATATTGAGGTTAGAGTATTACAGCTAGTTCTCTCATCCAGATAGCATTATTACTGTAAAATTGGGATTTTCATCATCACAGTATGTGTTCCCTGGAGCTGCCAACAGTCTATTGTTAATATTATTTGGCACCATAACAAGGTGCCAAAAACTGTGCGAGGAGTATGTTAGCATTTCCAGCTGGGAAGTACATCGGGTTTTGGAAAGTTGAACCACTGTAGACCAATGTTAGTAAATAGACAGGGTTAGTTAATAAATTATGGAATGAAACGTTTTATTTTGTTCATTGTTTTGTTGCTCATCTTGTGCTCCGAAGCACAGCCATACAGCCCAGTAAGAAACAATCACTTTTTTGTAGAAAAGAAATGAAATAAACCCTCAGGGATAACAAATTTTGACGTGGTGCTTTTGGTGCATTTACTTTAACGCTTAAAATTTCAGTGTAAAGTATGCGTTGGGGAGAAGCAGCTCCTTAAGCAAAAATGTTTCCCGGCATTCCATTCTGATGCAACTTTGGCTTGTCATTGAATCCATTATTATATCATTTACACACAGCGCACTGCTGGGGGTAAATATGTGCTAAACGCTAGCTCCAAAAGAGGAAAAGTACAGTAAATATTTAGCCACTGTTATTTTTGTTCAACATTAATGCCAAGATCATGTCAGCATGCACAAAAATTTAAAATTTGGCCCCTTAAATGGCTGCTTATACATTCTGGGAAAATAATATTACTAATTTTTTTTGTAAAGATTGTTCAGATTGCTGGATTCTTTTTTGTTTGTGTAAATATTTAAGAAAGCAATTTTACATTAAGTTTCTGTATAACATTTGATTCCCTACTTTTTTTTTCTTTAGTGTCTTTCTAGCAATTGTTTGATTTATTGCTGAAAGAAAATGATTTTTAATATCCTCAGCCTTGAAGTAACTGAGTCCATGTCAGCATTATGCATTATGGATTAATTAACACATTATTACTTTCTTAAGAGCTCTCAGGAGTTACTTCCAAAACCATTCTCAGTTCATAAATTGTTGATAAATAGATAAACTTATATCCAGTTAATACTAGTTAATGGGGCCCGTCCTTTATGGGGGAGGTTTTCCTCAGGTGCTAATTGATTCCCAATGTACTTAAAGAGCACTAATGAGATTTGCTTAATGGGAGGTGAGCAGATAAATGGAATAGTTTCATTTCCATCAGGATGCCCTAATTAACAGACTTCAACACTATTAAATAAAAGTTTGTTCTCTGGTACATTCCACCTCCAATTGATGGTGACTGTTAAATAGAATGTGCAGCATACAATACCTACAGCATCTGGGAGCTGTTCTGCTGAAACATTGCAACCAATATTATGCATGGTTAGCTAACTTTACAAATGGGAAGGCAAAAGGTTTGGGCTTTATTATGACCTTTGTAATGCTTCACCAATACAGCTCCCAGATATTGTACTTACTGTATGCAGCACAGTCTATTTAATTATTGTCATCTGTCAGTCTATGTGTGAGTTGCATGCCCAAATTGAAAGCATTCTCATTTAATGGAATTTAATCCCGTTAATTAGGACATCCCAATGGATATGAAATTGCCCCCCCTGCTCCTTGCATATACAGGCCAGGAAGCTGCATGAATTTAAAAAATGCATTAAAAAATTAATATTACATTATTTTTTAATGAGATTTCAATTTCTTCAAATCATAGTAAGTCACAAGAGGAAATCAAAATTAAGAGTCCCGGTGGCAGCAGAAGGATACAGGCCTCAAAATGTATCGCCATTCCTTCATCGCTGGGCCATTTCCTGGAATTCCATATCTAACACCTGTAAACAATTTTACAACACCAAGTTATAGTCCAGCAATTTTATTTTAAATTCACAAGCTTTCGGAGGCTTCCTCCTTCGTCAGGTAAATGTTCAGGAGCTCCTTGAAGTCTACGCATTTATACATCACAGAACAATACATGGTGTTTACAGACTGCCCCTGCAACTGCCCGTTGCCAAGGCAATCACCGTGTTCAGACAGAGAGGTGTCACCTGCAGAACCCCCGAATACACATTCAACAAAAAAACAAACAGGAAAAAAAAACAGAGAGAGGCAGAAACATCCGGAAGGCAGAGAAAGCCAGCAAATGACCCATTATATTAAAAACAGATAACATTTGTTCACTGGTGGGGTAACGTGTAGCGTGACATGAACCCAAGATCCCGGTTGAGGCCGTCCTCATGGGTGCGGAACTTGGCTATCAATTTCTGCTCGACGATTTTGCGTTGTCGTGTGTCTCGAAGGCCGCCTTGGAGTACGCTTACCCGAAGGTCGGTGGATGAATGTCACGATGCTCCACTTTTCCAGCTTCCACCCTAACCACGTCAAAGAGGCCATCCCCTATGGACAGGCCCTGCGAATACACAGGGTCTGCTCAGACGAGGAGGACCGCGATGGACACCTACAGACGCTGAAAGACGCCCTAGTAAGAACGGGATATGACGCTCGACTCATCGATCGACAGTTCCGACGGGCCACAGCAAAAAATCGCATAGACCTCCTCAGGAGACCAACACGGGACGCAACCAACAGAGTACCCTTTGTCGTCCAGTACTTCCCCGGAGCGGAGAAACTACGCCATGTTCTCCGCAGCCTTCAACATGTCATCAATGAGGACAAACACCTCGCTATGGCCATCCCCACACCTCCACTACTCGCCTTTAAACAGCCACCCAACCTCAAACAGACCATCGTTCGCAGCAAATTACCTAGCTTTCAAGAGAACAGCGTCCACGACACCACACAACCCTGCCACGGTAACCTCTGCAAGACATGCCAGATCATCGACACAGATACCACCATCACACGAGAGGACACCACCCACCAGGTACATGGTTCATACTCCTGTGACTCGGCCAACGTTGTCTACCTCATACGTTGCAGGAAAGGATGCCCCAGAGCATGGTACATTGGCGAGACCATGCAGACGCTGCGACAACGGATGAACGGACACCGCGCAACAATCGCCAAACAGGAGGGTTCCCTCCCAGTCGGGGAACACTTCAGCAGTCATGGACATTCATCCACCGACCTTCGGGTAAGCGTACTCCAAGGCAGCCTTCGAGACACACGACAACGCAAAATCGTCGAGCAGAAATTGATAGCCAAGTTCCGCACCCATG
Organism: Heptranchias perlo; assembly: GCF_035084215.1. NCBI lineage: Eukaryota > Metazoa > Chordata > Chondrichthyes > Hexanchiformes > Hexanchidae > Heptranchias > Heptranchias perlo. The sequence continues at coordinate 180,948,471 of NC_090325.1, forward strand.
AGGACGGCCTCAACCGGGATCTTGGGTTCATGTCACGCTACACGTTACCCCACCAGTGAACAAATGTTATCTGTTTTTAATATAATGGGTCATTTGCTGGCTTTCTCTGCCTTCCGGATGTTTCTGCCTCTCTCTGTTTTTTTTTTCCTGTTTGTTTTTTTGTTGAATGTGTATTCGGGGGTTCTGCAGGTGACACCTCTCTGTCTGAACACGGTGATTGCCTTGGCAACGGGCAGTTGCAGGGGCAGTCTGTAAACACCATGTATTGTTCTGTGATGTATAAATGCGTAGACTTCAAGGAGCTCCTGAACATTTACCTGACGAAGGAGGAAGCCTCCGAAAGCTTGTGAATTTAAAATAAAATTGCTGGACTATAACTTGGTGTTGTAAAATTGTTTACAATTGTCAACCCCAGTCCATCACCGGCATCTCCACATCATATCTAACACCAGTAAGGAGCACCATCACCACGAGGACTGCAGCAGTTCAAGAAGGCCAACCAACACTTTCTCAGGGCAACTCGGGATGGGCAATAAATGTAGTTTTGCCAGTGTTGCACGCATTCTGAGAACAAATAGAAAAAAAATTCCACAGGGCCACTTGTCCCAGTGATAGGACTTCTGCTCGCTGATTCACTCCAGCTCTGGCCCTACTGTAGAATGCAGGGTCAGCTTATTAGCATACCTGCTGAGTGCAACAGTTGTGTAAGACGGGAATACGTGGCTGGGGGTGGGGTGGGGTGGAGACTTCAGGTGCAGCTTGCATATAGCCAGGAATGACAGAAGATTTCAACAGCAGGTTGGGGGAGTAGCAGGCACGTGAAGAACCTTTTGCAAGACTTAGCTGATTTGTAGGTAACTGTAACAGAGGCACTTGTGTAAGATTTTGTGTCACTTTTAATGGATGTCTTCAACTGGAAGAGCAGGCAGAGTCACCCAAAGAAGGGAGGCGGACACTGGAAGAAGGCAGAGAAGAAGAGCCCGAATTTAATGAGGCCGACCTTCAGACACTCCTGGATGAAATATACCAAAGGAGACAAAGACTGCTGGGAAAAAAACGGAACCCAATTGACTGGACAGTGGTATCTATGATGGAAGAAAGCCAAGAACGATTTGGCTGAAGACACTTACAAATACTTAAGCTTTGTCTCGTGTTGGGCTCTACCATGGCTGAGGATGGGATGTTCATGGAGCCTCCTCCTGTTTTCTGATTGTCCAGCACCATTCTTTACTGGGTATTATAGGGCTAAAGAGCTTTGTTCTGATCCGTTAGTTGTGGGACCTCTCAGCTCTGTCTATAGCGTGCTGGTTTTTGGTGTGTATTAGCTTCATTAGGATGGTACCATAATGTCTGGTGCTGCTCCTGGCACCCCCTTCTACAGTCCCCAATAAACCAGTGTTGGTCTCTCAATTTGATGGTGATGAAGGAGTGAGGGTTGTGCTGGGCCACGAGGATATGGATAGCGGTGATACTCAATTCCACTGGATGATGATGGCCCACAGTGCTTCATAGATGATCAGTTTGGGGCTGCTGGATCTGTGCTCAGTCTTTCCCATTTACCTTGGCAGTAGTGCCACATTGTACAATGGAGGATGCTTCACAGGGACGCCATGGCAATTGTTTAGGTCAGCAGCATTGGTGTATGCACACATGGAAGGCCCTGGACCTGAACAGAAACACGGTGCAGCCATTATAGGGTGGAAATGGGTCCCGCCCCCAAAATTCACCCCAGAAAATCGGCAACCGCTCTTCACTAATGGGTTAATACTAGGAAGTAGAAAGTATGCTGTCATTAGTGACTTTCTCCTCGGTGACGGATTCCTTGATATAAAGTCTGCAAATCCAACCCTTCTAAAACCATGCCCCAGCCCGCTGTATTTATGACTTAGATCTGCTGCAAAAAACAAGTAAATTCAGGGCCACATTTAAAAAAATAATTTAAAAAATATTAAAAATAGCGTTTCTAAAAAAATTTACAATGAAATTGCACTTCTCCTCTGCAATCCCCCTCAAGTTGAGTTCACACACTGCCAGGTAGATGGGGCAGATGCGTAGCCCAAGGGAAGGAATTTTTCCATGAATGGAAACATCACAGTGGTCCACTCTCCCACACCTCTAATTATCTGGATCAGAGTTAGTATTGACAGGGTCTTGGGAGCAGGTTGCCTGATTTGCCCTCACATTTAAGGAAAGGGGTGTGGTTATAAAGGGTGGAGGAAAGCAAGATGGCTTACATGGCACGGCAGCACTGGGCACTAAGGTGCTGATGCTCAATGCCAGTCCATGCACTTCTCAATCTGAGCCACTTCGAGTGTGGATCTGCTGAGTAGAAGCTGTAGTGTCTCCCACTATAGGAAGGGGTAACTTGTTTAAAAAATTGTTGAGTAAAAAAACAGTAAATACTTCTTTGATTCCTGCCAGATCAAAATCTTTTGGTATACACAATAACAGTCATTGCTTTCCCAACATGATTTGTTGTGTCAAGTAGTTTGAGATGTTTCAAAGGCATGATAAGGCTTTACATAAATGCAAATATTTATTTTTTGTATTTCTCCATGAAAGAGGGGGATCTAAAAACTTTTTTTTAAAGACAAAGAGCGTTACGCTGCTACTCTTTTTTTTGGAGGGTAGGCTTGTTTTTAGGACTCTAAAAAGATGTTGGTCAAGTTTTGTAGAATGATGACTTGTCATTGTAAAAACCAGAATAGTAGATTGAACTGGCGTAATACTACAACAGTCATTCCGATAGACATGCTGTGAGGCATTTGCTTTATTTTGCTTGCTTTGACTTGACTGCCGTGTCCTATCATAATCCTCTGTCCTCATAAACAAACATGAGTGCTGTGTGTGCAGTAGCTAGCTCCCAGAGCAATATGTACAATTTAAAAAAAAAATAAGGTCAGGCTACTTCCCTGGTGGGTAAAAGCCTGGGTGAAATTAGTGACTGTTCAGTGGAATATATACAGGCAATGAAGAGAGAGCATCTGTGAGAACCTCTCAGCCAACCAGGAGCAATTGAATACCATAATAGTACAAAATGATCCAGACAAGGGAAAGTTGTTTTCAGAAAGATAACAGTATCGACCCATTGTCAAGCGTGAATAGAAAGAAAAATGGGATACCTCTCAATGTGTCGTGAACTGATAAGCCTCGCACACTATGGACCTTATTGTAATATAGTTTGGTTTTAACAGCAAAGTGAAAAATGTTCACATTACCTTTTTATATGTTTTTTTAAAAAATAAACAAAAACATTTTGTTATGATATAACCAGCATTATAGTAGAAAGGTTGGCAAAATATCCCTACTTAGATTGTTGTTATAGCAACGTGTTGCTTTGGTGGTGGCTTAGCATGTTCGATAAACGAGAAAGCAGCATGTGTTACTGTGTGATAATTAGTGAGTTTTAATTTTCTGAGCCAATGAAATGCTTAGTGTAAGTTCATGTATTTTTTTTTGCAGAAGAAAATTACTTTTGTTTTCGAAGTTAAAGTTGGCCAGTTGCGTTTATGGTGAAGCTCATTGCACATTGTTAAATTCCGTGTGCAAGATTGTCCCTTCTGAGTATCGATTGAGAAGGAAGCCAGTGCTGGATTGGTGTGTTTCTAAATGTTGTGTTAATAAATTGGGCAAGAGTTGGAATGTGAATGGTGCTGCTCCGTGCCACGTTGTTTAAATGTGAGTACAGAATGGGTGGCTGACAAAACCCAATGGGGTAGATTTTAATTTTCAGCTGCCTGCCCCTGCTGGAAGCGGTGGCTGGAGCCATTTTGAGGCCCGGGCCTCATTTAAATAGAACCAGCGAGACGTGGGTGACAAACAGGCATCCTGATGCAGCTTGCTTTTTTTCAGGTTGGCACAATATTGGGCAGTCCGGTAACAGGGGGTAAGTCCTGGAGGGAGAGGTTGGGGGGGTTCACCATCTGGTGAGGGGGTGGCGGGGAAAGCCCAGGGCAGCTGAGGCCCAGATTATATTTTTGGGGCCAGGAAGAGCAATCCTGCTCCTTTCTGGCCTCACAAAAAGAATTTAAAACTTAACTCTTTGGGACCTCTTGAGCTATGTTGCCCATAAAACTGGGCAAAACGTGCACGGTGCATGCTCCACCCTGCCATTTCCCAAAATGGCAATTGGAGTTCTATGTACATCATGAGGCCCCAATTTGCATATTTAAAGGGCCCCTTTAAGGACGGTAGTGGCGGGAATGCTGGTGTAAATGGGATGACAAGTGTTGCACAGATATTTTCACGCAGCTAGGCCCCCCCCCCCACCCTACCCTTTTTTGCTGGGTATCCTAAGTTACAATCTACCCCAGTGCTATAGAGAAGGCTTTAATATAATATTTATTGAATGAGTAACAAAAAAAAGCCTCTTCTACACTGTCTGTTTAGATATGTATAAAATTCATTATCCATAAGTTGTTGATGAAAGAAGATTGGGGTGATTTTCAACTTCGGTGCGGGCGGAAAGCTGGCAGTAGCAGATTGTTATACACCCTGCCTGATTTTCCTTTTCATAGTAATGCGGGTACCCGGCTTTGAGCAGTTCTGATAATTGAAATGCTGCTTGTAGCAGAGTGCACTCCAAGTCAGAGGAGGTGAGATACTGGCACAGTTGACCGTACTCCCTGAGAAGTTGAGCCCTGTGATCACATGATCGATGTTAGCGGTGGAGAAATCTGCGGCCCAAGCTTTCCTGACTGACAAGACAGCGATGGACGACCTTAAATATCGGCAATGCAAATAAGTACAAAATTAGAATTGTGCATTTTGCCTGGTAGTAATGATGTTACGACTTGATAGTTTTTGATTAATATTCAAAGTGTTGAGTCTGTACTGCAAAGAAGTCTATACAATTTGGTTCCAAGTGGAACTGATTAGAGTCATGAATGACATTTTCCCATTCTGTGCTTTCTCATGTTGTGCTTTTAAGTTACTTTATAGGAATCTGAACTATTATCAAGTACCACTTAAAAGCTGTGTCTCCATTTTTTGAACATTAGTATTAAGGCACAACCAACTGAGCAGTGATACTGTATTTTCAACTTGCTTTTAGAAATGGAATTCTAGAAGAGGCTATTGGAAAAGCGAAGAAAAAGTTACCCTCAGCCAAGAAAAATACATGGAAGTAGTTTGTTTCTGGTAAGTGAGGTATTGCTGATTTAACTGACAAGATGACTAACTTTTTACAAGTGCTTCTGAATATGACCAGAATGATCTGTAATAAGTCTTCGATGCAGCTAAACAAAACCTGGCCAAGAAATATTGTGTGAATTGCATGGAACCATTCTGTGCCATGCAGGAATGTATGCTGTTGAGACTGACCATAATCTCTCCTTTGTTGACTGATATGGTTCCCCTGTGCGCATACCTTACTATTAGTCAGGACAGGTCAGTGTCTAGCTCAGCCAACCACCCGTCCTCTTCCACCCACTTTTGAAAAGCGTATTGGTTGAATATTATACCATTAGGTTGAGTGCCTCTTCTATATTCAGCTCGCCTCACCGAGCCCAGTGACAATCCAGTGGGATAAATAATTTGCATTGTTTTTCTATTTGTAAGGTTGTGGGAAGATGCTCTCTCTTGAATGACTTTCTTTCTTAAATGTTGCTTTTTAAAGAAAATATACTGTTTTTGCCCTTTTCTGTCCCTCTAGCCTCCTGTGGTTGTTAGGAGTCAAATTTTTGTTCTCTTGCTTCCTTGTGAGAAGCCACCTGGCCTCCTATAGCAGGGCAGTGGAGATGTGAATTCAGCAGAGTAGGGGAGCTGAATCGACTGCACTTATGCTGCTGTGGCTTCCATTGGTGCTGTAGTGTGCTGCGCTCTTGTACAGATCCATTTTTGCTCATAATTTTGGATTCCCTCTCTAATGCACCTCTAATTCAACCTGCCCTGCATCCCTAAAACTTAGCTGGTGAAACAGATGGATCTGGTGCCCCGGCAGGGTGGCAAATTCTTTTTTTCAAGTTATATATATTTAAATTGCCTAAATGAGCAACTCTCACCAACATATTAAAGTATATTGACCCTTCAAGTACTTGTATGTTCAGTGAATGCTTACATAGTGGATGTAGCACTAAATCAAATAATTGATTCTGAAATTCCTGGGTGCCTCCAGGAACGATTGAAGGTCCCCAGTGAAAAAGTGAGTCTCGTCCATTTTAGGCTCCCAATGAAGTCTAGGGGACATCTCTTTCTGAAGGTGATCGATCCCCTCTGGCATTGATTACCTTCGACTGATATGGGTTTGGGGACTTTCAAAGGGTCTCACCAGGACTCACGCCCCCTTCCGCCCCCACCGCAATTTAAAGGGGGACTCAGGTTGGGACGGAATCCCAGGGGAACCAGGTTTTGCCTCAAATGTATGCACCCACCCTCCGCCCAGTGGAAATCTTCTTTCCTGCCCTCCCCCAACCCATGAATTTTAGCACAATTGAATTGTAACTTCGGCCGAAGTGCCAGTTTAGTGTTAAAGTTCAAACGTTTGTTGTTTTTTGTTAAAATGAGAGTTATTAAAATGCTAGGAAATGAATGGAACATGTTATTTGAGGCCCTTAATTAGTTGCTGGAGGGGGGGCGGGGATTGACTACAGATTTTGTAACAACAGAAAGGAAAAGCTGCGAGTCACACTGGGTATGAAAATATTTTCTACTGTGTATGAGGGGCTGAATGGCCTACTCCTGTTCCTATGTTCCTATGTGTACCTTTTACCCAGTGAGGAAATGAGCACATTATCAGAATGTAACTATATCATGTAGGGCAAAGGAGCTGATGGGAGGAAATGTCTAGCGAGGTCCAATGGAGAGATAAGGAGGACACGTTTAGATAAGGCACATGGTGTAGATTGGCTGTAACTCTGGATCTGTGGATTGTCTCTGGGAACTCTTGCTGAATTTTCAGCAAAATTTTTAAGGCAGTGCTGTGAGCCGTCTTAAATTTGGAGACCTACTTGTATATCGATTAGTCCAAAATTTAAGAACATGATCCTTCAACAGAGAAATTTTAACCTGGGCAAAAGGCAAGGGTTCAATATTAAAGGGAAAAAAACACTAGATATGGAATACAATGAGAGCAACAATCCAGGGGACGGTGCTTTGTAACACAGTGTCTTACTCCAGGAGGCAGATAAGTCATCACCACCACAGCATTTCTCAAGCAGGTTGCTCAGCCTTTAGCATCAGTGGGTCACTGGGGATATGCACATCTGCCCTACAGTTTGTGGGAGATGCCAGAAGTCCTGATCAGGAATGTGGACATGGTGAGGGGATATTTTCCAGCCGTTAGGATCAATCCCGTTGATACAGAATGTGTGAGTGTTGACCGGGACAGTGGAGCAAGAGCCTAATTTAAATATCAAAATCAATGTTACTGACATGCTATTGAGCCCTTGTGCGATTGAGATAAAAATCAGAGCAGCCGTGATCTCATTAAATGGCGGAGCAGGCTCGAAGGGCCAAATGGCCTGCTCCTGCTTATACCTCTTATGATTCCCCAATTTTTCTCGTGGGGAATGCGCTCTGCGCTTAGTTTGCCTGCATAAAATGGGCAACGAAGGCCAGGTGAATTGTGGGCTTTCAACAAATGAGCGACTTCTTAAAGGGGAATCTGCTGGATTTTTCACAGGAGCATTTTTGATTGTGGATGTTTTAACTTTGGACTGGAGTGCTGGGAGAGTGATCTGGGGGTCGAAGCCTAGAAGTAGTTTTTCTCAGCTACTGAGAGGGGGCTGATGGGCTACAGTGCGACAGTATTTTGCAGCCTCCCCCATCAAGACGCAGTCATAATATTGCGGATGCTCACCTTTGCTCTGCAAATCAGGGAATCTCCCCTGATCCTGGAAAGTGTGGCTGCTTCAGGGACTGAAGATCCCACTAATGCTGGGATCAAAGGCCTGTGGATTTAGGGGGCATGATTTTAGCCCGGAGCCGGGAAGGGGGCGTGGGAGAGTGGAATTCCTAACGGGAAACCCGGAAGTACAGGTGGGAGAAGAAGAAGGAAGAGGATGTGAACAGGTAAGTGTTAGATTGGGGGGCAGGGGTCACAGGGGGGCGTCATTCGCAGGGGTCAGTCATCGGGGTGGGGGGATCGGTCATCACGGGGTTGGATATCTTAGGGAGAAGTCGGAGTTCGTGGGGGGGGGGGCTGTCACTGCAGGTAGGCTTGTTCTGCCTGGGGGAAGCACTCCTGCTCCTCCGGGCCCACAAGCTGCGCTATAAAGGCACTTACCTGAAGTTTTGGACCTTCTCACCTCCTCTCATGTGAAGGAGAAGGCCCGGGAATCCCGGCCCCCAGGGGCTAAATCAAAAAAGCTTTGAAAATGGAGGCCCGCAGCCTCCTTGAAAGTTTTCATTGACCAACCCACCTCCTGAGAGGGTTGGTCACCCGCCCCTCGTCCCGCCCCCATAAGAACTAGAAATGGGTAGGTTAGGGGTGGGTTTTAGATTTTTGCAATTGTTACTGCCCCCCTGCCACCCCCAACCCACCCATTTTTCCAGGCTAAAATCATGTCCATGGTCCCAGGTGATGTTTTTAAAGAATGAAAAAACAAAAAAAAGAAATCTAAGACATGTGAGGGATGTTATAATTTGAAGAACGACGTGACATTATCTGCTCCATAAGTCTTATCTTAGCCTGTAACCTTGATTTGAAATAATATGCACATTTTTTTTTCTATCCTCTTCTCTGTTTCCCTCCTCTCCCAGATACAGTTCCCAAATTGCATCCTCTGCTCATCTATTGTAACTAGTGGGAATTACTGTAATACACGTTTGATAGAGGCTAAGCCAGAAGAGGTGCTGGCGCCTTCAATCACATCCTAACACTAATATCTCAAAATAATTAAAGCAATAACAAAGCTGGGTCATGTATCATCTTAATCTACAGAATGTGCCACTTAATTGGATACTTTGACTATCCACCTAATATTTCACCCTCAGGCTTTTCAAGAGTGACTTTAGTGCCATATTCAATTAAAGATTTCCTATTGAGGGTGGCATGTCATTTTTTCTCTCCCAAAAATACGCCACAGATGATAAACACTAAAGGACTATTACATCACGAAGGTGGATAATATCTAAAGGATTCAGAAATTGCTGAAGTATTCTAAATATAAATAGTCTAACTATAGTATAACACCTGACTGATTTAAAGCTAATTTATGATTGCGAACTTACCCCAGCACCAGCTCAATCCTGTGTGTAGTTTTGAAAAAATGCACTCTGAATGATATTCAGAACAGTGCATATTTGCACAAAGTAATTGCTATATTAATAAGGTCCGATTTTACAAATACTCACTCCCAGTGAAGAGCCTTGCCCACTGGGAGTGCATATCAGGAAATCGAGGGTGGACTGTCCACAATTTTCCATCATTAAAATTAATGAATGGGGAATGACGAGGAGCGCACTCACGATTTAAGGATATGCACTACTGGCTGGTGAGGTTGTGTGTCAGGAGTGGGTATTTGTAAAATCAGCCATATCACTCATTAGATGAGTGTAAAGGATAAAACTAAGAGACTATCTGACCATCTTTTCTGTCTTCAATGTAATAGCCTTTTTAAAATAAAAATGAAGGGCGGCAACATCAGTGGATTCAATATAGTAAATTGGCCTGGCACTCTTACACTATACCAGAAGGGACCAGGGCTGAAGTTTTAAAATGGACCATTTGGTTCTCTGGGTAAACCCTTGAATTGATTTTGCTTTCGAAATAAAATCGAAATGCTTCAAATGCACAGAAGGACCGTCAGCATCTGTCAAGGGAAAAGATAGGTTGGGACCAATTTTAACTGCCGGTGGGGGCAGAAAACTGGTGGTAGTGGATCAGTCACCTGTTATACACCACGCCTGATTTTCCTGTCCACTGACTTCAGTTTTCTGCCACCACTAAAAGTAAAAATGACCCCCATTTATTTCAACGGAAAGGAAATCTGGTGTTTAGAGGCGGCAAATTCTTACCCCCGATGAAAGTTAAAATGACTCCCATTCTGTCTTGGCTTTGCTTCTGATGTAGGCAGAATAATTCATACTGAAAAAGTATATCAGTTCTATTATACAATGCAACAAAGGGTCAGAAATATCATCAGTTCTGGACAATATGCAGCATAATGATTTACAGAGATATTGCTCTTTCGTTTTGTGATTTTAATTCTTAAGATTGTTCCGCAAACTGAGCGATTTAAACATTTCCTTTTGTTTGAGCTCGAGTTAAGAACTATCCATTCTCATCTTTTCCACAAGAATGCAGAGTGTTAAAACAGATGGTCTGTTTGTGGGACCTTGCTGTGTGCAATTTGGCTGCTGCATTTCCTACATTACATTACATGACTATGCTTTAAAAGTACTTCATTGGCTGTAATACGGTTTGGGACTTTCTGAGGTATAAGTCCTTGCTATGTAAATGCAAGTCTTTTTTTCTTTCTTTATCCCTTCTCCCGTCCCAAAAATATACTGTATACATTAGGCAAAATGTATGTGGAGGATGTTAATATGGTGGGGTAGATTTGAATCTTGTTTTCTTTCCATGCACTCAATCATTTCCTGAATGATACGGTTTTCCTTTCACCAACTTAAGTTGCTTTATTTTAAATATTCCACCATGTGGTATGTTAGGCGAGCCACAGCCATTAGCTCTGTTCCAATGGGCATTTTCTGGAAAGATATGCCATGACATGAGAGTGCTGAATGTAGAGTTCAGCACTCCCAGACCTCAGAAAAATGTAATTATAAGTTATTTTTGTTTAATTTTTAATTAGTTGCAACAAGGCTGCATATTTCTCTCATGAACTTGACTTTGCTAGTTGCTGAGGGCACAGAAAGACATGGGGAATTTGTATTGGTTTACACTGGGCGAGCCCCAGATTCCCCATTATCATAGAGCCCCACAGTGTGCCCGGGTAAGTCCAGTTTGATTAAAATAACAGAATCTTTCCACAGTACAAATTGTGGGGGGAATTGGTACACCGTGTGCTCCAATTTCAATACAACTCGGCACCAAAATAAGTTGAAACAAGATCTTGGCTATGAAAGGCTAGCTAGAAAGGTGACATTCTGTGCCTCTGGGCTTATGGATTTTCCTACCCAGCTTTAGTTGATGGATATAGTTGGTGTCCTATAAGGGTGCTAACAGAAGTTAATGAGCCGGCCATTCTACTGTAATGTTCATTAAGGCTGCTCGTTGCCTTAATTGAAGCAATTTAGGAAATCGAAAATGATCTGCCCCTTGCCTCAATCTTTTATCTTAGCATTACTCCAGCATTTGTTAGTCCTTTCCCACTCCCAAAAATGGAATTATGGTTTGTCACAGGAGACACCCACACTTTGCTTAATTTATTGTTGGATTATTATAATCTGGTGTTTGGAAATATGTGGATGAAATGAAAAAAATGTAAAAAGATGTTGAATATTTTGCAGACTTCCTAGGTTCTCAACCGCTAACAAGGTATCAAGAGATGCGCAAAATAATTAGTGTGCCAGTGCTGCCTGTATAAGATGATAGAGCTAACAGTTTAGTGGCTAGACTGTGATTCAATACAATTGAAACTCAAAATCTCCTTTGAAACTAGACCAGCATTATCAATTCCCTTGTCCAAACCACCAACAGATTCATGCATTTTAAAAGATGGAAATTTTGCAGGTTTCAGAGCTATTCAATCTTGATGCAATAAATAATTTATTGAGGTTGTTAACATTTAAAAAAAAAAATTATTGATCGGTCTTTCCTGCTGAGCAGAGCTTTTGAACAAAATGAATGCAAAAGGTAATAAAACACAAGAACGCCCAGATAATGTTCTCATCCTACTTTAGGAACTAAGGAAGTTCTTTCAAGGACTTGGAGATTGTACCAGTTCCATACCAAATTAAATGTTGCACTCATTTCATCAATGCAAATAAAATTGATACAGATACTGTTCATCCTGGACTAGTAATCTCAGAATAGTATGGAAAATGTCTTCACTCTGTGTCCTAAAGACGAGGGGCCTGAAATTCCAATCGGATCCTAGACAGAGGTGCAATGGAGGGGGGACAGGAAAATTGGAAGGAAGCCAGTTCTGACAGCATTCCATCCTATTTGCATTCCAGAGTGATTTTCAAGTTGGGGGTGGGTGGTGGGGGTGAAGATAGAGACTCTCTCATTGGCAGCCTGGGGTGATCCAGGCTACCTCAAGAATTCCACCTGCCTTCCCTTGGTAGGCCTTGGGAACTCACACCAGCAGTGAGCCCCAGGAAAGCCTCTTGAATAATGGTACTACATTAGCGGTTCTCCAGTCCTCTGGCACATCCCCTGTGGCCAGAGAGGTTCTGAATGTATGTGTTAGAGCCCCCGCAATCTCCTCCTTTGCCTCACACAGTAGCCTGGGATATATTTCGTCCGGGCCTGGGGATTTATCCATTTTTAGGCCTGCTAAAACCGCCAATACCTCCTCCCGCTCGATGTTAATATGTTCGAGTATATCACAGTCCCCCTGCTGTATTTCTATGTCTACATCGTCCTTCTCCATAGTGAAAACAGATGCAAAAAATTCATTTAGAACCCCTCCTACATCTGCCGGCTCCACACACAGATTGCCATTTTTGTCCCTAATGGGCCCTATTTTTTCCCTAGTCATCCTCTTACCCTTAATATACTTATAAAACATCTTATAGGTATTCTGGAGGGATTCAATTACCAGCAGAAAATGCCCTGATAACTTTTCGAGGAGCTATAGATTTCAAAAATGTCACCTTTCATTGGTCCTTTCCCCTGTCAGGGCGGATGTGGTTGCTGCATCCTTCCAGGCACAGGCCACCTGCCCAAGTATGCAAATTACTCTGAGCCTGTAATTTTGGACAAGGTCTGGGGCTCCAAACTTAGGAGGACTTGGGTTTGCTCTGCCATTCTTCACCTGGCATTGCGGTCCAAAAGCTCCATGCTTTTGAACTATGGGCATATTGTTCACAAATTGCACTGATATTCATTCAGTGGTAATGGTTCATGCCTTTCTCATTGGTCTTGTATATCCATTGAAAATCAAATAGGCAGCATGGATTTAATCATCGCTAACTTTGTTCTAATAAGAGTGTAATAAACAAAGGCTGACTGTAAAACCCGCACAAAGTTTCTAGCACTTTAGCTAAGACACAACTTGCATTTATATTGTGCCTTTCACATCTTTAGGACATCCCAAAGTACTTCACAGTGAAATAATTACTTTGAAGGGGGAGGGTGAGCAGGCAGAGGTCGTGGTCCACATTGGGACCAACGACATAGGTAGGAAGGGAGATGAGGTCCTGCATCAAGAATTTAGGGAGCTAGGTAGCAGATTAAAGAGCAGGACCTCAAAGGTTGTAATCTCTGGATTACTCCCAGTGCCACGGGCTAGTGAGTATAGAAATAGGAGGATAGAACAGATGAATGCGTGGCTAAAGAGTTGGTGCAGGAGGGAGGGTTTCAGTTTCCTGGATCACTGGGCCTGCTTCTGGGGAAGGTGGGACTTGTACAAGTCGGACGGGTTGCACCTGAACCAGAGCGGGACAAATATCCTTGCGGGGAGGTTTGCTAGCACTGTTGGGGGGGGGGTTTAAACTAACTTGGCAGGGGGATGGGATGCAGAGTGGAGCTACAATAGGGGGTGATGTGCAGCCAAATATAGAGAAAAAAACAAGTCAGCTTGGAAGGCAGGGCAAATATGTGAGGGCAAGGCTGGATGGCATCTATTTTAATGCAAGGAGTCTTGCGAATAAGGTGGATGAACTGAAGGTGTTGATAAACACATGGGAGTATGATATTGTTGCTGTCACAGAGACATGGTTGAGGGAGGGGCAAGACTGGCAGCTCAATATTCCGGGGTACAGAATCTTCAGGCGAGACAGAGGGGGAGGTATAAGAGGAGGGGGGGTCGCAATATTAATTAAAGAATCAATTACTGCCATAAGGAGGGATGATATATTAGCAGGTTCCTCTAATGAGGCCATATGGGTGGAGCTTAAAAACAAAAAGGGGGCAAGCACTTTGGGGGCCTATAGTACACTCCCATCAAACAGTCAGGGGGAGATGGAGGAACAGATATGTAGGCAAATCTCAGAAAATTGTGCAAATAATAGGGTAATAATAGTGGGGGAATTCAACTTCCCCAATATTAACTGGGATACTCAGAGTGTAAAAGGCTTAGAGGGTACAAAATTCTTAACGTGCATCCAGGAGAGCTTTTTGAGCCAGCATGTAGAAAGTCCTACAAGAGAGGGGGCGGTACTGGACCTAATTCTGGGGAGTGTGGCCGGCCAAGTGGAAGAAGTGCTAGTAGGTGAGCACTTTGGTGACAGTGACCATAATTCGGTGAGATTTAAGGTGGTCATGGAAAAGGACAGGGAGGGGCCGGAAATAAAGGTTCTAAATTGGGGGAAGGCCGATTTTAATAGGATAAGGCAGGATCTGGCCAAAATGGACTGGGATCAGCTGCTTGTAGGAAAATCCGCATCGGAGCAATGGGAGTCTTTCAGAAGGGAGATTGAGACCATACAATGGCAACATGTTCCCGTAAAGGTAAAGGGTGGTTCCAAGAACTCCAAGGAACCTTGGATGTCAGGGGATATACGAGAATGGATTAGGAAAAAAAGGAGGGCTTTTGGCAGATACAAAAGGCTAAAGACGGAGGAAGCCCTAGAGGAGTACAAAAAGTGCAGGGGGATACTTAAAAAAGAAATTAGGAGATCAAGGAGGGGCCATGAAATAACACTGGCGAGCAAAATAAAGGAAAATCCTAAGATGTTTTATAAGTATATTAAGGGTAAGAGGATGACTAGGGAAAAAATAGGGCCCATTAGGGACAAAAATGGCAATCTGTGTGTGGAGCCGGCAGATGTAGGAGGGGTTCTAAATGAATTTTTTGCATCTGTTTTCACTATGGAGAAGGACGATGTAGACATAGAAATACGGCAGGGGGACTGTGATATACTCGAACATATTAACATCGAGCGGGAGGAGGTATTGGCGGTTTTAGCAGGCCTAAATATGGATAAATCCCCAGGCCCGGACGAAATGTATCCCAGGCTACTGTGTGAGGCAAAGGAGGAGATTGCGGGGGCTCTAACACATACATTCAGAACCTCTCTGGCCACAGGGGATGTGCCAGAGGACTGGAGAACCGCTAATGTAGTACCATTATTCAAGAAGGGGAGTAGGGAAAAACCGGGGAACTACAGGCCAGTGAGCCTAACATCAGTGGTAGGAAAATTATTGGAAAAAATTCTGAAGGACAAAATTAGTCTCCACTTGGAGAAGCAAGGATTAATCAGGGATAGTCAACATGGCTTTGTCAAGGGAAGATCATGTCTGACTAATTTGATTGAATTTTTTGAGGGGGTGACTAGGCGTGTGGATGAGGGTAACGCAGTGGATGTGGTATACATGGATTTCAGTAAGGCCTTCGATAAAGTCCCCCACAGGAGACTGGTCAAGAAGGTACGAGCCCATGGAATCCAGGGTGCCTTGGCACTTTGGATACAAAACTGGCTTAGTGGCAGAAGGCAGAGGGTGATGGTCGAAGGTTGTTTTTGTGACTGGAAGCCTGTGGCCAGTGGGGTACCACAGGGATCTGTGCTGGGTCCCTTGCTGTTTGTGGTCTACATTAACGACTTGGATATGAATGTAAAAGGTATGATCAGTAAGTTCGCTGATGATACAAAAATTGGTAGGGTGGTAAATAGCGAGGAGGATAGCCTCAGTCTGCAGGACGATATAGATGGGTTGGTCAGATGGGCGGAACAGTGGCAAATGGAATTTAACCCGGAAAAGTGCGAGGTGATGCACTTTGGAGGGACTAACAAGGCAAGGGAATACACAATGAATGGGAGGACCCTAGGCAAGACAGAGGGTCAGAGGGATCTTGGTGTGCAAGTTCACAGATCCCTGAAGGCGGCGGAACAGGTAGATAAGGTGGTAAAGAAAGCATATGGGATACTTGCCTTTATTAGCCGAGGCATAGAATATAAGAGCAAGGAGGTTATGATGGAGCTGTATAAAACACTGGTTAGGCCACAGCTGGAGTACTGTGTGCAGTTCTGGTCGCCACACTACAGGAAGGATGTGATCGCTTTGGAGAGGGTGCAGAGGAGATTCACCAGGATGTTACCAGGGCTGGAGCGCTTCAGCTATGAAGAGAGACTGGGAAGATTGGGTTTGTTTTCCTTGGAGCAGAGGAGGCTGAGGGGGGACATGATTGAGGTGTACAAAATTATGAGGGGCACAGATAGGATGGATACTAAGGAGCTTTTTCCCTTCGTTGAGGGTTCTATAACAAGGGGGCATAGATTCAAGGTAAAAGGCGGGAGGTTTAGAGGGGATTTGAGAAAGAACTTTTTCACCCAGAGGGTGGTTGGAGTCTGGAACTCACTGCCTGAAAGGGTTGTGGAGGCAGGAACCCTCACAACATTCAAGAAGCATTTGGATGAGCACTTGAAATGCCATAGCATACAAGGCTACGGACCAAATGCTGGAATATGGGATTAGATTAGACAGGGCTTGATGGCCGGCGCGGACACGATGGGCCGAAGGGCCTCTATCCGTGCTGTATAACTCTATGACTCTATGACTGTAGTCACACTTAGTGTGTAGACAAACAACGGGGCCAATTAATGCACAGCAGAGTCCCACCAACAACAAATAAAATCAATAACGAGCCAATCTGCGTTTGGTGGTAGTGGTTGAGGGAGAAATATTGGCCAAGATACGAGGAGAACTCCCAGCTCTTTGAATAATGCCATGGAATTTTTACTTCCATCTGAGGAAGCAGACGGGACCTTGGTTTAATGCCTGCTCTGATGCACAGTTGCAGCAAGTAGAGTTCTCATTGTGATTGGCACAGCATGGAGGTGGCAATGTTCTCTACCAGTGTCAAACTTGGACATTGGGGTGATTCGGCAATTCCGCGTTCTCAACAGGGAAGTCGTGCTCGCAGGGAGCATGGCTCAGAGATAGACTCCATCAATTCAGCCCCAATTCTGTGACCAGCATTCCCCGCATGCCTGGCTCCCTGCTGCAAGCACAGGATCACAGAATTACTCCTGTCATCGCTGGTAAGGTGGATAGGTTCATAGAAGTATGGGTTCACCATTATCTAACTTCCACTATGATTTTTCTTGCAACTATTCTGGGGTCTGAATATTTAGATTCACTGTTTTTGGTTCTCTAGAATTCATGTACACAGACAAAGTCACCGCATGTAGGATTAATAGCATGTGGAATGCTTTACCACAGGTGGATACAAAGATGAGTCAATCGCGAGATTTAAGGGGCAAACAGATGAACATTTGACGAAGAATAATATTATAGGGTACAGAGAAAGAGCAGTAAAATGGAATGAGTAAATAGCTAGAACAGACATGATAGGCCGAATAGCCTCCTTCAATACCAAAATTGCTATGATCTATGGAGCAGCTGTGGCAGAAACTCTCCTCTTGTTGTTTGAAGAGTCTCTCTCATCTTTCAAGAATTTAGGAACAAAAGATTTTCAAATCAATTCTCGTAGCAATGCAGATTGTAAGCAGTCTTTCAAACAATTAAAACATTCCACTTCCCTGTTTACACAAGTGTAATAATCGAAGAGTGTGACTGTTTGATCCCTATCTGTTACATGAATTCTGCAAGCTCTAGGGAAATTAACAGAGATCCATTATCTGAATCCAATTCATGAGGATTTCCCTGACTGGTGAAAGCAGAGGAGTGAAACTTGATGAAATTATTTCATGTCTTGTGAAATGAAACAACTTCAGGCCATTTTCTGAAGTAGTTCAGCAGTGTCATTGCATAATTACCATCAGCTGGGAAAATTCCAAAAGCCTTACTATATTAATAGCAGCTTTATGCCATGGGTCTTGTGGCATAAGAACAGTACAATTATAAGTAACTTCAATCTTGCCTTTGTCTACAGGTAACACAGTGTTTACAGCCATATTTGTTGAGAATCCATTCTTGGGCCAAGAACATAGGTCACTAAGTCGTTGCCTCTCCCTGTGATATACCAGTGATTCATGTACCAGATCAGTGACCTTTTGAAGAGTTACACTATCAAATGATAAGAATCATAGAATCATACGGCACAGAATGGGGCCATTCAGCCCATCATGCCTCTGCCAGCTCTTTGAAAGAGCTATCCAATTAGTCCCACTCCCCTGCTCTTTCCCCATAGCCCTGCAATTTTTTCCTTTTCAAGTATTTATCCAGTTCTTTTTTGAAAGTTACTCTTGAATTTGCTTCCACCACCCTTTCAGGAGCGCATTCCAGATCATAACAACTCGCTGTGTAAAAAATATCTCCTCATCTCCCCTCAGGTTCCTTTCCAATTATCTTAAATCTGGTTACCAACCCTCCTGCCAGTGGAAACAGTTTCTTCTTATTTATTCTATCAAAATCCTTCAGAATTTTGAACACCTCTCATAGTAACTGTCTCTACATCCTGTTGCACATCACCTTTGAACAAATTGGCAATCTGGATAAAGAAGTTAGCAAAAACTTACTGTGATTCTCTTTGATATTGAACATCAACTTGAACAAGCAAACAGAGCATCATGTAATATGTATAACTGTTACACCTTATTTTACTTGGAACCATCATGATTTGACAATAAGTACATTTTCTACTTTATACCTATGCATGCCATTTTTCTGCAGTAAGAACTCTTTTTCCCACTACAGAATATTTCTTTTGTCTGCGACAAAAATTAGATTTCTTTAAGGTATTAAATCTAAGCTCGGTATTGTTATTTCAAACCATCATTCATGTAATGCTGAGTGCCTTGCAACCCAAGTAATGCTATTGTTATCTTGCCAAAGATTGCCAGTACTTACCATAGGGCAATTGGCAGAATCAGCACATTTGAGCAATGAATGGAGTTATATTTCTCTGCTCATTGTCAAGTGTAATATAAAGACAAGAACCTTCTAAGATCCAGTATTGGGTACATTATAGAACCTCTTAGCTCAGGAGAAATATCAAAAAACAACAGTGAGTATTCAGGGAGCACTTCTCCTACATTAACTTTATTCAGGAGTAATGTCTCCGGCACCTTCCCTTCACCAAGGAGGTTGTCCCCGAGATATTTAATCTGCTGCAGCCACAACTCGAGCCTCGCACCAGGGCATGGACAGCACTGGCGGTGGCTGTCAAGATCACTGTGGCCTTCAATTTTTATGCCAGGGAATGGGATTTTTTTTTATTCGTTCATGGGATGTGGGCGTCGTTGGTAAGGCCAGCATTTATTGCCCATCCCTAATTGCCCTTGAGAAGATGGTAGTGAGCTGCCTTCTTGAACCGCTGCAGTCCGTGTGGTGAAGGTTCTCCCACAGTGCTGTTTGGTAGGGAGTTCCAGGATTTTGACCCAGCGACGACGAAGGAAAGGCGATATATTTCCAAGTCAGGATGATGTGTGACTTGGAGGGGAACGTGCAGGTGGTGTTGTTCCCATGCGCCTGCTGCCCTTGTCCTTCTAGGTGGTAGAGGTCGCGGGTTTGGGAGGTGCTGTCGAAGAAGCCTTGGCGAGTTGCTGCAGTGCATCCTGTGGATGGTACACACTGCAGCCACGGTGCGCCGCTGGTGAAGAGAGTGAATGTTTAGTGTGGTGGATGGGGTGCCAATCAAGTGGGCTGCTTTGTCCTGGATGGTGTCGAGCTTCTTGAGTGTTGTTGGAACTGCACTGATCCAGGCAAGTGGATAGTATTCCATCTCACTCCTGACTTGTGCCTTGTAGATGGTGGAAAGGCTTTGGGGAGTTAGGAGGCGAGTCACTCGTCGCAGATTACCCAGCCTCTGACCTGCTGTTGTAGCCACAGTATTTATGTGGCTGGTTCAGTTAAGTTTCTGATCAATGGTGACCCCTAGGATGTTGATGGTGGGGGATGCGGCGATGGTAATGCCGTTGAATGTCAAGGGGAGGTGGTTAGACTCTCTCTTGTTGGCAATGGTCATTGTCTGGCGCGAATGTTACTTGCCACTTAACTAGGCCTACAACAGTGACCATACTTCAAAAGTACTTAATTGGCTGTAAATGCTTTGAGACGTCCAAATGCAAGTTCGTTCTTTCTTTCTTTCTTTCTTTCATGTTTGTGAAACATCCAAGAGTAGGGGCTGATGACTTATGACTGTCTTTTACACAAATAAATCAAATGTCTGTAAAGCATCATTAATAGTGCAATGTTCTATTCTATGTGCTAGTTTTGCAGGAACCTTCACGCACACCTAAAATAGGCCCATTAAGTATCAGTAGCTGTTATTTATTGGTTTTATTTTCAGTGCAGTTGACTGTCACATTTCCAGGCTGGAAAATGATTGTAAACCCCAGGACTAATTATACACAGTAAATAGGTTGAAGAATTGGCCGTCAAGATGTGCCCTTGTGTACGTGCTGTGAGCACATGATCAACAGTCAACCTTTAATTCATTTTATAAATTGTAATTTAAAAAAAAGAGACCTCCGGGATAAAAATCTGTATTTTCTACTTTGTTGAACAGTTCGATTTTTGTACAGTAAAGTCAGCCGGTCTCCAGTGGATCAACGTTGATTGCGATATACCCCTCTCTGTGTCGTGGCCCTATCATGTTTGTTTTTAGTTAGTTAGTTAGAGTCTCCTGCGCCTAATGACACATAAGGCAACCCATTTCTTGCAATGCTGTCTGCCCAGGCCAAAACATTTGACTCCGATTGGAGTATCACATTGCTTTACGCCCACCCTGTGATTCTCCACAGTTGATGTCTTTATTTGCAAGTATGTAACAGACTCGTCTTGTCTCCGAGTTGTTTCTGTAACTAAAGGCACTTTTACATGGACAGGTCATTATCCTGGCTCACAACCCCTTACCAGGAGGACCGGTGGACTGCCTTTAATCGGGGTCCTACTCTCTGACCTGTCCAGCTTGGGTAGCCCTACCAGCATAGCTCTCAGGGTCATTGGTGCACACAAGCCTTCCCACCACATCAAGATGCAGTCCTGAGAGACAATAATCGAGGCTGCGATGCCTCCTGCAATTGAATACCATGCTATCATTCACTGAAGAGTCTCACAGATGAATATTGGCCACTTGGGTGAAATACAGGCAGGTAACTAGTGTCCAGTGCTCAGATAAAGGTATAAGTGTTCAGCAGAGGAGAAGAGGGTGCAAATTGTTGAAGAAAATTGATCAGAAAAGGAAGAACAAATAAACCCATTATCAAATTACATTCTTCCATTCTCGTTACCAATGCTGCAGGTTTCTATTTTTCCCACATTTACCGTTAAACCCATCCTGAAGCTGATGATTTCTACTGAAGATCTAACTCTTTGTGTATCCTTCTTCTGTTGGTGCTGTCAAAGCAAATCATACACGTAAAGAGAAAGTTTATCAGATACATTTGAGAGGGTCCCTGACAGACACATGTATTCTTAATTGTTTTTTCATTGGCAAGTTTTCCCATTCATCTGTGAATCTTCCATCATTGTAGCCAATCTTTCTCATAATGACACCAACAGTTGTCAGACTTTATAATGTGACATTGCCTTGTGACAGAGGTTTTGCTGGGGAAAAATAATATGCACTGTTTCACCTGTAGATTCACTATTGTATTTAATCTGTCTGCAAATCTTCAATTATGTTCACACCTCGAAGTCTAGCTCAGCTCAGATCACTCTGCCAATCAGAATGGGAACCTCTTGTCTCAAAGTACTTTTGGCAATATTCAATTTATTCAATGGCCATTGGTTGCAGAACATTTAAAATGTCATAGTTCTTAAATGGTAATTTACAGTTTCGTTTACAAGGCTAAACATTAGCAAGTACCTTTATATAGAATGTCCATTCAGCAGTTTTACTCCTGCTAAGGGAGATGGGATAACTGCTGTAGATTACACACTGAGGAGGCTGCATTTAGTAACTGTTACTGGATGGGAGAGTACAATGGGTGTCACTGAGACTGATTTGAAGGAGACTCGTGGAGCATGTGGGAATGGAGGAAAAGCATCTGGTTGGGGGTAGGAAAAAAACAAAGGCAGATGCAAGGGACGAATTGGAGGCAGAGGCATGTTTGGGACAAGAGTAAAGGATCAGTTGCTGAGAGAATCAGAAATATGGGAGCTGCAGGGAGAGAAGGAGCAGGGCTAAGGAGGAATACCTTAAGTTGTTCAAAAGTGAGGTACAGATTATGCTATTTTGAAAATTAATATTGTAGGAGACTCCAGAGTAACTGTCATTAGACTGCTTGAAATGCAACACATGAATTAAACTAGTTTAACTACCACAAGCGCTGCCAAAAACAACAGCGGAAATATAATTGTACATCTATAACAGCAACTCCATACTTCACTATCTTGAGCTTCTCTACTGTACTTTCAAGGGTGTATGGCTGAATACTTGTAACAGGTCCAAAGCTAAACGTGTGTTTGTGTTTGTGGAGGAGGGGAGATTTCTCATGAATGCTACATTTTTCCCAAAATTTGCAGTACAAAATGGGGAGCGGTGATACATATTATACATGGCAGTGTATTATAGTCCACGATATTGTGAATCAGTTTGTTTGATTACTTTTGGGGACTAGTGAGTATTTATGCAGAACTTGGGCGGAGTATATTGCAGGTAATCTGCAGAAGGATTGGGGCTTGATTGGATGAATACTTTTTCTTGTTCCATGCTTTCTTATCTTAGCCAAAGGCAAACTGGGGGTAAGGGTGGGGGAAATAACAGATCAATACTATTGTCTATGTTTTTCCCAGTGAATTGCCTCCTCTTGCTATGTTCCCTGGAGCTCTATATCCACAAACCGTAGCTGCCTTGGTTTCAATCTGTTGTGTTTGATTACAAGAAAGGGAGAAAAACGTAACATAGCTGCAGATATGAGATTCAAATCCAGACAGTGATGTTTTCTGGGACTGCAGTGTCTGCTCTGTATATGGTACTGTAACAGGAAGACACATTTGTCCACTTAAACTCAATTTGCTGGAAAAGGAAATTAAATAATAGACAACAATATTGACTTATTGGGGCAGGTAAGACAGGTACTTGGGCAACCAAAGCCTGTTGAGCATTTGTCTAAAGGGCACATACTCAAATTATAATAATGAATCTATGATTCTATGTTGTTATAGAATAATATTTGCTGAGGGAATTAAATGATCTCGTAAACAACAGCGTGAAGTTCGAGTGCGTTGGAAAGACTATCTGATTTCTGAGATTGGGTTGTGGTCTGCCATCCTCAGGATATCTATTTTGTTTTGTGTATGAAGTGTTTCTTGATTCTATTTAATCATTAATACTATGTCTGAGCTCCAGTGTGCTTGAGACTGCTCTGCATTGAATACTGAGTGCTATTAGTGGGACCACATGACATGCAGAAGGATATTGTAATCCTTTGATGTGATCACTGAAGGATTACATAAGCATGTGATTGCCAGAGGGGTATTACAGGGTTGTTAGTTTTGGAGGAGTGAATTACAGGATTATTTACTACTGCGTTGACAATGTTTCTTTAACTTTGTACTTCTTTTTTGCATTAATGAGAATAAACAGGCACCAAATAGGACAGTGGAGTTTTTATCACTGCCACTATGGTTAAAGTCAGCCCGTTGTTTCTGACTGTTTGGGTAAAATACTTGGAAATCAGGCCCAGTCATTGAAATAAAAAAAACTAGGCTGCCTGATTTCTCACAGGGCAAATATAACCAACAGTGTGGTACTGAGGCACACACCCCAGCAAGGCCCCACGTTCAATCCCTGGTCTACATTAAGGTAGCTGATCGCAGCAGGAATGGCATTAGTCACAACTACAATTGGTTTCAGCATCCCTGGGCTAGATAGGGGAAGAATCAGCCAGGGCTTCTGTTCCTGATCTCCATCAAGTGACCCTTGCCAAAAGTGCATTTGAACATGGATTGTGTTTGTGTCATTCCCAAGGTCAAGTAGCCTGTCAGCGCTATCTAGGCTCACTCATAAAGGACAGCTAGTTGGGTGAGCTACTGGAGGTGCCAACCAGGGACGGACTGGATCCTCCAAAAGCGCGTGGGATTCTTCGGCATTCTAACGGAAAAATGGGGTGGTGGGCGCCGATAATACAGTGCTATGGAACCATTCACAGGGGCACTCGGGGAAAACTCTCGCTTTCAGTCCGCCCCTGGTTCCAGTACCTGTTGTACCCCATTCCAGCTAGAGTCGGGACTTTCAGGAGAGAAGTGGAGAAAAACGGAAAATAAGAAACAAACTCGACTGTGGGCAGAATTGTGCCTTATGAAGTCACTATGTTAGTACAAGCAGTTTGCAAGCATTGTTTTGGATGAGATTTGTTACTGCTTTGGAATATAATGCAGACTAGTTGTTCTCCAGTACACTAACTGTATGAAGAAAACCAGGAATACTGCATTGCCTTGCTGTTTTTTCTCCTTCTAACCTTTCATAAGTGTTTTGAAATGTATATTTTGAAACATTATGAATGCAAAAGTAAGAACGGAATTGTAACAAAAGAATAGAAGGCCAAAAAAACCAAGAAAATATTATGGACCTAAGAAAATCAGCATCAACAGTCAGCTCAAACTGGACAAAGGGAAAACAATTATCCAGCTTCAATTACTCGATTATATCGGAAAGCCCCATCCATCTGCAATGAGAAACCGCTAAAAATATGGCAAGAGCCTTACGTCAGTCGCAGTCCACCCCGATACCCCTGTTAGCAGAACAACAACAGTAAAAAAAAATCACACTGTTTCTGGACATTATTCGAGGTAATACACTGTGTTCCAGGGCAGTAAAGATATATTAAACCGAAGATTGTGACTTGTCTCTGGTAGGACCAGTTGCCTGAGGAGCAAGACGATGATAATTGTTCATCTCAAAGTCATCTTGAAGGTTGCAATTTGTTAGTCCTGAAAGTGGGCTCCAGTATTTTCACGTGGCAGTCTGTTGTTTCTGAAGCCTACTTTAACTTCTCACTTTGGCATTGATATATAAAACTGAAAAAGCTGCAACTCGATGCTGCCTTGCACATCCTTATTCCATCAACGTGTTTGGTTCGGTGATGTATTAGCTGTAGATTAGCCAGTAGATTTTATTGGCGCTCGGCCAGCTTCGCACCTGTTTCAGGCGGAAGTTGAAGATTGCCCCCCATATCAGCAGCAAATATCTGTCTCCACAAAGCAGGGCACTGTTGACCATGTAAGTTTTTAAGGCCTTAGTGGGTTGTTGTTTGACCGTATTATTGGCAGGAGGCTAGGGCCAAAGAATGGGGATCAGTTGGAGTATACACAACAAGTATTTACAAAATTGATCTCTGCTGTAAAATTGTGTGGTTTCAAACTTAGTGGGACTAGGACTGCTTTACAGAAGCGAACTTCACTAGTTCCTGGAGGTACTTTTTTATTTGAAAAATGATAGCGTCAGATAGGGTTTGTTATAACTTTAAATAAGCTGGATTAAACAGGTCAGAGAAAGAATTCACATTTAGTAATTTTATGAAAATGGTATTAAAATTGGAGAATCACTCGTGATTCCCAGTACGATGCCAAATTTATACAATGAGCGAAACCAGCTAATTAACATACAAAATTCTACATCCAAAGTGATCTGAATTGGGCTGGTTTAGATTAGTGAATTGAATGCCTAAATTTGGCGTAATTCAGACTGTTCAGATCTGGACTTGCCTGTCCCTTTGCAACATCCATGCACACAGGGATAAAACACGTAGCTGCAAGAGGCTGGCACCTTTCATAATCTGTTAAATCCTTCTCAAAATTCAAAATATAGGTGAAGACACTTTGATCTGGAAGTCAAAATTACAGCCTGTACCCATACATTTTAACAGTTTTGGAAATTTGCTCTGTAGTTTTACACAAAAAATGTACCTGCATTAAGGAGCACGAGTAAATGCTGCAATTTTGAGTTAGGCATTAAAAGCTTATACAGTCACCAATTTGGGAGGGGGGGAAATATCTGGGAAATTCCTCTCTGACTCCTTAGGAGATTGAAATTAGTCCAGGAGATCACTGTGATCCTGATAATTCTATGCATTGCCTACTTTTTGTAAGAGATGATCTCCGCGCCAGCCAGAAACAGGTCCAGCTCTTGCTTGGAGGAATTCAGCAAATCGGCGTCCACCGCACTAGCCGGCAGCCTGTTCCAGAGGCCCACTATTCTCTGGGAAAAGCACTACCTCCTGACAACTAAACCACCCCCTGATATCGAACCTAGATCTAGCCTTATACAACTTAAAATTGTGACCCCTGGATCTCCCTAACTTATTTAATTGCAACAAACTCTTAACTTGAACACCAACTATTCCCTTCATCATCTTATAAACCTCGATCAGATCACCCCTAAGTCTACGCTTCTCTAAACTGTAGAGTCCCAGGTCTTTTAACCTATCTTGAAAACTAAGATACTTTAAACTGAGAATCAGTCCAGTGGCCCTCCTCTGCACCCTTTCCAAAGCCTCAATATCACCCACCGTGTGAGGAGACCAAAACTGGACACAGTATTCCAACTGAGACCTGGCCACGGTCTTGTACAAGGACAGAATGGTATGCTTTGTGTTATAGTCAATTGTCCTATAAATGCACCCTAACACCCTATTCGCTTTAGCTATCACTTCATGGCATTGCTCATGAACTTTTCGAGATCTATGCACTAGAACGCCAAGATCTCTTTCTTTCTCCGCCTGCTTTAATGCTTCTCCCTGGAGGGTGTATACATGTCGAGTATTTGTCCTGCCCACATGCATAACACAGTACTTTTACAAATTAAGCGTCATTTGCCAGTCACGAGCCCAATCCCCCAACAATCTAAATCCGCCTAAAACAGTCGAACGTTGTCTACAGCCCTAACATTCGCACAGATCTTGGTATCAGCTGCAAATTTGCAGATCGTGCCCCCAACACCTACATCTTGATCATTAATAAAAATAATAAAGAGCAACGGTCCCAACACTGATCCTTGTGGGCCACCACTGGTGACCGGTCTCCAAACAGATCCAAATCCATCTATTTCTATTTTCTGTCTACGGCCTTCCAGCCAGTCCTCAATCCAGCTCAATATATTACCACTAATACCAGAGACTTCGATCTTGTAGAGAAGCCTCTTATGCGGTATCTTGTCAAAAGCTTTTTGGAAGTCTAAGTAGACAATGTCTACTGGGCTTCTCTCATCCACCATCTTGGTAACTTCTTCAAAAAATATAATCAAATCTGTAAGACATGACCCTTTTTTGAAGCCATGTTGGGTGTCCCTAATATGTCCCTCTCTATCAACGTAATCATATATTACATCCCTAATGATTTCCTCAAGCATCTTTCCTATTACTGATGTCAAACTAATAGGCCTACAGTTACTCGGGTTGGCCTTGTCTGCTTTTTTAATGATGCGGACTACATTAGCCTCCTTCCCATCTACGGGAACCGTCCCAGAGTGCAATGAGCTATTAACAATACAGACAAGGGGCTCGCACAGCACGTGTCCCATCTCCGAGGACCCTCGGGTGGATATTATCTGGCCCGGCTGCTCTATCTAATTTCAGGTTCTTAATTCTATCTAAAACAATTTATTCATCTATGTTAATATTACTAGTTTTAATATTAGCATCATCATTAAATTCTAACAGTCGAGCATCGTCTTCAAGAGTGAAGACCGATGCAAAGTACTCATTTAATATTTCCGCCATACCACGTGAGTCCTTTGTAACCTGTCCTTGAGCATCCTTCAATTTAAAACACTGCAGGTAACATCAGATTAATGTTGATGTAGATGATCCTCTTTTGGTTAAAAAGAGGACTTTGCTCACCACTACATTACCGCTGAAGTGGAATGGAAATTAACATGAAAATGTGAGCCTCGTTGACAATCTGTGGCTCACTGTTTAATCCATTCATTGAATACTAAGAAAGCAAATTTGGGTTTCAAGACTTATTCTTGTGAAACTTCTCTCTAACCAGTGGAGTCATAATGAGGTGGTTCAACGTGATGGGCGACAGCCATTCCCTACAGTATTTTGTAAGAGTTGTGAGCAGTGAAACTGCTTGAAGCGTAAATGGGCCTGTGTCTAGGTTTTAATTTGTTGCCAATTGGTTTAGTACATGTTCTATTTATCAGTCTTTATTCAATGCATAGGTGATTCCTGTGTGAAGCTCTCGAAAGCAAAAACAGGTTAGCTGAATTGTCAGGAAGCAAATTGACTTTGTGAAAATGACATGGTTCGCTGGTAAAGAAAATAACTTATTTCTCCCTTATTTAATTTTTGTTATCATTATCCTTTGTGGGAGGGGCTGATAAATACCAACATAATTTTTTGCCTATATCATTCAAGAACTACAGTGGTCTGAAATAAATCCCTTCACAAAAGTTAAACTGTACCTCATTCGGTATAAAGAATAGCTGTCACAAGATAACGTACGGGTGAAAGGACATGCATTTGTCATCTCGCATGAGTTCATATAGTGTGGAGAATTTTATGTCACACTTCAAAGTGTAACACATGGCAGGTATATAAAAGAAAAAAAGAAAGACTTGCATTTATATCGCGCTTTTCATGACCTCAGGACGTCCCAAAGCGCTTACAGCCAATAAAGTACTTTTGAAGTGTAGTCACTGTTGTAATGTAGAAAATGCGGCAGCCAGTTTGCACACAGCAAGGCCCCACAAACAGCAATGTTATAATGATCACATAATCTGTTCATAGGTGTTGGTTGAGAGATAAATATTGGTCAGGACATGGGGAGAACTCCCTTGCTCTTCTTCGAAATAATAGTGCCACAGGATCTTTTACGAGGGCAGACGGGGCCTTGGTTTAATGTCTCATCGGAAAGACGGTACCTCCGACAGTGTAGCACTCCCTCAATACTGCTCTGGATAAGCCACAATTATTTGACTGGCTCAAAGTACCCTATCTGTTGAGTTCACCATGCTGATGAGCTCAAATATCGACAGGTAGGAAAAGCTGCCAATCAAATTGCTCAATTGTTTTTCACAGCTA
The DNA here is from genome assembly GCF_035084215.1 of Heptranchias perlo. NCBI lineage: Eukaryota > Metazoa > Chordata > Chondrichthyes > Hexanchiformes > Hexanchidae > Heptranchias > Heptranchias perlo. The sequence continues at coordinate 180,977,418 of NC_090325.1, forward strand.
CCAACCAAGAACCACCCAACTACCAGAAAAAAAAACAGGCAGATAACGCAAACAGTCTTTTTCAAAATCCTTTCGACCACCATTTTCCTGTCTCACTCCCACATATGTAGCAAAACATGATGGGGTTAAAAATCTATGACCTTTTCCGGCACAGTCCTGATGTAACTCCGCCAGGGATCCAGCAGTAGGATCACAAATTAGGTACAAACTGGATATGCTGGGTCCTGGCTTTCCCCAGCACTTTCCACATGGACTTATTAAGGGTGGTCCTTCCCCCTGTTCCAACGAACGCCTGGACCTTGGAAGATTTTGTCATTTTAAGGTTTTTCTCATTCCCCTTATAAAACACCGCCAATTTGGAACTCCCCTAGAGTGGGCATCCTAAGCTGCATTTTGCAGCCTCTCCACCATGGTAGGCACCCAAGATGTGGCAGGGGTGCCCATCTAGTTTATGCAATCTAAGTGACTGTACCCTGAGCCCGCCAACTTTGCATCGGAAGTTGGATTCCGGCATTTATGTCAGGGATAAAAGTCTGCAAGTTTTTGGGCCCAACATTGATGATAAATGCATTTTTAAAAAAATACACAATGCTGAAACAAAACCACCAAACTTATACACAAAATGAGTCTTTTAATGTTAGAAATACCTGCAAGAAGGTTCCCTGCAGGCCTGACTTGCTCTTGGACCTGAGGCTTGAGTCCTGTTTCATTCCCAGAGTTGGAAATTTCATCTGGGACTTGAGTGGCAAGGATTTGTAACTCCTTTTGACAAATTCTTTGTATGTGTACACACGCACACGCATGTGTGAAGTATCATGGCTGTTGTCGTTTTCGTGCTGCTCCTGTTGAACTACAATCCCCAGAGTGCACCAAGACACTCACTTCGCATAATAACCAGGTAGAAAAAGACCTTTCAACTGGGTTGGGAACTTCCAACTACTGTTGAAAAATTCTGTAATGAGAGCGATGGATCATGAGAGTTGTAGTTTTTGCCCTCTCCTTTGGAACTATGGAATTTTGAGTGCTGCGTGGTACCCAGTTGTCACATGACCAACCTGGCCCCCCAAAAATTTGGAAATGACAACAATGTAACGCCATCAGTGGGAAAACCTCAAAGATTTCACTTTTTTCAGAACAAATCTGTGTTGAACAAAGATAAGTGTGCAATTGTCCCCAAAAATCCACAGGCCATGATCCTGGTGGTTGCACTGTGATAGTGCCCCCTGGCACGCTCAAGTTTGTGGCATTAGCAGGAGAGGACCTCACTTGCATAGGACTGGTGGATGCCTGCACCACTATGGACACATCTCCAGTCTCCTCCTGCCCCATGCTACTAGAAAATACGGTGCTTGGAGTTGGGGGGGAGGGTGGGCACAGGCAGCACCCCCTCCACCCCCCCCAATGAGGCATCAACCAGCAATCTCTTGGCGTCCTGTATAAGGGGTCTGGCAAAGGGTTTTTTTGGGGGAGGAAAAAAATTTCCTTTGGAATTCTAGGCTGCTTCCTCAGCCTGGAAAACCCCCCTCCTCCCTCTGGTGGGGCCTGCTCGTCCCGCTGGAGGCTGCCATGACTCATCTCTCTTAGGGTACCAGCCTCCAGTGTTAGGTCAAGTCCCTTCTAAGTCAGAGAAATGGGAACTCCCAGCATAGGGAGTCCCCACCCCAGCTCAACTGCACTGATGTCATAGACTTCATGTGGAGTGGACAGAGGTTCCTCCCCATAGAAGCCCCACTGGGAACTCTGGAGTAAGCAGGGACCTGGAATATCCATCTCCTTACCTTTTCCGAGGAAATTCAGGGCCATTGTTTTGGTGTCATGTTCACATTTTGAGCTGATAATAAATTAATTTTTTTCACATAATAAACCACACCATAGCAAGCAGAAATATTGAAAAGCAATACTATAAATTTACTCTGAGAATTGTTAATTTTTTTCTACACTGGTTCATAGCCAAGTTTATTAAATCTTAGTGAGCATGAAAGCTTGTTATGTTATTTCAGTCTATTTTTTGGGGCAATTGGATTACTGCAGCCTTCAACATCCATTCAGACTGCACTGGACTAATGTGAGGGGAAATGAAGCAGGAAATATAGGTCATCTCAGCCTTTCAGGATGTTTGCTTGGAGAATACTGTGCTTCCGACTGGCTGCTTTCAGATACAGCTTAATGGATCAATTAGTAGGGACAAGTCGTTTCAGGCCTTTGTGAGCTAGTAGCAACATTTTGTAAAAGGATATTGTAACTTACTTGGATTGACTTCAGTGACGTGAAAGGACAACTGGTAACACTGTCTGTAGGTTTCTCTGGAGCCTAATGATTAATAACAGAAAACGCTAGCTTTACAGATTGTTATGCAGTAAAATGGCTGTATTGGGGGTTACTTGCTACTATAATCTTACCACTGTTCAATTAGAAAGGTGTGTGGATACATTTGTGTTCTACATTAAAACAGTGACTACGCTTCACAAGTACTTCATTGGCTATAAGGTGCTTCGGAATGTCCTGAGGTAGTCAAAGACGCTATATAAATACTTTCACTATTGACATCTAGGTATGTGGGATGGGGGGTAGAGATTATGGCCAGTTTGACTTGTAAAAATGTTGGCAAATAAGTCAAATTTAGAAGCCTAGGCCCTGAAATTCTGTGTGGATTCTCCCGGTCTCCCACCATAACTCCAGTGGGAGACCGGTAGAAACCCTGCAGAATATCAAGGCCCGAGCCTTTTGTTATTTTTTTAAAAAACTTTCATTTATTTGTAAGGTGTTGTAATTCTCTGTTCTTAACAAAGCTTTACAAATACATAAAGGGCAAAAGAGTAACGAGGGAGAGAGTAGGGCCTCTTAAGGATCAACAAGGTCATCTATGTGCGGAACCACAAGAGATGGGTGAGATCCTAAATGAATATTTCACATCAGTATTTACGGTTGAGAAAGGCATGGATGTTAGGGAACTTGGGGAAATAAATAGTGATGTCTTGAGGAGTGTACATATTACAGAGAGGGAGGTGCTGGAAGTCTTAACGCGCATCAAGGTAGATAAATCTCCGGGACCTGATGAAATGTATCCCAGGACGTTATGGGAGGTTAGGGAGGAAATTGCGGATCCCCTAGCAGAGATATTTGAATCATCCACCGCTACAGGTGAGGTGCCTGAAGATTGGAGGGTAGCAAATGTTGTGCCTTTGTTTAAGAAGGGCAGCAGGGAAAAGCCTGGGAACTACAGACCGGTGAGCCTGACATCTGTAGTGGGTAAGTTGTTAGAGGGTATTCTGAGAGACAGGATCTACAGGCATTTGGAGAGGCAGGGACTGATTAGGAACAGTCAGCATGGTTTTATGAGAGGAAAATCATGTCTCACGAATTTGATTGAGTTTTTTGAAGGGGTAACCAAGAAGATAGATGAGGGCTGTGCAGTAGACGTGGTCTACATGGACTTTAGCAAAGCCTTTTACAAGGTACCGCATGGTAGGTTGTTACATAAGGTTAAATCTCACGGGATCCAAGGTGAGGTAGCCAATTGGATACAAAATTGGCTTGACGACAGAAGGCAGAGGGTTGTTGTAGAGGGTTGTTTTTCAAACTGGAGGCCTGTGACCAGCGGTGTGCCTCAGGGATCGGTGCTGGGTCCGCTGTTATTTGTTATTTATATTAATGATTTGGATGAGAATTTAGGAGGCATGGTTAGTAAGTTTGCAGATGACACCAAGATTGGTGGCATTGTGGACAGTGAAGAAGGTTATCTAGGATTGCAACGGGATCTTGATAAATTGGGCCAGTGGGCCGATGAATGGCAGATGGAGTTTAATTTAGATAAATGTGAGGTGATGCATTTTGGTAGATCGAATTGGGCCAGGGCCTACTCCGTTAATGGTAGGGCATTGGGGAGAGTTATAGAACAAAGAAATCTAGGAGTACAGGTTCATAGCTCCTTGAAAGTGGAGTCACAGGTGGATAGGGTGGCAAAGAAGGCATTCAGCATGCTTGGTTTCATTGGTCAGAACATTGAATACAGGAGTTGGGATGTCTTGTTGAAGTTGTACAAGACATTAGTAAGGCCACACTTGGAATACTGTATACAGTTCTGGTCACCCTATTATAGAAAGGATATTATTAAACTAGAAAGAATGCAGAAAAGATTTACTCGGATGCTACCGGGACTTAATGGTTTGACTTATAGGGAGAGGTTGGATAGACTGAGACTTTTTTCCCTGGAGAGTAGGAGGTTTAGGGGTGATCTTATAGATGTCTATAAAATAATGAGGGGCATAGATAAGGTAGATAGTCCAAATCTTTTCCCAAAGGTAGGGGAGTCTATAACGAGGGGACATAGATTTAAGGTGAGAGGGGAGAGATACAAAAGGGTCCAGACGGGCAATTTTTTCACTCAAAGGGTGGTGAGTGTCTGGAACGAGCTGCCAGAGGCAGTAGTAGAGGCGGGTACAATTTTGTCTTTTAAAAAGCATTTGGACAGTTACATGGGTAAGATGGGTATAGAGGGATATGGGCCAAGTGCAGGCAATTGGGACTAGCTTAGTGCTGTAAATTGGGCGACATGGACATGTTGGGCCGAAGGGCCTGTTTCCATGTTGTAAACTTCTATGGTTCCATGATTCTAGTCTGTGACAGAAGTTTTAGTGTGATTTTTTAGATGTGACCGTGGATGGTAGTGTTAATGGTGGTTGATGTTGCTGTGGGTACAGAATATTGCTTTATTCAAAAACATATTGAGATACAGTGAAATACTCAAACTGGTAAAAGGTGGGAAGTGGTGTTCCACATGGATTGGTGCTGGGACCACTGTTGTTCACAGTTTACACTAATGATTTGGACATTGGAATCAGAAGTACAATTTCAACATTTTTGGACGACACCAAATTGGGGGTACAAAGGAAGAATGCATCAAAATGCAAGAAGACATTAATAAACTTGCAGAATGGGCGTGTAATTGGCAAATGAATTTCAATAAGTGTGAGGTGGTGCATTTTGTTAGGAAGAATAAGGAGGCCACATACTGCTTGGATAAGAAGAGTCTAAATGGGGTAGAGAAGCAAAGGAATCTCAGGGTGCAGATACATAATTCACTAAAAGTAGCGTTGCAGGTTAATAAGGCCATTAAAAAGGCAAACCAAGCACTGGGGTTCTTTTCTAGAGGGATAGAATTGAAAAACAGAGAAGTCATGTCAAACTTGTATACAAGCTTGGTTAGACGACACTTGGAGTACTGTGCACAGTTCTGGTCTCCATATTATAAAAAGTAGAAAGAGGCATTGGAGAAGATGCAAAAAAGATTCGCAAGGATGATGCCAGAACTGAGAGGATATACTTATCAGGACAGGCTGACAAGGCTGAGGAGTGACCTGATAGATGTCTTTAAGATAATGAAAGGGTTTGATAGGGTGGACATAGAAAAAATGTTTCCACTTCTGGGGGAGACCAAAACTAGAGGTCATAAATATAAGCTAGTTACCAATAAATCCAATAGGGAATTCAGGAGAAACTTCTTCACCCTAAGAGTGGTAAGAATATGGAACACGCTACCACAAGGAGTAGTTGAGGCAAATGGTATAGATGCATTTAAGCGCAAGCTAGATAAGCACAGGAGGGAGAAAGGAATAGAAGGGTACACTGATAGGGTTAGATGAAGTATAGAGGGAGGAGGCTCGTGTGAAGCATTAACCCCAACATAGACCAGTTGTGTCCAATGTGCTGTAGACTCAATGGGCTCAATTTTGAAATGGTGGCGGGTTGGCAGCGGAGAGGGGGTGGTGAAGGTGCGCATGACGAACCCAAATAAAAAAAACTTACCTTTTCAGCGCGATCGCGATGAAATTGATGGTGATTAATGTTGTTTCCGGGTTTCACGACCGGCAGCAAGCCTGTTTGACAGGCTGGCTGCTGATAGGAGCTGCAACGCCAAGGTGGGGAGGGAGAGAAAGAGAGAGAGAGAAACGTCATCCAGTGCTGTTGGAACAGAGAGTGGAGGGTGCTGAAGATCGTGGGGGAGGGGGGAGGGGGAGGGGGAAGATCGGTGGGGGGAGAGGGGAAGATCGGGGAGGGGGGAGATTGGAGTGGTAGATTGGGAGGAGAGGGGGAGATCGGAGAGGGACATCGGGGGGGGGGACATTGGAGAGGGAGACATTGGGGACTGAGAGAGACATTGGAGAGGGAGACATTGGGGGTTGAGAGGGATATTGGAGAGGGAGACATCGGGGGCTGAGAGGGACATTGGGGCTGGGTGGAAAGGTAGGTTTATTTTGTTTTTTTAACTTTGTGCAATGGTTTTTTATTTAATTTATTTCGATTATTTTTGCTGATCCGGCCGTTCACATCTGGTTTTACCAGGCTTGAATCGGAAGCCGTGGGAAAGCCACCCAGGTAAATTTAAAATCGTTTTAACTATCTACTACGTCAGAAATAAACTACCTTAAGTGCCTCTTACTTGGTTCTTTAACTGTCATCCCACCGGCTTTAATTGCCGGTGGGACTTCCAGATTTGTGATGTGCGCGCGCTCACACAGACATGTCTGTGGGAACCCCGGAAGTCGTTGGGTTGGAGCCGGCTTCCGAACCCGCTCGGGATTTTCGCCATTTTCCCAGCCCCCAACGCACCCAATGTAACTCGAAGTAGCACAAATTGGATGGCCTCGATATCCATTTTCCTTGTTCAGGTTGAGCATCCCTCTTTTTAAGGTATTTTCTCCCGTGTTCTTTTGGTATCTTGCCTCCCCATTTGACCTCTTGGTGAGGGACAGTGCACGGACAACCTGTTCCCAGGCCTCTGCCATTGTCTGCCTAAAACTAGGAGGCATATGAGATTAGTTCTGGGTGACTCGTACAATTTTTGCTTACCTGTGGGAAAGTACTCAGCCTTTGCTCAGCACCCCCATGATAGAAGAGCATGTAGAGAGTGGGCTTATCAGCCCCCAAAACTATCTTAGGACTTCAGTATACTGCCCCACCACTTAGCTGACTGTTTTTTCATTTATTCGACCTTGAAATAGCTTCAGTGTAGAGTGTGCTTGCACCTAATTAAATAAACAGTACATTTGAGATGTTTGGAGCCGTGTATATAATTGCTGAATTTCTCAGCATGTAAAAATAGACCTCGAAAGCAAATATCAGAAAATTTTCAATATTGTTCAACACTGCTACTATTTTGGTATAAGCCCATTCCAAACCACGCACCTATCCTAAAATACAGATTCAGTAGATCTGTAAGTTAGTCAATGCTGAATGTGAAATGCTGCAGTCTTTTTTACACAGGCTTTTTGTTATCAGTGTCACATGGTCATTGAACTGGATAGTTTATATCACTGCACAGAAGCTACCTCTATTTTAATACGCTGATGACATCTGCTAATAAATTGCATTACAGCAACAGTTTAGACACAAAATGATCTACATTGCTGGTGATGGTGCTGCTGATGGAGTCGCTTTGTAATGGTTCTCTCGGGTCTAAATTCATTAGCGCTGGAAGCTGGGTGCGATTCGTACCACACGCAGCCAAGGTGCGTCAGAATGGAGAGTCCCGAGGTCCGTCCTAAATTGTTCCTTGGGCTTCATCCATGTTACACCTGTAAAAGCAATGTAACAACATTGAATTTCTACTCCTCTGTATTTTAATTCCAGTGAGGAGAACTGATGAAAGAAAATGATGTTTTGATGCCATTAATTAAAACATTTAACATACTGCATGTAAGTTTTATGCATAAAAAAAACTAATAGTTATTCATCGATAGCACTCCTTTGATATGATTTCTGCTGGAATGCCTCTTTGTGGGAAATTCAGTACATGTAGTTTAGAGAGCAGTGAGCTCATTTTTGCAGTCTTGCACACGTATGGTGCATCAGAACAAAAACTCGTCCTGTTAGGTACAGGCAGTCGTGGCTGATGAGACTATTTGGAGAGGGTTGGATTTTGTAACCTACCAGATTGTCTTTGAATGTTCTGTAATATTTACAGGCTTTTAAATGGGCAGCCAGCACTCCTGCCCAAAGCAGGTGGGAGGCAGTTTAGTTACACAAATCAAGGTCCTACGCCTGTTGTCGTACTCCGTTTGCAACTTTCAAAGAGAAACGGGCGGCGCATGCACGGCCCATTTCTTCAGGCATTGAGAGGCCTAGCTGGTGATCCTGAGAGGGATTGCTGTTTTTTTGGAGCGGGCAGAAATCCCGGCTCCAACACGCTGAAGAACGCGCATGACCCAGAGTCACCTGGGTGTCCGCACTGTTCCCGAACCCGGAAGTCCCGCCGGCAATTAAAGCCGACGGGACGATAGTTAAACCAACAATTCAAGTACTTGAAATGTGCATGAATGTAATTAATTATGCTGGCAAGCGATTTCAACCCTGCCTCAGCCTGTTTCCCATGCTGTGTGAAACACGCCATGGTGAAGGAGTCGTGTTTCAGCCGGCAGCCATTTGGGCATTTAAATCCCTGTTTGACAGATGGGGATAAAAGGTGAGTTATTGCAGCAGGGCACTCAATTCTCTCAGACAAACGTTTGGCTGGGAAATCTTTGCGTTTGGACTGAAAATTCTTGGTTTCCACTCAGAATTGTTCTGTTTACACTTTTCGGACCCCCTCAAACTGACACCATCAGGATGGGGGTCGAGGGCTGCATTCACCAGTACATCCGAGGACGAGGAGCATCACCGGCCTCGCCAGGCATGGCGTGCACTTGGGAGCTCCACAACGCAGTGCTGCACCCCAGGCACCTGCACAAGAGCAGAGAGGGCAACAACAGAGGGAGCGACATCGCAGGAGGCACGACCCTTGTCAGAGGGTCTACAGACCGAAGCTCAGCTTCCTTGGACCTCTCTGAGGAGCAGTGCATACGGAGGCTTAGAGTGGTCGCAGACATCTGCAGCCTTCTTCATGACAAGCTGCTCCCGGCTAGGTCTGGCGGCATCTCATTACCCGTCGCAGTTAAAGTCACCACTGCCCTCACCTTCTTCGCCTCTGGATCATTCCAGGGTGCCACCAGTGACATTGCCGGGGTCTCTCAGTCGTCTGCACACAAGTGCATAAGGCAGGTCACCAAGGGTGTGGCTGATCTCCAAGATCTCCTCCTCCACGTCTGTGAGAACCACTTTTTGTGGAGGCCCCCCACCAGTCCTCACCCTCTCACGTGCATTTTGTGCTCTCTTCTAGAAGGGGAGAAAGTACAGACATGTAAGTGAGTGATGGTGAAGTGGCCAACCGATGAATTCATTGCTTTGGGTGAGGCTGACCGTGAAAAAGATGCATCCGAGGGTGAGTATGATACAGAGACATCACATTGGATCAGGATTGGGGTGAGTGGTAGTGATGGGGTCACAAATGGAGAGGTGAGGAAGTGCTCAGGAAGTGCAGGTAAGTTGAGGATGAGCCTTAAGTGGGTGTGAGGAGTGATGTGATGGAGTAGTCTTGGCAATGCAGAATGACTTGGGGGGTGGGGAGGTTGATGTGCACCACGGAATGCAGGAGAATCAGTAAATGTAGTCACTTTTGCTGACCTAGTTAGGTCATTGAAACGCTTCCTGCACTGGACCCAAGTGCGGGATATGTTGCTGCTGCTGGTGACCTCCTCTGCCTTGGTGGCAGAGGCAGGGCACTTCCTCCTGTCGGCCGAGTAAAATAGTTCCCTCCTCCTCCTCCTCACCCCGGCCAGTAGCAGCTGAAGTGAGGCATCGCCGAATCGTGGAGCAGCCCTGCCCCTGTGCTGCTCCATTGGGTCTTCTGGCTCTTTACTCCAGCAAAATCCATTGGAGCAATGGCCCTTTAAATCTAGATGCTCCAGCTGACAGCCTGTCATGTGGGTGCGCAGTCCGCCCAGCTATTGGACGGCAAACCCGGTAACAAGATTAATGGCTAACAATTAAGTCGCGATCGCATGGAGAAAGGTAAGTTTTTATTTTTTGTGTTTGCCACACGCCCATTGCCCCCCCCCCCACTGCCATCCCTCCGCCCTTTTAAAATTGAGCCCCTGACCTTTGAAAGAATATTCCAGTATACTTATCCCCCTCAAAAAAAAACACGTTTTAAGAGCAAAACAATGAATGCTAGAAATCTGAAGGCAGATAAGGACAGAAAATGCTGAAAATATACAGCAGGTTAGTCAGCATCCAAAAGAGGAGAGGGCAGTTTCCCTCTTGTTGCTATGGGGATAAAGGGTTGCCTGGGTGAGGTGGATCTCGCAAGCCTAGCAGAGCCTGCCTAATTTCTGTCCGTATATATGAATGGATGGAAAATCAGGCCTGCTTTGCTTCGGGACTGTGATCCTCCACCCCCCGATTACCCTCTGTGCTACACCCAGGCCGTCCGCCGCACCCAGGTGCAGTAAGAGGAACATCTTCCCTGATAGTTTAATCGTTTGGGTAGGATTATTCAGCAGAAAAATTGGACCATTTTGATCTCTGTTTGAACCTTCTGCCCCCTAGGGTTTCTTCAGCTGAATATTTCCCTAAACTATTGCATTCTACCCATTTGTGTTCATAAGTCCTCAATAATCAGCTCACATTTCTGCACAGTTTTCTCGTTAAGCAGTATTGAACAGATGCTGTGTTTTTTTAATACTATTTGCATGTGATTTTGTATCATAACATCCTGGCGAATAAGGTTTGATTAACTCAAAAGCTGGGCCCTGCTAGCTTTACCATCTGGAGCAGCTGAATGTTGCAAGAAATATGGTTCTTTTGATTGAATTAAATTGGACACTATTCCAACTGGTGAGGCATACAGTAGCTTTAATTAAAATCAAGTACCATCAAGATTCTGCTGTTAATACAAGTGCATCAGGTTAGATCAAATTTATCGTGATTTTTGGTTTTATTATCAGATGTGCCAAGCACTTAGAATACTACTCGACCGATCGAAAGGTCCTGAATAGAGGTTCAGCATTCCCATTGTGTCCCCTATAGTCCCAGAGGGAGCATTCAAATGAGCCCTGCAAGATCAGTCAGGTGATCCCTGTTGAAATTAAAATGAATATGGAGTCTAGAGTGGCATGGTTTCAGTTGATATTCTTTCAGAGTTTCTTTGCTCTTTGGACAAATCGATGTTTGTCCTCAATCTCCTTGGCTCTGCCTTATAGCAGGTTTCTCACCCAGTTTGGACTAAGTGCTCAACGTAGTTGATTTTGAAAAATGATTGAGACTTCAAGGTGAAGGAATATAACCCTTAAAATTGTGATAAAAATATGCAGCTTCATTAAGTGGAAGATGTGCAGCTGGCTGAGAGTGAGGAAGTGATAAATATACTGGAGAAGGGGCAGCAAACAAGATATGGTTTCAAACATGCAGGGCCAAAATTCTAAATATCACTTGTTTTTTTCTGTGTCCTTAAGCAGGTTAACATTTTTGAAATGCTAATTTTCTGATAACAGACGTTAACATTCAGGCAACATTTTGAGATGAGCAAACATGAGAGCAAAATGGAACAAAATATGGAAATGGCACTCGTCATGAGCAAAGTAGAGCCATTAGACCAGAAAATGATCTATTGTTATCTGCTAAAAAAATAATAACTGAACTGCATTAGATTGTGACCTGTATTTTACCAAGGTTATATTTTAATACCGAATATTTCTGAGATACAGGTTGAAATTTTAATGTTGCTATTTACATTTAGCCTTGATGGCAAGAATGTTAAACGTGGAGATCACATTAATATACATCACATTAACAAATCTCAGGTCTTCATTCACCAGTACTAAGCATAGCTCTGCTTTTTTGTGTGTGGGTTGAAAATTATTTTACATTTCCCTTCCCCATTTTGTTAGCTTTTTCTCCCCCAGCCATGCTACATTTGCTGGACTACCTGCTTTAGGCCTACATCAACGCTGCTTGAGCTAAAAGCTCGGCGTGTGTAAAAGCAAACCCTGTGGGGATAAAGCCTACCCTCCCCGACAGCATGCCTGATATACAATGGGACCAAAGGCATAATCCCACATCCGAACACTCGACACTACCCTGAATTAGTATCCAAAGCTGTACTTTTCGTTAACTCTTTGCTAAATTGTGATTGAAAAAGAGGTTGCCAGAGTGCAGTGAACGTTTCAGAAAAATGTGAGTCTAAGTGAGAGAAAAATTAATATAAGCTTATTCAAAGGAAACAGCATCAAAGAAAGAAAGACTTGCATTTACTGAGCGCTCTTCGTGGCCTCAGGATGTCCCAAAGTGCTTTCCAGCCAATTAAGTACTTTTGAAGCATAGTGATTTTTGCAATGTAGGAAATGCGGCAGCCAATTTGCACACAGCAAGGCTTCGCAAACAGCAATGAAATAATGACCAGATCATCTGTTTTACTAATGTTGGTTGAGGGTTAAGTGTTGGCCAGGACACCAGGGAGAACTCCCTTACTCTTCTTTGAATAGTGCCGTGAGGATTTTTTACATCCATCCCAGAGGACGGAAGGGGCCTTGATTTAACATCTTATCTGAAAGACAGCACCTCTGACAGTGCAGCACTCCGTCAATACTGCACTGAAGTGTCAACCTAGATTTTGTGTTCAAGTCTCTGGAATGGGACTTGAACCCATAACCTTCTGACTCAGAGGCGAGAGTGCTATCACTGAGCCACGGCTGACAGCAAAACTATTGAAAAGCCCTGCTCCAATGGGATGCATGTATAATTTTAACTTTAACATTTTTATCAAGAGCTAGCAAATCTCCTGTGCTGCTGCCATTGTAGGACGTGCTGTTTTGTAAGGATGAGAAAACTATAGCATATAAAATAGAATGTAGGTGTGTGTCCCATTAAGGCTAAATGCTTCAGAGGAACAGATGACTTTGGACCTATGGTTCCCAAAGTTTACCACAAAGGGTTTTCTCACCTCATCTGTTGTAGATTAACTGATAGAGATTGATTGCCATGCTTAGTCACCAACTCGTTTATTGTATCATGTGACCACCAGGATTGTAGAAGGTGAACTAGATGGACCTTGGTCTTTTTTTTCATAGAATCATAGAAATTTATGGCACAGAAGGAGGCCATTCTGCCCATTATGTCTGTGCCGGCCGGAAAAGAGCCTTTGAGTTAAATCCCACTTTCTAGCTCTTGGTCCATAGCCTTGTAGGTTGCGGTGCTTCAAATGCATATCCAAGTACTTTTTAAATGCGATGGGGGTTTCCGCCTTTACCACCCTTTCAGGCAGTGAGTTCCAGACCCCCACCACCCTCTGGGTGAAAAAATTTCTCCTCAACTCCCCTCTAATCCTTCTACCAACTACTTTAAATCTATGCCCCCTGGTTATTGACTTCTCTGCTAAGGGTAATAGGTCCTTCCCACTCTAGGCCCCTCATAATTTTATACACCTCAATTAAATCTCCCCTCAGTCTCCTCTGTTCCAAAGAAAACAACCCCAGCCTATCCTGTGTTTCCTCATAGCTAAAATTCTCCAGTCCTGGCAACATCCTCGTAAATCTCCTCTGTACCCTTTCTTGGGCAATCACATCTTTCCTGTAATGTGGCGACCAGAACTGTACGCAGTACTCTAGCTGTGGCCGAATTAGTGTTTTATACAGTTCTAGCATAACCTCCCTGCTCTTATATTCTATGCCTCGTCTAATAAAGGAAAGTATCCCGTATGCCTTCTTAACCACCTTATCTATCTGTCCTGCTATCTTCAGGGATCTGTGGACATGCACTCCAAGGTCCCTCTGTTCCTCTACACTTCTTGTAATCCTCCCATTTATTGTGTATTCCCTTGCCTTGTTTGCCCTCCCCAAATGCATTACCTCACACTTCTCCGGATTGAATTCCATTTGCCACTTTTCAGCCACCTGATCAGTCCATTGATATCTTCCTGCAGTCTACAGCTAGCAAATCCTATGTTCCTATGTTTAATTGCTCTTCATATGTCGAACCGAATGGTGGGTTCACTGAAGGGTCAGGTTGAGGTTGAGAATCCTGGCTTTGTTTGACTGACAGGTTGATTAAGAGTTTGTAGACATTGTGAAATCAGTATGTTCTTGGAGACGCTGAGCTCAAACACACAATATTTGGCTTTTTGAGAAAGTGTCTAGTGCAGGAGGAAGACAGTGCAAAATATCCGAATTGTACACGTCATTGCTTAAAAAGGTGAAACTTTGCTGCGTTTATACCTAGCTTGGAGCTGTTCAATTTTTAGTTAGTTTTCAGTTGCTGTTCTGTGGATTGCTGCAGTTCTTCATAAAATGGAAGTAAGGGCCAGGAGTCAGTCGTGGGAAGAACGACCCAGGCAGGTGTGCTGGAATAAATTTCTCAGGATTGGAGTAAATATGTCTATGATTAAGAAATGACATAAGAATGTTACACTAGAAAGGGTAACAAGGACCAGGAGCTAACCCCCTCACATCTTAAGCCAACAGGAGACAGAGAATGCTGAAAGAACCCGGGCCGTAGAACATGTTATAGATACTATACAATCTGCCTTACATCGGCTGCACAATGACATAAAATCCTATATGCAAATCGGCCTGGGTAGCATTCACCACACATTGGCTCTGCGGTCAACCTGCTGCATACATCAGCCCACAATTAGCCAACCTCCTACATACAGCACAAGGATGTCACCAGTCAGAGCCCTGTAGTGTCACTTGGCAGCCTGCTTAGCGGGATTTTGGAGAGACCTCAAGTGCTTCTGTGGGTGAAGTAACACTTCACTCAGAGGGTGATCCTGAGCAGTTTCTTCCACAGGCCCAGATTTTAATCTCTATTCATCCAGTAATACTTACATTTCTGCTTTATATAAAAATTATATAATTTAATAATCTAGTGAACTACTTTTAATTTACTGTTTAGTATACTTTTTATACTACGTTATAAAAAAAACTGAATAATTTATTAATTTTTGTTACTTGTTTCATCATTTTTACACCCAGTCCATTTTTTTCTGGTTCAGGCAACTAATTCCCATTTCAGATTAGAGAAAGAATTATGAATGAGGTGGCCTTGTATCTAGAGGTTTCTGGAGTGTCCTGGCACATGTCCTCTGAGTCCTGATTCCATTAGTTATTACGCATAAGAAGCAGCTTGCCTCGTTTGTTCTGAAGTGTCATTCAGTACAAAGTATCAAATGATGTCAAAATTGTAACTTCTGTGTAAATCAAATGTATCATGTAATGAGATCTGAAATGTAACTGCAAAAGAGGGGGAAAACATTATTTCACATCAGGGCTTGCCTCAGAATGAGAGATAATAAAGTCTTATAGTTGAATGGCCACCAGAAGTTTCATACTTTGGCAAAAAAGATAATGTCGTATTTGTAAGTATCAATGTTAGCCAATATTAAATCCTGCTGCTCACTTGAATTAGCACGTTTTAGCATCCCCGCCAAAAAAACAGGGCTGCAAAAGCCTTGCTCATTCAAATGCTAATCATATAACCTACTCAGTCAGATATGTTGTTTGTAGCTCATGTTTAAGTTGTGTATTTTTATGTTCAGATAATAGAGACTAGTGCATGCGATTCCCCCCTTTGTTACATGAACTACCTCTTGCCTCTCTTTACAGATGAATGGTTTGCAGGTTGAAAATCCACACACGCACGCAGGTTAAGTATTAATTCACAGGCCATCACAGCTCCTTTGAGTTAAATACCACCAACTCACAGAGCTAGTATGACTTTATTCATTGGTTCATGACTCCGAGTGCGTATAAAATACCTGTGCACATCTATATCACCCATGTTAATTGTATCACGTGATTTATATCAATTAGTGTTAATTGTAATCAGGTGGTGTGTGTAGCAGGGTACGGTAGCATAGTGGTTATGTTACTGAGCGAGTAATCCAGAGGCCTGGACTAAAATCCAGAGTCATGAGTTCAAATCCCGCCACGGCAGCTGGCGAATTTAAATTCAATTAATTAATTTAATTAAATTAATTAAATAAAAATCTGGAATTAAAATACTAGTATCAGTGATGATGGCCATGAAACTACCGGATTGTCGTAAAAACCCATCTGGTTCACTAATGTCCTTTAGGGAAGGAAACCTGCCGTCCTTACCCGGTCTGGCCGATATGTGACTCCAGACCCACAGCAATGTGGTTGATTCTTAATTGCCCTCTGAAATGGCCTAGCAAGCCACTCAGTTGTAAAATCTCGCTACGAAAAGTCATAATAAGAATAAAACCGGACGGACCACCCGGCATCGGACCACTAGGCACCGGACACGACAACGGCAAAACACCAAGCCCAGTCGACCCTGCAAGGTCCTCCTTACTAACATCTGGGGACTTGTGCCAAAATTGGGAGAGCTGTCCCACAGACGAGTCCAGCAATAGCCTGACATAGCCATACTTACAGAATCATATCTTTCAGCCAACGTCCCAGACTCTTCCATCACCATCCCTGGGTATGTCCTGTCCCACCGGCAGGACAGACCCACCAGAGGTGGCGGTACAGTGATATACAGTCAGGAGGGAGTGGCCCTGGGAGTCCTCAACATTGACTCTGGACCCCATGAAATCTCATGGCATCAGGTCAAACATGGGCAAGGAAACCTCCTGCTGATTACCACCTACCGTCCTCCCTCAGTTGATGAATCAGTCCTCCTCCATGTTGAGCACCACTTGGAGGAAGCACTGAGGGTAGCAAGGGCACAAAATGTACTCTGGGTGGGGGACTTCAATGTCCATCACCAAGAGTGGCTCGGTAGCACCACTACTGACCGAGCTGGCCGAGTCCTGAAGGACATAGCTGCTAGACTGGGCCTGCGGCAGGTGGTGAGCGAACCAACACGAGGGAAAAACTTACTTGACCTTGTCCTCACCAATCTCCCTGTCGCAAATGCATCTGTCCATGACAGTATTGGTAGGAGTGACCACCGCACAGTCCTCGTGGAGATGAAGTCCCGTCTTCGCACTGAGGACACCATCCAACGTGTTGTGTGGCACTACCACCGTGCTAAATGGGATAGATTCAGAACGGATCTAGCAGCTCAAAATTGGGCATCCATGAGGCGCTGTGGGCCATCAGCAGCAGCAGAATTGTATTCCACCACAATCTGTAACCTCATGGCCTGGCATATTCCTCACTCTACCATTACCAACAAGCCAGGGGATCAACCCTGGTTCAATGAGGAGTGTAGAAGAGCATGCCAGGAGCAGCACCAGGCGTACCTAAAAATGAGGTACCAACCTGGTGAAGCTACAACTCAGGACTACATGCATGCTAAACAGCGGAAGCAACATGCTATAGACAGAGCTAAGCGATTCCACAACCAACGGATCAGATCAAAGCTCTGCAGTCCTGCCACATCCAGTCGTGAATGGTGGTGGACAATTAAACAACTAACGGGAGGAGGAGGCTCTGCAAACATCCCCATTCTCAATGATGGCGGAGTCCAACACGTGAGTGCAAAAGACAAGGCTGAAGCGTTTGCAACCATCTTCAGCCAAAAGTGCCGAGTGGATGATCCATCTCAGCCTCCTCCCGATATCCCCACCATCACGGAAGCCATTCTTCGGCCAATTCGATTCACTCCTCGTGATATCAAGAAACGGCTGAGTGCACTGGATACAGCAAAGGCTATGGGCCCCGACAACATCCCAGCTGTAGTGCTGAAGACTTGTGCTCCAGAACTAGCTGCGCCTCTAGCCAAGCTGTTCCAGTACAGCTACAACACTGGCATCTACCCGACAATGTGGAAAATTGCCCAGGTATGTCCTGTCCACAAAAAGCAGGACAAATCCAATCCGGCCAATTACCGCCCCATCAGTCTACTTTCAATGATCAGCAAAGTGATGGAAGGTGTCGTCAACAGTGCTATCAAGTGACACTTTCTCACCAATAACCTACTCACCGATGCTAAGTTTGGGTTCCGCCAGGACCACTCGGCTCCAGACCTCATTACAGCCTTGGTCCAATCATGGACAAAAGAGCTGAATTCCAGAGGTGAGGTGAGAGTGACTGCCCTTGACATCAAGGCAGCATTTGACCGAGTGTGGCACCAAGGAGCCCTAGTAAAATTGAAGTCCATGCGAATCAGGGGGAAAACTCTCCAGTGGCTGGAGTCATACCTAGCACAAAGGAAGATGGCAGTGGTTGTTGGAGGCCAATCATCTCAGCCCCAGGGCATTGCTGCAGGAGTTCCTCAGGGCACTGTCCTAGGCCCAACCATCTTCAGCTGCTTCATCAATGACCTTCCCTCCATCATAAGGTCAGAAATGGGGATGTTCGCTGATGACTGCACAGTGTTCAGTTCCATTCACAACCCCTCAGATAATGAAGCAGTCCGAGCCCGCATGCAGCAAGACCTGGACAACATCCAGGCTTGGGCTCATAAGTGGCAAGTAACATTCGCGCCAGATAAGTGCCAGGCAATGACCATCTCCAACAAGAGAAAGTCTAACCACCTCCCCTTGACATTCAACGGCATTACCATCGCCAAATCCCCCACCATCAACATCCTGGGTGTCACCATTGACCAGAAACTCAACTGGACCAGCCATATAAATACTGTGGCTACGAGAGCAGGTCAGAGGCTGGGTGTTCTGCGGCGAGTGACTCACCTCCTGACTCCCCAAAGCCTTTCCACCATCTACAAGGCACAAGTCAGGAGTGTGATGGAATACTCTCCACTTGCCTGGATGAGTGCAGCTCCAACAACACTCAAGAAGCTCGACACCATCCAAGATAAAGCAGCCCGCTTGATTGGCACCCCATCCATCACCCTAAACATTCACTCCCTTCACCACCGGCGCACTGTGGCTGCAGTGTGTACCATCCACAGGGTGCACTGCAGCAACTCGCCAAGGCTTCTTCGACAGCACCTCCCAAACCCGCGACCTCTACCACCTAGAAGGACAAGAGCAGCAGGCACATGGGAACAACACCACCTGCAAGTTCCCCTCCAAGTCACACACCATCCCGACTTGGAAATATATCTCCGTTCCTTCATCGTCGCTGGGTCAAAATCCTGGAACTCCCTTCCTAACAGCACTGTGGGAGAACCGTCACCACACGGACTGCAGCGGTTCAAGAAGGCGGCTCACCACCACCTTCTCGAGGGCAATTAGGGATGGGCAATAAATGCTGGCCTCGCCAGCGACGCCCACATCCCGTGAACGAATAAAAAAAAAAAAAATTGGGGACTCTCTTGTATCCTTTTTATATGAGAGCTTACCTAGGGTGTGGTGTGTGTATAAGGGGGAATCTCTGTGAATAAAGGCTTGGAAGCAACTGAAGACCAGGCTCTAGTATTCTATCCTTCTCCACTTGGCTATCCAATTTATAGCAATCCAAGGTACAAAGTTAAACCCTTACCACTTCAATTCCACACTGCAGGTTGTAATACAACAGATGCTACAGAGCTAACAGTAATACTGCACTAATAGCCCCTCCTGTCGTTCAGTATTCTATTGGCTTTGTTGATTGCTGCCCTGCGTTGGTGGAACATGTTGGGGGTAATTTTTACCATCATTGCTTGGGCGGTAAACTGGAGGAACAGATCACCCACCAGTTATAGAACCTGCCCGATTTTAATTTCCACTGATGTCAATAGAAATGGAAATTGTTCGGGTTCTATAATGGGCGGGTGATCCGCTCTGCCAGTTTACCACCCAAGCAGTGAAGGTGAAAATTACCCCTGTTGAGTGTTGCGTTTGTTAAGCCTCCTTGATGTCTTTCAACTTCAGCCTTAGCTATTTAAACAGCATTCAGAGATAACATACATCATCCATTTTTCCTTCCTATATACAGTACTTTACACTTGTCTGCATTAAATTTAATCTGCCATTGTTCTGCCTGCTCACATATTTTGTTTAACTCGTTTTATAGTTTCTGAGCCAACTCCTTCAATTCTACTACTCCTCCTGGTATGGTTTCTTCTGTATATTGAATTTCTGAATCCAAGTCATTGATGAAAATTAGAACCAGTTGTGGTCCTAGCATGGAACACTGGGGCACCTCACTCAGTCTTTTCCCAACTGTGACATGACTTCTCTAACATACACATTGTTTCCTACCCTTTAGTCAATATCTTAATAATTCCCAATGGAAACATTGGGTAGGAGTGAAATAATGTAAAAAGAATTGTCATCTAGCTCCTTAGGAGAAAGTAATGATTCTGACATAGACATGGCATGCAGTATTGCTTTAGAAATTGTACTAGTCCATGATAGAGATCCCCACAGCTTTGAGCTGTAACCTGTGTGTAACTTTATCAAATGCCTTTTGGAAGTCTAATTACAGAACGTCGTAGGGTTTGCCGTAGTCCAGTTGGATTGTCACTTCCTCAAAGAAATCAAGGAGGTTGGTCAGACAGGGTCTTCCCCTTCTAAAGTTGAATTGACTGCTGTTTAGTAGGCTCCTGTTGTTCATATAATCTAAATTTACTCCTGATAATCAATTCCATTATCTTACATGGAATGGAAATAAGACTAATGGGTCTGTAATTGCCTGTGCCTACTTTGTCACTGATTTGAATATGAGCACCACATTAGCCTGTTTCCAATCTATTATCCTTTGACTCCCTCATAATGATAGTCAGGGCCACATAAATCTCCTCTCTGGTCTTCCTCACTGCTCTGGGATAATATTATGTCAATGCTGGGGATTCATTTGTTTCAAACCCTTTCAACTAGCCTAGAATTTCATCTCATTTATATTGGAGTCATGATCCTTGCTGTGGTACTCTTCTTTTGGGGGACGGTTTTTGTTCGTGTATTCCATGTGAAGACTTTGAGGAAGTATTTGAGGAAATATTTACTATTTTGTGCTCATCGTCAGTATGGGAAAAAACGATTCATACTTGTTTTGTGATTCACTGCTGGAACAAGTTTATTTAACATTCAGGTGGACTTATGTATTCTAATTCCCGGTAGGCTTAGCTTGAAGCAAGAGGGGTGAAATTGGGAAGACGAACAGGACTTGAGCTTTACTGGAGGGTACTGAGCAACTAGTAGGAATGTAGCCCCAATTCAACAGCTAAATAACATTGTCATATGCATGAAAATATGACAGTGGAATCTTTTCAATTCTCTGACCACGTAAGTGATATCATGCAATGCATTTGATTTTCTACTAAATAATTACCAATAAATTGAGACTTATCCAGTTTTCTCTTTGTTATTTACCTCACCCCTTTTCTGATCCTCTACATATTTCCATTCAGCTCCTGTCTCCCTCTATTGTCTAATTTCATCTCGCTGCCCCACCAGACTTTACTGCTTTTGCCAAACAAGAACTTCTGAACTTTCACTGCAACCTACCAGCTGGGTCTTGGTTCCACTCATTCGAGCTTTTGCTTTTTTTTCCATTCTCACTGCTACTAACACGAGTCACAATAAAGATAACACATATTGTAACTGAATTGACGGAGAGTGGAAAAGATAATAAATCACACCGGAGAGAAAAATGCAAGATGGAATGAAATAGAAACCAAAAGAAGTGAAAATATCAACACTGTGAAATTTTAGGTTCAAAGTTATCAAATGGACAACCTCACCCTAAATTTGTTAATCCCATTCTGATTTGGTTTCTATTGCAATCCTGTGCCGTAACCAGTGACCACTACATTCTTTAAAAAAAACATTCTGGTGTATGTGTGTAGCCTTGGAAGATTATAGACAGCTAGGAGTGAAAAGTTCATAACCCAAATATTGGCATTTGTTAATCTCTATCATAGACTACAACATTTTCTAAAGCAATATGGTGTGCTGTGTCTATGTCAAAAATCATTGGTTTCTCTGAGGGAGATAGCTGACAATTTTTTTTACATTATTTCACTTCTACCCAATATTTCCATTACTCCCTTCCCCTTCACTTACTTCTTCCTACCCACTTCAAATCCTGTTCCTTGCATTGCTGTTATGTTGCTGCTCCTTCTTTGTACTTTGGTGGTCAGTGGAACAAATCAATTGGTGCTGAGAATTTTGGGAGAGCAGTGTAAGAGGGAAGTGAAACAACAGTGACAGTGGTGAGAGACGGAGAGTTAGGAGAAAGGCTTGACACTGACGTAGGCTGGGACAGTGGAGGAATTTGAAGCAAAAAGTCCAGCAGAGCATATTTTCAGAAGTACGGAGATTGTTCAGGGGATCTTGGAAGCAGAGAGATGGGGCTCGATGTTACCAGGGCTGCGGGTTCGCGGCGGGGGGTGCTATCAGTCTGCCCCCCGCGCGATCGCAGCCTAATTGGATCCACTTACCTTTTGTTCCGGGTTCCCCACTGCTGATCTGTGCGTCGGGCGGACTGCACATGCCCAGTAAGGTCTGTCAGCTGGAGGAGCTCTATTTAAAGGGGCAGTCCTCCACTGACAGATGCTGCAACAAATAGTAAATAATTACAGCATGGAGCAGCCCAGGGGGAAGGCTGCTCCCATTTTAATGATGCCCCACTCCAGGTATCATTAGATGGGGTGAGGAGGAGGGGGAGGACAGAGATCTTCCCCCCGGAGGGTGGGAGGAAGCGGCCTGCCTCTGCCACCAGGAAGGCCTGGCTCGAGGTGGCAGAGGAGGTCACCTGCACCACCAACATATCGCCCACCTGCATACAGTGCAGGAGGCGCTGCAATGACCTAAGTAGGTCAGCCAAAGTGAGTACACTTACTCATTCCCCTACACTTCATCTGCCACATCACTGCCCCCACCCCACATCTCCTTCTGCACTGCCAACACTACTCTGTCACATCACCCCTCATACCCACTCAAAGCTCATCCTCATCTTACCTGCACTTACTCACCTCGCCAGTACTCATCCCGCCACTACCACTCAACCCAATCCTCATACAATCTCATGGCTCTATCTCATACTCACCCTCTCATGCATCTCTTTCACAGTCAGCCTCACTCAACCTGCCACTACCTGTGCTGCAGCCATAAGGCATGCATCACATATGTGCAGTAGGAAGCGTAAGGCAAATGTGTCATGTGCATGAAGGGGATGCACAAGGGTGTTTGTGGGTTTGTCATGGTTTTTACTTATATTGAATTTCTGACCAACTCACATTACATATTATATTGGCACCACTACTGCCACGTCTTTGCGAATCTTGTCAGTTTGTGCAATAATGCCCTTTCCCGAGGATCACAATGAAGACCCACAACTGATGCCGCCCATTGTGTCACTGCAGAGTGGGTGTAGGTGTATTTGCAGGGCTCTTTTGTGCAGACGACTGAGAGACGTCGGCGATGTCCCCAGTGGCACCCTGGAAGGATGCGGAGGAGAAGTTGTTGAGGGTAGTGGTGACTTTGACAGCGACAGGTAAGAAGATGGTGCTCGGGCCAACCGGGAGCAGCTCGGCATGAAGGAGGCTGCAGATGTCCACGACTACATGTCGAGTGACTCTGAGCCTCCGTGTGCACTGCTGCTCAGAGAGGCCCAGGAAGCTGAGCCTCGGTCTGTGGACCCTGTGGTGAGGGTAGTGCCCTCTGCGACACATCTCTCTCTGCGGTTGCCCTCCCTCCTGCTGTGCAGGTGGATGTGTCACAGCACTGTGTTGTGGAGCTCCACATGTCAGAGGTGGACGGCGTGGCTGGCGAGGCTGGTGATGCTGTTTGCCCTCCAAGGAGGTCATGACTGCAGCTACGGCGGCCCCCATCCGGAAGATGTACATCTGAGGGGGTCCACAAGGTAGGTACATGTCTCTGGACCCCGGGGTAAGTGTGCAAGTTGGTGAATTTGATTGTCAGGAGGAGGGTGGTGGAGGCCAAACTTTGTCCCAAGTGACAGAGTGGCCTCCTGCAATGAGTGAGGGTCTCCCCCCCACCCCCCCCCCACCTGTCAAATGGACCTTTGCAGCTGCCACAGGCTGATGGCTGAAACACGTCCATTTCAACTGGGAGTGTTTCCCCCAGTGTGGGAAACAGTCCCAGTTGTCTCTAAAATCCCACCCCTCCTGACATATTCCCTTAATCAGGTCTGTTAATGACCTGAAATACCTAAGTAAATACTGTCAAGTGGCACCCCGCCAGCTTTAATTGCCTGCGGGAGTCCCACATGCGGGGGCTGCGCGCGCACATCGGCACGTCTGTGGGGAACCCGGAAGTGGGCGGGTTGGAGCTGGGCTCCCGACCCACTCTGGGATTCCCCGATTTTCGGAGCCCCCCCCGGCAGGAATGCACCCGATAGCGGGTGCTAAAATAGAGCCCATGGTAGATCCCAGATGTAAAGATGGTGAGGAAATCTTGCTAACACAGGCTGTAGAGTGAGGGAGAAAATCTCAGAATTATGAGCATGTGCATAAGGACAGACAATTGAGAGAGAGAAAACTAAAGGAAGACACCACAGTTTAATTTGAGTCTGCTGTTTTTTTTAGTTAATAAAACATAATCTGCTTGGGGTTTTATTGTTATTAACCAGTTAACACTTATTATGACTACGCTCTCAATAGCATAAAGCACAGTGGGAAGTCAAAATAGTTAATGGCCTAAACAATAGAGCAACATAAAAGTACCTAATGAAAACTCCACCACTTTTTGCTAATTGTTTTGTTGTGTAGTGATATTACTGCCTGTTAACTTTTGATTGTGGTGCAGTGCCACTGACAACAATCATAAACATAATATTATTAACAATTGAATGAAAATTTAGTGATTATGTGAAAAATGTAGAGGTAAATCCACTATCTCTGTGTTGTCAGACTGCTTGTATGACATCCAGTCTGGATGAGCCACAATTTTCTCCAACTAAATATTGAGAAGACCGAAGTTATAGGCTTTGGCCCCTGCCACATATTCCGTGCCTTAGCCATAGATTCCATCCCCCTCCCCAATCACTGTCTCAGATTGATACAGACTGTTTACAACCTTAGCATCTTATTCGAAAGACCACCACTTTCCACCTCCATTACATCACCCATCTCTGCCCCTTCCTCATCCCATCTGCTGCTGATACCCTCATCTATGCTTCTGTCACCTTCAGCCACAATGGGGTAAATTTTAACATCCAGCTAGGAAGGAACCGGGGGAGAACCCTGGTAGGTAAGTGGGCGGGTCTTGATCTATGAGGCCCATCAATGGCACTTCTGGGTTTCGCGCCCGGCAGCCAGCCTGATTGACAGTCTGCCTGGCTGTTGCCAGTGAAAGGAACTGCATATCCAAGAGGGGGGCAGCAGGGAGGGAGAGCGAGATCATCGGGCTTAGAAAAAATCGGAGTGGGGGGGTGGGAAAGAGGTGGGGCGACATGAACGACATCGGGGGAGGTCAGCTAGCATCGGGGATCAGGGGGGGCCAGCCAGCATCGGGGATCAGGAGAGTCAACCATCATTGGGGATCGGGGGTGGGAGGGTGGGGGTAAGCCAGCATCGTGGATCGGTGGGGGGGTGGGGGGGTCAGCCAGCGACGACGTGGGGGGTGGGGTCACTCACCATCGTGGATCGAGGTGGGGGGGTCAGCCAGCATCGGATATTGGGGGGGGGGGCCAGTCAGCATTGGGGGTCGGGCGATTGCGGACGTCCTGTTGGCTAGTTGGGCTTGTTGGGCCTGAATGAAGCATTCCTGCTTCTCTGGGCCCACAAGCAGTGCAATAAAGGCACTCACCTCATAGATGCGTCCCTTCCCGCCTGCTTTCACCTGATGTGATTTGGAGG
This sequence comes from Heptranchias perlo, assembly GCF_035084215.1. NCBI lineage: Eukaryota > Metazoa > Chordata > Chondrichthyes > Hexanchiformes > Hexanchidae > Heptranchias > Heptranchias perlo. The sequence continues at coordinate 181,002,909 of NC_090325.1, forward strand.
CGATGGGAAACCCGAACGGGTAAGGTTAAATTTGTTTTAATTGTACAATACACAAAATATTAAGTACCTCAAGTAGCTCAGTGAGGTTCATTGCCCTTTTAAGAATCGGCCCACTGGCTTCAAGTGGGGGTGGGACTTCCTGGTGTCTGCTCTCCACATGCGGACAAACCTGCCTGGGTTAAACCCAGAAATGGGCATGTTGGAGCCGGGATGCGGTCCCGGTCCGAAAACTTACCATTTTCACTGCCCACCCACCCTGAACCCACCTTTCTTGGGGGTTAAAATTTACCCCAATTATTCCAATGCTCTCCTGGCCTAGCTTCCATCCTTCACACTTTGTAAACTTCAACTCATCCAAAACTCTCCTGCCCGTATCCTAACCCGCATTAAGTGCTGCTTACCCGTCACTCCTGTCATTGCTGACCTACATTGGCTCCCAGTTGCCCTCTGTTTCCAATTGAAAATTCACATCTTTGTGTTTAAATCCCTTCATGGTCTTCCCTCCCTATCTCTGTAATCTCCTGCAGGCCTACAACCCCACCTTCTCAGAACTCTACATTCCTCCAACTCTGTTCTCGTGCATCCCCAACTCGGTTCACCCGAGCATTGGCAGCCATACCTTCAGCCTTTCAAGTCCCATGCCCTGGACTTCCCTCCCTAAAACCCTTTGCCTCTCCACCTCCCTGTCCTCATTTAAGACCGTCCTTAAAACCCACCTCTTGGACCAAGCTTTTGATCAACCCTCCTAATATCTCCTTTGGCTTGCCGTTCATTATTGTCTGATGATGCCTCTGTGAAGTGCCTTGAGATGTTTTTCTAAAACAAGCTGTATTAGACTTCTGTATGTTGACTAAAAAATCCATTATGAAAGATGTTAAAGGGGTGGGGGAGGGAAGCCCAATTAAGTTAGCCAGACTAATATGTTTTTGTATTTTGGGAGAGAGTGGAATCCTAATATTTGCTGTTGAAGTCATATTTAAAGTTGGGTTCAATATCTACTGTCATGTTGCACTGTTGGTTTGCAATTATTATCTTAAATTTTTGCCTGAATATTGTCATGTTAAGTCTTAAAACTGTAGGGTACAGTATCCTTCAAAATGATGCAATTTTTTAGTTACTTTAGCCATGAAAACCAATAATATTAATTACACTTGAGTTTATGGGGTATGAGTATAATTTCATGTACTCAACACATTTTTAACCAATTAATTTGCACCTGACAAGGTACTTTCTTTCACTGCATATTTATGAAGGAAATCAGTCCTTAGAGGATTAAGGTGTCAGCTTGGCTCAGTTGGTAGCATTTTCACCTCTGATCAGAAGGTTGTGAGTTCAAGCCTTTCCCCATGACATGAAAGGACATAAAACATTTTAGTGCTATACCGAGAGAGTGCTGCTTTGTCAGAAGCACTGTTTTTTGGCTGAGGTGTTAAACGGAGGCCCCAATTGCCTGTTCAGGTGGAAGTTGTCCTGGTGAACATTTATCCCTCAACGAACACCACCAAAACATTTTAGCTGGTCAATTATCTCATTTGCTGTTTGTGGGACCTTGCAGTGAGCACATTGACTATCAAGTTTGCCTACATAAGGACAGTGATTACATTTTAAAAATAATTTACTGGCTGTGAAGTATTTTGGGACATCTTGAAGACTTGAAAGGCACTATATAAATGCAAGTTCCTTCTTCATAAGGACGGTCTAGTTTTGGGGGTGAGCGTCCAGTAGTTTTGGAAGAAGTGAAAACCGGACCAGAAAAATTTATATTCTGTACTGCTGGATTTAAAAAATGGCTGTCTACATGCGTGAACAAACTGATTTGGTGCATAGTTTTTTAAAACTCTTCTGCCCGTGTCCAATTTTAGACTGGGAAAAATGTGGCAGAGTTTACTGTGCATTAACAGATAATCCTCTCACTTCCAAAAAATGCTTTCTTCTCATGGCATTGGGCTCAATTTTAAAAGGGCGGCGGGGTCGGGTGGGGTGGGTGCTGATTTGCGGGTGCCAAACCCGGAAGGGAAGTAGGCAGATTGCGATCATCGCAACCCTAACGAGGCCAATTAAAGCCTCTTCCGGGTTTCGCGCCCGGCAGTCAGTCTTATTGACAGGCTGGCTGCCGACAGGAGCTGCACATCTGAGGCGGGGGGCCGAGGAAAGAGAGAGAGAGAGAGAGAGAGAGAGACCTCAACGGCCGTTCGAGAGAGAGTGGGAGTGGGGGGGAGACAATGATCGGAGGATGGAGGGGGAGAAGACATCGGACATCGGAAGTGGGGGGGTGCAGCTGACATCGTTTGTAAGGTATGTTTATTTTTTTACAATAGGAAATGTAATTTTATTCTATTTATTTAGTTTATTTTTGACTGATCCTGGTTTCACCAGGCGTGAATCGGAAGCCGTAGGAAAGCCGCCTAGGTAAGGTCAAAATCTTTTAAACTATTCAGTATACCAAAAATAAACTACCTTAAGTACCTAAATGAGGTATATTCGCTTGTTTAAATATCGTCCCGCCGGCTTTAATTGCCAGTGGGACTTCCGGGTTCGGGAACGGTGCGCACACCCAGATGACTCTGGGTCATGCACGTTCTTCAGCGGGTTGGAGCCAGGAATCCTGCCCACTCCGGATTTCTCCAATTTTCTTTGCTCCCGCCCCCAACGCACCCGGACTTTCATTTTAAAATTGAGCCCGATGTTCCTGAAGCACGGATAAACCAGCATTCATGTATATGTGTGTGCCTATGCGTTACTGTATGTGTGTATGAATATAAACCAATATGAGAGAGGAAAATTTAGTAACAACTGTGCAATATGTAATTATTTTGGAAGAGTGGGACAGAAGGAAATAGGTACAAGTACGAGATAACAAGATCTCTGATGGATTGGCTAATTTTCCTGAAATCAGCAGCTTAACTCCTTGAAAGCCTACTTAAGTACTACCTCTCGACCCAGTTCTGTAATATAATGGAGGGCATAACCTACCTTCAGATGGCTTTAGTCACTACCAGTGATAAATTGCCATTCAGGAATATGCAAAATACCTCTTTACGGCTCAGTATGCATATTTACCACTAAAAGTGCTTTAATGCCCTTAGGTTTGATTGTGTAGCATCTGGTTTCTAGCACTTTATATTTAAATATATTCTATACAACAAGTTTACATTTACTGGGTTGTGACCATCATATGCCTTAAACTTAAACAAAGCCAATTACATAGGTATGAAGGGCGAGTTGGCTAAGGTAGATTGGGAAATTTGATTAAAAGATATGACGGTAGATAAGCAATGGCAAATGTTTAAAGAAATATTTCATAATAGAATCATAGAATCATAGAAGTTTACAACATGGAAACAGGCCCTTCGGCCCAACATGTCCATGTCGCCCAGTTTATACCACTAAGCTAGTCCCAATTGCCTGCACTTGGCCCATATCCCTCTATACCCATCTTACCCATGTAACTGTCCAAATGCTTTTTAAAAGACAAAATTGTACCCGCCTCTACTACTGCCTCTGGCAGCTCGTTCCAGACACTCACCACCCTTTGAGTGAAAAAATTGCCCCTCTGGACCCTTTTGTATCTCTCCCCTCTCACCTTAAATCTATGCCCCCTCGTTATAGACTCCCCTACCTTTGGGAAAAGATTTTGACTATCTACCTTATCTAAATTAAACTCCATCTGCCATTCATCGGCCCACTGGCCCAATTTATCAAGATCCCGTTGCAATCCTAGATAACCTTCTTCACTGTCCACAATGCCACCAATCTTGGTGTCATCTGCAAACTTACTAACCATGCCTCCTAAATTCTCATCCAAATCATTAATATAAATAACAAATAACAGCGGACCCAGCACCGATCCCTGAGGCGCACCGATCCCTGAGGCACACCGCTGGTCACAGGCCTCCAGTTTGAAACACAACCCTCTACAACCAACCTCTGTCTTCTTTCGTCAAATCCAATTTTGTATCCAATTGGCTACCTCACCTTGGATCCCGTGAGATTTAACCTTATGTAACAACCTACCATGCGGTACCTTGTCAAAGGTTGGCAGGCTGTTACTAGTGGGGTGCCGCAAGGATTGGTGCTTGGGCCTCAGCTATTTACAATCTATATTAATGATTTAGATGAAGGGACCGAGTGTAATGTATCTAAGTTTGCTGACTATACAAAGCTAGGTGGGAAAGTAAGCTGTGAGGAGGACACAAAGAATTCGCAAAGGGATATGGACAGGTTAAGTGAGTGCAAAAGAAGGTGGCAGATGGAGTATAATGTGGGGAAATGTGAAGTTATTCACTTTGGTAGGAAGAATAGAAAAACGGAATATTTTTTCAATGGTGAGAAACTATTAAATGTCAGTGTTCAGAGGGATTTAGGTGTCCTTGTACACGAAACACAGAAAGATAACATGCAGGTACAGCAAGCAATTAGGAAGGCATATGGTATGCTGGCCTTTATTGCAAGGGGGTTGGAGTGCAAGAGTAAGGAAGTCTTGCTGTAATTGTACAGGGCTTTGGTGAGACCACACCTGGAGTATTGTGTACAGTTTTGGTCTTCTTACCTACAGAAGGATATACTTGCCTTAGAGGCAGTGCAACAAAGATTTACTAGATTGTTTCCTGGGATGAGAGAGTTGTCCTATGAGGAGAGATTGAATAGAATGGGCCTATACTCTCTGGAGTTTAGAAGAATGAGAGGTGATCTCATTGAAACAAATAAGATTCTGAGAGGGCTTGACAGGATCGATGCTGAGAGGCTGTTTCCCCCGGCTGGAGAATCTAGAACTAGGGGGCATAGTCTCAGGATAAGGGGTCGGCCATTTAGAACTGAGATTAGGAGAAATTTCTTCACTCAGAGGGATGTGAATCTTTGGAATTCTCTACTCCAGAGGACTGTGGATCCTGAGTTGTTGGGTATATTCAAGTCTGAGATCGATAGATTTTTGGACTCCAAGGGAATCAAGTGATAGGGGGATCAGGCGGGAATGTGGAGATGAGGTCGAAGATCAGCCATGATCTTATTGAATGACGGAGCAGGCTCGAGGGGCCATATCGCCTACTCCTGCTCCTATTTCCTATGTTCTTAAGTGCCTTAGTGAAGTCATTAGCAGCTTTTTGTCGCTTAATACCGACATGTCTGTTACGTAGATTTAGCCCCAGATGTTTCGGGATTGTTAGCTACATTAAATGCAAATTGTTTGGCACCTGAAGTTCTCGTTTTAATCACTGCCTTTGCATCAGTGGCATCATTAGCATCTTGTTCTCACCAACCGTAACAGAAGCTGCAGCCGCTATTTACAACAATATTGCACCCGCCATTCTGTAGCTTCCGAAAGACAGACACAAACAGGGCATTTTTTTTGCTGAAAGAATGCTAGGCTAGGAAGGGCTGAGCAACAACTCCTCCCCCTGAAAATGCTGACGGGTCAAAAACAGCCCTGAATTGGGCCTTATCATGTGAAAACCGGAAGTTAGACTGAAAGTGCGGAACAAGGAGATGTCACATATTAAGCTACAGCTTTACCTAACAAGGTTAAAAAAAAACTTAAAATACACAAAAGCACAGTTTGTGAATTTTGAAATTACTAATGTAAGATTCGAATGCTGATGGTGTAAGATTTTTTTTTCAAGCAAGATTGTTGACTGTCCAGGGGAGATATCTTGGGGTGGAATATCTGTGCTGGTTCTCTGACCCTCTGCCATAACATCGGTAGAAGATGGCGTGAACTCTGGAGAGATGGCGTGAACTCTGGAGAGAAGGCGGTAAATCCAGGAAAATTGGTGTAAACCCAGGAGAAACGTTGTAAACAGTCATTTATTGAAGTTACGGCAGAAGATTCAGAGGCATTTCCGTGGAAATTCTACCCTCTTTCCTTTAAAAACAACACTTTGAAATGATGTGATTTTTGCTATGAATTGTTCAGGCTGCATGGTAGTGAAACACATTGGAGTGAATGGGAAATTGAAAGGAAGCTTGGAGAGGAAGAAGATTAAATAATATACAGTGTTGTCCCGGGGTCTGCGCCCAAGCTACACTGACAGATCGGGAGAAACTCCTGCGGAAAGTCCAGGCACATATGTTTACCAAGCTTCGCCTTTTGAAATTCCGACTGTGTTTCACAGTTTAGCAGAGAAAGATTCAGATTTAAATGTTGATACAAAAAGGAGGGTGCTCTGGTCAAGAGAGGGAGGAGCAGTGTCAGCGTATTGGGGGCAATTTGTCATGGTGTTCAGGAAACATTTTGAAAAGCTGGATGATATCTGTGTCTAATCCTTTCAAATCGGTCCAGTTACACAAAACAATAAGTGAGACATGGTGGAAACAAAAGTGAGGACATATATATGGGGTCAAATCAGATTACAAAAACAAATTACTGGTTTTATAAACCAAAAAGAGACCACAGCTATGAGAAAAGATTGGATAGGCTGGGCTTGTTTTCTTTGGAACAGAGGTGGCTGAGGGGTGTTTTATTTGAGGTATATAAAATTATGACGGGACTAGATAGAGTCCTATTTCCCTTAGCAGAGGGGTCAGTGACCAGGGGCATAGATTTAAAGTAACTGGTAGAAGGATTAGATGGGAACTGAAGATAATTTTTTTCACCCAGGGGTCTGGAACTCACTGCCTAAAAGGGTGGTAGAGGTAGAAACCCTCAACTCATTTAAAAAGTATTTGGATGTGCACTTGTAGTGCCGTAACCTACAGGACTACGGACCAAGTGCTGGAAAGTGGGATTAAGCTGGATAGCTCTTTTTCGGCCGGCACGGACACGATGGACCGAATGGCTTCCTTCTGGGCCGTGACTTTCTATGATTCTCTTGCACATTGTGCAGCAAAACGCTTGGCATTTGTTCAGAGCACCATTCAAACTGAACATTTTAAAAGCTTTTTTTTTTGGTTTGTTTGAGAAACTTGCCAGTCTGTGTTCCTTAGGCATTTTCTGTCTGTGTCAAGGGAGCTACAATTTGCTAAGTATACAGCTACACTCTTTATTGTAGTACCATCCAATATAGTTTTAGTGGAATGCTTTAATCGTGGCACTTTTTAATCCTATCCATCAAAGTACAATATCCGTATCGCTATAGACTGTGTGGAAAAGGAAGCCATTAACTTTGGCACCTCACTCAACACCAACTGACTGTGAAAAATAAAAAAACAGAAAGTCCACACAAGGGCCATCTGTTTCACTTTGAGGAAGTGATGTGGCTGTGCTGCATTGATAATCGCTCAGGTATATTTTAATTATAAAGATATAAGGGGAAATATTTCAGTTACCCAGGTGCAGGGCAGAGGAAAAAAAGATGAGACCTGTTCCATTAGGTTTCTGCCCCCTTGTGCTGCCCTATGTTTCCCTATGAAGGGTTACTGGACCTGCACCTATAATAGGTGCAGGCTTAGTGTGGTTATTTGACTGAGAGGAGGGGACTAACTTTGAAGTCAGTGCATTTAAGAACCCCAGTGCAGGGACACCCATTAATATCTGCTGCTATGGGCTGCCCCCGGAAATCCCATCAATCGGAGGTTCTGCGGGGGTCCCTGTGGGGGTTCTGTGGGGGCTGGCCAAAGACATAAGACAAGGTAAGGAGTCTTCATTTAATTCCTCCCCACCCCACAGGATGATTTGAGGTTCTTGTGGCCTTCTGGCTGCTTATCTCTATCAGCAGCCAAATGACTGAGATCTCGAGAGGCCCAGAGCACAGCATCAGGGAGCTTAGGCCTAAGAGGCCTGCAGCTGTGCTCCAATTTTCTCCTGCTTTTTAGGCGCAAGGCCCAGCTGGGGGGTGAGTCTGCACCTGGAATTCCCCTAGGCCAAGCAAGTGGCCCAGGGGAGGAAAAGCATGGACATCTGTCTCCGCTGAGCTGCCTGTCAGATGCTCACTATGTGTCCAGAGAGAAAACCCATTGTTTACACTCAAGAGCCAGCCCTGATTGTTCAAATGAATCTTTTCTGCTGGCTGTAAGGATACAAATAAAATTAATTTGAGTAATTTGAACCTAGTTACAAGTGGGTGCAAGTCACCAGAACCTTTTTGAGTGAGGCTGTGAACACTCCTGGTGTGGGAAATTAAACATCCACTCTAGTCCAGTAGTAGATTAATGTTACGGTGCATTGTTGGAACAGTGTAACTTGTAGACTTATCTTGTATCAAATCCCTGCAGTGCTGGACCAGGGAGTATTTGACAGATAAGACATTAGTGTTGAGGAAGAAAAGAGGAGGAATCACACTAGTAAGTCACAAATAGATTGTTTTAACTCATGAAGGTCATTTACTAATTTATTTTATGTAAGGGTGCAACCTTCTGTTAAACAGTTTTCCCTTTGTTCCCCTTTTTCTGGGTCTACTCAATTACATCTATGAAGGAAGTCTAATTCCAGTCCTCTGCTAGAACCTTGCTGTTCAGAGACTTGTGTAGTGTGCCACCACACCACTGACTTATTTGTTATTCTAATAAACAAATGGCAAGTTATGGAGTCATTGTTGTACTCCGTTAAAATACAGCAAGTTGATGCCCGAGCCTTGCAAACAGAAATTAGGGGAGCAATTGTCTACTGTTCGTTTAATATTCATTCTTGGGATGTTGGCGCTGCTGGCAAGACTGGCATTTAGTGCCCATGAGAAGGTGGTGGTGAGCCGTCTTCTTGAACGACTGCAGTCAGTGTGGTGATGGTACTCCCACAATGCTGTTAGGTACAGAGTTCCAGGATTTTGACCCAGCAACAATGAAGGAATGGCGACATATGCCCAAGTCAGGATTGTGTGTGACTTGGAGGGGAACGTGGAGGTGGTAGTGTTCCCATGCGCCTGCTGTCCTTCCAGATGCTGGCGGTCGCGGGTTTGGGAGATTCTGCCAAAAAAGCTTTGGCGACTTGCTACATTGCATCCTTTAGATACACTGCACCACGGTACGCTGGTGGTGAAGAGGGTGTGTTTAGTCTAGTGGATGAATTGTCAATCAAGCGAACTGCTTTGTCCTGGACAGTGTCAAGCTTCTTGAGTGTTGTTGCAGCTTCATCCATCCGGGCAAGTAAAGAGTATTCCATCACACTCCCATCGTGCCTTGTAGGCGATGGAGAGGCTTTGGGGCATCAGGAGGTGAGCCACTTGCTGCATAATACCCAATCTCTGACCTGCTCTAGTAGCCGCAGCATTTATGTGGCTGGTCCAGTTGAGTTTTCAGCTCACTGTGACCCCCAGGATGTTGATGGTGGGGGATTCGGCGATGGTAATGCCACTGAATGTCAAAGGGAGGTGGTTAGACTTTCTCTTGTTGGAGATGGTCATTGCCTGGCACTTGTGTGGCACGAATGTTACTTGCCACTTATCAGTCCAAGCCTGGATGTTGTTCAGGTCTTGCGTGTGGGCACGGACTGCTTCATTGTCTGAGGAATTGAGAATGGAGCTGAACACTGTGCAGTCATCAATGAACAGCCCCACTTCTGAGCTTATGTGGGAGGGAAGGTCATTGATGAAACAGCTGAAGATAGTTGGGCCTAGGACGCTGCTCTGAGGAACTTCTGCAACGATGCACTAGAGCTGAGATGATGTGATCTACTGTATGTGATGATGTTCTGTAATGAATTACAAGGTTGATTTTTTTTTCCACTTTGTTTTGAATGTGTTCACTCCAGGGTCCACAGGATGGAGCTAATGATGGGAGGATATTCCGTAGGCAGTGAGACTTTGACAGTTAGGAATTATTGATTCCGCCTTCACCGTGTACAGAAGAACTGCTGAACAAACATGTCAAAGAAAGGACGTGGAAGGGGCGAAAAGCCCGAGGCACTAATAGACGCATTGCAAGCCGCCAACGAGGAACTACGGGCTAAGCTGACCGATATTCAAATAGAGCTTCAGCAGGAAAAAAGCAAGGTAGGTGCGGGGATCAATATTGAATAGAATGAGAGGGCAAATTATATTGCCCACAGCAACATGCATTGAACAGCTGCATAGTTTGGAGGGTGTTCTAAAGGGGTTGAGATGATGCCGTAAACTTTGAGAGCAGTTTATTAATGCGACCTCCACTCTACCAGTCCAGGTTATATTACTCTATATAATATGTATAACAGGTACAGATTTAAGGAATCCTTGCCATTCTCTGTATTTTATGTAGAGGTTACGTTATAAGTATTTGTGATGAGAAAGCATCACTGTTCAAATCAGTAAAAATTCCTTCCATCTCTCTCATAGTGACCCAATATACATCATAAGGGAAGAAGAGTTAGTAAGCTGGAGGATGGGCTCTGTGCATGGCAGTTTGAAAATTCCTGCTGATGCGGAGCCACCACACTGGCCGGGGGAGGTCCAGTCTCCTCTCACCACCTCGACGCTGTTTACCAGATGCATGTTTCCTAGCAGTCGGCTCAGAGTAACGTTAGCGGAGATCAAAGTGGTGCTGGTTTGAGGGGGACCAGGGAAGCAAAATCTAGGATTCAAATACCATCACAGACACTCTAAAAGTAGTGGTTGGAATGATGTAATGGGCACACTGCTATGCCATCCAGTCACATGACTGGACTAAGTACGGAAACCAGCTCAAAAGTGATTTCAGACGCAGAACACAGACAGCACAAGACACGCTCAACATGGGCACAAAAATATTGAAGTGAATTCAAACACAAAAACCTAAAGTGATGTCCCTGCAATTTTTGATACCATTGTTATCTAGAACATAAAAAGAAAGAAAGAAATCGTTTAAAAGTGAAAACCGTAAAACCATACACACAACTGTTTTATTAATGCAATGGGACCTTACAGTTCATCCACTTTCAACTCAAATTGGACTGTTATCTACAACTTCAATATCTGCTCATTGTTTGTTATTGCCAAATCACTGCTAAACTTGAATAGAAGTTGCATATTGACCAATGCCAAGATACGGTTTAGAGTGGTTCATATGGTTAGTAAGTTTGCAGATGACACCAAGATTGGTGGCATTGTGGACAGTGAAGGAGGTTATCTAGGATTGCAACGGCATCTTGATAAATTGGGCCAGTGGGCCGATGAATGGCAGATGGAGTTTAATTTAGATAAATGTGAGGAGATGCATTTTGGTAGATCGAATCGGGCCAGGACCTACTCCGTTAATGGTAGGGCGTTGGGGAGAGTCATAGAACAAAGAGATCTAGGAGTACAGGTTCATAGCTCCTTGAAAGTGGAATCACAGGTGGATAGGGTGGTGAAGAAGGCATTCAGCATGCTTGGTTTCATTGGTCAGAACATTGAATACAGGAGTTGGGATGTCTTGTTGAAGTTGTACAAGACATTAGTAAGGCCATACTTGGAATACTGTGTACAGTTCTGGTCACCCTATTATAGAAAGGATATTATTAAACTAGAAAGAGTGCAGAAAAGATTTACTAGGATGCTACCGGGACTTGATGGTTTGACTTATAGGGAGAGGTTGGATAGACTGAGACTTTTTTCCCTGGAGAGTAGGAGGTTAAGGGGTGATCTTATAGAAGTCTATAAAATAATGAGGGGCATAGATAAGGTAGATAGTCCAAATCTTTTCCCAAAGGTAGGGGAGTCTATAACGAGGGGGCATAGATTTAAGGTGAGAGGGGAGAGATACAAAAGGGTCCAGAGGGGCAATTTTTTCACTCAAAGGGTGGCGAGTGTCTGGAACGAGCTACCAGAGGCAGTAGTAGAGGCGGGTACAATTTTATCTTTTAAAAAGCATTTGGACAGTTACATGGGTAAGATGGGTATAGAGGGATATGGGCCAAGTGCAGGCAACTGGGACTAGCTTAGTGGTATAAACTGGGCAATATGGACATGTTGGGCCGAAGGGCCTGTTTCCATGTTGTAAACTTCTATGATTCTATGATTCTATGGTACAGCCTGCAGAGATCCAGTGAGAGAGAGATGCTGGAACAAAGTGGAACCTTCAGCAATGTTGGCATAGAATGTGTCTTAAATATAACAAAGATGCAGGGTCTCCACCGCCTTTACGTTGTTCTGAGATTTCATGTGGGAGGGGAGGGCAGTGCCCAACAGGTGCTGGTAAAGCATTGCCATGTAAATGAGGTTCCCGGCCATCCCACCTAGTTTTCCTGCAGGTTCGCTGGGAGGGTGCCCAGACACAGGGATGCCAGGAGAAGCTGATGTAGGCCTTTATGCCTGGCCCTCTCAGATTGCAGGGTCCCTGTGAGGGGCAGACAACAAGGTGAAGATGGCCCAAAAAGGCATGGGGCCTTTTTTATTTTTCCAGATACCCATTGGATCCTCAGGGCTGAAGGCTTTCTGGCTATTGTTTATGGGCAACAACCGGACACCCCACCGCAAGGCCTCATGAGGTTCTGTGCATCCGATTCTGGGCACAGGTGCCTGTCATGGAGCAGGCATACGTTGGGGACACATCAGGACAATGAAAATAACCTGAACCGGCAAATCAGATCAGGCATAGCTCACCATGGGTACATTGCACCTAACTAATGTCCAACTGAGAGAGACAGGATTATTGGGGCTGTGAGCTGTCATGAGATTTTCTTTTGTTTAATAAACCCTTGTCATGCTGGGCATTTTGCATATCATAGAATCATAGAAAGGTTACAGCACGAAAGGAGGCCATTCAGCCCATCGAGTCCGTGCCAGCTCTATGCAAGAGCAATCCAGCTAGTTCCACTCCCCCGCCCTTTCCCCGTAACCCTGTAAATTTTTTCCTTTGAATGTTCTTGTTCTGCTGACAAGCCATTCAATTTATTCATTTGGTCTGTTCTAAATGATCTCCTACCCTGAAGAAAGTGGACATTTCAAATGGGAAAATATACTTTTCTCAACCTGTAATGGCTTATAATATTGAGTTAAAACTTTAGTCAGCAGAATTTTTATTGCAAGATCTGTCACTGGGGATGTATGCGAGTAGAGCAAAGCTCAATGGGTAATAATGGGAATACCAGAATGTTGGTAGCTGTAATAAAGTCTCCCTGTTGTCTTCAAAGTTTACTAGACCATTGGGACTGAAATGGCTTCCATTTGTCTAAATGAAATTTTACTTGGGAAGCAGCAATGTAAGTTTGATGGTTCAAAAGTATATTGTGAACTGTGTTCTATATATTTGTTTTTAATATAATAAAATGAAGCTGTGTGAAAGGTTTGAGAACAATTGAAAATGAATAGTCAGACTTTGCTGGGAGCTTAGGTTGCATCAGTGCAGTGTTAGCGTTAGATGTTGTTTGCAAGTACAGGCTCTTAAACTAAAGAGAAATTATTTGTGCTGCACCAAAACACAGGGCCATGAAATTCCAATCCAGACCTGCTAGAAACCCAGTAGAAGTGTTGAGCAAGGGGCCGACCCCAGTTCCACGAAGATTCCACCCCATATTTTCCAGTTAACTATTTTCTGGTGGAGTGGGTGGGTGTGATGGTGATGACAAATCTTATGCTTGTTCTTTTCATCAGAGCAGAGAAGGTTAAGAAAAGTTTTGTTAGGGATTTTCAAAATTATGAGGGGCTTTGGTAAGGTCAATTAGGAAAAACTATTTCCAGTGGTCAGTTAGTCAGTAACTACAAGGCATAAAATTAAGATCATCACCAAAAGAACAAAGGGAGAGATTAGGAAATGTTTGTTTATATATATGAAACGATTGTAAACATATGGAATATTTTAAAAAGAAAAATGTAAAATGCTTACAGCTGTGAAAAGCTACTTTGGGCTAACAAGGGAAAGACCGGAGGAGTGGGACTAATTGGTAGTTCTTTCAAAGAGCCAACACAGGCACGATGGGCTGAATAGCCTCCTTCTGTGTTGAAGAATTCCATGATTCTATTCCAAGATGCAAGATGGAGTGAAACTTTCAACTTGGGCAGGGGCATAAAATGGACGGTAGCAGATCAGCCGGCCATTACGCACACCACCAGAATTTCCTTTCCATTGACTTACATTGGGGTGGGGTGTATAACGGGAGGCTGATTCGCTGTTGCCCACTTTACGCCCCCACTCCCTGTCAAAGTTGAAAGTTTTCCCGTCGCGTTTGAACTAGGAAAATGGCTACTTGGACAAAGTGCTGCCGCTGCTTTTGGAACTGTAGTTGAACGCGAGCCAGTAGCTGTTAGAGGGGAACAATAGGAGAAAGATAAGAAGATTGTTGTTATTAACTAGAACAGTCCAGATGGAGCTCGTAACCAATATCGCAAGCCATCAAAGGGGGTGACAATATCAAGAAATAGATTTTAATTGTACCAAATCTCAGCGTTGCAAGTTAAATCAGATTTCTTTAGCATGTACTATACGAGGCTTGCTTTTCATATGCATTACACGCCTCTGTAGTCATCATTTCACTCCAATTAGACTGAAGGTTTGATAGGGTAGTGGACCTGGAAATAACATGTGCTGGAATAGACCTGACTGGAATAGTAAATCTTAATAGTGGTCTGTGACTATTGTGTCAGAATACAGATATAGAGTTGGGCAAAAAAAAAGCATGTTCTGCTTCTTTTGAGCACACCTGTGTGTGGATTATCATTCAGAGAACAGTTTAAATTGACTGTCCTTGATCTTTCCTTCAGAGGCTTTGTTCTGCCTGACCCAGTCCACTGTGCAGTTATCTATCTGGTCTTATAGAGATATCGATATATAAGCACCTACTGCAAAAAACAGATTACAATAATTACCTCAGCCCCAGAGCATCGCTGCAGGAGTTCATCAGGGCAGTGTCCTAGGTCCAACTATCTTCAACTGCTTCATCAATGACCTTCCCTCCAGCATAAGGTCAGATGATTGTACAGTGTTCAGGTCCACTTTCATTTCCTCAGACAATGAAACAGTTCATGCTCTCATGTAGCAAGACCTGGACAACATCCAGGCTTGAGCTGCTAAGTGGCAAGTAACATTTGCGCCACATGTGCCAGGCAATGGCCATCTCCAACGAGCGAGAGCCGATCAAACTCCTCTTGACATTGAAAAGCACTACCATCGGCGAATCCCCCACCTGCATCATCTGGGGGGGGGTCACCATAGACCAGAAACTCAACTGGACCAGCCACGTAAATACTGTGGCTACTAGATCAGCTCAGAGGCTGGCTATTCTGCAGCGAGTGACTCACCTCCTGACTCCCCAAAGCCTCTCCACCACCTACAAGGCACAAGTCAGGAGTGTGATGGAATACTCTCCACTTGCCTGGATGGGTACAGCTGCATCAGCACTCAAGAAGCTTGACATCACCCAGGAGAAAGCAGTCCACGTGATCGGCACTTCGTCCACTAATCTAAGCATCCACTTTCTCCACCACTGGCCTATCGTGGCTGCAGTGTGTACTATCTACAGGATGCACTGCAGCAACTCACCAAGTCGTCTCCCAGATCCGCGACCATCACCACCTAGAAGGACGAATGCAGCCGGTGCATGGGAACACCATCACCTCCATTCCCCTCCAAGTCACACACCACCCTGACATGGATATCTATCGCCGTTCCTTCAGAAACCTGGAACACCCTACCTAACAGTATTGTGGGAGCACCTTCACCATACAGACTGCAACGGGTCAAGAAGAAGACCCACCACTACCTTCTCAGGGCAACTAGGGATGGGCAATAACTGCTGGCCTTGCCAGTGACACCAATGTCCCAAGAAGGAAAACAAAAATTGTGACTCTTACATACTACATACAGGATTCAGTTCTGTTAGGCTGACTTCTCGTTCATGGACAGATGACTTATGGGATGAAGTGAACTCAGCCTGTGATGACTCACCTGTATCTCTCACCCTCACAGCTCTTGGACCAAGCAGTAGTCAATCATCTGCTGTGACCTGCAGCTAGTGAGCAAGCAGTTGTAACTTTCCATATTACGCGTCTGGTTTAAGATGCTTAACTTGGTTTAATAAAAAAAAATCAGTTATTTGTATTTTATTTTTCTGGTCATGACTAACTCACCGGCCTGTCACTGTCTTTCATATCCAGACATCTCTGTCTCTAATATGACATGCTATGTTCACCCTTGTTTGATGTACACTGCATGATGTCACGGCAGGAGACTTAGCAGTCAGATGACAAAGCATTGAGCAGAATGTTTACTGCTGTGAAAAGCTACTTGGCACTAACAAGGGAAAGAACAGGGGAGTGGGACTAATCGGATAGCTCTTTCAAAGAACTGGCACAGGCATGATGGGCCGAATGGCCTCCTTCTGTAAGATTCTATGATAAGGCAAGGTAGTGTATACAGACCAGGGGCTCTGTTCTCTAATCTGATTTTGGGTTAGTGCCCATTGATGTAGGTACTAAACCACGTGCAGGTCAGTCAAATTTGATGTAACTGCGGCAAATACCACTACACATGGGAGTTAGAGTTCTCCGCTGGCTACAAATAGGATAAGAAATCTTTAACAGGATGCTTTTATTTTTGCTGCAGCAGACCCATTCAGCCCGATTTGTTGCAGAATCACTTCCCTCTTTTTTATGTACTAAAATACTCCCTAAAATACTCCAGTCATTCCCTGCCCTCAGTTTCTGCTGGAGTTGAAATAGCCACAGTGTAGCAAATGCTACACAGTTTGTGGAATGAGCAACTTTGCAAATGGTTGTCTGATTTAATTGCATAGGTGCAGGAGGCAAAGGGCTGAGGGGAAGCAGGCTCCATAGAACCTTGATAGCCACTGGCATCGGACAACTGCAGTACTGTATCTACCACCTCAGAAGGAACAATGATCGATTAAGTGAGTGGGCAAAACTGTGTCAGATGGAGTTCGGTGTGGGAAAGTGAAGGTCCAAAGTCATCCACTTTGGATCTAAGAAAGATAAACCAGAGTGCTTTCTAAATGGTGAGAAGCTACAAACTGTGGATGAGCGGAGAGATTTAGGGGTCCAAGTACAGAAATCACTAAAAGTTAGTGGACAGGTACAAAAAATTATTAAAAAGGCTAATCGAATGTTGGCCTTTATCTCAAGAGGGCTGGAATACAAAAGGTTGAAAGTTATGCTGAAATTGTACTGAGCTCTGGTTAGACCCCATCTGGAGTACTACATTCAGTTCTGGGCATTGCAATTCAGGAAGGATATATTGGCCTTGGAGGGGGTGCAGCGCAGATTCACCAGAATGTTACCGGGGTTAAAAGGGTTAAATTGTGAGGATAGGTTGCATGGACTAGGCTTGTATTCCCTTGAATATAGAAGATTAAGGGGTGTTCTAATTGAGGTGTTTGAGATGATTAAATGATTTGAAAGGGTAGAGAGAGAGAAACTATTTCCTCTGGTGGGAGAGTCCAGAACAAGGGGGCATGACCTTAAAATTAGAGCTAGGTCATTCAGGGGTGATATCTTCACACAAAGAGTAGTGGAAACCTGGAACTCTCTCCCCCAAAAAGCTGTCGAGGCTAGGTCAATTGAAAATATCAAAACTGAGATTGATAGGTTTTTGTTAGGCATGGGTATTAAGGTTTACGGAACCAAGGTGGATAGATGGAGTTAAGATACAGATCAGCCATGATTTCATTGAATGGCAGAACAGGCTCGAGGGGCTGAATGGCCTACTCCTGTTCCTATGTTCCTAGAACCAGTTACCTGGATATGACTGCAGATCACCGCATGTGACATATGCATCTACCTAGAGAGACAGTTACTGACTAGTGCCATCTTGTGACCTAAGTTGGAGGAGCAAGGCAGGATAGGCACAGCTCTGCCCACTCTTAAAGTGACACCAGCCTTGAATTTTTATGCGTCAGCATTTTTACAGGTTGCCACATGGAATCTGATAGAATTGAGCAGTTCCTCACTGCAGCACTGCATTCAAAGTGTCACTGAAGCTCTGCTGATCCACGCACCGAGCCATGTATAGTTTGGCACCATGCCTTAGCAGCAAACATCCAGGCAGCAGGGCACCACTGTGACAGGGCACCATTAATTGCATTAATTCTGGCCGTACTCTTTGATCTAGCCAGATGTCAACAGTGCAGAAAAGTGCTACAGTGAGGCCCATGCCAAAAACCAGGATGTTCATTGGGCAGTATTTTGAAGTCTTTAAGCGATGATTCCACTGCCTAGATCACTCAGGCATCGCAGTGTCACCATCTGAAGGTTAGCAAGATGGTTGTGGTGGTCACAGACTCGAAAATTGTCTGCTGTCAATCCAGCACTGCATTCACAAGGCCTGACACAGCATTATCCATGAACTATGCATTCCTGCCATTTTGACCAAATCTCCACTCCCTGTAGTTGCTGCAGCACCCACAACTTTTGTTTACGGCTGTTAAGGCACTTAAGGGGTACCAAACAGCTTGCCTGTTTATTTTTTTAATTTCCTTGTACTATTAGTATTGACAAGAGGAATCTCACTCTAACACATCTCTTGGTAGGTGACTGTAGAAAGACATTCCTAGAGTTTTGGGAACAGACCACCACTCTATCATCTTGCCTGAAGAATACACGTAATGCATGGGAAGCAAAGAGAGAGAATAGTCATGAAAGTGATCCCTCCCAGTCTTTTGTTCCTTTGATCTATGCACTTCCCTAGCTATATGAATGGACAGGCAACCTTCTCCTTGGTTTCTGTCAATGGCACTCTTCAAAATTGCCTGTTACGTGACACACAAGAATTGATCAGGGCATCATGCTCTCCCATTTTATATTGGATTTAACACATAGGACAGTGTATCGAGGAGGAATGGAAAAGCTTTGTGCAGCAAGCTGATAGAAAGATACATTAAACCAGATTTTAAATGGTTTCATTTACTTAAAATGGGCATATTTAAGGAATGTGGCTGGATCAGAATAAAGAGAGCTTTACTCTGAATTTGGCTTGTCCTGTACCTGATCTGGGAGTACGTGATGCTGACGGTTACAGAAGTAGAAATGTTCTTTTCCTCAGCATTGACATTCCTCATTTTAATGAGCACATCGATCTACACTGTCCCAAAATACAGCAATGAACTTGGATAGAATACAGTGACTGCGGAAAACTAATGGAAGGTAGAACTAATGGAGACACACCTAAACAACACAAGACTGGTTTCTTGTAGTTAAAAAACAAAGCAGGTTGGTTCCTGAATCTGCAGCAGTCCAAATTGTGTATATAAATTCCAACTGGTACAATGCAAGTGACGTTGGCTCCTTTTTAGATTCTGTGCTCTCTGTATCAAATCATGTCTGTGTGATCACTGCAGGTAAGTAGATGTAAGCGTTCAAATATTAAGTAAATGCAGAACAAATATTTTCTATAGTCAAATCATTGTAGCTATTCATGAGTCAGGAAGTGACATGTAGTAGTTCTGCCAAAGTAAATTCCTTCTAATTTGACCCCCTTCCCTCCAATTGTGCCCTTTGTCCAATTACTCATATCAGACGGACCCCGAGGAAGGTATGAATGAATTGGTGCCAGAGCAAGTTCCAGTAATGGGCTTATACTGCACTTAGCTTCAAAACACAGTGTAATCTGCCACTATTCAAAAGGCTGTACAAGTATTTATATAAGTTTTAGTGTTTGTAAACAGCTTTGTATTTTTAGGACTGACCAAAAGCAGTTTTGTTGACAATGGACTGTGTGCATTGAATGGACCACATTATAAGGCCATGTTGTGAAACAATGACAGATGGTAGCTGGATGGTGCAATTCACAGTCTGTTACACCCAGTTAAGGTGACTGTGACCTCTGAAGTTCAGCGTTAATGCAGTGACAGCAGTACTGCTATGAATTCAATATAAGACTCTTGTCAAGCTGTCTGAATAATTAGTTTGTATTGTAGAAGACCTACTGTGATGTGTCTGCTGATAACATGCTTATATTGGCATTTCCAAATGAAAAGTAAAATGGGTGTGAAACAGTCACAGTACTGAATATTGCACAGATGAGCAGAGAAGGCCAATCCCAGGATAGCAATTTAAACTTTGATATTTCTGTTTCTCTCCTATTTTTCCCTTTTTTGTGAAATATTTTGACATTAGACATGATGGAGGGCATATATAACATTTTCACTGTCCGATGCAGGCTGTGAAATCTGTCAAAGTATAATGAACCTTCATTTGCGACTAGTTAAATGTATTTTGAGTCCATCTTTCAAAATTCCTGCAAAAAAAGACATTGTTTGAATCCATCAAAGACTGGTCAACAGATGTGTACATTAAAGGGAAGTACAAAGAGTCATGTTTCTTTTCCAAAACGGATTCTATTTTTTTTAATGCAGGGATATATGACTGAGTCAGAAAAATATTACCTTGTCATCTTCTTCATTTGTTTATCCTGTATTTACAAATGAAAAAACTGCCATCCAAATGGGACCAGATATGGGGGACAGCCCCTTTAATGCCTTTTGTTCCTAGAGAATGTGTACAAGTACTACATAGCAGGTCTGTAGGGCTCCAAAAGTAACTCATTATGTAAAGCACTTGCCTGGACCTTAAGGTGGTGCTATTGCATGATCACCATTGGACACCAAAGACATTTAAGGGCTTTTTCTCTGTTATGGGTGGAAGGGCATTCTTGGTGGATTTTTGACCAATTTTGAGGAAAAAAACCATCTGCTGAATCAACCACAATCTTCTATTGGTGGAAAAATAAGACATTCAATCAGAACTGGACAAGCACTGGAAGTGCCGTAGCCTACAAGGCTAAAGTGGGATTAGACTGGATAGCTCTTTATCGGCTGGCACAAACACGATGGGCCGAATGGCCTCCTTCTGTGCCGTAAATTTCTATGATTCTATGAATTGAGAAAAACTGCTTCCACCGAATTCTCCATGTTGGCTTTACAAGTAGTTGTAGAGCAATTTGTAAATTGAAAAAAATGTTACTTTTAGGTGCAAACAGCAAAATGCTTCTTGATGTATTTTTTGCAAAAAAAATTTAATAATGTATCTCAAGTTACTTGAATACCTAAGTACTGTCCAAAGCACATTGATGAATTGACATATTGCAAAAATGCTTTTAATAAAAGAAGATCTACT
This sequence comes from Heptranchias perlo, assembly GCF_035084215.1. Taxonomy (NCBI): domain Eukaryota; kingdom Metazoa; phylum Chordata; class Chondrichthyes; order Hexanchiformes; family Hexanchidae; genus Heptranchias; species Heptranchias perlo. Next base: position 181,023,770 of record NC_090325.1, read on the forward strand.
GTGCAACACCACAAAGTGCCAAAGGAGAAACTGAGTATGGGCAGAACAAAGGGTGGCTTCGATTTTCTGCCTTTATGGAACACAGACCCAACACCTTCCTGGACTTTAATCATTCTGGTGAGTGTTGCATTGTTTTATGAGCTCATATTCCATTCATACATTCTTTTTTACTAAAACTGCAGAATGTGCATTACAGTAATATTACGGCAAGCCGTTCATGGTATATGTAAATTTACTCGGCCCATAATCATTTGCTTTTGCAGTTCAACACTATCAGCTTTGAGGTGATATGTTCCTTCATTTTATGTAAGACTTCAACATGATTGAAATAAAATGTTGTCCTTATATTTCCACAGATGGTTTTTCCATGTCCTAGTCCTTAAACTTGGAACAACAGTAAGTAATCTTATAAGCCACCACAGGCTTGTAAAGAGAGGAGGAGGAAGCACAAAGGTGTGACTGAGGAAGGTGTGGAACGCAAAGAGTTGTAACAAAGGCTATGGGGAGGAGTGACAGATTTTGAAATCTACAGTCAGGCAACATCTAAGATGGAGGTATCCTCAACAGTGCCAGTACGATTAAGATAAACAGATCACTTCCTCCTGTAAACCAAAATAGCGTGAAAGGAAGAACATAATCTGATCTGTCAGATAATAAATGCACTTGCAAGGATTGTGAGTTCAATCACCTGTGCAGGGACATAAGTCTTTTGCAAAATATTTCTCAGTATCATGGGATCTGCTTGTCTGCATCATCGTCTCAGATGTTGTGATGCACAGTTTTTTAAAATTCATTCGTGGGATGTGGGCATCGCTGGCAAGGCCAGCATTTATTGCCCATCCCTAATTGCCCTTGAGAAGGTGGTGGTGAACTGCCTTCTTGTACCGCTGCAGTCCGTGTGGTGAAGGTACTCCCACAGTGCTGTTAGGTAGGGAGTTCCAGGATTTTGACCCAGTGATGATGAAGGAACGGCGATATATTTCCAAGTCCGGATGGTGTGTGACATGGAGGGGAACGTGCAGGAAGTGGTGTTCCCATGTGCCTGCTGCCCTTGCCCTTCTAGATGGTAGAGGTCGTGGGTTTGGGAGGTGCTGTCGAAGAAGCCTTGGCAAGTTGCTGCAGTGCATCTTGTAGATGGTACACACTGCAGCCACGGTGCACTGGTAGTGGAGGGAGTGAATGTTTACGGTGGTGGATGGGGTGCCAATCAAGCGGGTTTGCTTTGTCCTGGATGGTTTTGAGCTTCTTGAGCATTGTTGGAGCTGCACTCATCCAGGCAAGTGGAGAGTATTCCATCACACTCCGAACTTGTGCCTTGTAGATGGTGGAAAGGCTTTGGGAGTCAGGAGGTGAGTCACTTGCCACAGAATACCCAGCCTCTGACCTGCTCTTGTAGCCACAGTATTTATGTGGTTGGTCCAGTTAAGTTTCTGGTCAATGGTGACCCCCAGGATGTTGATGGTGGAGGATTTGGTGAAGTGGATAGACTCTCTCTTGTTGGAGATGGTCATTGCCTGGCACTTGTGTTGCGCAGATGTTACTTGCCACTTATCAGTCCAAGCCTGGATGTTGTCCAGGTCTTGCTGCATGTGGGCACAGACTGCTTCATTATCTGAGGGGTTGCGAATGGAACTGAACACTGTGCAGTCATCAGCGAACATCCCCACTTCCGACCTTATGCTGGAGGGAAGGTCATTGGTGAAGCAGCTGAAGATGGTTATGCCTAGGATACTGCCCTGAGGTACTCCTGCAGCGATGTCCTGCAGCTGAGATGATTGGCCTCCAACAGCCACTACCATCTTCCTTTGTACTAGGTATGACTGTAGCCACTGGAGAGTTTTCCTCCTGATTCCCATTGACTTCAATTTTGCTAGAGCTCCTTGATGCCACACTCGGTCAAATGCTGCCTTGATGTCAAGGGCAGTCACTCTCACCTCACCTCTGGAATTCAGCTCTTTTGTCCATGTTTGGACCAAGGCTGTAATGAGGTCTGGAGCCGAGGTCCTGGCGGAACCAAAACTGAGCATCGGTGAGCAGGTGATTGGTGAGTAAGTCCCGCTTGATAGCACTGTCGATGACACCTTCCATCAGTTTGCTGATGATTGAGAGTAGACTGATGGGGCGGTAATTGGCCGGATTGGATTTGTCCTGTTTTTTGTGGACAGGACATACCTGGGCAATTTTCCACTTTGTCGGGTAGATGCCAGTGTTGTAGCTGTACTGGAGCAGCTTGACTAGAGGCGCGGCTAGTTCTGGAGCACAATTCTGGAGTTGTGAGAACAATGAGTGCCCAGTGACAATCATCCTGTCTGAGTCAGGATATCACAATTTAAGCCTCCATTGACTCAGCTACCGATCATTTTAAGAGGCATAATTCCATGATTGCTGGGGCAGTATCAGGTGGCAATGTGGCTGCTGTGCTGCTTCATTCTGAGGGTCAACCTGCGGATAGTACATCTATTAAACAGTTTTCCCAAAGCTTCTTTCATTGTATTTGTCATTTATCAAAATTAGTGCTTAATATTTATTTGTAAGGTGGTCATATTTTCAACTGTATGGTTAAAAATCATGTAGTGAATGTGATTTCATTCATAATTCAAATATTTTTTGCACTTAGCACTTACGTTGCTTGGAAAGAAATGTTTCTATTGATCACTTTTTTGTTCTGTAGTTTTTACTTCACATTTCATATAAAACTTGAACATGAACTCCACTTTGTGAGGGTAATTTCTGCACTGATCTGTCCCGCGGGGCCTCCTAGCTTGTGAATCCTGTTTTCATTTACATATTAATGCAGCATGGAGTTTGGATTTTACCATTTCACTAATATGTTTAATTATTTGTCATAACCGCAAATTTTTACAAGCTCCTTTTCAAAAATGCCCTTTCCACATAATACTGTGATGCAATAATACTGGGAAGATTAATGTTATGAAATTTACCCATCAGAAGTGTATGCAAGAGTCATTAAACCTGATTTTAACCTAGCCCGGCCGGCACAAACATGGTACGGACAGATGGTTAAAATCACGTTTCGAGGATTTGAACCGCATTCCCAACACGTTCACACCCTCAGCCATTTTAACTACCATGGAGGCCACCCGGGCCTAATTAAAATGTGGCAGTCACAGCCTGATGATCTCATTGGCACCACAACGCAATTTTAACTTCAAGTAGCAGGAGGCCCACACAACACCAGCATGGCCAGAAGAGGCCGAGGTAAGTTATCTTAACATTTTTTTGGAAGGATTCACTGAGGGCCAGGAGGAGCAGGAATCCTCTGATCTGCAAGGAACCCTTAGGCCTCCCCTACCACAATCTTGTCTCTCCCTCTGCGGGCTGGCATTGGCTCTACAACCATCCTCCCCCAACCCACCACTTACCTTTTTGGGACTGACCCCTTGGGTTCCCGGCAGCATCCAGCTGCAGTCCCAATTCCCGCTCACGCCCACCAACCTTGATATCATTCTGGCTGTCTTCAGGCGGGAGACAGATCTCGAATATTAAAATGAGGCCCGAGAGTTAAAATTACCCGGGCCTCATGCTGACGATTCTGTGGGGTACTGAGTAATTCCAAGTATTTTTATGCAAAAATCAACTTTTGAATGAACAGGAGTAGACTGTCTCTAATTTTGTGGTGTCTAATGGCTATAGATCTAGTTTTACTGGTGGTCATTGGAAAAACCTTGAGTAGCAGGTATATTTTTTCTAACTTCAGGGTATAAAGTCCAGATTTCAGAATTCCACTTCAACCCAGTTCATTCTTAGCAACCAATCTAAGATAAGCAGTAAGGCTTGTCTTTTTCAAAAAACGTAATCAATTGCAGAAGAAATGATAGATTTGACCGTATTGAAGTTCATACTGTGACTTATCAGAGTTTAACCCATTAAAAACTGACTGACATCTTCAACTTCAACCATCACTCATTAGGACCTAGGTGGCCATTGCAGGTGCTAATTGATGGGTGTTCATCAAGACAAATTTCTTGAGACCAGAATAATTCATATTAGGCTGATTAAGTCTACTTTCTACGACTCCACTTTGCTCAATCAGAAACAATCTGATTGAGATGCTTGACCCTTTTAAAAAGTATACAAATGAAGCTGTTCCCCTCCCCCATAGGAATCCAGGTTTATCGGCCCGAGATAATGTTTACCTTGATCTTCCACAGCCACCAGAAAGCGAGGTTTCAACCCCATCAGGGCTGGGCTGGATTTGAACCTGGACCCTGGTAGTATTGGTCACAGTGGGCTATCATCAGGTATTCAGATTGCCTCACCCCAAGTATGTGAGCACTGGCAGTAATAGAGCCTGGGGAAAGTGCTGTCAGACAGGGAGTAGGAGGTCTGTGGTATTAGCAATCTGCGGTCCATTTTTTTCCTCTCTTTATTTACGCTACTTTCGGTAGGCACAGGTTAATGAGGTCATTAAAAAGGCAAATCAAGCACTGGAGTTCATTTCTAGAGGGATAGAATTGAAAAGCAGAGGAGTTATGTTAAACTTGTGTAGAACCTTGGGTTAGACCACACTTGGAGTGCTGTGCACAGTTCTGGTCTCCATACTAAGAACATAAGAAATAGGAGCGGGAGTAGGCCATATGGCCCCTCGAGCCTGCTCCGCCATTCAGTAAGATCGTGGCTGATCTTCGACCTCAGCTCCACTTTCCCGTCCGATCCCCATATCCCTTGATTCCCCCTAGAGTCCAAAAATCTATTGATTTCAGTCTTGAATATACTTAACAACTGAACATCCACAGCCCTCTGGGATAGAGAATTCCAAATATTCACGACCCTCTGAGTGAAGAAATTCCTCCTCATCTCAGTCCTAAATGTCTGACCCCTTATCCTGAGACTATGTCCCATAGTTCTTGAATGTCAGTGGAAACGTCCTCTCAGCATCTACCGTGTCAAGCCCTCTATACTGTACTATACTATAGAAAGGATATAGAGGCATTGGAGAGGGTGGAAAAAAGATTCACAAGGATGATACCAGAACTGAGAGGATATATTTATCAAAAAAGGCTGAACAGGCTGGGGCTGTTTTCTGTAGAAAAGAGAAGACTGAGGGGGTGACCTGGTAGAGGTTTTAAGATAATGAAAGGGTTTAATATGGAAAAGTAGAGAAAAGGTTTCTCTTGTGAGGGAGTCCAAAACTAGAGGTCATAAAGATAAAATAATTGCTAATGGATCCAATAGGAAATTCAGGAGAAATATCTTTACCCAAAGAGTGGTAAGAATGTGGAACATACCAACACAAGGAGTATTTGAGGCAAATAGTATAGAGACCTTTAAGAGGAAACTAGATAAGCACATGAGGGAGAAAGGAATAGAAGGGTATGCTGATAGGGTTAGTTGAAGTAGGGAGGGAGGGTAGAGCATAAATGCCGGCACAGACCATTCGGGCCGAATGGCCTGTTTCTGTGCTGTAGTTTCAATGTAACACAAGGTCAGATTTTCGATCACTGAAGCACTCTTATTTGCACTGAGCCATAATTACAGCTGTAACCACACATAGCAATCAGAGTTAGTGTTTCATTTAGCTAATTAAAAAAATATATAATTACCTCTGGGATATAATTGAAATGGTAGAAGGTAGAAAGACTGGAGACATTTTCAGATTAGTAATACTTCTGGTTGATAATTGTGTTTCAAAGTGGCCAGATCTTATCTTAAAAATACTGCAAAATTGATAAATTGTAATCAAGGAAGTCCAGCTTTATCTATTTGCCTTCAGTAACAGTTACAACCTGCTATACTCCCACACACCCAATTAATTGTTAATTTTACTCACTGGACGCAACCTGGTTGAACTGAACATATGCAGGAATAATATGGAATCTTGTGGCATTTGTAAAATTATCATCATGCCCTTAATTTTTTTTACAGTGAGCCAACTACTGTAAATCCTTTAAATAGATGAACTGTAAATTATACCCATTTACATGTTTGAAAATATCCTTGATTTAAATTGTCCTTTACTTACCCCTTATGAGTGAGCATTGTTCGGGATTATAATCTCTATGATATTGGGACCATTTGTGAAAATAGTGATTTTTCTATTAACAGGGATCCAAACAGGTACAATAACTGAAAACTAATTTAACCTGAAATGGTCATTAAATTTTTAAAAAATCATAATTTGATCTAAGTGATCCCCCAAAATATATTTTACTAACAAAATTGTAAGTACTAGAAGGAGACCTGTGAAAGCTGCATGACCTGGAGTACCACTCATTGGCAGAAACACCCTCTATGTGAACTACTGAGTGGCAGAACAGGCATGGAGTCCTTGGCTTTGCATTGCAGTGTCAACTCTAGGTGCCCATGGAAGTAACCAGGTAGTAAATAAATGTATAAAATTTTAAAGTAAGTAGATTATTTTAAAGGAAAAAAAAGTAGCAGGATTATAAATTTAACAAGGAAACCAAGATAAATACCTGGGGTATTCTTTTAAATATGTGTTATGGAGTCAATCTTCATCAAAAATATCTTTTAACTCACGCATGAAGGCAACCCAGGGCATATTGGTAGGATATATTATAAAGCCAGAGAATACTTTGAAAGGCATTACTTTTACTCCCCTCCTGTTCTTTTCACCAACCGTGTGTTTTTACTTGATGATTAAAGCGGGTTCAGCTTCCAAGGATAAAGATGATTTTGGAATAGGTGAAAAAGAATGTCAAAATCTTTACGGCTGCTTAGAAACTATGGCCCAGAAATTACTTACAAAATAATGGAGAGCTCAGCAGTGCTCACCATTGTTATTGGCGAAATTGAAGAGCAAGTTCCAGCGTTTGCACATGCGCAGTGAAACGTGGCAATCCGGAACTTGCTCCTCCTGGTTCGCCGGCGATATGACAGCTTCAAATTAAAGGGATATCGCCGGCTGCAATCAGTGAAATCATTGAACCAGCGCCAACTTGCTCATCTGCCCAGCTGGAAAGTAACTAATCATAGAAGTTTACAACATGGAAACAGGCCCTTCGGCCCAACATGTCCATGTCGCCCAGTTTATACCACTAAGCTAGTCCCAATTGCCTGCACTTGGCCCATATCCCTCTATACCCATCTTACCCATGTAACTGTCCAAATGCTTTTTAAAAGACAAAATTGTACCCGCCTCTACTACTGCCTCTAGCAGCTCATTCCAGACACTCACCACCCTTTGAGTGAAAAAATTGCCCTTCTGGACCCTTTTGTATCTCTCCCCTCTCACCTTAAATCTATGCCCCCTCGTTATAGACTCCCCTACCTTTGGGAAAAGATTTTGACTATCTACCTTATCTATGCCCCTCATTATTTTATAGACTTCTATAAGATCACTCCTAAACCTCCTACTCTCCAGGGAAAAAAGTCTCAGTCTATCCAACCTCTCCCTGTAAGTCAAACCATCATGTCCTGGTAGCATCCTAGTAAATCTTTTCTGCACTCTTTCTAGTTTAATAATATCCTTTCTATAATAGGGTGACCAGAACTGTACACAGTATTCCAAGTGTGGCCTTACTAATGTCTTGTACAACTTCAACAAGACATCCCAACTCCTGTATTCAATGTTCTGACCAATGAAACCAAGCATGCCGAATGCCTTCTTCACCACCCTATCCACCTGTGACTCCACTTTCAAGGAGCTATGAACCTGTACTCCTAGATCTCTTTGTTCTATAACTCTCCCCAACGCCCTACCATTAACGGAGTAGGTCCTGGCCCGATTCGATCTCCCAAAATGCATCACCTCACATTTATCTAAATTAAACTCCATCTGCCATTCATCGGCCCACTGGCCCAATTTATCAAGATCCCGTTGCAATCCTAGATAACCTTCTTCACTATCCACAATGCCACCAATCTTGGTGTCATCTGCAAACTTACTAACCATGCCTCCTCAATTCTCATCCAAATCATTAATATCGCCACAAAACAGGTACGCTTAAAAATACCAGGTCTAAACTATGTAAGTCTTAATCCAAACAATTAAAAATTAGCTTTTAAAAATGTGGAGTCTCATTACTTCTTATTTTAATAGTTTTTGGCCATTAACAAAATGTTTTTTCAAATTAAAAAACATTTTTATACTTTTCTCTTCAGTCTCTTTTATTTAATTCGATTTTGTTTCTTGCCCTCTCTTTTTCGCTGTCTATTATTGTTTTTACAAATGATTTTAGTGTTGTACCTTTAACTTCCTGGATTTCATGTTCCCAAGCTTGCAGAAAATGTTCGCTGCGTGACAAAAATGCTGCAACCTGATTGATGGAGTGGAGAGAGTGATCCTCTCGCTTCTCCCATGGGTCCTAACTTCACTGGAACTTACGCTGGGCTCTTCTCTGCTTCCTATTAGAGGAAGTGCACCCAGTAAGTTAGTGGGTTAGTATAAATCTATGGAGCGGCGAGCACTGTTGCTTCGCTGCTCAGAGCAATTTCTGGACCATTTTATGTTATGATTTGAAATGCAGACCCACCATTGTGTTAACCTTTACACCAGATGTATTTAGCTTTAAAACTCAGAAAACGTGGAGGTTTTTGAACTGTTAATTCATCAAGGGGTAAAAGTTTTCATGAGCTCTATAATCAGTTGTAAAATTGTGTTGTCTCTGGGGCTGTAACAGCTCAAACTAACCTGAATTGTATTGTCAATGTGGTGGCCAAACAGCAATGAGGCGAGTTAACACCTGCTTCACAGATGGGAAGCTGCATAGCACCTTAGGGTCTTATGGTCATCTCCATTTTAAAAAAGCAAATACTCCTTTAATAACCGCAATACCATTTTATCCCTCTCTCCATGAAAACTTCATGGGCTCGATTTTGGGATCGTGTTTCCGGCGGGTTCCCAGTGGGGCGGCCCCGAAAATCCCGATATCCGGTCATGTGACCGGATCGCGACGAAATCTCGGCCACTTCCGGGTACTGCGCTGACGTGCGGGGCTGCGCGCGCAAGCCCCGCTGGTGGGAATCCCGCAGGCAATTAAAGCCAGCGGGGTTCCACTTGAGTGTACTTACCTTGCTTGTTGTGGTCAGTTAATGAGCTGAAGCAGCTGTCAAAAGAGGAAGTGTGGGATTTTAGGTTCAAGGCTGAGAGGAGCCGAGCCGAGCGGAGGGAGCGTCCGATAAAAGGCGGGATTTCAGAGCGCTGAGAACAGCTGAGAGGAGCCGAGCCGAGCGGAGGGAGCGTCCGATAAAAGGCGGGATTTCAGAGCGCTGAGAACAGCTGAGAGGAGCCGAGCGGAGGGAGCGTCCGATAAAAGGCGGGATTTCAGAGCGCTGAGAACAGCTGAGAGGAGCCGAGCCGAGCGGAGGGAGCGTCCGATAAAAGGCGGGATTTCAGAGCGCTGAGAACAGCTGAGAGGAGCCGAGCCGAGCGGAGGGAGCGTCCGATAAAAGGCGGGATTTCAGAGCGCTGAGAACAGCTGAGAGGAGCCGAGCCGAGCGGAGGGAGCGTCCGATAAAAGGCGGGATTTCAGAGCGCTGAGAACAGCTGAGAGGAGCCGAGCCGAGCGGAGGGAGCGTCCGATAAAAGGCGGGATTTCAGAGCGCTGAGAACAGCTGAGAGGAGCCGAGCGGAGGGAGCGTCCGATAAAAGGCGGGATTTCAGAGCGCTGAGAACAGCTGAGAGGAGCCGAGCGGAGCGGAGGGAGCGTCCGATAAAAGGCGGGATTTCAGAGCGCTGAGAACAGCTGAGAGGAGCCGAGCCGAGCGGAGGGAGCGTCCGATAAAAGGCAGGATTTCAGAGCGCTGAGAACAGCTGAGAGGAGCCGAGCCGAGCGGAGCTGCGACCGAGTTCGAAGTGACGTCAGGAATCAGATCGGGACGCGACACAGGGGAGGCACCTGATTGGTGAGTAGGTTCAGGTGAGTATTTCTCCTTATCTACAGTAACTGAAGTAAAAGGAAAGGGAAGGTCTGCAGGTCTTATAGGAAGTAGCGTTTATTTTTTAGTGAATCAAGGTCCCTAGTGTAGTTAACATTCTCTAAATTGAGAACAATTTAAAGGAGTAAACTCCTTAAAGGGAGTGGTAAGTAGTTTTTCTTTCCTTTTTTTTTCTCTTGACATTGTAGTTGTTCTTAAGCTAATTTAAGGGTTAAGTCATGGCAGGAGATCCCAGCGCCGTGTCATGTTCCTCTTGTGGGATGTGGGAATTCAGGGATCCTTCCTGTATCCCTGATTCCTTCACCTGCGGGAAGTGTGTCCAGCTGCAGCTATTGTTTGACCGCTTGACGGCTCTGGAGCTGCGGATGGACTCACTTTGGAGCATCCGCGATGCTGAGAAAGTCGTGGATAGCACGTTCAGTGAGTTGGTCACACCGCAGATAAAAATTACTGAGGGAGATAGTGAATGGGTGACCAACAGACAGAGGAAGAGTAGGAAGGCAGTGCAGGGGTCCCCTGCGGTCATCTCCCTCCAAAACAGGTATACCGTTTTGGATACTGTTGGCGGAGATGGCTCACCAGGGGAAGGTGGCAGTGGCCAGGTTCATGGCACCGTGGCTGGCTCTGCTGCACAGGAGGGCAGGAAAAAGAGTGGCAGAGCTATAGTGATAGGGGACTCGATTGTAAGGGGAATAGACAGGCGTTTCTGCGGACGCAACCGAGACTCCAGGATGGTATGTTGCCTCCCTGGTGCAAGGGTCAAGGATGTCTCGGAGCGGCTGCAGGACATTCTGGAGGGGGAGGGTGAACAGCCAGTTGTCGTGGTGCATATAGGCACCAACGATATAGGTAAAAAACAGGATGAGGTCCTACAAGCTGAATTTAGGGAGTTAGGAGTTAAACTAAAGAGTAGGACCTCAAAGGTAGTAATCTCAGGATTGCTACCAGTGCCACGGGCTAGTCAGAGTAGGAATGACAGGATAGCTAAGATGAATACGTGGCTTGAGAGATGGTGCAAGAGGGAGGGATTCAAATTCCTGGGCCATTGGAACCGGTTCTGGGGGAGGTGGGACCAGTACAAATTGGACGGTCTGCATCTGGGCAGGACTGGAACCAATGTCCTAGGGGGAGTGTTTGCTAGTGCTGTTGGGGAGGGTTTAAACTAATGTGGCAGGGGGATGGGAACCGATGCAGGAAGTCAGTGGGAAATAAAGTGGTGACAGAAACAAAAGGCAGTAAGGGAGAGTGTACAGAACATGACCGGACAGATGGTCTGAGAAAGCAGGGCAAAGACCAAGGGAAGACTAGATTAAACTGCATTTATTTCAATGCAAGAAGTCTGATGGGCAAGGCAGATGAACTCAGGGCATGGATGGGTACATGGGACTGGGATGTTATAGCTATTACTGAAACATGGCTAAGGGAGGGGCAGGACTGGCAGCTCAATGTTCCAGGGTACAGATGCTATAGGAAAGATAGAGCAGGAGGTAAGAGAGGAGGGGGAGTTGCGTTCTTGATTAGGGAGAACATCACGGCAGTAGTGAGAGGGGATATATCCGAGGGTTCGCCCACTGAGTCCATATGGGTAGAACTGAAAAATAAGAAGGGAGAGATCACTTTGATAGGATTGTACTACAGACCCCCAAATAGTCAACGGGAAATTGAGGAGCAAATATGTAAGGAGATTACAGACAGCTGCAAGAAAAATAGGGTGGTAATAGTAGGGGACTTTAACTTTCCCAACATTGACTGGGACAGCCATAGCATTAGGGGCTTGGATGGAGAGAAATTTGTTGAGTGTATTCAGGAGGAATTTCTCATTCAGTATGTGGATGGCCCGACTAGAGAGGGGGCAAAACTTGACCTCCTCTTGGGAAATAAGGAAGGGCAGGTGACAGAAGTGTTAGTGAGGGATCACTTTGGGACCAGTGATCATAATTCCATTAGTTTTAAGATAGCTATGGAGAAGGATAGGTCTGGCCCAAAAGTTAAAATTCTAAATTGGGGAAAGGCCAATTTTGATGGTATTAGACAGGAACTTTCAGAAGTTGATTGGGAGAGTCTGTTGGCAGGCAAAGGGACGTCTGGTAAGTGGGAGGCTTTCAAAAGTGTGTTAACCAGGGTTCAGTGTAAGCACATTCCTTATAAAGTGAAGGGCAAGGCTGGTAGAAGTAGGGAACCTTGGATGACTCGGGAGATTGAGGCACTAGTCAAAAATAAGAAGGAGGCATATGACATGCATAGGCAGCTGGGATCAAGTGGATCCCTTGAAGAGTATAGAGATTGCCGGAGTAGAGTTAAGAGAGAAATCAGGAGGGCAAAAAGGGGATATGAGATTGCTTTGGCAGATCAGGCAAAGGTGAATCCAAAGAGCTTCTACAAATACATAAAGGGCAAAAGGGTAACTAGGGAGAGAGTAGGGCCTCTTAAGGATCAACAAGGTCATCTATGTGCGGAACCACAAGAGATGGGTGAGATCCTGAATGAATATTTCACATCGGTATTTACGGTTGAGAAAGGCATGGATGTTAGGGAACTTGGGGAAATAAATAGTGATGTCTTGAGGAGTGTACATATTACAGAGAGGGAGGTGCTGGAAGTCTTAACGCGCATAAAGGTAGATAAATCTCCGGGACCTGATGAAATGTATCCCAGGACGTTATGGGAGGTTAGGGAGGAAATTGCGGGTCCCCTAGCAGAGATATTTGAATCATCCACCGCTACAGGTGAGGTGCCTGAAGATTGGAGGGTAGCAAATGTTGTGCCTTTGTTTAAGAAGGGCGGCAGGGAAAAGCCTGGGAACTACAGACCAGTGAGCCTGACATCTGTAGTGGGTAAGTTGTTAGAGGGTATTCTGAGGGACAGAATCTACAGGCATTTGGAGAGGCAGGGACTAATTAGGAACAGTCAGCATGGTTTTGTGAGAGGAAAATCATGTCTCACGAATTTGATTGAGTTTTTTGAAGGGGTAACCAAGAAGATAGATGAGGGCTGTGCAGTAGACGTGGTCTACATGGACTTCAGCAAAGCATTTGACAAGGTACCGCATGGTAGGTTGTTACATAAGGTTAAATCTCATGGGATCCAAGGTGAGGTAGCCAATTGGATACAAAATTGGCTTGACGACAGAAGACAGAGGGTGGTTGTCGAGGGTTGTTTTTCAAACTGGATGCCTGTGTCCAGCGGTGTGCCTCAGGGATCGGTGCTGGGTCCGCTGTTATTTGTTATTTATATTAATGATTTGGATGAGAATTTAGGAGGCATGGTTAGTAAGTTTGCAGATGACACCAAGATTGGTGGCATTGTGGACAGTGAAGAAGGTTATCTAGGATTGCAACGGGATCTTGATAAATTGGGCCAGTGGGCCGATGAATGGCAGATGGAGTTTAATTTAGATAAATGTGAGGTGATGCATTTTGGTAGATCGAATCGGGCCAGGACCTACTCCGTTAATGGTAGGGCGTTGGGGAGAGTTATAGAACAAAGAGATCTAGGAGTACAGATTCATAGCTCCTTGAAAGTGGAGTCACAGGTGGATAGGGTGGTGAAGAAGGCATTCAGCATGCTTGGTTTCATTGGTCAGAACATTGAATGCAGGAGTTGGGATGTCTTGTTGAAGTTGTACAGGGCATTGGTGAGGCCACACTTGGAGTACTGTGTACAGTTCTGGTCACCCTATTATAGAAAGGATATTATTAAACTAGAAAGAGTGCAGAAAAGATTTACTAGGATGCTACCGGGACTTGATGGTTTGACTTACAGGGAGAGGTTAGACAGACTGGGACTTTATTCCCTGGAGAGTAGGAGGTTAAGGGGTGATCTTATAGAAGTCTATAAAATAATGAGGGGCATAGATAAGGTCGATAGTCAAAATCTTTTCCCAAAGGTAGGGGAGTCTATAACGAGGGGGCACAGATTTAAGGTGAGAGGGGAGAGATACAAAAGGATCCAGAGGGGCAATTTTTTCACTCAAAGGGTGGTGAGTGTCTGGAACGAGCTGCCAGAGGCAGTAGTAGAGGCGGGTACAATTTTGTCTTTTAAAAAGCATTTGGACAGTTACATGGGGAAGATGGGTATCGAGGGATATGGGCCAAGTGCAGGCAATTGGGACTAGCTTAGTGGTATAAACTGGGCGACATGGACATGTTGGGCCGAAGGGCCTGTTTCCATGTTGTAACTTCTATGATTCTATGATTCAGTGAGTTTCCCACACTGGGGGAAACAGTCTCTCTCCAACCAGGCGTGTTGCAGCCAGCAGCCTGTGGCAGGTGCCAAGGTGCACTCCACGGGGGAGAGCCCTCACCCACGCAGGAGGCCACCATGTCACATAGGGCAACCCCTGCCCTCCACCACCCCCCGCCAAGCCAGAGGACAGACCGACACGAAACCGCAGCCCCAGTCCGAGGAAACACCCACCTACCCTGCACAAACCCTCAGACCAACACCTGCCAGATGGGTGGTGCGTTGACATCGTCGGAGGACGAACAGCATGACCAGCCCCAGCAGCCTCGCAGTCCACGCCGTCCGCCTCGGAGACGTGGGGCCCCCCAACACGGTGCTGCGGCACACCCACCTGCACAGCAGGAGGGAGGGCAACCGCAGAGAGAGATGCGTCGCAGGAGGCACTACCCTCCGCACAGGGTGTACAGAGCAAGGCTCAGCTTCATGGACCTCTCCGAGGAGCAGTGCATACGTCGGCTCAGAGTCAATCGCCAGGTAGTCGCCAACATCTGCAGCCTCCTTAACGATGAGCTGCTCCCTGATGGACCAAGCAGCATCTTCTTACCTGTCGCCGTCAAAGTCACCACTGCCCTCAACTTCTTCGCATCCGGTTCCTTCCAGGGTGCCACCGGGGACATCACCGGGGTCTGTCAGTCCTCTGCACACAAGTGCATAAGGCAGGTCACCGATGGGTTGTTCCGCAGGGCCTCGCACTACATCAACTTCGCCATGGACGACCGCAGCCAGATGGAGAGGGCGGTTGGATTCCATGCCATGGCCGGCTTCCCACGGGTGCAGGGTGTAATCGACTGCACCCACATCGCAATACGGGCACCTCCGCATGAGCCAGGGCTGTTCATCAACAGGAAGGGGTATCAATCCATGAACGCCCAGCTCATCTGTGACCACCGCCAGAGATTCCTACACGTGTGCGCCAGATACCCCGGCAGCTGCCACGATGCCTTCGTCCTCAGGGAGTCCGCCGTCCCGCCCATCCTGCAGGCACCCAACGCCGGCAACGGCTGGCTCCTCGGCGACAAGGGGTATCCCCTACACACGTGGCTCATGACACCTCTGAGGAACCCCATCACCGAGCCGGAGCGTCGGTACAATGACAGCCACACTGCTACCAGGTCTACAATTGAGCAGACCATAGGGCTTCTCAAGATGCGCTTCAGGTGCCTTGATCGTTCTGGGGGAGCGCTGCAATATACACCATTCAGAGTGGGACGAATCATAGTTGTCTGCTGTGCCCTGCACAACATGGCCCAACAGAGAGGGGTGCCGCTGGAGGAGGCCCCATCCACACCCGCCACCCACATTGAGGAAGGCAAGGGCGAGGAGGAGGAGGAGGAGGAGGAGCAGGAGGAGGAGGCGAAGGAGGAGGAGGCGGAGGAGGAGGACGCGCCAGAGGATAGTGGACGACCCATGCGCCGAACCACGACTCACCGGGATGGTCGCCGGGCCAGGGAGGCACTCATACGTCAACGGTTCTCCTGGAGTCAGACACTGCGAGGCGCTCGCATCTCCTCACCTGCACATGCGAGCGGCCATACCAGCCCCCTCCACTGAAGAGTGTTGCCAGTAATCCTGCACCCACAGCAGTGTGCCCAATGGGTGGCAGCAGGTGTTCGCCATCATGATGGCCTCCACGGAACGCACCTATTGCACAGGCCGCGGAAGAATGGACGAGAGGTGGCAGGAGTGGTGAGAATAGAGTATTTAATATCTCCAATGTGACATTATATAAAAAAAATGTACAAATTAATAGACACCCTGGTGTATTCCCTTTGTGATTATAACGCCTTTGGATTTCTTTTGCGGGTACCCCTACGTGGTGCTACCCCTGTGGCTCCAGCAGAGGTAGTGGTAGGTTGCTCGTGTTCTCGCCTTGACCAGGTAGATGCTTTTGGCGGACGGCCCCCGGGTTTCGGTGCCCGTGAGGGCACCTCCACAGACTGCTCCTCCTGCACCGGGGCAGGGGCAGACTCGGCCACCTGGAGAGGAGGCACCATTGCGGGTACTGGTTGAGAGGTGGGCGACGGGTGGGACGTGGGGGCGCCTTGAGAAGCGTCCCCGCTTCCATGTCCCCGGTCACCATCATCCCTCTCTTGGCCTCGGCCCACATCACTCCTTCCACCCTGCTGGACGGCAGTTTGGATGGCATGTGTGAGGCCTTGCAAGGCCACCCCTAGTGTATCCGTCAGCCTGTTGATGGCGGCGGAATGTTGCTCACCCTGAATCCGTACAGACGTTGTCAGGGCCTGCAAGGACTCGATCTGGAGCTGTGCGTGACGCTCGAGGGAGGCCAGCCTGTCCTCCACCGCAGACAGTCCCGCACCGACCCGCGACACTGTGTCGCCGGTACCCTCCTGTGCCTGCGCCACCAATGCCGGCATGCAGGAGTTGGACTCCTCCATCGCCTGCGCTATTGTGGACAATGCGCGCGGCACCTCTCCCAGTACCTCAGCAATTAGCTGGTGCCCCTCGACGACTCTCCTTTTCACTGGTGGCCCCCTGGGTTCAGCATCTGGGTCCGGCTGAGCAGAGCCTGGAGATGAGTGCTCCCTCCGTCGCGGACCCTCCGCGGCTGCCCCTGCCACCAGGGTCTGCTCATGCTCACTCGTGCGTGGTGACTCACCAAGTGCTACCCCAACTAGTTGGCGAGGGGGACCCACCGAGGTGCGTGTCTCTGCGCTGGTGGATGGTTGGCTCTGATGTGACGATGCACCCTCAGAGACCGCCATGTCCTCTGAGGAATCGCCCTCCTCGAGCGCTTCACACACAGACGGACCTGCAAGAGAACAGAGGGCACTTTGAGGCATGTGGACCAACTTGACAGTGCGCCTGATGGCAGGTGATGATAAGGTCACTCGCGATCATGGGTGTTGAGTGTCAGCTTTCCCTTACCGGCTGTTTCGGCAGCGACACACTCGCCATCAGCCACCGACAGGCAATGTCGCGTGCGTGCGAGGTCGAGCGCCTCCACCTCGGCGTCGGTCAGCTCCACCACTTGCGGCGGCCCACCTCCGGTGCGTGCCCTTTCACGATTGTTCTTGCTTCTCTTCTCCTGTGACGGCAAAACACAGATGTGTGAGTGGGTGCGTATTGCATCGTGAGACGCATCGAGCATCGGTGTGGTTGGGTTGAGCGTGGCGCAGATGGATGGGAGGATGCGTGGGCCACGTGCACATCCCATTGCATGGGGATTGGGGTGTGTGGTAGTGTTCGGGTGGGGTCAGGGACGGTGGGTACTTGCGTGCACGGCGAGGATGGTGAATGAGTGGCTGTGAGGATTGCTGATGGAGCGCAGTGGTGGCTGTGCAGGAGGGGTTGTGATCTGTTTGGCGTGATGGTGGGGACGGGATGTGGGAGGGTGCGTTGGTGTACTCACCTTGCCAGACCTAGTCAGGTCATTGAAGCGCTTGCGGCACTGCTCCCAAGTCCTTGGGGTGTTGCCCCTGCTGCTCACCTCCGCCGCCACCTCTGCCCATGCCTTCCTGGTGGCGGCGGCAGGGAACTTGCGTCCATCTTCTGGGAAGAGCGTTTCCCTCCTCCTCCTCACGCCCTCCAGCATCAGCTGCAGTGCTAGGTCTGAAAAACGGGGCGCAGCCTTTCCCCTTGGCTGAGCCATCGTCT
Organism: Heptranchias perlo; assembly: GCF_035084215.1. Lineage (NCBI taxonomy): Eukaryota > Metazoa > Chordata > Chondrichthyes > Hexanchiformes > Hexanchidae > Heptranchias > Heptranchias perlo. The sequence goes on from NC_090325.1 coordinate 181,041,491, forward strand.
CAAACCTCTTGATTGCAGCAGGAGGGGCTTTGGGAGACTGCCCCTTTAAGTGGAGCTCCTACATCGCGTCGACGGTACTGCGCATGCGCAGCCGGCCGGCACGCAGCTGGGGAGCGGAGAACCCGGAAGCAGGGCTTAATCGGTCCAATTATCCCGCGATCGCGTGGGGGACGCACACGATTAGCCGTCCGCGTTTTCGACGCTCCCGGAGGACCACCCGCTGGGAACCCGCAGGCCTGCTAAATTCGAGCCCCATATCTTGGATTCTCTGTATGTGGAACTGAGAATGAATTTTCCTGGAATCTGTTGTGAAACATAACAAAATGCTGCAGGTAATTCTGGAGGTCCTGTCACATAATGCAATATACCTTCAATTCATAAGTTATAAAATTGGTTATGCTCCTCCTACATCACTAATTCAGAAATTGGAAAGCCACCAAACAGACCACTGCGAGAGTAACAAGAAACTGTATTAAAACCAAATATTGTAGGTGGTATGTATCATAGATATAACTGAATTTGAGCCAGTAATCCAACTTTGGGCTTCAAATGAACATTAGTTGCTCTAATGATGTTATTTGAATCTTATGATTTCATTATTGCTTTGAAATAACCATTTGCTTTCTACCTACGTAGGCTGGAGATCTTCTTATTGAGATCCCCATTTCAGTCCCAGTGTGAGAGATGCAGATTGACTTTAATGGGGCATGCAACTTTCATTTAATCCCCATCTGTTTTTAATTGGTCACAATATCAGCTAATTAACATTTGTTCAGTGTGGGATAGCGGACTTTTACAAACTGCTCAATGCACATCCCATTAGCTGGTTGATCAAATGCCATCCGTTTTGACCATCCCATCTTTATTAGTCAAGGGTGATAGCAAGGATGTGAGATGAAGGGCTAACTGAGGAGATTGCACTAGAAACACTTATTAATGGAGTAGGGTATGAACTGGACTGACTACACCATAGTTCATGAAGTCTCCACCTAATATGAAACTATTAATGGCAAGGACAACTACTGTCTCCGCTGCTACTGTCAGAGGGTGATCTAAATTAAATGGCTTTGGCAATTAAATAAGTGACTTTGAAGTTACTCTTCATTAAATTTGCAGTACGAGCAGCAGTGATTTAGAAGGACTAATTTTTTTACAACTGCGCCCAATATATATACCATTTAAAAACTGTTGTGTAAGAATGTGTGTTTGATTTTGGCAATGTGCCAAAAAAGTATATTTTTTTGTCTTTGGGTGCAATTTTAAAGAAAGTGAATGCAATGAAATGTGTTCTCACCAGAGACCAGTTGAAAATAAAATGTACAATGCAGGAATCTTTTATAACTTACACAACGTATAGTACAAGAATTTTTCTTTTGGAATCTGATATATCACTGTGCATTGTAAATAGTAAACAATTTTACAACACCAAGTTATAGTCCAACAAATTTATTTTAAATTAAATTCCACAAGCTTTCGGAGGCTTCCTCCTTCGTCGGGCGGATGGTGGAAATGATATTTTCGAATCCTTCGCATTTGAAAAACATAGAACAATGCCTGGTGATTACTGCCCGTTGCCAAGGCAATCACAGTGAGCAGACAGAAAGGTGTCATCTAAAAGGCCACTGAATATACAACCCCCCAAAAAAAAAGAGAGAGAGAGAGAGAGAGAGAAGGAAGACAGTCAATGACCCGTTATATTAAAAACAGATAACATTTGTTCGCTGGTGGGGAAAATGAAAACCAAGAGCAGGAAGCTTGAGAAACTCGGCATCACCACCAGCATCGACCAAGCTTCCCCTGGTACCACGGTTGCAACCACAGGCCGGCTCACATTGTAAATAGTGCATCACTCCAGTGCATTAAATAAGTGTTTTTGAATGGAACTGTCTGTAACAATGTTGTATATGGTCACCTTAAAAAAAAAAGGTCACAAGTGGGCAAACTAATTCTCAGTTTCGCCCGACCAGGATTAATATCTCCAGGTACCCTTCTCCTGAACAGAACATGTCATTATGCCATGAATTTCCTCAGAGCTGCTTCCGGACTTAAACGGGGTTTCCACTGCATTTCCAGCGATGTTACGTCAACGGAGTGGGAGCAGTTCCGAGGATGTCTTCTGTAGAAGGAATTTCCCACCTTCCGAGTATGACAGTTTACAGTCTTGGAGGCCGTGCTGCTGGATTGGAGTATCAGTTTGCGCGACTCCGTGGAAACCAGTCATTTTCAGTTCCTAGTGTACAATTAGGTCCAGAAAATGAATTTCTGACTGTGGCAACTCAGTGGAAAATGTCTGACAGAAGTGTAACTCTCTCCGGCCCAGTTCTAATCAGCTTGCAGCAGGCTTAGTTTGGCATCTTGCATTCAGTATTAATGTGTAGGCTAGCTTAAGGCAGCTGTGTGCTAATTAGAATCAGATCTTAGGCACCTTCCCTTGGGTCAAGACCACATGAATCAAGATAAGCCGTTTTTGCATTATTATTGTTCCACTTTGGAGTCAATTTAACTAGTTCTGAGCTCCTGAATTCGATGTAGTTTTGGCTGATGGGCAAGTTACCTCTGTTGTGTGACCGTGTCACAGGGGGTTCAGTAGTAAATAAATCTTTTTCTTTATAGAAAGCTCTCTTCATGAAGAAGAAGTGTTTGGTAAAGCTTTTTATATTTTGGGAGGGAGAAGAGCTGTGAGCCATTACGCTCAAGTGACATAATGATTATTGATGTGGTATTAAAAAACTTCCCAAACAGTTTTTTCAAGAAAATAGAGCCTTTTAAAAAATAAATTGGATTGGAGTGGACCAATCTCAATTAGAATTAATACTGAGGTTATGGTTTATGTTTGAGATAACAAGAGTGTCTAGGCTTAGCTATGTTTTTTCCCCCTTTAAATGTTCTCCTGATGGCTCAGACTCATGTTTGGGTATGGTTCCATAGGCATTAGCTGTCCTTCATCTAACTCTTTCCTGATCTGTGTGGCTCAGTCCTGAACCGCACAGTGCATTTACCCACTGAGTTACAGCGGGAGATGCCAAGTGTAGCTTTTTATGAAGGACAGACATGAAAAGTTTGCAGGAGTGTTTTTGTTCTCTCATAATATTTGTATGTTTATTGTAAATTAATCCTCGCTTTGGTTCAGCAGCCCTGTTTTACAGTTAGATTTAGTAGAAAGAACAGCCATGTTTTTGGATTTTTAAGCACCGGCTTTATTTTAGAAACAGGGTAAACTGAAACTTGAGGTTTAGGATTAGGTTTGGCAGCAGCACAAGTTTTGTTATGATTAGAGTCAGCTGAAATAGTTGCCTTACTTTAGAATTTAGGCAACCAGTCCCTATAGAACAAGACCCAAGGTAGCCTAGTTTCTTGATGCATCTACTACATTACTCCAAGTGGTAATACTGTTAAAGTTGCAAATATGATCTTCAGTATATTATACCGTAAGATTAACATTTGTTCCACAATAAACTATATTTAATGGAATTTTTTTTTTCTTTGGCAATGGTGAGTTGATTTGGGGAAAGATGAAAGTCAAAGTTTTCTGTGTGTGTGTTTTTTTTCAGGTTGGCTGGGTGCGGAGACATGTTGTTCCCAGTTACATAGGAGAATGTGTTCAAGTTTTCCTCTCTGTTAACCCTAACCAGCAAAGCTACCCTTGAAACAGTCATGCTAACACCCATTTCATTTTGTTTATGCACCATGCTTGTTTTCATAATTATCACAATTTTTGCACCCCTAAACTGGCCAAGACTAATAAATAGTCACCTTAGTAATTCAAAATAAAAGGTTTGTTGACGAGTCTCAAAAACATATTTTAAATCAAGTGAAACAACAACAAGTACAACTTGCATTTATATAGCGCCTTTAATGTAGTAATGTAGTCATTTGTGACTTCAATAAAGGCCATTTCAGTGCTGTGGCATTGGAGGGGTTCAAGCATGGAGCTGCGGGAAAGATGGGCACGGATTTGGGACGTGACAACACACTCAAGGACTTAGGAGAGGAAAGGGAGGTTGGAGATGGGTGGTAGTTTGCAAGGACAGAGGGGTCAAGGGTGGGTTTTTTGAGAGGTGATGACAGCAAATTTGAAGGGGAGGGGGACAGTACCTGAGGAGAAGCCAGGCAACATAAACATGAAACAGACTTTACTCAGTTCTCCGATCTTTTGGTTCAGGCTGCCCAACTGAATTGAAGACCAATCATACTGCACTAGCAGACCGAACCTGGTGGAACAGTGCACAATTCCCTAGATACCTGCAAAATTCAAAGTGATCGTTCATAACAAAACTTGATTTGAATTTTGTATCCAAATGTGGGACCAGTTTAAGGGTGTTGTTACATTGCCACTTCTGTATTGATGCAAAGCGGTATGGATGCACATGAGTGACAAAGTTGCAGTATAACTCAGGAGCACCAAGTGCACTAAAGTTGTGAGGCAGCCTCCGAAAGGCAATCTCACACCAGTTTGTGTTAGAGGAACACAACAACCTTGGAACATGAGTAGACCATTCACATTCAGTGCAGTATAACACCAGCTTACAAATCTCACCTGATGAATGGGCGCCACCTCATAGCATTTTCTTACAGGAACTCTTTAAAAGGGCATTTAAACTGCAGGTGGTATGCATCTTTTTAAACTTTGGGTTATTGAATATTCTTTACTATGTAAGAAAGGTTGTCACCGAGATTTCACGGGTTTCACTTAATTCTAACATGAAGACCATTTTGCAGCGATTGTGTGGTGGAATTCAACATTTTGGGTCCTGGCAGATTGTAACGTTCAGTCCTTTCCCCATATCACCTATGTAAGGGTGAATATTCAGTGATAGTTACGACGTAGAAATTTGGCAGTGTAAAGAACAATAAAAGATTTTCTAAAGGAGGTAAGCCCAGAAGTTATTTTCAGTGTCATGTACTCCTTATCTCTATGTTTGATTGAAAAATTTAGAACAGACTCACTGACCCTGCTGTCAGTGGGGAGCAGCTCTCAAAGGGAACATGGGTCGAAGTTAGGCCTACTAAATTGCAGCGCTGATTGTCTGACCTGCTCTCCTTTCACTCATGCCTCCCTGCTGGAAGTGTGGGATCGGTGAATTTATCCTAGCATCTTCTATTTGTCTTGAGATCCCTTCGGTTGATTCATCCATTTTCTTTCCCAAAGAGATCTGATAGATGCCCACTCGTCTGGTGAGGTGCTCCAGTGTTATGGAGTGGCGCATATATCCTCATTCATTTCTAGTCTGTGCTTTGCACTGGCTTGAAGGCTGATCTACTCGCTCTCACTGAGTATCCTCAGAGCCCAACTGGATCTCCATCAGTCTGGCACTTAAAGTTGAACTTGAGGACTTGCTGTGAAACTGCTCCCTGGCACAATTGGCGAGTCTATGATGAAATCAATGATACTTTTGTCCTGGTGGATTTCCAGCAGAATTTTTCACTATTGCACACAAAGAGAATTAACATATTGAATACACTGCACAGTGTGCTGTCCTTCTGCTTTCATTCACAGTATTCCAGGGATAAATTTAAGTTTTGATTTTACTGCTAAAGGGCTACTGCATTCTTAGGAAGTGTAAACATTTCGACTACTAGCTAGAATAGTACTACTAAATTCCCATCCATCAACGATGGGGCCGAATGAGTTCACTCGACTGTTGTCGGTTCTGAACTAGCCTGGCCTCTTCAGTCATCTATATTCCTTTGTGTCAAGTCGCTCTTGACATTGTGTGGAGATGCCGGTGATGGACTGGGGTGGACAAATGTAAGGAGTCTTACAACACCAGGTTATAGTCCAACAGCTTTATTTGGAATCATAAGCTTTCGGAGCTTTTCTCCTTCGTCAGGTGACTCACCTGATGGACTATAACCTGGTGTTGTAAGACTCCTTACTCTTGACATTGTATATCCAGCTCTTCCTTGGTCTTCCTCAGAACCTTGTTCTATGTACCTCTGTATGTAGGGCCATGAAAGATAATCCAGCTGTTTCCATTCTTGAAACGTGCCCAAACCATTGCAGTTGTCTTTAGCTAGAATTATATTTTAGGAAAAAAACATCAGTAATGAGAAGGCAGTATTTTACACTGATTCTTGTTTTATTTGGTTGTGTCTTGTGCTCTCCAGGTGAATAAGCTAGAACGGGAAAAAGTGCAAGAAGTGAAGCAAGTGCGGGAGCTGGAGCAGCATAAGCAGACAGTGCTTACTACAGACCTCAAGGCCAAACTCCATGAAGAAAAAATGAAGGAGCTACAAATCGTCCGCGAGATCCTGCTGAAACAGCACGAACAGGAACTAGCCCGCGCAATCAAAATTAAAGACAGCGAAATCCAGCGACTCCAATCCACAGTGAACGTACTACGGGATGGGGCAGCTGACAAAGTTAAAAACGCCTTACTCAACGAAGCCAGAGAAGAAGCGCGGAAAGGGTTTGACATCGAGCGCACCAAGCTGCAGCAGGAGATAGTAGAGCTGAAATCCACAAGGAAGCAGGTCGAGGAATCCCTAAACAATATCGTACAGGCCGATAAGAAAAAAGCCGCTGACCTGAGAAGTGCTTATCAGTCCCATCAGGACGAGATAACCAGAATAAAGAAAGAGTGCGAGAGAGATATTCGCAGGCTGGTAAGTAGAGAAGTATGAGCTAAGTAACTGCATGGACTTTCTGCTGCAGGTATCAAGAATAGAATGGAACCTCCTTTGTTGACTACAGGGGCTGAAATTTGCAAACTAAAACTTAAGTGATTAAGGCCTATAACTTTGATTTCTTTGCCCAGATTGGAAATATCTGTCATCATATCAGATATTCAGAATAATTAGCCATATTTTGCGTTTCAAATTGCTCCAGAAATGTATTTGGTCATCAGACATGACTGACTGTCATTATCTGGGGAAAATGATACAGTTTGTGGGTAAAAAGATCTGTTGATTTAAGTGCAGGTTATTTTGCCACAATTTTTGTTACCTTTCAAACTAAATCTAAATAATTGAGTGTTGCTTTTAAGTGAGCAGACTATCGTATGAAATATGAGGTAAAAATTAATTAAACCTTCACTTAACTCCCTGAGAGAAATTTTCAACAAATGTTGGCCCAGATTTTCCTGGGGACTTGCTGCATTGTAATGGCGTACCTACGTTGTGGGGACCCTTGAGCAGCGCAAAAAGAAAGTGGAAATTATGGAGTAAGTGACTTACGCCATAGTTTATGCCGTTCCATAGAATCATAGAAGTTTACAACATGGAAACAGGCCCTTCGGCCCAACATGTCCATGTCGCCCAGTTTATACCACTAAGCTAGTCCCATATTTTCCTGTAATTTTTGCCCCGCTCCACCGATACCCTCACCGACAACAGTGAGAAGGGTATTTATCATAACTCTGCCCCCCTTAAAATCAAGCAAGAATTTCCTGCATTTAAGCCAGTTTTCATGCTGGGACCATTTAGACTTAAAAATATTGGTCTTAGTGGCCTGGCAGCGGCGTGATTTATCATTCCAAGATTGAGTTTACATTGCCAGTTGTTAAAAATGTATTACTGTTGCAAAGAATAAAGGATTTTTGAACATCCACCTCCTGCACCTTGGATGTTCAGTTTTAATATTGCCATGCCACATGTCCAGAGCCCATTCCATTTATGAGATCGTGTTCAGAATTTAAATGACCCCTTCTGTGTTTTCCCACAGTGCTCAAACTTACTAAATTCACTAACACAACAGACATATCTTTTCTAATAACTCTAATTTGCTTATTACTCACTATTGTTCCAATCAGTTATGAATAAATTGATGTATGTATACCTCAAAAACATTTCAAGCCCGTCTACTAAGAGGAAAGTCAGCGTCATTATGTACATTTTTGCTGTCCATAAAGATTTGCGATCTTTAGTCTCATTCAAACCCAGAACCTTTCAATAAGTTAAAAAATTCAAGGTTAGCTTGCTTCGCTCATTTTATGCCCACGTACAGCATGAAAATAAAAGCCAGTAATTATTTTATTCCTAAATTATTCATTATTTATAATGTAGCGAATTAGAGTGGACCAAATTCATAGATCACACACAGCAGTGCAACTGACAAAAATCTCGAAACTCTAAAAGGGACACGACAGCTTAAAATAATTATAGATTAAAGTTTATTAAAGAAATTACACTTCCATTCACTTGAGCCCCTCCCACAGCTCTGGATTGGGAATGTGCTATCACTTCAGCTCTTGGATAGGCGCTGGGTGCCTGATTCGCTGCTATGCTCACTGCGGCATATTCTAATTAGAAAACCAGCAAAAACTTGGAACAAGCTGGCAACGGCGAGATTGGCAGCTGGACGGCGAGATTTACGGTGTATGTCATCAATCATGTCATTGTGGGAAAATCTGGGCCGTTGCTTTGTAAAGATAAAGATTCGTTGAAAGCTGACTAAACAGCCACAAGATCTTAAACATTTATCAGATTCTCCGCGTCAAGAAAAATCGCAGTTTTGACTCTGTTTCTCGGGGGAAAACATTCAATAGGGCCTATTATTGGGCGTAGGTAGCGTGATCCGCTATTAACCCGCGCCCATTGGCCCTGCGCAGGCAGGATGAGAACTTCGTCTGGGCTCATTACCCACCGTCAATCTGCGTTGAAATCCAGGCCTTGCACGTCGATTCAATGAAATTGCACTTTCCACCAGGAGGGGGAGCCCCAATCTCTTAAAGGGAGGATGTCGTTTCAGATCTCTTAAAGGTAGCCAGTACCTGTTACTTTCTAATAATAACAGTCTGCTGTCTGCAGGGAGTCTGAACAGAGATCAGACATCGCACACGTAAAACACAAATGCAGATCCCTTCCCTATGTTTACACAATGATGAGTTATGTTAAAACATTGAATAAAGGTTGTGCACAACTAAATCCCACATCCTCCAATCTGCGTGCCAGACTTCACCAATCTGCCGATTTGAGTTTGTACCAGGCCTGCGAGAGTGCGTGCACCAAGGTTCTCTGCTGATGCACTAGAGGCCTTGGTGCCAGAGGTGGACAGAAGGAGGGACATCCTATATCTGCAGAGGTGGTGTGGGGTGCTAGAGGCCCTCTGGCCATATGCCCAAAAAGCAGTGGGAGGCACCAGGCGACAGAGTCAATGCCAGGCACACAGCACCATGAACATGGATGCAGTGCAGGAAGAAGTTCAATGGTTTGACACGAGTGGTCAAGGTGAGTGATGTCAACAGTCAACTGACGTCTCCTATCAACTGCACCACTAGCCCCATCCACTGCTCCACGGACTACACCCCATCACCCATGTACTAACAAACTCTTTCCATCTGTACTCAATTCTTCCAATCAGATGCTTCTTCTCACCCTTACACATTACCACTATTGCAAGCCGCCCACCCACAACTTACAGGCCACACACACTGGCAGCTATTCAACCATGACAGGCACATCACCCAGACACACATCCCGTTTTCTTGCAGGAGAAGGTGGCACATATCAAGAGGCAGCAAGTGGCAGTGGCATTTAGCCCGTCGAGCTTGTTCCGCCCTTCAATGAGATCATGGTGGGCCTGTGACCTAACTCCATATACCCGCCTTACCCCCATATCCCTTACTACCCTTGGTTCACAGAAATCTATCAATCGCAGATTTAGAATTCACAATTGAGCTAGCACCAGCTGTGATTTGCAGAAGAGTGTTTCAAACTTCTCCCACCCTTTGCATGTAGCAGCGTTTCCTAACTTCACTCCTGCACATCCTGGCTCTAAATGTTAGGCTATGTCCCCGCGTCCTAGTATTCTAGTATAGGAGACCTCCAAAAACAGTTACAAATATTTCGGCAGCCAGAAGCAATAATCCAACCACTAACCTGTAAATCCTGCATGGTCCCTTTAAATAGCGCTGGTTGGGGTGCTCTCGGCACTCTAAGACATGTTCAGATGATTGTGGTTAAGACTGTGCGTTGAGTTGAGCGCATGCGCTAATACCTATACCAAGATGGCATCTGGCGCACGTCACACTGGAAACATGCGTGCGCAGCCAAGACACCATCTTGGCACTTCGGGAGGCCGCTTAGCGCCGAAACAATGGATGCTACCCGGCCCAATTTCTTGCCCTAGATCTCTAAACACAGCTGTATTGGATATAGTTTGTTCACTGCCCAATGCTGCTCTGCCACTATGAAATCACAGCAGCATTTTATGTCAGGTGTGAGGTATCCTGGATACAGTAACAAACGAGATTGAGTTTACTAACAGGGAGAGAGAGATTGTGATTAGTGATTATGATCATTTGAAATAGTTCAAATATTTTGATATAGTATGTCAAATTAAATGCTTAATCGGAAGAAAAACATTTAACTTGCCAGCCTCTAGAAAAGTATCCCTGACAATCGAAGAGGCAGTGGGGAGATGACATTGTTAAGACATCTCTCATTCAGTGATATAGGCGGACACAGGCCTTTAACTCATACCTCAGGGCATACCCACAGAAAAGCAAAAATAAATTAAAAATTGAACAATAATATGAGCTCCTGTGACAGCTCAATTACTGACAGACTATACAGCGTGGCTGGTAAAAAGGAATATCCATGGATGAGATCAGCTAAAGTGCAAATGTGTGCGTATTTTCCAAAAATACACTTTGAGAAAATGCTCACAACCATTGCAGGAGCCACACTAACCAGATCACAGCAAGATCATGTGTTTGAAAGGGAATATCTGCTTATTTTATCACAGAAAGAGAGAAATAATGAAGATGAACAAAAATAAAGAGACAACAGTGAGAGAAAGTGAGCAAGAACCATTCAAAGAGATGGAGGGAAAGAGGGAAAAAAGAGTGGAAGACAAAATGAGTCAGAAAGAATTAGACAGTTACAGAAAAATAGACTTTTAAAATTTTTGTCCATGAGTAATACCATGGGAGAATAACTAGTTAACAACAATTAACCAGAAAATTCAACAAAAGGATTGTAATGGTTGGTTGCGTGCTTAACTTCGGATATCTTCTAAATATAATTTGATGACATTTTAGAAGTATTGTTTCAGTGTGCCTGTTGTTATCTGTAGAAGAATTGCCATAATTTTAACTTGAATTGCATGGCATTCAGATTCAGCTTTAGAGTATCAGAATTTGGAGCATTACAAACCCTAGTGAACGATTGCAAACCGCAGATTATGGTAGTTGGTGACTGTTGTCCGAATAATTAACCAAATGCACAATACCAAACCTTTTCACATTCAGAAGTGCCACTAACCAAACCCTTCCAATGTGTTGCAGTAATTCTCTTGGACAAAGTCGGGAGGTTAAGTAAACCCCTTCATTGCTCTTCAGTAAGAATCTCAGTTTGGAATCAGCAGCTGGGCTGTAAAAGAGATGATAAAGTGATGCTGTATAATTTCAAATGTTATTAGTAGAGCCCAAAACCCATCTCAATCACTGACCTTCCTCCAGACTTGGTACCACTGATTGAATTGACTGTAGACCAAGATCTTCCTTATAGTGATAAGATTACCAAAATCAGCAACAGAACTGAAGGGTACAATATGCAAAAAGTGCCTTTCCTATAGTTTTGTCTTAATAAAACACCAAAATAATTTAGACAAATAATCATCGTACAAGTAAAGACGTAGAGGCCGATCTTCAAGTTCTCGAGCCTGGGTATTTTAGATCGCCTGGGTGCAGCACAAAGAGGAAAATTGGGTGATGAGGATTGCACACATGTGACAGAGCCTGCCTGTTTTCCGTCCATTAAATTAAACTAAATGGATGGAAAATCGTGTGGGCTCCCTTACAGGCGTGTGATCTGCCCTGCAAGATTTGGGAGGGTGACTGTAGCCTGTGGAACTACACTCTAGCGGGAGAGTCAACGGCTTGAGGAGAGGAGAAGAGAAAATTAGGGATAAAATTTCAGAATATGTAGGAACATAGGAATATAGGAACAGGAGTAGGCCATTTGGCCCCTCGAGCCTGTTCCACCATTCAATGAGATTGTGGCTGATCTGTGATGTAACTCCATATACCCGCCTTAGCCCCATATCCCTTAATACCTTCGGTTTTACTTGTAAATTTAAAATCATTTTTTTTCGCTTTTTAAATTATGCCTATTGTTCTCGTATATTCCTCTCAGCTTTTCCAGCGGATATTCATGTCATTCTTATTAAGTTAGGAATTGAAAACGTAATTCGTTATTTGTACTCTCGGAAAAGATCTTTGATCAAGTAATTCCTTGAGGCTGCGGGTGGAACTTTCTGGAGGGGCCTTGCACACAGCGGGCTACTTATTGGAAAATCACTGGTGCTTTGCCCGTAATTTTCCATCCATTGACATTAATGGACAAACAATACACCCTTGATTTTCCCATAAGCCACCTGCTGAGTTTGAGGCCATGCTAGAAGCACGGGGCCTCCGAAAATTCTACCCTGTAGGTCGTCTATACATTTGTGCCTTATGTAGCACTTCAGCCAGTATTGCCCCACTGACTCTACCTGCTCAAAATTAGCAGTGGCTTTCTTTCTGATTCCTACCATGGCCCATTACCCATTCTTGTCCTCTGTGACCTCATTGCAGCATTCTCCTCCACCACCTCTCCTTGGTAATCCACTTCCACAGGACTGCCCTCACTTGGTTCCACTTTTAACTATTTCAGAGTAGCCAGCACATTTCTAACAATGGTTCCTCGTCTCACCCTCGCACAATCGCTCCTCAGGTGTACCTCATGGTTTTATCCTTGGCCCTCATTTCCTCATTTGCATGTGTTACCATTTGTAACATTACCAGTAAGGATGGAATCAGCTTACACATGTTTCCTGACAACATCCAACTGTACCTCTCCATCATCACCTCCACTCCACAGTTACTACCTTGTTAGATTATTAGTCCTGAATCAAATTGTGCATGAGCCAGGACTGTCTTCAACTGAACATTGGCAACACCTAAACCATCCTTTTTGGCTCCTGCCAAAAACTCAACTCCTTTGGCCCCAATTTCATCCCTCTCCCTGTCTGCTCGCTCAGGATCAACCATAGGGTGTGCAATCTCGTTGTCACGACCAACGCTACACTGAACTTCAACCCCACATCCAATCTGTCACTAAGACCAGCTGACTTTGACCTCCGCAACATAGCCTGCTTTCAGCCGTACCTCACCCTCACTGCTGTTGAAACCTTTATCTACACTTTTGTTAATTCCAGATTTGACTTCTCCAATGCCCTCCTCTTCGGCCTCCCATGCTCCATCCTACACAAATTTCTAATTCATCCAAAACTCCAGTGCCCACATCCTGTCCAGCACTGATCTACTTGCCCATCCTCGCTGCCCTCCATTTACAAAACCTTCCAAGGACTCACCCTATCCTACCTCTGCAACCTTCTCCAGCCCTGTGTCATATCCCATGCCTTTTGGTTCTCTGACTCTGGCCTCCTATGCATTCTGCCTTCCCTCTGCTTCACCATCGGTGGCTGACCCTTCAGCCATCTTGGCGTACTCTCTGGAACTCCCTCCCTAAAGTCTTCCACCTTGCTACTTCTCTCCTCATCTTTAAAAGCCTCCGCAAAAGCTACTTCCTACCATTTTGGTCATTTCCCCTGTCTCCTCCTCTGCTGTTCAGCATCAGTTTCTCTGTGAAGCACCTTGCGGTGTTTACTATGTTAAAGGTGGGGGGTTATACATGCAAGTCCTTGCAAAAGGTAACCACATTCTTACATATGATGCCCTTTTATACACAGTGGTACTCAGCCACTGTGGCTAGCAGCTCCCATGTCTGCATTCAGCAACAAGAACAATATTTAGCTCTGTTCTCTCAGTGCAGGCTGTAACTGACTGAGCCAGTGGCTAACATCAGCCAAGCATGTTTGAACCTTTACTTAGTCTCAAATGTCCTGTCTCCTCAGGGTTTGAGGCAATTTGCCAATTTACGATTGCGTTTCCAGCAAATATGTAAGTGGGAGATACAGGGTTTTGTGTGTGTGTGTGAATGTAAAGTACAAAGTTACTCCAAGGCCGCATTCGCATTTTAGTTAAGAAAAGCAAACAGTTATTTCACTGCCCAACTGGACTAATTATTAAGATATAGGATACTTCTTTAGGGAGTAATGAATAGGGTCGATTCATCACTCCTCACCAGGGAGTTACAAAATGTGCATTGAAATTACTTCCCATGTACATTTCTGTTACAAGTTCCTCTGCATGTGATGACTGTAAGACTAAATGATATTTCCCGATAGGGTTTCAACAGATTTTTTTTTATTTGAGGAAGGATAATTTAGGACCAAATGTTTCTGCTTCATATCATTGTGTTACCTGGCACAATGTTCCCCTGCTAGGTAACACGGAGGAAAGTTGGGCAGGGAGGCCTACTGCCCATCTCCGTACTGACCTAAATTTTCCTCCCCCGCCCAAGAACGGAAGGCCACTGGCCGCCCTCTCACTGCCCTGTCGTGTGTAAATGGTGACATTCAGGTAGGGTCCAGGAATCCACGTGATTGCCCTCCCGTCTGCTGCTGACCCCCAGCAGGATGGGGGGATGGCGATAGAACCTGTGGAGGGAATGTAGGAGAGAGAGGGTCTACTTGTGGGCATCTCACCATCTCTCAAGTCCCCCTCTTACCTTCTTTTGGATGTCCTGTGGCTCATGGAGAGCCTTCTCCAAATATTAAAAAAAACAATTTTTTTGCAGCTTTTCTGCCCCCTTTTAACTGCCTGCCTCTTCCTCTTCTGCAGCACCGCCTGCATTTCCTTCCATGGCGATGGCAGACTCCGTCTTGGCGGCAAGGGTCTCGCCAGGCGGGTAATGATCTGCAACCCCAGGAAAATGGATCACGGCCAGAAGTCCTGTTCCGAACCTCTTCCAGCAGGAGGAGGAAAATCGAGGACTATACCTCTCTCTGCAACTTTGGTGTCAGTTGTTAGGCTGCAAAGAGGGCGATAGTGATTGGAACATTTATAACAGTAGCCTAGCCTCTGGAGAGATGACAAATGTCCATTTTTACCATACCTGTTAATTTGAGTAGTTTTTTCGAAGTATACCCTAACAACAGTTTGAATTTATTTAGCGCCTTTAGCATAAAAGATGCCCCAAGGTGCATTACACATAAATGTAAGGAGAACACAACTGTTTGCCTCTACAACAATGACTGCACTTGAAAAGTAATTTGTTGGTGGTGCAGTACTTTGGGTCATAAAGCACTATCTAAATGCAAGTTCACTGATGCCCTAATGTTCCTCCACAGCAGAGGGGAAAGTACTTTGGGTTCAGCCAGTTAGCAGTTCAGTGATTCAAAGCCATATGGCATACAAATTCCTCACTATTTGGATACAAATACTTGTATTGCACTGCTCACTGCTTGTCCACTTACATCTTGTTCACTGCTTTAGTGTGAGCTGAGCATGTAAAAACCTATCCAGCACACAGAGACTGTGATTTCTCTGGACATGCTAGCAGTCTAAGGATTGTTGCAATGTTGGTTACACAGCAGAATGGCACTTTTTTTTCCTGGTATCCAGAATCAGAATCCTGTGGCACCTCCAAGCCAATGTTGATGGCAAGCCCAACCAAACTCTGTGGCAGGAGATTTTCCATCTCAGTGCTCCCAGTACACGCCAGGGGCACATCGCGGGAAATGGCGTATCTCAAACCTGTGATTTTTCTGTCCATTAAAATGAATGGGAAGAAAACCATGGGGCTGGGGTGCACAAGTTCCCGATACACACTCTCAGTGGTGGGAGTGTGAAGTAGAAAATCTCCCCTGTAGGTTCTGTGGCACATTACCAAGTGGCCGACAGTCTAATAACTTCGAAAAAGTGTAACAGCAACAATCTGTAGATTAGAAAAGCATAAGTTTAGAGAATGGCACTTGAATTGTAAGCTTCCAGTAGTTGATGGGCAGGACAGGAGACCGAGAGTACCAGCAGAGCAGGAGTTGAAACCGTGACGACAGCAGGTAGAAGTAGAGTGGACAACAGCGACCTGCAGCAGCCAGCCAGGTAACCTATAACCAGTCAGCTAGCCAGCCCAAAGCTACTTTGACAGCCAACTCACCAGCCACTATTCCGCACCATGGTGGTGTAGTGGTTATGTTACTGGATTAGTAATCCAGAGGCATGGACTGATAATCCAGAGAACATTTGTTCAAGTCCTACCATGGCAATTTGAATTCTGATTTTTGAAATTTTAGAAATAAAAAAGCTGGTATCAGTAAAAGTGACCATGAAGTTATTGGATTGTCGTAAAAACCCTTTAGGGAAGGAAACTTGCTATCCTTACCTCGTCTGGCCTACATGTGACTCCAGTACAACATATGTGTTGGCTCTTACCTGCCCTCTGAAGTGGTCGAGCAAGACACTCATTTGTATCAAACTCGGGGCAACTAGGGATGGGCAATAAATGCTGCCCTTGCCAGCAACACTCACAACCCAAGAGTGAGTAATGCAAAAACAGAGCCAGGTTACCAGCCAGCCACAACAGCAATATGGGAGCAGGAGCAGCGACATCACCGCCAGGCAGCAGAGCAGGAGAGCTAGAAGAACTGGGAGAGGCAATGGCAGAACCAAGAAGAGAGGTGGCATGAACAAAAGAGACATGAGAATCAGGAATGGGAGAAATGCAAGACACGCAGTCAGCTTTTACATTAAACCTCGAAGTTAATACTGAATTTTCATTGACAACCTTAGACTTTTGTACTAACCAAGAGGCTTACTGTAAAAGCCGACTGCATTTCTTGTGTTTCTCTTGATTCTCGTGTCTCTCCTCTTGCTGGCTTTGATTCTGTGGCAGGAGAGAAATTCTGCTGTGGGAGACCAATTTAGTGGAAATTTCTCTGGCAGTGGAATTGTGGTGCACTGGGGGTCCTGCCAGTGATGCAGCAATAAAACTACTCAAATGGTTTACGTTATCCTTTATACAGATAGGATTTATTTTTCAATGAAACAGATTGTAAATACAGTGCTGATGCTGTCCAAAGAAGATATTGAGACAGATACTGCTGGGATGTCATGTCGTTAGAATGACTCATGAACAGCGCTCGCAATTATTAATTCCTATAAAGTTCCAGGAATTTGCATAGTAAAAGTGATACACCATGAGTTCCGATTCTCTGGAAATTGCTGGACAATTTGCACCACTCTGGCGTTAGCCTCCCCAAAGCCGATAAAAGTCCCTTCTCGCCGTGAGGCTCTCCATTGAACTTAACGGCAATCGTGAAATTGCTGGATTTGCGACATCATTGCAAATGATTTCCACCACAGCCACTTAAGAATCATAGAATCATAGAAGTTTACAACATGGAAACAGGCCCTTCGGCCCAACATGTCCATGTCGCCCAGTTTATACCACTAAGCTAGTCCCAGTTGCCTGCACTTGGCCCATATCCCTCTATACCCATCTTACCCATGTAACTGTCCAAATGCTTTTTAAAAGACAAAATTGTACCCGCCTCTACTACTGCCTCTGGCAGCTCGTTCCAGACACTCACCACCCTTTGAGTGAAAAAATTGCCCATCTGGACTCTTTTGTATCTCTCCCCTCTCACCTTAAATCTATGTCCCCTCGTTATAGACTCCCCTACCTTTGGGAAAAGATTTTGACTATATACCTTATCTATGCCCCTCATTATTTTATAGACTTCTATAAGATCACCCCTAAACCTCCTACTCTCCAGGGAAAAAAGTCTCAGTCTATCCAACCTCTCCCTATAAGTCAAACCATCAAGTCCCGGTAGCATCCTAGTAAATCTTTTCTGCACTCTTTCTAGTTTAATAATATCCTTTCTACAATAGGGTGACCAGAACTGTACACAGTATTCCAAGTGTGGCCGTACTAATATCTTGTACAACTTCAACAAGACATCCCAACTCCTGTATTCAATGTTCTGACCAATGAAACTAAGCATGCTGAATGCCTTCTTCACCACCCTATCCACCTGTGACTCCACTTTCAAGGAGCTATGAACCTGTACTCCTAGATCTCTTTGTTCTATGACTCTCCCCAACGCCCTACCATTAACGGAGTAGGTCCTGGCCCGATTCGATCTACCAAAGTGCATCACCTCTCATTTATCTAAATTAAACTCCATCTGCCATTCATCGGCCCACTGGCCCAATTTATCAAGATCCCATTGCAATCCTAGATAACCTTCTTCACTGTCCACAATGCCACTAATCTTGGTGTCATCTGCAAACTTACTAACCATGCTTCCTAAATTCTTATCCAAATCATTAATATAAATAACAAATAACAGCGGACCCAGCACCGATCCCTGAGGCACACCGCTGGTCACAGGCCTCCAGTTTGAAAAACAACCCTCTACAACCACCCTCTGTCTTCTGTCGTCAATCCAATTTTGTATCCAATTGGCTACCTCACCTTGGATCCCGTGAGATTTAACCTTATGTAAAAACCTACCATGCGGTACCTTGTCAAAGGCTTTGCTAAAGTCCATGTAGACCACGTCTACTGCACAGCCCTCATCTATCTTCTTGGTTACCCCTTCAAAAAACTCAATTAAATTCGTGAGACATGATTTTCCCCTCACAACACCATGCTGACTGTCCCTAATCAGTCCCTGCCTCTCCAGGCTGGTAATTAATGTCATAGAGGACCCTGGTAATGACGTGATTTATGGTCCTCACATGACACTCGACCTTGGAGGCCCAGAAAAGAATTAGTGAAGCTGTGGAGTCTCACTCCAGCAAGTAGTGAATTGTTCCTAGAGTTTTTTCAAACTTTTTATCTGCCTTGGCAGTATTTTTATGCCGGGTCTTGCCATCTACCTCCTGTTTCTGTCAGGAGGCAATCATTTTCAGGACGCAAAGCCGTTTCGACACTCAAAAAAGACTCGCTCATCCAAATGCAAATTAGATAGATTTCTTTCAAAAAAATAACAATTTTGGATACAATATATGAGTAATTTGAGACATGATATGTGGTAAGTGTAGCATGCTTGGGAGGAAAAGTTGTGACTTTGGGCCTAAGCTTTCCACCACTGGGGTTTTCCTCGTGTCTGGGTCTGTTGTAAACTAATTGATAAAGATTGATTGCTATGATTAGTCAACAACTCCATTATTATTGTATCATGCAACTACCAGGATGGTAGAAGGTGACCTAGATGGACCTTGGTCTTTTTTCCTCTAGCAATTCCTATGTTCCTATGAAAGCAGTGAAATGGCGTACCCACTGGTTGTCCCACTGTTCCTGACCACGATGGCTGGTTCTAGACTTCATGAGTCAAGAAGGTTTGTACTTTTGGCACACCTACCCTGCCAGTCACTCATTAACTTATGGAATTAAAAAATAATTCCATAAATTCACCTCAGTTAAAATTCTAATAAAACAACACATTATTAAGAAAAATACTGTAAATATAGCAACAACAAAAAATCCAAACCCTATTTCCCTTTAAGAGCTCCATTGTGCATGAAACTTCATTTGCACCCATTCAAAGTCGCTTTTCAGGGAAAAAGTGCAATCCCAGTGCAAGAGCTAGGAAATCGTGTCAGGTATTCATTTAAAAAAAAATTGCATGCATTCTGAAGCCCTTAAATCAAAATTTAAGCACTGCGCTGCCTGGTTCACTTCCCTGCAACCTGAGGCTTTAAAAGACTCAAGGGACCATGGGACTCGTAAAGCACATACAGAAACATATTCAAATGAATAATCCTTGCACTTGACCTTCACACGTGTTTCAGGTGTCCAGCTGGTCTGCAAAATCTAATCTTGTTAATTCACCATTCAGTTTTTTTTTCAGATCCATCTGGGTATGTATTTAACCTCTTTACTATTTCATTGAAGAGGGCATGCGTCTGTGCTAAAATACTTAGGGTGATTTGTTTGCTTCTGTATTTTACATGCTTTATATTTCCACCATTTGTGTGATGATGTCTACCTCGTCAGAAACAGTTAACAGAACTTTTTAAGAGAATGTTTCCTCGCTTTAGGCTTATTCAATGTTTCACATTCTTCTCTAGCTAGGAGGCCATGCAGATCTGAGTCACAGACTTGAAAACCACAGTCAGTGTCACTCTGTGTGAGATGGAGCATCAACAAGTTGCATTTATATAGGACCTTAATGTCGAAAAACGTATCAAGGAGCTTCAGAGAGACTTAATCAAAAAAAAAGCAGGCATGTTGAGCTTGAGGCTCAAGTGTTTGACCAATTGTGTTGTTGGGATGCTTAGGAGTTCAGCTTTTTTTTGCACAAGAGACTTTTTTCATAAAATTAAAACAATAATTAAAAATTACCAATAGGCTTGAATAATACCGTGTCGAAAATCCACGAGGGAGAGGGGCACATCCCGAAGTAAGCGCCCGCCTGGAACCTCCACCGCTAATCCCACGAATGGTCCAGGGTCAGGGGAGGTTCCTTGTTTTGTACGGCACTAGCGAGCACCTGCACCACTAGGGGTTCATCTCGGGCACCCGCCTGCCCTCAGAGACCACAAAATGCGCCGTAATGTGCCAGGTCTAAGGAGTGGTATCAGTGCTCCCAGCAGCCACATAAGAACTTCCAGCAGCAGAACATAAGAAATAGGAGCAGAAGTAGGTCACATGGCCCCTTGAGCCTGCTCCGCCATTCAATCAGATCATGGCTGACCTTCGACCTCGACTCCACTTTCCTGCCCGATCCCCATATCCCTTGATTCCCCTAGAGTCCAAAAATCTGTCTATCTCAGCCTTGAATATATTCAACGACTCAGCATCCACAGCCCTCTGGGGTAGAGAATTCCAAAGATTCACAACCCTCTGAGTGAAGAAATTCCTCCTCATCTCAGTCTTAAATGGCCGTCCCCTTATCCTGCAACTATGCCCCCTAGTACTGGACTCTCCAGCCATGGGAAACAACCTCTCAGCATCTACCCTGTCAAGCCCCCTCATAATCTTATATGTTTCAATTAGATCACCTCTCATTCTTTTAAAATCCAGAGAGTATAGGCCCATTCTACTCAACCTCACCTCATAGGACAACCCTCTCATTCTAGGAATTAATCTAGTGAACCTCCGCTGCACCGCTTCTAAGGCAAATATATCCTTCCTTAGATAAGGAGATGAAAACTGTACACAGTACTCCAGGTGAGGTCTCACTAAAGCCCTGTACAACTGTAGTAAGACTTCCTTACTTTTGTACTCCAACCCCCTTGCAATAAAGACCAACATGCCATTTGCTTTCCTAATTGCTTGCTGTACCTGCATGCTATCTTTTTGTCAAAATGCCACATACTTTTTTTTAAGATGGGGGGTTCCAGGGCATGATCCTGGCCTACAATGCCAGCTGGGACCCAGTTAATGGCCTGCTGATCCTACACTGGGTCCCCCTGCATGCCGGGAATGTGGGGTGCTTTAGAAGTCTGCACTCCCAGCCCCGCTGCCCCTTCCTACACTTGGGAGGCTCTGCTTCTTATAGGACCCCACAGACTCCTTAACATAAGGCTGGGACTTGGTGTATCCAGGTGCTGGACTAATATCTGGCCCTTCTCGCACACTCCTAACAGAGTAGTGACGAGCGTGCGCTGGAATGCCGCAGATTTTTGGCCTCAGTATTGATAAATTCAGACATGAAACATGCAAAAAGCAAAGTCTTATCATACCCACTGAGAAATATTGAAAGAATATAACATTTAATTTTATTTTGTGTAGCTTGGTGATTCTGTAAATATAAGTAAGCATAATAATGTGTGCAATAACATTATTTCTTCCCGCTTAGAGACGAACAATTGTATGGCAATGCTTCAAGCTATTTTAGGCAGGGTTGATAAAGGTTTCAAAGAAAATACTACAACCACAATTTGTACTAATATATCACCTTCAACTTTGATAAAACACTTCAAGGTACTTCACAGAGGTGTAAAGGAAAAAAATGGATGCCACGTAAAAGAAATAGATATTGAGGGAGGTGGGTTGATCAAAAGCTTGGTCAAAGTGATGGATTTTAAGGACAATCTTAAAGGAGAGGGAGTTGGAATAGGTAGAGGGATTTAGGAAGGGAATTCCAGAGCCGGGGCCTAGGTGACTGAAGGCACCACCACCAATTGTGGGGTGAAGGGAGAGGCGATGCACAAGAGGCCAGAGTCAGAGGAATGGACTGTTTTGGGGGGTGGGGGTGGGGGGGAAGGGTGAGATGTTTTGATGTTGGAGAAGGTTACAGAGCTAGGAACGGACAAGCCTGACCAAAAATGATCCAGTTTATATGTAGGGGCATGGAACATGAAATGTTTATGTTGTAGCTTTCATGATAGATAGCCTGGATGAACCAACGGAAAATAATTAAACTGATATTGATCTGGTACTGCAAATCCATTGGTAACCAGCACCTCCCTGTAATGGTTGCTCTTTAAATAGCCTTGATTTAGAGCACCTACAAATCATTAGAACCCAATTTTGTCTTTCAAAATGTAATTACTGATCACCTACAGACTGATATTGAAGGATTGTTTTTGAAGTGGTTCCACTTTTTAATATCGTGAATGATTTTCTCTTCCAAAATCAGGAATTAATTCAAAAACATTAACTTAAAAAATAATAAAAATGTCGTGCACTCTATGCCAAACCGGCTTGCTCCTTTGATAATCATTTCAAATACATGACCCTTGCTGAAACATGTTGGTTGAACACCTTCAAAATACATTATTGGAAATGGTATTATTATCATGCTTCATCAGAAGCACAAGCAGGGGACATCAGCACTAGTGCTATTCCTTGATCAGCATGCAGAGTAACTCAGCTAGTTCCAGAAAACCATGTGGCTGTATTGTAATAACAGGTAAGCAGTTTGTTGAGTCACAAAAAAAACAACTTCAGTTTTAATCAAGATTCAAACTGGGGAAAGCCGGTTTAGGACTGAAACCAGAAAGTAATATACATTCCACACAAGTGCCAGGCAATGACCATTTCCAACAAGAGAGAGCATAACCACTTCTCCATGACATTAAATGGCATTACTGTCGCCAAGCCACTACGATCAATATCCTGAGGGTCATCAATGACCAGAAATTAAACTGACACATAAATACTGTGCTATTAGAGCAGATTAGAGGCTGGTATTCTGTGGCAAGTAGCTCACTTCTTGATTCTCCAAAGCCTCTCCACCACCTACAAGGCACAAGTCAGTAGTGTGATGGAATGCTCTCCTCTTGCCTGAATGGGTGCAGCTCCATCAACACTGAAGAAGCTCAACGCCATCTAGGGCAATGCAATCTGCTTGATCAGCACCCAAATCACTGGCTTAAACATCCACTACCTCCATCATTGGTGCACCGTGGCCACAGTGTGTACTTTCTACAGGGTGCACTGCAGCAACTCACCATGGTTTCTTCGGCAACACCTCCGAAATCCGTGACCTCCACTGCCTAGAAGGTCAAGGGCAGCATGTGCATGGGAACATCATCACCTCCAAGTTCCCCTCCAAGTCACACACCATCCCGACTTGGACATATATCGCTGTTCCTCCATTGTTGCTGGTCAAAATCATGGAACCACCCTACCTAACAGCACTGGGGGAGAACCGTCACCAAACAGACTGCAGCGGTTCAAGAAGAAGGCTCACCACCACCTTCTCATGGGCAACTAAAGATGGGCAATAAATGCCAGCCTTGCCAGCGATGCCACATCCTGAGAATTAATTTTTGAAAAAGAGTAAAGGAGAGGGAGAGGTAAAACAAACAGACCGACACAGAGATGGGGTATTGGTGGAATGAATGTTCGATGATTTATTTTTCCCATCCTTAGTTATTCACTTGTGAAGCAAGAATCCTTGAAAAGCAGCATTCTTGCAGATCTCTTTCAACACTAGAAGGAGAAAATGGGGTATTTACCCTTTGATTTTTCAACTGTCCCTATGCTGAAGTATTGAAACTCTGCTCAGCAACTCCTCAGTGTGTTTTGTCGACATAAGAAAATCATTCAGTGTGGTTCCCCCCGATACTTCAGCTGCTCGGGGGAGTGAGTAGCTGAGCTGTACAGACCTGGAGGGTTCCAAGTTTCATCCCCAATTTGTGCTGAGTTAGCCAACAAGTCAGGGTCGCCACTTCTCCTGCATACATCTGACCCAGAAATCTAGTGGTGAGACTGTTGACCCTGGCCAAAAGTCTGCACGTACGGACATAGGGTGAGACCAGGATTTGGCTGGACTGTGTTGCTCACTGCAGTTGATTCCTCGTGTAGACTCAAACATGAAAGATAGCCACTTGGGCAAGGTACTGGAGGACACCTGGATGCTCTTGAAAGTGTATCCTAGCAAGGGGTGCTCTTCAGAAGAGAAAGGGAGGAGGGCAGAAAATTGTGGAACGAGGAAGAATATAAAATAATTTGTCAAAAAATGCAGTATTATGTTTAGGTATAAATAATAATAGACATTACATCTAATCTGGGCACCTCTGTTCTGACTGCTTGGAAAGTTAGACGGGCTGCAGATCGCTTTCACTTCAGCACAAGCCCCTCACTGCAAAGGAGTTCAGGTTGGAAATGTGATTCCTTTTTGAACTCAATATTACACAATAAAGTAGGTAAATAAGGAAAGCAGGAAATCTAAAAATGTAAATCCCAAATTCTAGTAGAACCCAAAAGAACCCAAAAGCATTTTTGTTCACTCAAGGACACTTCTTTAGTCTGAGGGTGAAATATTTTACTCTTTATAGCATAAACACTGAACTTAATATTTATTTTATGATACACTCAGGGTAAATTCAATTAAAATAGAGCAAAGCTTTAATCCACTTTGCTGAGAGGACAAGCTTGTTATGATTTTTATTCTGTAACATCAGCAGGCAGTAATCCTTGTTCTGTTACTCACTGACTTCACAAACAGAAGATTGAAGCGTGTTGGGGGAGATTAGTTCACAATAGTGAAAAGTATTCAGTCAAACACATCCAAGGTTTGAGTCAAAGGGAATTGTAGAGGATACAGTTCAGGGTCTGATGGTTTGCAACAGATAAAACTATTCAGTTATGCCAGCAGTGATAGGAATGGTTTACTTTCCGTAGATTATAGTTCTCTGATATGTACTCTAGTTATACAGTACATATACTGGCCCTGAAAACCCATGTCTGTTTCAGCGTACTCTCACCGGAATGGCCGGGGTCTAGATATGCCAGGCCCTGACCTTGCGCTGCTGTTTATGGGATAGCCTTGTGATGACAGAGCTACTGCCCGCCAATCACAAAGGCCATCAGCATAGCGGCTGGGAGGGAAGATGGGGATGGCGACTGGCTACATCAGGAGTCCCTGTGTTCCAGGCTCTCAAAATGGTCAGCGGAGATACCAGTCAGACCAAATGCTGGGAATATGCTTTATTAATGCTGCCACGGGTTGTTAGTACTTCTTAATAATAACTTCCACAATGATTCGGGCCCTAGTGTGACCGAACAAGCTTTATTATAGACACAAGAACAACATTCTACTGCGGTTATACCAAACAACAGGTATTTATATAATGTTCTAATACAGTTACATCAAATAAACAAGGATGATACAACCTGTCCCTAGGAAGTTTCAAGCTGATCAGGCCTGGTTCGTAGGGTGTGTGGACTTCCGCCATCCTGGGAAGCTGCTTCTAACTTTAATTGTAAACAATTTTACAACACCAAGTTATAGTCCAGCAATTTTATTTGAAATTCACAAACTTTCGGAGGCTTCCTCCTTCCTCAGGTGAATGTTGTGGCAGCCTGAGGAAGGAGGAAGCCTCCGAAAGCTTGTGAATTTCAAATAAAATTGCTGGACTATAACTTGGTGTTGTAAAATTGTTTACAATTGTCAACCCCAGTCCATCACCGGCATCTCCACATCACATCTAACTTTAATGGGACAGTATATATATCTTTCTGAAGCATATTTGCTTCTGGTAGCATAATGACATTAGTCCCATGATGTTATCTGTCCCTGACTTCTCCCCACCCTCCCAGGGTGCCCATTGTTCCAGACATCTTTATCCATTCTATGATGCTAATTGTTATCCATTCTATCTATCTTATGGATATCTTCAGCAGTCATGGACATTCATCCACCGACCTTCGGGTAAGCGTACTCCAAGGCGGCCTTCGAGACACACGACAACGCAAAATCGTCGAGCAGAAATTGATAGCCAAGTTCCGCACCCATGAGGACGGCCTCAACCGGGATCTTGGGTTCATGTCACGCTACACGTTACCCCACCAGCGAACAAATGTTATCTGTTTTTAATATAATGGGTCATTTGCTGGCTCTCTCTGCCTTCCGGATGTTTCTGCCTCTCTCTGTTTTTTTTTTCTCTGTTTTTTTTCCCTGTTTGTTTTTTTGTTGAATGTGTATTCGGAGGTTCTGCAGGTAACACCTCTCTGTCTGAACACGGTGATTGCCTTGGCAACGGGCAGTTGCAGGGGCAGTCTGTAAACACCATGTATTATTGTTCAATATGTATAAATGCGTAGGCTTCAAGGAGATCTTGAAACATTTGCCTGAGGAAGGAGAAAATCTCCGAAAGCTTGTGAATTTAAAATAAAATTGCTGGACTATAACTTGGTGTTGTAAAATTGTTTACAATTGTCAACCCCAGTCCATCACCGGCATCTCCACATCATGACTATCTTATGGAGGAGGGACATGCCCTTATCTTTCTGTGTATTTTGATTGTTCGGATGCAAACATTTAAGATGTCTCATCCTGTATATGCCAATCGTGAAGGTTACCTAATTAATTGAACAAAGCTGCTGCAATTAATATAACAGGATTAGTCTGTGTCCAGGTCCTGAGTCTTTGATTATGCCTTGGGATGTTTTGTTATCTGTTTCTGACAATTGGCCGTCAGTGTGTCTGTTTCACACTTCTATTGTGTCTGCAGTATTCCCAATCGCTTTGCCTGATGGCTTAAGGTCGGGCATATTATTTCCTGTGGAATGCTGGCTCCCTTTATATTCTCACAGACGCAAGGCCTGCGCTTCGCTTTTTAGCCAAGCACCTAAAGCTTTGCAGGGTTGGATACATGACTATGACTTGGTCTAGAAATCGTACTTCTTACTCCAAACATATCTCCCAACAACTGGAGGTTTTTTTGGCTGATCTGAGGGTTGAGGCTGGGATCAAAGCCTGGAGCCCTGAAGATTTCAACTGCCAATTTTATTTTTTTTACTTTTTAACAAGGGGCCATGAGGGACATTTATAACTTGTTTTCAGGAAGAGGGGTCAACAGCCCCATGCCTGACGTTACTGGTGAACTTTCTGATATGCTTTATATGGTGGGCGTCTACATGTGCCCCTCATGCCAAGGGGCGCCCATCAATGGCAGGCTAATTAATAGGCCTCCCCTGACCTGGAAACTCCACAAGGGTCAACGGCAGAGGTTCCTGGGGGCGCAACCCAGGTATACTTGCCAGGATTTGTGGCCCATAGATTTTTGGGGCCACTATGCGTTAAGTAATTTTAAAAATTTATTATCACCAGGGCACCCTTACTGTTTAGGTATATAGTGATGATCTTCAATGGGGTGGCATGCATGTGTGAATGGTGTAAGCATCAATTTATTTGACAGATTTCATAATTGCATCCATTTTCACATGATAATTGTGTAAGAAAAGTGTGCCAGCCCTAGATTTTCTACATGCTTACAACCCATTTTTGGGCAGATTTAGAGCAGTCGGCAGAGGTGAAATGGATTGGGAGTTTGGAGCACCAAATCCCTGCCGGTGAGACAAAGTGCAATCTGATTTTCCTGGGAGCCTAAGTGCTGAGCCGGCTGAGCCTACTAAAGTAATTACCATCGCATGCATTTTATATTTAAATGAACCTCCGAGGTCCAGCGTTACATTTCCCTCCCTTGTCACCTGTAGCCCGCTTCTTGTGTATGTAAAAGAGCTGTTCAGTGTTGCTAAGCAGCTGTAAACAGACGGAAGTGGAGTTGAAGGCACCTTCTGAAGTTGCTTCTTAGTTTGCTGTTGAAGGTTCATTTTCAAAATCAATTTCCTGTTTCTGCCATCTCATCCTTGCTGATAGGTTTATCATTGCGCCTGTCCTTTTGGTTGTTTTTTTTTCATTGTGACCTCTTGACCTCAGGAAATAATGATGTTTACCTCAGGGATTTCCCTTTAACTGTTATGAAAAAGATGAAAAATCAAGAGGAACTACATAGGGAGGCCAAGCTGAACATGTACCAGAAGTGGCGACAGGCCCTTACTGATAGGTACTCACACCCAGATAGTCATATTGAACCTCATGACTTAGCAGTGCTCAGAAAGGCTGTGGTTCCCACATAAGGCAATAATGGAATTGTGCCACTTGCTTGTCGTAAATGTGGAGCCCTCTTCTACCAGAGGCACTGCACTGCTCGTGGCAATAAAAGTCACTATGAGGCTGAACGTCTTTGCCACTGATTCCTTTATGGCAGCATTGGGTGCATTTGCAATATCAGCCAATCAACAATCCACTGATACATCAAGCAGTTAACTGATGTGTTGTTTGTGCAAGCAGCCACGTTTATCTTTACTATGGACCTTGTGCATCAATTTGAGAGGGCTGTAAACTTTTACAGAGTGGCTGGATTTCCCCGGGTGCAAGGTGCAATCGACTATTTCTACATTGCAATACGTGCCTCTTTTGAGCATACTGTGAACCTTCTCAACAGGAAAGAATTCCATAAACCTGTGGAATCAGAAGCACTTCATTACGCAAGTGACTGCTCAATAGTAAGGAAGCTGCCGCGATTCTTTTATTTTAACACAGTCCTCAATCCCACCACGTTCATAGTTGAAAGGCAGGTAGCCGATCGGTGATCAAGGCTACCCACTGCAGCAAGGGCTGAGGACACTGGTTCAGATCCTGAGGACACTCACTGATCATCAATACAGCCAGGCTGATGGGGCCACCAGGATTGTCACTGAGCAGATCATAGAGGTTCTTAAGGCACACTTCAGGTGCCTTGACAGATCTGGGAGAACCTCTCCAGTACAGTACAGACAGAGTAGGGTTTCTTTTATCACGTGGTTTGCTGTATGTTGCAGAATTTTGCTATCCATAAAGGACTGATGATTAATGGAAGTGGAAAGAGACCACGGCCAGCAGGTTGCGATATGCAGCCAAAACCTTGATTAAGGCAAGGTGACACGGATAAACTCTCTGCCATCTGCCAGACATTTGTGAGCAGAGCTCATAAGGGGATACTTTCAGCTACATAATTGCTGTGCCCACTGTTAAACCACCCTTGTCTTCATGGATTTCCTTTTGAACACACGTCCAACCATTCATCTACTAAAATTCCTCTCTCCTGCACAATTACCAATGCTACCATTTTAGATACAATCTGCTACTCTTTCTCCCAGGCATTCCCTCACCAGGCTTGCCGCAATCAGTCTGCACATTTCATCAGTACAACATTTTTTAACGCACATATATACGTGTGCCACCATATTCTTTTTCTGTCACTGTGCCTCTGCTTGGTGCCTGAAACTGTGTACCATTTCAAACCTAGACTCCCTATTTCTCCTCAGTAACAAGAGTTTCTAAAGTAGATGGCTGCTGCTTGAACACAGGAGTCCCTGGCAATTGAGGTGGCCCTTATCTCAGGGAAGAGGAGGCACCAAAGGGAGCTGCAGCAAGGGCAGTTTGGCCCTGGCTACTTTCTGAGCAGTACACATTGTACTGTCCTGAGAGATAGTGTCATCATGCATTTTTGATACCTTCTGGACTGCCAGTACTGAGTTCAGGCTCTCCTGGAGCACTAATCAGCAGGAACGCAAACCGAATGGCACAATTCAGCTCAATGTAGCCCTGAGATGGTTTAACACACATCCAGTATCCAACCCACTATGGAGGAAAACCCAGTTCTCAGTTTTCACTTGTTGAAAATGAAAAGCATCAAACTTAAGCCATCAATCTATGCACTTATATTAGGTGTGTTACAGCCTAAATAGGGAAACGATTGCTACAAGGTTATAGAACTTACCATCTTGATTAATTTTCTGCATTTAGTTAATTCTGTGTATTCCTCCCCCTCAAAAACTAAAATGTAAAAGTAATTATATTTTACTGCAGTAATCCTTTCAATTATAATCCCTCCTTTAAAATCAGTTCAAATGCACAGAGATTATTGATTGTCTGAATGTTTTAGATCGAAGGGTAAATTTAACGATGTAGCGCTCCTGGTGCTGACCCTCTCTCAACAGGGGAGAGGTCAGAAAGTTGGGCACGGAGGCCCTCTCGATTTCAAAGTCATATAAATGAACAACTGGACAGTTGGGAGGTTCGTGAATCGGGCATGCTGACCTCTGCTACTGATTTGCCCTCCCGTCAAGCGAGGCTCAACTCGTTAAATTTACCTCTAGTCAAAGATAAAACCGTTAATTTAGAGAAATTAATAACCATTCTATATCAGCGTTTTATTATTTTGAGGGCCAGAAACAGCCATCCTTCTAAAAATTCATACAAGGGCTGTGTTTCTATGACAACCACTGTACATGTTGTCATTTTCTTTTGTGTTCAGAAAACCACTAGAGTGTAAGGACCAAAGCTTGGGTGATAAAACGAGAGTATAATGGCTTGAAACGTCTCCTGTACCAGAGTCCTTTAGTATTAGGTAGCTAGCTCCTCAGGAGAGTTTCTTACTTTTAGAATGGATCTGGAGTAATAAATTGCTTCTGCAATCGGTGGAGATATCATTTTGGTGCTTGTAAGGTGTTGGTATCTTTTTTTAATTTGATTTCTGGATTCTGATTTGCCACTATCACTTCAACCAATCCACTGTTTCTGTCCCACAGTCTTCACTTCCAAATAAAAACAGAAAATGCTGGAAATACTCAGCAAGTCAGGTAGCATCTGTAGAGAAAGAAACAGAGTCAACGTTTCAGGTCAACGACCCTTCGTCAGGATTTTGCTTTTGATTTAGCCTTAGTTCCCAATCTGGCTCCCAGGGTTCACCTCTAATCCAGCACAGTAGAGAAAAACCTTTAGTTGAAAAGGTGATTCACAAAACTCAACTTCTTTTCATTAGAAAAAAGGAGATTGAAAGGGAACATAATCCGGGTTTTTAAAATGCTATGGCGAGTAATAATATAGATACAGGTATGAGCAAATTATTTGACTTGGAATGTGAATGTAGAATTAAGGGATAACAGCACAATATGAATAACTTCCAGATTTTTGAGTAAGGAAGAACTTTCTTCCCAGAGAAGTGAGTATATGAAACTGTTGAAAACAGTTAATGTGTTGATTCCAACCATTAAAAACAGCTGGATGAATGTTCGGAGAAGAACGGGTTTAAAGGGTATAAGATAAGTGCAGATAAAGCTGATTGAATGTTGTGTGCAACTTGATAGTTCTGACGAAGGGCCTTCGACCTGAAACGTTAACTCTGTTTCTGCTGCCTGAATTACTGAGCTTCTCCAGCGTTTTCTGTTTTTATTTCAGATTTCCAGTATCCGCAGTATTTTGCTTTTGATGATAATTCCTGTGTTGCTTGGACCACATAAATGTCAGGATAAAGATGATGTGGAGATGCCGGTGATGGACTGGGGTTGACAATTGTAAACAATTTTACAACACCAAGTTATAGTCCAGCAATTTTATTTTAAATTCACAAGCTTTCGGAGACTTCCTCCTTCCTCAGGAAACATTTACCTGAGGAAGGAGGAAGTCTCCGAAAGCTTGTGAATTTAAAATAAAATTGCTGGACTATAACTTGGTGTTGTAAAATTGTTTACAAAGGATAAAGATGTATATCATTTGAGATGAGATTAGATAAGTGTTCTGGAGTTGCTTTTATTTACCTTTGGGATTAGTGAAAAACTAGAATATTTCTGAAGAAATTATTTCATTTGGCTAGAGTCCCATTATAGAGGGGATTACCTGGGGTCTGTACAATGAATGGGCTTGATGAATTAGATGGCCTTTTCCCAGCCATGCTTTCACATGTTCTGATCTTGTATTTTTAA
This sequence comes from Heptranchias perlo, assembly GCF_035084215.1. Classification (NCBI taxonomy): domain Eukaryota; kingdom Metazoa; phylum Chordata; class Chondrichthyes; order Hexanchiformes; family Hexanchidae; genus Heptranchias; species Heptranchias perlo. Next base: position 181,073,318 of record NC_090325.1, read on the forward strand.
TGCAGGTACCTAATTTCTATTTTTATCCATCACTCATCTACTGTTGATCACAACAGGAAGTTGAATTTATAAAACCCCCCAAGACACTTCACAGGCAGTAGGAAAAAAATAATTCTGATCCAAAGGAGGAGATATTTGGAAAGTGAACAAAAACTTAATTAAATAGTGGATGCATTAGTTGCCATCTTCCAAAATTGGATAGATTATGGAACAGTTCCTGCAGTTTGGAGGGTGGCAAATGTAACCCCACTATTTAAAAAAGGAGGGAGAGAAAACAGGGAACTACAGACCGGTTAGCCTAACATCAGTAGTAGGGAAAATGCGAGAGTCTATTATAAAGGATGTGATAACAGAACACTTAGAAAATATCAATGGGGTTAGACAAAGTCAGCATGGATTTATGAAAGGGAAATCGTGTTTGACAAATCTACTGGAATTTTTTGAGGATGTAACTGGTAGAATAGATAAGGGAGAACCAGTGCATGTGGTTTATTTGGATTTTCAGAAGGCCTTTGATAAAGTCCCACATAAGAGGTTAGTGTGCAAAATTAAAGCACATGGGATTGGTGCTAATATACTGGCATGGATTGAAAATTGGTTAACAGACAGGAAACAGAGAGTAGGAATAAATGGGTCTTTTTCAGGGTGGCAGGCAGTGACTAATGGGGAACCGCAGGGATCAGTGCTTGGGCCCCAGCTATTCACAATATATATCAATGATATGGATGAGGGAACCAAATGTAATATTTCCAAGTTTGCTGACGACACAAAACTAGGTGGGATTGTGAGTTGTGAGGAGGATGCAAAGAGGCTTCAAGGCGATTTAGACAAGTTGAGTGAGTGGGCAAATATATGGCAGATGCAGTATAATGTAGATAAATGTGAAGTTATCCACTTCAGAAGGAGAAACAGAAAGGCAGAGTATTATTTAAATGGTGATAGATTGGGAAATGTTGATGTACAAAGGGACCTGTACACCAGTCAGTGAAAGCAAACATGCAGGTGCAGCAAGCAGTTAGGAAGGCAAATGGTGTGTTGGCCTTCATTGCAAGAGGATTTGAGTACAGGAGCAAGGATGTCTTACTGCAGTTATACAGGGCCTTGGTGAGACCACACCTGGAATATTGTGTGCAGTTTTGGTGTCCTTACCTAAGAAAGGATATACTTGCCATAGAGGGAGTGCAGCGAAGGTTCACCAGACTGATTCCTGGGATGCCAGGACTGTCGTATGAGGAGAGATTGGGTAGACTCGGCCTGTATTCACTCGAGTTTAGAAGAATGAGAGGGGGTCTCATTGAAACATATAAAATTCTGACAGGGCTAGACAGACTGAATGCAGGGAGGATGTTTCCCTTGGCTGGGGGGTCCAGAACGAGGGGTCACAGTCTCAGGATACGGGGTAGGACATTTAGGACTGAGATGAGGAGAAATTTCTTCACTCAGAGGGTGGTGAACCTGTGGAATTCTCTACCACAGAAGGCTGTGGAGGCCAAGTCACTGAATATATTTAAGAAGGAGCTAGATAGATTTCTAGATGCAAAAGGCATCAAGGGGCATGGGGAGAGAGTGGGAATATGGTATTGAGATAGAGGATCAGCCATGAACATATTGAATGGCGGACCAGGCTCGAAGGGCCTAATGGCCTACTCCTGCTCTTATTTTCTATGTTTCTATATTTCTATTAAAGAGGTGGGTTTTAGAAGGATCTTAAAGGAGGAGAGGCGGAAGGATTTAGAGAGGGAATTCTAGAGCATGGGGCCTAGGCGGCTGAAGGCATGGCCACACATTGTGGGGTGAAGGTGGAGGGGATGCGCAAGAGGCCAGTATCAGAGAGACAGAGAATTCCGGGGTGGTGGGGGGAGGTTGTAGGCCTGGAGACAGTTACAGAGATAGGGAGAGATGAGACCATGAAGGGATTTAAACAAGGATGAGAATTTTAAATTTGAGACATTGGGGGACTGGGAGTCAATGTAGGTTAGTGAGGATAGGGATGATGGTTGAGCGGGACTTGGCGCAGGATAGGATATAGGCAGCAGAGTTTTGGATGAACTGAAGTTTACAAATTGTGGAAGGTGGAAGGCCAGCCAGGAGAGCATTGGAATAGTTGAGGCTGGAGGTGACAAAGGCATGAATGAGGGTTTCACCAGCAGACGGAAGAGGCAAGAACTGCTTATATGATTTTATTATAAAAATGCCACTATCGGGTCTAGATTTGGTTGGCCAATCATTGCAGACAAAGCAGGTAGGAAGGGAAGTGGTGGTTCACCTTTATGCAAGGATGAGTAGCATATAATTCCTATGTTCCAGAGATGGGAACAGTGCATTGAATGGGAAGTGTTCCCCTTAGACTTTCCTTCCCCTTTAAGAGCTAAATCACAAAAGAAATGGGTGTCAAGAGAGGTATAGCCATCAGATCACCAGGGAATTGCATGGTAACTAATCTTCCAGGAGAATGGATGCCTCAAACCCATACTCTGGATAAGGATGATAACGAGGGAGAATAAAAAGACAGTATATACATGTCTTAGAAGTTCAGCAAATGGACCAACATAGAAATTAGATGGCCTGGACCCTCACAGCAAAAGCATTAAAACAATCAAATTGTTCTATAAAAAGCATCTATGTGCCATTTACGTCTTTCCACAGTCAACGTCAAGGCAGAAATTTCGAGATGTGCAAACATCTTCTGGTGCATTAGCGGCAATAAATGTGAGCTTTCTCTATCTCGCTACACAAGTATGGCAACATTCTGAAAACATCCTAATCTAAATTGGGATTATGTTGGTATTGTTTCATACTTACCTGAATGTGCCTAAATTCAGTTTTCAATTCTTTCTGGAGTTGATGTGAGTATGCAAGGGAGAGAAGATTTCAGATTGCCCACCTCTTTTGAACAGATTGAGGTGCAAAATTCTTCGGTGTACTGTGCACCTGCATCCTGCAAAATTGGGCAGAGAAGCTTGAGGCCTACAGCAGCCTGGGAGCACTCAGAGCGCCCCAGTGCGGTTCATTGGTGAGTGCTCAGGGGTCTAGGGGTCTGGGCATAAGCTGGGCGCTAGGCTCATTAGGCCCCAACTTCAATATAAATGAAGCAGCTGCACAGCAGCCCTTTGAAATAGCCAATTAAATAGAGGCCACCATTGCAATTTGAGAAAAAGTATCAGGCATCCCTGCTCCCCTGCACTGTGCACCGTATCACACCTCTTCACATGCCCAGCATTGCAGCCATGGTGTAATCGGTGAGTCATCTGGTAGGTTTATCTGGCGAGGTCAGCTCATTAAGTACATGCAGCATCGGTGGTGTTGGCACTTCAGCCCCATTGTTTCTAAGAATCTGCAGTAATGATCTGCTAACACTAGATGTCACAAGTGTACTCATATACAAAAGCAGACTAGCACCATCTTGTGGTAGAAAGATTCTGCTGCATCAGTACACTGCTTTGGCATTGTGACTCTTTCAGATTTCTTTCAAACCTCTTTTGTCTGGAACACATGGGTTCTTTTTATTCTTGTGATGTCTGATAAGGATACCAATATAAATGGATTTCCTAATGGTAACCAAGGAAACGTGATGTTTGTTATGCTTTACTATGCTTTATTCAAATACATACAAGAAGTGAAATTCCTGGTGGCACATTGTAAAGTATTTTCTCCTAAAACTCTTCCTTATTATCACATGACAGCAGTGCCACCAGAGCTCGCACTAAAGCTGACAATTCAGAACAAGGGATAAGCGATAACAGTGCCACATGTTGTCTGGTGGTAAAATAACAGGTGTAGTTTGGGTTTCAGGTTCCTGTGGGCAGCTCCTATTGTTTGCTTGTGTTACCCTGCCAGTTATACATGGAAAATACTTGGGCAGTTCGAGGAAAATATCTAACCACCAGTGTGCTGTTCTGTGAAATTGCAGTGGAAGTGCCCTGGGGAGGCGTGGGGTAAACTCTTCAGGGACTAAGCTCATTTTTTATATTTAAGTGTTTGCGTGTATATGTGTGTGGGTGTATGTGTGTGTATATGTACTGTATGTAATAATGGCATTATTGAAGAAATCAGGATCATTAACTCTAGTAGCGTTCCCTGTTTCTCTCTCATCATCCAGTAGAGATGGTAAAAGCTCAAACTGCAGAATGGAAGCTAGCACAAAGAGGTAGCTCATCTTCAGAGAATGACTGGTGAATAGAAAAATCCCTAGTTTAAAACTTAACACAATATTAATCTATACAGTTGTGTGCTTCTCTAATTAGCTAACCAGAATTGTTACTCAGTTAAGAGAACTAAACCATCCTCTGGAATCATTTGTAGTTTGTCAGTGTTCATACTGTCAGGTGATCCAAATCTACATAGTCCCTAATGAGCGGTGCTGCCAGTGACCAAGAATTACTTTAGCATTAATCAGCCCTTACCAACACCAAGTTGAACCCATTCCTGCAGCAGCCATCACCAGTTCAATGCACTGTGAGTCCAAGTGGAGAGGTATGTCATCCTTCCTTACAATACTTATTGATTTGAGCTATGTATTGGCGATGATATGGTAAGAATGAGTAATAGGAAACAAAGTAGGGTAAGTGTGTCTTTTTTTAAATTAGGAAACTATTTAAGCAAACTGCACTTAGGCTCTCCAATTTTAACTCCAGACGGGTTTTGGATGGTTGGGTAGGGAGGTCAATTGAAACTCATCCGCCACCCTACTTCCCACCTGTTTTTGTATGGATCTGCAGTACCCCTTCCAAGGCCAAATATATATTTCCTGAGGATGGGTGCCCAAAACTGAACACAGTACTCCAGATGGGATCTGACCAAGTCTATGTACAAGTGAAGCATCGCTTCCTCACTTTTGAATTACAATCCCCTTGAGATAAAGGTCAATATTCCGTTAGCATTTTTGACTACTTTTTGTACCTGTGCATTATCTTTCAGTGATTTGTCTACATGGACAAAGCCAACAATATCTTACTGCAGTTGTACAGGGCCTTGGTGAGACCACATCTGGAGTATTGTGTGCAGTTTTGGTCTCCTTATCTGAGGAAGGATATCCTTGCAATGGAGGGAGTGCAATGAAGGTTTACAAGACTGATTCCTGGGATGGCAGGACTGACGTATGAGGAGAGATTGGGTCGACTAGGCCTATATTCACTAGAGTTTAGAAGAATGAGAGGTGATCTCATTGAAACATATAAAATTCTAACAGGACTAGACAGACTAGATGCAGGGAGGATGTTCCCAATGGCTGGGGAGTCCAGAACCAGGGGTCACAGTCTCAGGATACGGGGTATGCCATTTAGAACTGAGATGAGGAGAAATTTCTTCACTCAGAGGGTGGTGAACCTGTGGAATTCTCTACCACAGAAGGCAATGGAGGCCAAGTCATTAAATATATTCATGAGGGAGATAGATATATTTCTTAATGCTAAAGGGATCAATAGATATGGGGAAAAAATGTGAACAGGGTACTGAGTTAGACGATCAGCCATGATCATTTTGAATGGCGGAGCAGGCCCGAAGGGCCGAATGGCCTACTCTTGCTCCTATTTTCTATGTTTCTACTAACAAAATATTTTTGGTCCTTTTGGAGGTCATACTGGGTTTCTCCTTTAGGAACACATTGTTTTAATTTATCTTAAATTGGCCATTCACTGAGAAGATCATAATCAATTTTGCAGAGAAAGAGAGTTAGTCTATTGATCACTGGAGGCATGAGTGAATACAAGTAAAGGAATGCTTCAGAATACAGTTGTATAGTGGCCGTATCATTTTAACATCCCTTTGCAAAAAAAATTCAACACAACTTTAAAACCCACCTGCACATTTTAAGCAAGAAGAAAATAAATGACCATGAAGTGCTAGATCTCCCATGGTGCTCTTCACATATTTTCAAAGCTAAGCAATGAAATATCAAGTTCAGGTGTCCAACTTTGGACGTACCAAGATGGCGGTCTCAATGAAGGCCCAGTAACTCATACTCTGGTGTTTTGTCTTTTTCAATTACAGATAATGACTAAAAAATGTTGTATAGTGTTGTCTCAGAGCAGGGTCACTCATTGTAGCATTTGCTAGCCAACTGCAGCCTTTTCAAGCCTCTGAATATGGTCCAGTAGGATATGGTCCAGTCCTCATGTCCTGTTGTTGTGTGCTAAGCTTTTAACATGTACTGACCAATACACTATAACGGAAATTTCACGTGGCTCGAGACATTTTCACAATAGTGTGTTCAAACTTCATTCTGGGTTTGGGTGCTGAGTATTCTGAATATGTGATTGCACTTCTCCTATTGTTGGTGGCTCCAATCTGGCAAGCAAACTGTGCTTCCACCCTCTGTCCAGGCTCTCGGCTGTTTGCGCCCTCTTCCCTTTCTGATTCTCAGTGCTGGCTCCCACTGTTTTCTGAGATGAGTTATTTGGGGGTGATTTTAAACCCCAAGAATGGGTGGGTTGAGGGCAGGTGGGTGTTGAAAATAGTCGTTTTTTGGGTCGCGATCGCAACCCGGCTTTATTTCCGGGTTTAACATTGGCGTGTAAAAGTACAGGCTTCCCACTGGGAATGCAAAGTCCGAAAATTTTGCGGTTGCGACCCAAAAAATCAACTATTTTCAACTCCCACCCGCCCCCAACCCACCCGTTCTTGGGGTTTAAAATCACCCTATTAAATTTTTGAATTTAAGGTACATAGCTATGAACAATTGATAGAAACGGGTGAAAGAGAACATCTCAACCTGTGATAAAATGATGCTCAAAAATGCCACTGTTTAGAGAACACACAGTAATGCCAGAAAACAAAGCAGATTCAGGTAAAAGCAATTACAAAAATGTTGTACTCTACTGATTGCTGTGCCCCTGCTGAACATGATGTTCCATTGAAACTTTCTACCTTTACGTACAGTCTTTATTGAATTTATCTGGCTCTGCAGTTGCCTGGAGACCTAATTCACTCATTGGGCACGGATGTAGCGAGTGATCCAACCAGATTATTTAACTTGGGCAACTTGGACAGTCAATAAACACAACAATCATTGGACAAATCAGTTCACTGTGGGAGTTGCATTTTCCTTTGGATCGGGAAACTGGACCATGGTGGAGTTAACTAGACTCCCGCGGGGCTGGACGAATTGTCCTGGGCAGATCGCAAGCTTGGAGACTGTGCTACAGAATCAGGTCACTCAGAACCAGGATAAAACTGTTGCACACAAAATCTTGAAAATGATAGTTGGGAAAGTCCCAAGCAGTGCTTGCATTAGTAGTCTGAAGGAGTCCCCCTGAGATAAGCTTATTGAATGTGGTTGGAACGACTAGGTAAAAGCATACAGCACAGAAATAACTCCAAAAGGCAAAGCTCTTGTGCCACACAGTGTGAAGAAAGAGCTCATTCAAAGGATAAGAATTTTCTTTTCTCAGCATGCCAGTCTGAGTTAGAATGGCCAGTTTCCTGTGCCAATTGGAGTGTCAGTCTTGGCTCAGTGATAGTACCCTCATTTCTGAGTCAAGCCCCAATCGAAGAATTGAGTACATAATTTAAGCTGACATTTCAGTGCAGTACTACATCGTTGGAGGTCCTGTTTCTTGGATGAGATGTGAAACTGAGACCCGATCTGACTACTGCGGTGGACCTAAAAGATCCTATTCAAAGAAGAGCTGGTCAATATTTGCCCCTCAACCAACGGAAGGAAAAACAGGTTAACTGATTATTAATCTTATTGCAGTCGGTGGGACTTTGCTTTGTGCAAATTGGATTCCTTGTTTGCCTGAATAACAACAGTGACGACATTTCATTGCAGTGCTTTGGGACATCCTGAGAATGTGAAGGGCACTGTAGAAATGCAAGTTAGTTTGTTTTTTTCTTTCTTAATTTGTTTGCTGTTCGAGGTGAACAATGCTGGGCGGCTCAGCTGCCCAAACTGAAGCTGCTTATAATTTTATTTTTCTGACAAGTTTTTACATTTAGCAATTAAATATCGCCGCTGTCTTTATTCTTTAAAAGGTTAAGCTGCTGTGCCAGCAGTGGCCCTCAGGTAGGCCCTTAAAGGCGACTGGGAGAGTGGGGGGTGACCGGGAGAGTGGGGCCGTGACTGGGAGGGCGGTAATTGGGAGAGAGGGTAGCAGTGGCCGGGATAGTGGCGAAGTGGCAGCGGCGATTATGAGGATCAAGGTCGCAATGGCGGGGGGGGGGTCGAGGTCGCGATTGGAGGATGGATTGGGGTTCGATAGGAGGGAGAGCAAGCGATGGCTGGCAACGGCCGGCATGGTTTGAATGTTGAGTCAGGAAGAGCACTTCTGCTCCTTCCAGCTCCACATTCAGGTAAATATTTGTAACTAACGTACCTTTTTGGTGGCGGCCTGCAGCGGTCCTTTAAGGACCGCCTCTTAGATCGCATGTAGACCTGGTTTTCCTGAATGCTGCCTCAGGACGAACCAATTTTGCACAGGGGGCCTCAAGCAAGCGTTAGGCCCCTTATTTGCATATGCAAAGGGCTTAACACCCGTTTTAGGCATGGGCCCTGGATGCCTATATTTTTGCCTATACCAATATGGCGGGTGGTGCACTTCTGGCTCGTAATGAGTGTGCGCTTCCTGCATGCCAAATTGGAGGCTTAAGCGCTCATTTAGTGACCAAAAAACACGCATGGCCACATCGAATTTCTAGGCCAGTGGTTCTCCGGCATGTTTTTCCTCTTCACCATGTCTGGGGATTGCCAGTTTCCTAGGTGCAGTGAATTGGAATATCTGCCCTTTTATGTCATGTTGTAGTGAATTCCCAGTCCCAACTCTGCCACTATGGGTAGGTGCTGAACAGAGGCTCGGTTCTTCTCCACAGGGAAGGGGTGAAAATCAGAGGGCCTGTTGCCACCTTAGATCATTGATGGCGGGGGTAGGTAGCACATCTACAGCTTGTCTTGACCAAGGAACAAATGTGATGCAATGAGACAGCAGAGGGAGATGGATGTGAAAGATAAATTGTCCAGAATGAAAAAAATGCAGTTAATTTTCACAATCTTTTGTGGTTTTTTTTTTTAGAATTTCTGTTCAAATAAATCAATGGAAATACCCAATAAAGTCAAATTATAATTCTTTTTGATTTTAAAATTGCAGTGGATGATGAGAGTGCCGTTTTTTTGTTTGCCTTGGAATGCCAGTGATGGTGTTTTTTGTTTTTTCCAGATGGATGAGATAAAGAGCAAAGACAGAGTCATTCTTGCCCTGGAGAAGGATCTTGGTGTTCAAGCAGGCCATACTCAGAAGCTGCTTCTTCAGAAGGAAGCCCTTGATGAGCAACTAGTACAGGTGAAAGAAGCTGAGCGCTACCACAGCAGCCCCAAACGGGAATTTCCAAGTGGTGGTGGGGACACCTCAGACCTGATGGGGAACCAAGTAAGGACCACTATATATTTCAATGGAATATAGTCTTTCAGCTGCTGATTTATAGATGAATTTAGAATCATAGAAAGGTTACAGCAAGGAAGGAGGCCACTCAGCCCATCGAGTCCGCACTGGCTCTATGCAAGAGCAATCCAACTAGTCCCACTCCCCGCCCTATCCCCATAGCTCTGCACATTTATTTCCTTTCAAGTACTTATCCAGTTCCCTTTTGACGAACATGATCGAATCTGCTTCCACCATCCCCTTGGGCAGTGCATTCCAGATCCTAACCGCTTGCTCTGTAAAAAAGTTTTTCCTCATGGCATCTTTGGTTCTTTTGCCAATCACCTTAAATCTATGTCCTCTGGTCCTTGATCCTTCCTTAAATGAGAACAGTTTCTCTCTATCTACTCTGTCTAGACCCTTCATGATTTTGAATACCTCTATCAAATCTCCTCGCAACCGTCTCTGTTCCAAGGAAAACAACCCCAGCTTCTCCAGTCTACCCACGTAACTAAAGTCCCTCATCCCTGGAATCATTCTAGTAAATCTCATCTGCACCCTCTCTAAGGCCTTCACATCTTTCCTAAAGTGCGGTGCCCAGAACTGGACACAATACTCCAGTTGTGGCTGAACCAGTGTTTGCCTGCTGTTAATCACACTGTGTTATCTGGGAATAATACTCATTGTTTATAGGTCCATTAGAAGATGGGTAATTCCCTGGCAAGTTGCCTCTTTCAGCAACTTTGCCGATAAGTGATAGTGTACTATCAGTATTGTGATTAATCTCCTGTCTGTAATCTTAGAGCTATCCTCAGTATTTCAGTCCTTGTGTGCTGGGTAAAGAGGAATAGCAGGATGTGGATGTTGTAGAGTTAATGTCCAGATTTATTTTATTTTCAGTCTCATTAATCTTTGCTTCAGCATCTTTTATTGCTAGGTTTTTTTACCCCTAGGTGACCAATAGATCTGGCTGTCACAGTGTGCGCAAACATTCACCATGATCAATGATCCGTTAATGGAAGGTAGAGCTAGCTCACTATGTGGTACTGGGAAGCAAAGCTATGTTGAATACTTGAGCTCTTCAAAACCAATATTGTGACAACCCAGACAGCATCCTAAATGGCTTGCAGTCTGTTCAGGCTCTAGCATCTAAATTATGAGGAGTCAAAATGGGAAAAAAAAGCTGCTGCAGCAAATGATCTGGCTCCAGATGCTTTTAACATGCTTTAGAAGTTGTATGTAGTGAATGCATTAGTAACATCTAGTGGTGAATATCAACTTTTAATTATTTCTTTATATGTTATATATAATTACAAAAGGTGCCATGCGTGGTGCTAATATAGTTCTCAAAAATGTTAACGTATTTGTAGTTTTTTTTCAAATAACAATCAACCAAGGTTTTGCATTCTTTTCAAATATGTTGTATTATTTACAGATTAAACCATTAAAGGAGCAGTATTCCTTAAAGGGGAACTTTAGTGTCAGGGTAAGTACAATGAAGGATGTGTACTTACCTTTACATTAGTCCTTTAGTACATGGGGTAAGTACCTGAATGACATGTACTTATCTCTACATTGATCATTTAATGTAGGGTTAAGTACAAGGAATGATGTTTACTTACCTCTACATGGATCGTTTACCATTGGGATAAGTGCAATGATGTGCACTTATCCCAACAGTGTCTATACCAATGTATTTTGTTTTTCAATACATTCACAATTGCAGGCCTGCTCTGTGGAGCCCTGTGTATAACTATTTTAGTGGAATGGATGGGCTGTGACATACAGCAAAAAGAAATGTAGGACACGAGTTTGTGCTAACAGTTTCCCCACATCGCTAGTTACAGATCTCCGTTGTTTCGTTGTGAGGTGTGTCAAACATTAGCCAAGCTCTCTCCATAGAGAAGGTCTTTTCCATCAGGTCTCTTGCACCTTCATGAACACATATGAATGGCACAAGACACCACCTTTCAGCGTGGACTGAGAAATGGCTTGACGAGGCTCAGAAGGGGAGAAAAATATGTATATCATTTCAAGCACTCTGGTATTTCTCCTACCCTGCTATGGTCTGGCTACAGATGTTGAATCCAGCAGTCTGACCCCTTCCTAGCCTGCAGGTGGTTCTGAAATCAGCATGATAAAGTTATTGTACATCTGTCATTTGAAGTGGTGAGGGGGAAGATTAGCTTAGTGATTCATTTACCCAGTTTAAATATATCAAAAATTTATTTTGAAAGTGAACAATTAAGTTTAAAAAGTATCCGGAAAACAAATGAGAATGGGGAAATAACACAGCTTTTAATTTTTTTAAGAAAAGTGAGGTGAGAGGTTAAAAAAATGTGTAACTTTGCATCCTTCATACTACTTTAATACAGAAGAGTCCAACTTTAAAAGGATGCTTGATGTGGGTATGTAGGTTTCTAAGTCCTGCTCACCTGTCACCCACTGCCCCCACTGACTTCCATTGGCTCTCCATCCCCCAACGTGTTACCTCTAAAAGCTTTCTTTGAAATCCCTCTGTTGCCTTAATTGCCCCTATCTTTTCTATCTTTTCCAACTCTGAATCTCTGCTCTGCTGACTCCGGTCTATTGAGCCCCTGCCCCTTCACTGCATCCTTGGCAGAGCTTGCAGCCGCCACACCCCTCCGTCCTAGAAGCCGTACTGCTTTCCCTGACTTCGGAAACCTCCTCAAGCCCCACTTTTCGACTGTGCCTTCAGTCACCTCCCCTAACGTCTCCTTCTTCCTGCTGAGGTCTCCCACCCCTTCGTAAAGCACCTTCCATTGGGACAGTTGTTGTAGTTGTTGTAGTTTTCTATTGCTTAACTAGAAGCCCAATTTATAATCATGCAGCTTTTAAAGCTTTATCCTTTTGAAAGAAATGTGACCCGAATTGAAATGTGGAAAGTATGTATTGCATTGCTGCTGGCCATGACTTATTTACACCTGTAACTGGTTAGTTCACAAGTGACAATATTTCAGTAAGGTATACTCCACCTCATGAGTGGAGATAATGATCATATTTCACTGCTACTAATCACCTATTCTGTTTATGCCACACTTCAAATATTTTAAAGTAATATTTTTATTAAAATTATTCATTTTAATATGAAGGTAGAGAACGTCATCAAATTGCATGAGCTACTTCTTGCTTCCCATCAAAGTGCTTGGGTTCCCCAAAAGTTAAGATTTAAGTTTGCTGCCCTAAGTATCATAGGAACATGGAACAGGAGTAGGCAATTCAGCCACTCGAGCCTGTTCCACCATTCATTTAGATCATTGCTGATCTGTATCTTAGCTCCATTTACCGGCCTTGGTTCCGTATCCCTTAATATCCTTAGCTAACAAAAATCTGTCAACCTCAGTTTTGAAATTCTCAATTGACCTGTTCTCAACATCTTTTGAGGGAGAGAGTTCCAGATTTCCACTACCCTTATCCTCAAAATGCAACATTGTAATCTGTCATCGTGGCGGTAGTTTACATTTCTGGTACGTTCACTCGTCTCAATTATTTTTTTAATTTTAAAATCTCAACTCCCCCAATGGTTGACTGGGTAAAAGGACTGCCCAGTGTAGCAATGAACCATATGCAGCAGAAGTTCCCAGATTTGAGTCCTAATCTGTGCTGAGTTAGCTGGGCAATGGAAAAATTTCCATATCGCTACTGTGTCAGTGTTGAGGATTCCCAGGTAAGTTATATTGTGATTGGATTCAATGAAGCTCACTGCCCCAGCAGATTCCCTTAGGCCAGCCTCAGATCTTCAATTTCTCGCAGCAGCCATCGTGTAGCCTCTCTGAGTAAGATTAGATATTAGGGGCACTTTTATGCTGTGGGTTCATGCCCATAAGGAACTGGACTACCAACGTTCATTTTACCCAAGACCCTGGGGGTGAAATTCATTTTTGGCCAGGTTCCAATGCTAAATGGACGCAGGAAACAATCGCTGTTCCCGGAGAGACTGGCCCGAGGCCTGATCCAAATTGGGCCTTGGGCCCCATCCGAATAATTGGGGTGAGCAGCCGGCACCTGTCGCCCCTCCAGAGACAATCTACCCATGTCGACAGAACTAATTTGGGCCTGCAGCCTCGCCAGCAGCGGCCCTCAGGTAAATCTAGGGGGAAGAAGGAGAACGGGGTGGGGGGACGATTGCGGGCTGGCAGCGGCTCTCAGGAGCACTGTGGCTCTACATGAAGGTTTTTCACAAAAGAATACATTTCCTTTTGGTGGCGGCTATTTGATAGGCCGCATCTACTCCTAGAAAAACTTGAGTGGAGCAGGCCTGTCGCCTGGTCTGCACAGGGCAGCCCAATTTCAGGAAGGGGTCCTTAACCAGACATTTAGCATCTCAATAGCATTTTCATGGGGCCTATTGCCTGTTTCAGGTGGCCACCAGGGACACCTGAAAAATCGCCTGGTCCAGTCTGGGATCGGATGTCTTTCAGGTGTCCTCGGGGAGTGGGCATAGCACCTCAAAACTGGTCCATTTTGTCCCCGTTTTCTGCCTAGAAAACGGGCACAAGAAGGACCGATTTCTCCCCCTCCCCCATCTCCCTTCAGATCCTGCAGACAGAGGAAACTTTCATCCCATCACTTTGGGCAGAATTTAAACCCAGATCCCCAAGCTGAAAGACCAGTGCAGCCTAACCCACTGCACCCTCCCTCACTTTAAAAAAAATGATAAAATGTTAAATTACAACCATTTTGCTATAACCATGATAACATTTAGATGGAAGATAAAACCTAGCGAGAGAAAATGCAGAAATGGTACAAGAAGCAATCCCATTTCAGCTGAATTGTTACAACCGAGTACAACAAAGTAACTTATACATGGGATATGATTGAGATTAAAGCCTAGGTGGCAATAATCTTTATTTATGTGACAAATTTCCCACGGAAAGTAATTCATGCAAAATTAGACAACAGAGTGGCTCTGCATTTATTGTTTGGGTTTTGCGTGTCACTGGGACTGGATGCTGATGTAATTTGGTTCCCTATAAGCCACAATTTTGTGCCAAAATCATTGAATATCTTCTTTGGCGTTTGCATACAGCAGATGTTGATTTGCCTTTTTTTATAACAAAAAACATTTTTGCTTCGCTTTCTCAATGTAAATTCTCCGTTAGGAACCACAGCTAGATGAAAGGGATGTGCGGCGGTTCCAGTTAAAAATCGCTGAACTGAATGCTGTGATTCGAAAACTAGAAGACAGAAACACTCTGCTAGCAGACGAAAGGAATGAACTGGTAAATGCGATAGCTTACATCTCATCCATTTTAGTAAATGAATAAGCCCTACAGTAATTGTTGCTGTGCCAAGTGCATCAAGCTATTTGTCCTACCAGGGGTAAAATGAAACAAAAAACCTTCAGTTTGAAGGCAGAAAACGAAGCATTTGAAGCAAATAACCAAAGAGAATTTATCTGCTATGTAACTGATTTATGCGAAATTAATGATTACACGTAAAAAGTAAGCTGCGATCATTCCAATGAATTTATTGCACCGTAGAAAGCTTTTTGCTGAAATTTACCTGTGCTGCCTTTGAATTATTTTCCCAGTTGAAACGTGTTCGAGAGACAGAGAGTCAGTTGAAACCACTGGTAGAAAAGAACAAACGCCTGACTAAGAAGTATGAGGATGTCATGCAGTCCATACAGAGGATGGAAGATAAGTTAAAAAAACTGACCAGAGAACATGCAGAAATGGTACAAGATGCAAACCCATTTCATTTGATTTTTTTTATAATTGAGAGCACAAATTAACTTACACTGGGAGCATCATAGTAGGTACAGCACCGGAGGAGGCCATTCAGCCCATCATGCCAATGCTGGCTCTTTGAAATAGCTATCCATTTAGTCCCATTCCCCTGCTCTTTCCCTGTAGCCCTGAAAATTTTTTCCCTTCAAGTATTTATCCAATTCTCTTTTGAAAGTTACTATTGAAACTGCTTCCATCACCCTTTCAGGCAACGCATTCCAGATCATTACAACTTGCTGCATTAAAAAAAATGCTACCTCATGTCACCTCTAGCTCTTTTGCCCGATCACCTTAAATCCGTGTCCTCTGGTTAATGACCCTTCTGCCACTGGAAACAGTTTCTCTTTATTTACTCAATCAAAACCGTTCATGATTTTGAAGACCTCTATCAAATCTCCCCTTATCCTTCCCTGTTCAAAGGAGAACAACCCCAGCTTCTCCAATCTCTCCATGTAACTGAAGTCCCTCATTCCTGGTACCTTTCTGGTAAATCTCTTCTGCACCCTCAATTCTCAACTTGTCCTGCCACCTTCAAAGATTTGTGAATGTGCACCCCCAGGTCTCTTTGTTCCTGCACCCCCTTTAAAATTGTACCATTTAGTTTATATTGCCGCTCCTCATTCTTCCTACCAAATTGTATCACTTCACACTTCCCTGCGTTAAATTTCATCTGCCATGTGTCTGCCCACTTCACCAGTCTGTCTATGTCCTCCTGAAGTCTGTTACTATCCTCCACATCCTTCCAAGTTTCATGGCATTTGCAAACTTTGAAATTATACCCTCTGTATCCAAGTCCACGTCATTAATATATATCGAAAAGGGCGGTGGTCCTAATACTGACCCCCTGGGAACAACACTGTACACTTCCCTCGAGTCTGAACAACAACCGTTCACCACTACGCTCTGCTTTCTGTCCCTCAGCCAATTTTGTATCCACGCTGCCACTGTCCCTTTAATCCCATGAGCTATAATTTTGCCAACAGGTCTATTATGTGCTACTTTACCAAATGCCTTTTGAAAGCCCATGAACACAACATCAATCGCACTACCCTCATCAACCTTCTCCGTTACTTCATCAAAAAACTCAATTAAGTTAGTCAAACCCGATTTTCCATTAACAAATCCGTGCTGACTTGCATTTACTAGCCCATACTTTTCCAAGTGCCAGTTAATTTTGTCCCGGATTATTGTCACTAAATTTTTCTCACCACCGACGTTAGGCTGTCTGGCCTGTAATTGCCGGGTTTATCCCTCTCCCCTTTTTTGAACAGGGGTGTGTGACATTTGCAATCCTCCAGTCCTCCGGCACTGTCCCCATATCTATGATTGATATTAAATCATAGATGACAATAATCTCTATTTATGTGATAAATTTCCAATGGAAAGTAATTCTGAACATAGAATGTAACAGGTAATTATTTGAAATGTTGCTTTTAACTTCATAAGACGTCAGCTGTTTTATTTAGAAGCCTGTGAAGCTCTCTGTGCTAGCTTATATTAAACCAAATAGTGTCATCTTTTGTCAATGTATTGCTGGAGTGTTTGGCCCAACATTGCAATTGACCTGTATGCACAACAGAATGCACGAATAGACTCTCCCACCTGTCAATTTCCTCCCTCCCCTCCACTGTGATATGTAATATTTATGTAAAGGTTTGAAGGATCATTGTAGCGGCTACAGGAATGATTGCAATACTCTGTATAGGTGCTAAATCTGAATCGACTTCATGTTGGGCTGATTCATTTGTATAACCTTGGAAGAGTCTGAATTTAATCCAATTCAGGCCAATTTGAATTCAGCCACCTTTTCTTTCTCCTTAATGACTCGGGTCGGGGAGGGGGTGCTGGTGGTGGTGGGAGGGGGAGTTGCACAGATTTGTACGAGACTTATGATTAGTGGAAGGAGCAGTCAGAGTCCGAGTCCCTGGTGCTTCACTGAGTGGGTGCAGGGTAGATGGAATAATGCATTCCCATTTGTTAGTTTATAGATATTTATCTTGGCAAGATTGCACACCAGCCAAAAAAAAATCACACTTTGGATCTGATGGATCACCATTTTGGCCCCTATGAATCTGAAAGCAAAGTTTAAATTTATTGAGCAAGTATATTCTACTGAATTTCCCTTTAGTGCCCTATTACTACAACAACTTGCATTTATATAGCGCCTTTAACATGGTAAAACGCTTAACAGCAGAGTTAACAAACAATATTTGACAATATGCCACATAAGGGGATATTAGGACTGGTGACCAAAAGCTTGGTCAGAGATAGGCTTTCGGGAGCTTCTTAAAGGAGGAGAAGCAAAGAGGTTTAGGGAGGGAATTCCAGAGCTTAGGGCCTAGACAGCTGAAGGCATGGCCGCCAATGGTGGAGCGATGAAAATCGGGGATGCGCAAGAGGCCTGAATTGGAGGAGCGCAGAGATCTTGGAGGGTTGTAGGACTGGAAGAGGTTACAGAGATAGGGAGGGGCGAGGCCATTGAGGGATTTGAAATACATCCATCCTATATCCTACCCAACAGTTTTAAAGTATTAAACAAAGTAACCAGATGCAAGTGAAACTTACTGGTAAGAGTGTTGATTTCTCCCTGTGCAACAATTAACATTGGAGGAAATTTAGTGGAGTATACATAGTTTTATCATAAATGATTTGTCTCCTTTTAAGAATATGAAAAATTGAGAGAGTTTAGTCATTTGGGTAGTTTAAAATACTGGTGTGTTAAATACATGTTTTGTTTGCTTGACAGAAGGAAAAATTTTCTTCACAAGGACAGTTGAGACGGCACACTTCACTGCATGATCTGAGCCAAGCGCAAGATGAGCAAGAATTGGAGTTCTTGAGACTTCAGGTCGTTGAACAACAACATATTATTGACGATTTAACAATGGTGAGATATTTTGTAGTTGGTCTTGTCCATGCAATCTGAATTTCAGTTGCTGATGGTGTACCATTAACGATACAAGTATTAGCTGAACTAGCATCATTAGTCAGTCAACAGATCATAAAATTTCTCAATAGAAATTCATAGAATCATACAGCACAGAAGGAGGCCATTCAGCCCATCGTGCCTGTGCCGGCTCTTTGAAAGCACTATCCAATTAGTCACACTCCCCTGCCCTTTCCCCATAGCCCTGCAAATTTTTCCTCTTCAAGTATTTATCCAATTCCTTTTTGAAAGTTACTATTGAATCTGCTTCCACCACCCTTTCAGGCAGTGCATTCCAGATCATAACAACTCGCTGTGTAAAAAATATCTCCTCATCTCCCCTCTTTTTTTTGCCAGTCATCTTAATTCTGTGCCCTCTGGTTACCGACCTTCCTGCCAGTGGAAACAGTTTCTCCTTATTTACTCTATCTATTTTATATTATCTCTCCTTGTTCTTCCTTCCAAAATGCATCACTTCACACTTCTCTGCATTAAATTTCATCTGCCATGTTTCACCAGTCTGTCTATGTCCACCTGAAATCCGCTACTATCCTCGTCTGCCAATTCTACTTACAAGATTGAGGGCAAACTTCGGTAGCTCCCAAAGCTGTGATTGTGATTGCTTAATTGATGGGTGCAGTATACTGCCACTTTTGCATTAATGTAAAGTGGTTTTGGATGGGCATCAACACATAAGTAATAGTATAATTCAGAAGACTATCAAGTGCATTAAAGTCATGAGATATGAACCCAGTTCTAGGGGCCATCTAATCAGTTTGATTTTGCATTGAGTGTAATATAACTCCAGCCTAAAAGGCAAATTCATTCCATATTTTTAGTCAAATCTGTTTTGATGTTTAAAAATTAGGGAGCTTATATTTTGCTACAAGCTGAAATACATGCAACTAAATCTTGTCCATGTGGTGCAGGAAAGATTAAGATCTACGTCTTAAAATATAGATCTTTTAAAGACTTCAATTTGGAAAGTAAGCCAAAATTGGTAAATGAATCACAAGTGTTTTCAAGTTCTGTTTTGTTAAGAATCTGCTGTACAACCATTCACATGGAGATGCTGGGGTGTTTTGGTGCATTGTTACTTTTGTTGATAATCATCTCACTTTAGAATTCTCCTGGGGGAGGGGATTTGGCGTGGGAGCAGTGATTGGATAATTTAACTTTTTTAAATTTCAAAATATACTTTATTTCATAAAATTTAAAGATACACACAGTTTACGCATAGTTCAAGTAAAAAGACAGAAATTCCAGCAAGGCAGTTCAAAGCAATACAGTGCAGATTGTATACACTATGATCTCATTATTACAATTTTAAAACACAGTACATACCTTCTGTTACATTCTGTACAATACAAGGTGGGGCGGCCTTACACGGTGGCCTTTCCCCATGGGGTCTTTGCGTAGATCGCACCTCGCTTCAGTCCCGTAGCACGTACTCCTGAACCTTGAATAATTTAACAGGACTCCAAACAAAATATAAAATAAAATGTTTCTGGTCCTTGTGTGGGTTGAGCCTCCAGGTTGGGAATAGAGTGAGGCATTAGCCCTTGAAGGAGTGTGGGCCAGAGTTAAAGGAAAGCAGCCACTTAAAAGATAACTGACTGTATTTGAGAACAAAATGATATTTCAGCCTGTCCTAAGGTGCTATAGGGCAAAAGAAGTGGCTTACAAACCCAGCATCTATTTTTATTAACGTCCATTGTTGGATGGGTTGAAATTGATGTAACTGGTGGATTACTATTTATCCTGGATGTTTTCCTTAGAATTGTCAGTTTATTGAGTCGATCATTCATTTAAAAGTTGCATTTTTATATCTCAACATTTCTTGTTCCCTGTAGGAGCGGGAGAGATTGTTACGCTCTAGGAAACACAAAAGAAGAAGTGCAAAGCCTCACCAGGTAAAGTGACAAATGTGTAGCAATCCTACGTTGAGTTATAACTTCTGGGAAATTGAATTGTGTGTTATTTATTCATCAAGTGACGAGTGAAAGCGATAACTTGAATTTGAACAGGATCTATTTGCATAGGTTTAAAATCCTTTTAAAATTTCTGTTTCGAAGGATGTCCAAAATGTAAAAATAAGACTTTCAGACTATTGATCACATAGGGATCGGTGAAACAAGAATGGTGAATGGTGGAATGTTTAATATTGTAATTTAATGCAAATAATATTTGATGGAGATGAAGATATAACAGCTGATCCATACTTAGTTGTAAATAAAAATCTATGTTTGTATTAAAGAAACTGGCTCTTTTAGTGCCTTTGCTCACTTCAATTGGTGTCAGTGGTATACATGCTGAAGCAGTTTGAAATGGCTCTCAATTGTTTTTGAAGTGCAGTATTTTTTTATATAGCTTCCTGTTCATTACAAGTCTGGTGTAAGGATGATATAACTAATGCTCAGGGTTCGGTATGGTTGGGCTGGAGTTTGACATTGGAGTGGGTTTCCATTTCTTGGATCGGGATGGTGTGTCATTGTGGTGTGTTGCAGGGAGTGCTTAATGTTTTTTTGGGTTCATGGACAATAGTGAAAACTCGAGCTTATGTTTGACTAGAAACATTCAGGGCCACTGTTTTACAGTTACTGAATATGTCAAGTTCCGTTTTTGTTAAATGGGACTCTGGAAGTTGTATTGGTGTTTTGGGGATCGCATTCCACTATACCGTCCATTTTGCAATTGGGCCCATAGGTTTATGGTGACTCTGTGGGCTGGATTCTCCTCTGAATTAGCGGCCATTTCCAAGTGGGAAGGGGAACGGTAAATGTGTCAGGAAGCTCTGCCAATTCCCTGATATCCACTTCTGGAATTTTATGCTGGAAGTGAAGGCGATGTTAAATATGTTGAATGCACATTGTACGGTAAAGAATGACCAGCATTTCTAAATAGTTGGAGAGAGAGTGTGGTTAAAATTGAAAAGATTGTCTTGCCTAAGGCAGTTGATTGCTCTGTGACCATTAGGCAATGTGTGAGATCGGGCAAAAAAATGGTACAACTTTTTTCTTGCTTCAGCTGATGCTACTGGCCACACTCCACTGAGGAAAGTGCTGCAGCAATTTCCCTCCCAGATCCACCTCTAAGCAGGTGACTCAAAATACTGCTGGGAACCCATCTCTGACATTCAAATAAGCCTGATCCTGGATGATCCACCAGGATTAGAACAAGGGCACCAAAGGACTTCCATAGAGCAAAACCTAGGCCAATCAAATTCCACTTTTATTACATAAGATTTTCTGGGATTCTGAGACTTTCAATTATCTTAAGAGGTTTTTTGGGTGGGGGGGTGGGATTGTATTCTGGGATTCTATCCATTTTTCCAAGGAAAATCATAAATCGGTGTTCTTGGAAATATGTTCTCCTGTAAACAAAGGCTATATTTTTAATGTGGAGATGCCGGTGATGGACTGGGGTGGACAAATGTAAGGAATCTTACAACACCAGGTTATAGTCCAACAAATTTTTAATGTTCATGCCCAACAGATGTGGTCAGTGCCATGATGTGCTCTTTACAAGTAATGAGGTGCAGCAGCAAGGAGCCACTCCGAAATCTCGCTGGCTCTGCAAGGTGCACACCCCAGTAGCATTGACACTGATATGGACACTCATCCTCAATAATTATATGATCCCATGCCTGGGATTTGGGATGAGGGATCATGGCAACGCCAGAACAGTGGGCAGAAGACCCAACCCGCACTGCCGGAATTTTTGAGGTCCCATCATACCTCACAGCACTGCTTTACAGCACAACATAAACACTTCGAACACATTATAGGGGGCCAAGGACACAACTCTTCAAATATACAGCCAATAATTTATCATGGCAGTGTCACAGGCTGAAAAACATGATGCTTCAGAAGCTTGCGCTAACCATGATAATGTTACATTTTTGCATAATTTCCTTAAATATATCTAGGAAATTGTATTTGCATATATATTTGGATGTTATTCCCATTACAGGTAATGTGAATGTAAAATGCCCCCCAGGAGCTATTTCTTCCAGTTGTGCCCTGCAAGCTGATGCAACAGTTTGTACAGAAAAGTTCAACATCATTTAAAAATAAACTAAAATTTGGGAGCAACTGGATGAAGTACAATTGTCTCTCACAGTCCTATATGTTCCTATGCTTTTTCATTGATTCCCATAATGTATGAAGGAACTATCAGCTGCAACGGTGTATACATTTATCAGTAGTCCTGAAATATGCTCGGGATGGAAGACATGGGTTAAAAATTGAGACTGCGACACCTCTTGATTAACTCTTTCAAGCAGACTCTGCTGATTTAACTCTCTTAAGCACGAGTATGATCTGCTTGAGAGAGTTAATCAGGCTCTAACCCTTATTTGTGACCTTCAAAATAACAGCAAAAGCTTAATTGTAGTCAATGTGAAGAATTACTGAGTGGTTTTGTTAGATCGTCACTTTGCCAGTGGGAGCGACTTATCATTCTTGATAAGGTGCTATCTGGTACAATTGATGTGCTTGCTTTGTATGAAGCAGTGCACCTTCCATTTTAAATATTGAAGACCAAGCATCAAATGCAGTGCCAAGGGACAGATCGCTGACTTTTTTCTACTCATAATATAAAAGGGAACCAGGCTTGTAAGACATATGTTGTTCAGCACTGCTTCAACTGTCCTTTGAATCCTAGACTGAAGACTGGTTCAGGTAGGTTGTGTCATCTGCTTTATTTTCTGTTTAATGCATGGAAGATATTGCTCTGTTCCCTCCTCCCCATTTATTGATGGGGCTTTGTATGTTATAATAAGCCTCCAGTGCTCCAGGATTTCAACTTTTTGTGGCCTCAGCATCTTCATTAATCCTACGGCCTTGATAAACTCAGAGCTACAAACCTGCTGCCTTTGTTTTCAAATCAGATTCAAGTAAACACTATTATATGATAGCTACATAACAGTTTGACATTTTTAACCTTGTAACAGTGGTACATATAATGAAACACATTGAGTAGAAGTGATACATCACAGCATTGACAAAGCAATATTTCCAATATTTCTTTTTCATGATTTTTTTTGTGAATTTGTGTTATGCTTATCAAGGTGAGGGGTGTTGGATGTTGGTGATAAGGAATGGAGCACTTTTCAATATGAGATCCAGTGTTATGATCATCCAGGTCAAGTATATCGTGGTGCAGTATAAAATATTAAGATTCTGGTGACCACCCTTGAATGAAATTGCCAATTAGCTCTGAATTAGAGGTAGTTTTATGGGCCCGTAACCATTAGGAACTGAATTGACGCTGCTCAAACGGACTTTTAAAGATAGTGGGGTTGAATTTCCATGGGAGTTCTCCAGATCATGGGCTCAATTTTGAAATGGTGGCGGGTTGGCAGTGGGGGTTCGGGGTGGGGATGGGAGTGAAGGTGCACGCGGCAAACCCGCATAAACAAAACTTACCGTTTCCGACGTGATCACATGGTGATTGCTGATGATTAACGTGCTCTTCAGGTTTCGCACCTGGCAACCAGCCTGATTGATGGGCTGGCTGCCGTCGGATGCTGCAACGCGAGGTAGGGGGGGGCAAGAAAGAGAGAGAGCGAGGCGTCATCTGGTGCTGGAACAGAAGATCGGTGGGGGTGTGGGTGTGGAGTGGAAGGTCGGGGGGGAGGAGAGTGGAAGGTCGAGGGGGAGGAGAGTGGAAGGTCGAGGGGGAGGAGAGTGGAAGGTCGAGGGGGAGGAGAGTGGAAGATCGGTGGGGAGGAGAGTGGAAGATCGGGGGGGAGGAGAGTGGAAGATCGGGGGGGGAGGAGAGTGGAAGATCGGGGGGGGAGGAGAGTGGAAGATCGGGGGGGAGGAGAGTGGAAGATCGGGGGGGGAGGAGAGTGGAAGATCGGGGGGGGAGGAGAGTGGAAGATCGGGGGGGGAGGAGAGTGGAAGATCGGGGGGGGAGGAGAGTGGAAGATCGGGGGGGGAGGAGAGTGGAAGATCGGGGGGGGAGGAGAGTGGAAGATCGGGGGGGAGGAGAGTGGAAGATCGGGGGGGAGGAGAGTGGAAGATCGGGGGGGAGGAGAGTGGAAGATCGGGGGGGAGGAGAGTGGAAGATCGGGGGGGGAGGAGAGTGGAAGATCGGTGGGGGAGGAGAGTGGAAGATCGGGGGGGAGGAGAGTGGAAGATCGGGGGGGAGGAGAGTGGAAGATCGGGGGGGAGGAGAGTGGAAGATCGGGGGGGAGGAGAGTGGGGGGGGGAGGGGAGTGGAAGATGGGGGGGGAGGAGAGTGGAAGATCGGGGGGGAGGAGAGTGGAAGATCGGGGGGGAGGAGAGTGGAAGATCGGGGGGGAGGAGAGTGGAAGATCGGGGGGGAGGAGAGTGGAAGATCGGGGGGGAGGAGAGTGGAAGATCGGGGGGGAGGAGAGTGGAAGATCGGGGGGGAGGAGAGTGGAAGATCGGGGGGGAGGAGAGTGGAAGATCGGGGGGGAGGAGAGTGGGGGGGGGAGGGGAGTGGAAGATGGGGGGGGAGGAGAGTGGGGGGGGAGGAGAGTGGGGGGGGAGGAGAGTGGGGGGGAGGAGAGTGGGGGGGGGAGGAGAGTGGGGGGGGGAGGAGAGTGGAAGATCGGGGGTAAAGAGGGGGACATCAGGAGAGGTGAAGAGGGGGACATTGGAAGGACATCGGGGGGGGGTGAAGAGGGGGAACATCGGGAGGACATTGGGGGGTGAAGAGGGGGACATCGGGAGGACATCGGGGGGGTGAAGACGGGGAACATCGGGAGGACATCGGTGGTGTGAAGAGGGGGAACATCGGGAGGACGTCGGGGGGGGGTGAAGAGGGGGAACATCGGGAGGACGTCGGGGGGGGTGAAGAGGGGGAACATCGGGAGGACGTCGGAGGAGTGAAGAGGGGGAACATCGGGAGGACGTCGGGGGGGGTGAAGAGGGGGAACATCGGGAGGACGTCGGGGGGGTGAAGAGGGGGAACATCGGGAGAACATCGCGGGGTGAAGAGGGGGAACATCGGGAGGACATCGGGGGGGGGGTGAAGAGGAGGACATCGGGGGGGTGAAGAGGGGGACATCGGAGAGGGAGACATCGGACATCAGAGCAGGTTGAAAATGTAGGTTGGTTTTGTGTTTTAACTTCTTCAGTGGGTTTTGATGTACTTTATTTTGTTTCTTTTTCCCTGATCCGGCCCTTCATGCCTGGTTTCAGCAGGCATGATTCAGAAGCGGTGGGCAAGCTGCCCAGGTAAGTTTAAAAATCGTTATAACCAAGTAATCTGTCACAAGTAAAGTGCTTTAAGTACCTCAATGAGGTAAATTTGGCTCTTTAGCTATCATCCCGCTGGCTTAAATTGCCGGCGGGACTTCCGTTTTCAGGACATGGGAACCAACTTCCGAACCCGAACGGGATTACCCCGATATTCAGAGCCCCCCCCACCCCCAACGCACCCACAATTTCCCTGTAAAATTGAGCCCCATCTGTGTCTTTAGCAGAAGGTCCAGTGAATAGTGCTTTTTTTGGGTTTCCGCGGATCTTCTGCAATCGAGAGAACCCCATGGAATTTCAATCTACTTACCAACTTGTTGAAAAAGAACTTGGGGCTTCTTCAAAGAAGCTGGTTTCCAGTTTGAATGAAGCGTAGGGTATATCTGAGCATCAGCCATAGAATATTTAGTTCACTCCATTCAGCCATATTTCTGCTTCACAGCAGTGTGACTGAACTCTGTGGGGCAGAGGTTCGCACCAATATAAAAGATCATCAAAAGAAGCAGCTTGAAAATTGTGACGAAAGAACTCTAAGGGATAGTTTTTTCTTGTTCAGCACTGGGACGTAAGTGCTTGGTGAGGCAAAACAAAGAAAAACTTGCATTTATATAGTGCCTTTCACGACCTCAGGACGTCCCACAGTGCTTTACAATAAAGTACTTTATGAAGTGTTGTCACCGTTGTAATGTAGGAAACATGGCAGCCAATATGCACACAGCAAGTTCCAACAAACAGCAAAGTTATGTTGGTTGAGGGATAAATATTGGCCCGGGCACCAGGGAGAACTTCCCTTCCCTTCTTCGAAGTAGTGCCATGGATCTTTTACATCCCACCTGAGAGGGCAGACGAGGCCTTGGTTTAACGTCTCATCCGAAAGACGGCACCTCTGACAGTGCAGAACTCCCTCAGTACAGCACTAGATTGTGCGCTCAAGTCTCTGAGAGTGGGACTTGAACCCACAACCTTCTGACTCAAAGGCGAGAGTGCTACTCACTGAGCACGGCAGAAGCCCTTGTTGCAAAATTGGGCACAAGCTGTTAACAATTTTTCATCCATTCATTTTAATAGACAGAAAATTGTGAGCGGCTTGTGTCTGATATTATGATGAAGGCTTATGTCCTAGCAAGCTCTTTCACTGCAGTGCTAGAGAGAAGATCCTAAGACTCCAAGAACAATGCTTAACTTGCACATTACTTGATTTTTGATTTGAAATTGTCTAAATATTCATTTCAAGTCAGAAAATAAGTAGTGTGTATGTTAAGCATTGTTCAGTTATATTGATTTTGGTTCTGTGTGAATCTCTTTTCTTATAATAAATTGAATTTGTAGTTTTAGCCTGAACTGTACAGTCTGACAGCATGGCGTTTGCCACCTATCAAAGTGGCCAGGGGTGCAGATTTCTAAACAAACAATAAAAAACTTCATATAATAAAGTCTAAATTTTGATTATTTATTAGGATAGATTACAGCAGCATATGAATATTTCTTAGATGCTTTAATTTCTAAGTTATGAGAAAACAATATACTTTATGTTTTGGGAAGATAAAGTCTACATTTCGCTCTTAATTGGACGTAACATTAATGTAGGCCTTTGAGTAATTACCAAAAATTCAAATATATTGCAAATTCATAACTCAACTTTTTGGAGGATATCTAAACCTATAGAAAATATATAATTTTATATAAACTGGGCCAATAGAAAAGGCCTCACATTGCTGTGATATGGTGATTGTGCCACTAGAGGCCCCAAGAGCATTCATATAATGTGCAATCAGCGGATTCTGAGATACATTTAGGGTTCTTCATTTTCATTTTTCAATAATCTTTTTCAAATGTTTCAGGAATATTGCAGTTTTTGTTTCTGACAAAAACAAAGAAGTCAATGGAGAAGAAAATTGGACGGTGTCTAAATCAGGCAGCCGACTTGCTAGCACCTGTTATTCACCCGGCAATTAAAGTTAAAATGACTCCCAACTTGTTTGGTCCTCCCTGCACTCCTGGGTGTATAGTCTAGGGCAGGGGTGCCCACCTTTGGCCCCAGAACCACATGCGACCCTGACCCTCGAACCCCAGGCAATCTGATCTTATTTGCCCTCATATTTCCTATTTGGTGATTTGTTGTCCAGTTTGAATTTTGTGGGCTTGGAGGTTTGGATAGGGTTGGTTTTTTTCAGTCATCTTAGTGGATAAATTCTAAATCAGAACACAGAGGTCTGTTGGTATTAGTAACTTGAGATATATGCAAATTAATGGGAGCATGGATTTAAACCTCGAGGCTTTATGGTACACGTCTACAAAGACAAAAGCTTGGGCACGCCGAGCTCAGGAGAACCTAGCATGGGGGAAAAATCAGGGCGAAAAGGTAACATATCCTCAAAAGAAAAATCCTAAATTTTCCCAGATTTTGTCTCTAGTCCGAATTTATCCTTAGATATTCTGCTGTACAAATTCTGAGGCAAAGGTAGGAAAATATAAGCTGCGTATAGTGCAGGATCCAGTACATGAAATGTTAAACCTACTACTTGCAACACCACCCAAGTTAATCAACATGATAGAAGTTAGCACTATTGATGGGAGAGTGGGTAAAAGCTCCTTCTGATGTAACACTGAACCACACAGACCAGGAGATCCATTGTTCAATTACCTGGTCTGTTCTGTTAGCTGGTCTTAGCCAGGGCAGCGGTTGATGCTCTGTGGGTAACTGGGGTGACTGTACTCCATCACAAATAGTTTGTTACTGTTTATAGTTTTTGTAGTACTCAAAGTTTATTTTGACTTTTACAAGTAATGGTTGTTCTCATTTGAAAAAAGTACACAGTGCACATTAATTTATTATATTTTGTAACCAACATTTAAAAAATATATAATTTATTTTTATTTATAAATTTTGGGTATAAAATATTGAAACAGTGGCACTGTCTATCTGTGAAAAGGTCACTGTCTCCTGAAGCTTGATTTATAATTTCAATAAATAGCAGATCCACCTCTTGCTCAGCTTTAAATTTAGTGAAACCAGCCAGGAATGGGCTGATCTTTTAACGGCAGTTGAATTGTACCAGAACTGATTAGTTTGCTGGCTTTATGCACTCCACAAAAATAGCTTCAGTGTTATTAACTGTAGAAAATCATTTCACATCGATGCACTTAAGCTCCACTCCTGGGCTGGGTGTTTGAGATCTCCCCTGACTTTGTGTTCAAATGCTTGATTTGCGTTTGATTGTTTTCAGGATTGAAAATGTAATGTGTTGATTAGAAAAATGGGATATCTGCAGCCAAATTGGGCCGGAATTTGCTGGAGTAGGGCCTCTCGGGAAGTGCCCGGTTAGTTAAACTTTTACCTGCACCCTTCAGCTCAAAAATGTTATGCCCTGCAAGTTGCTGAAGTGCAAGTTGATAATGACCTGATGAGGGTAATAGGAGCATCTGGGACCTTCGTGAATGATGGGACCAACAGTGTATCTCCTTAACCAATGAGATTTGAGGATTGAGAAATAAATAAAGGAAAGACTGAGAAGGAGGGTGAATTAGAGTGGGTGAATTAAATGTCAAATTAGGTACAGAAAGAAAAATAAAGAGAGGGAGAAAAGATTGGATTAAGAGAGTGGTAAAAATGAGACAGAAAGGAAAAGTAAGAAAAAAAATATAAAAATTTTAAATTTGACATTTTTAAAATCTCCAACAACAATTCACTATCTGAAGGATTGAGACTCCACAGTTTAAATTGTACACTTTCTGGGCCAAAGAGATTGATTGGCAGTTGTTAACAATTATCACGTTGTTAAAAGGGTACTTACGCTATTAATTACTAGACTTAACTTTCTCTGGCGAGTTTAATGGGCAATTAATGTGCAAATGCAGAAACCTCATGAAACTCACGGGGAGGTTAAGTGCAAGATGCTGTCTTCGCGAAGCTAATGGCGGAACGGTGCAAATCGTCCAATAAATTGTGGCTATTCGCATTTCACGGGATATCTCTTTCTTGCCACAAGTTGATGGTCGATTTGCACCTTAATAACGGTGTGCATTGTTCACACGCCATTATTTTTTCAGCAAATTCTGGCCCATTGTGTGTTTCAAATAATGATGTTTTCCATTATTGACATGCTTCTCATTCGAATCAAATACAATGAAAATGCCAAATGGATAAACAATATCAGACCAAACTATAATGTGCTATAGTATAGTGTTTTTCCTGTTACTTGTGCTTGAACGTTCCAGTAAAAAATCATTTAAAGCCCTTTTGTCAAGTTATTTGAAGGTCTAAATCTCCAATAAATCTCCCCCTACCCCATTTTAATAGGTTTGATGTCACTTTGTCAAGAAAGTGAAGTGTGAGTCTATGCATGAATGCCTTGTGTGACAGCACAACTCCTGTTAATGTACGGTATAATTGTAGTAATAATCACTGGAAGTAAGCAACTTCTGCTTCTTGTCACTTGATTGAGAAATGAAGAGTGACAATAACCAGAATTCATTGTAATACAATCTATCCATATACAAAAGTCTTACGTCTCATGTGCGTTTGTGTCTGTCCCACTCGGGTATCAAGTTTGAAAGCGATTGTCACACTTGCACCTGATTGCCTCAAATATTGTTCTAATGAAAAAGCAATAAATCATAACTAAACAGGAATGGAACATATCAATCAATACAGAGTAAGCAGAACCAAAAACTGTCAATCAAAGCTTGCACCTTCTAACTCCTAGGTGGAATGCTACCACTAAGCCAAGGGCTCACACTCATCATAAGGGATGATGGACAAGATTTGAATGCTGGAGTGGATCAGGACTGTGTGGGCTCTGATTAATACTAAAATATACTCTACTCCTTCGGGATTCATTCAGATGCCAACAAATATCTTCTTTCTACAAACAGCTACAAAAAAAACAGAACTAACCTCGGAATAATTCTCAAGGGAGTGCATATTGCATCCACTGGATGTGAAACTGTACAAGGCTGCTGGATGGGTAAAAAGGAACAATTAGATGACCAATAAGGGTACATATCTCCACTTCTGGAAGTTGTATGTGAACTTGGACTCTGGATGAAATCATCCGGTCGATCGTGGATGCATGGATCTACAGATTATTGTGAATGGTTTTAAGAATTGCTGCATATCTGTATGGATGGCACTGAAGCTAATGTTCTGTGGGAGGAAGACAATCCTCAGCATGACATGGTGCAAGACGACTGTGATGATAACAATTAACAATGTGGACACTGAGCACACCTCATATGATGCAAACTTGAATACTTTGAAGAATCTCATATAATTTCAAGTTTCTAAAAGTTTCTTTACCATTACTGTTACTGCTTTTGCCATTGTTGTAGTTACACTAGTTGAATTTGTGTGTTGCATTTTAATTATTTCAATAAAGGCTTGTTCCACTGTTCCTGAGTCTTTTACAAAGGCTTTTCATTTTTGTATCAATACATAATATGCATTCTGACTTTTGGCTTTTTGGAGGGACGTATGCATATTATACACATTTACAATAGATTCCGATTACTGACCCTGATTTTAACTCCAAGTGGGTTTTGGGTTTCAAAACTCACCTACTGCCCCAGAAAACAGGCCCTTGGTATTTTAACTCACGGGCCTCATTAGAATCGCAAGGGTGGGTTTCCCCTCCGATTCACTGACACACCGGGAAACCCACCAACTTATCGAGCGCAATTCCGGCAGGTCAGCCAGAGGTCTATTTAAAGCAACAATGCATCTCTTAAAGCGAGGTTGCATTGCCTTTTGCCTGATTTTGCTGTGGAGTGCTGCAGGCAAAAAGAACTTCCAAGGCATTATATTGGACTGTGATTTTGCTTAAAATGTAACTAATTATTCTGAAGCTAAGAACACAAGTAAAAGAATGAAGAATAAAAAGACGGGAGGTGCTGCTTCATAGCCTAAGGTATGCTATTCTGTGTACTTTCATTCAACAGTCACTGCAGTTCAAAGTAATTAATTGTATGTGAAGCACTTTTGAGAGTTTTTGGAGAGATGTGATAAGGCATTATATAAATACAAGTCTTTTTTTCTAACTATTCTGTTATTAATTCTTTAAAAAAAAATACAAATTTTATCTAAATATGTAGGCCTAGTTTATCTGATGGTAACTCATTCAATTTAAGTAGGTTACTACCTGTGTTACGATCGGAAAATCTGGGCCATCGACTTTCCAATCCTACTTCATGTAAGCCATACCTTTGCCGTGTACAGCCATTTACAGTCTGTACGCGGCTGGTATGTGCTGATTAGGCACTTTAGGGTTTTGTCTCCTGTCTCGACACGAGTCTATTACCACTTTGTTAGGGACCACAACCTGCTGGCTTCGACACATAGACGATGTGGGTGATACTCAGGTTTCCTGGAACACATGCAGTTTTCCCATGGCCAGAGGGTGAAATTTCTGATTGAATATAGAACTGACGCACGCACATTTGTCCAGCGCACGATACAGATGTGACCAGTTTACATAGCATGGATGGGGGAAATTGGAAATATGTATAAAGGGGAATAAATAATACTGCACGTCAGGATCTTTTCAATGCTCATGTTTGTGTGATAAGGGCCCTGAGGGCTTTAGCTTATTTCCAGGATGGGTCACGGTCGTCTTTTTGTTGCTAAGCTTCAAATTGATTTCTGCACGCAGTTGGATACAAACAGCAATTTTTTTTACCTTTCAGTACACAGTTAATCAGTAGGTGTAAACCGACCACATGCTATGAAGGAAGATGAGTAAGATGCACCATGCTGGAAGCAACTTTGGCAATACATGCAATTAGGCTCGTTTCAGCAGACTTCATTTCATACACAGCTAGTCTTTCCAATTAAAATGACTAAGATGCTACAGAAGCTTTGCAAGAGCTCAGTGTTATATTCAATCATTTTCCCCCACAACAAGTCCCAGGACACAGAAAGTGAGAGCAGCAAAATTCTGGACCTTCTTTGGAAAGGAAGAAGCAGTTTGAAATTGAATTCTCAACTATACTTGAGCTTCTTCCAAAAGTCATTGCCCGGAAACCAAGTGCATGTCAGTTTGCAATTATAAACAATTTTACAACACCAAGTTATAGTCCAGCAATTTTATTTTAAATTCACAAGCTTTCGGAGACTTCCTCCTTCCTCAGGTAAATGTTTCAGGAGCTCCTTGAAGCCTACGCATTTATACATATAGAACAATACATGGTGTTTACAGACTGCCCCTGCAACTGCCCGTTGCCAAGGCAATCACCGTGTTCAGACAGAGAGGTGTCACCAGTTTGCAATTAGCTAGCCATTTTTTTTCTAAGCTTCTCCCGTACAAGTAGCCTCTTAGTTCTTCCTGGTTTCATTGCTGTGGCAATGTGTAGCAGAACAGCAATTCAAGATGCCACAGTCCCGATGACTAAAGTAAAAATTAGCCCTGTTGTATTTAAATTGCCCTAAATTCTGCTTCTGTTTTGTGGTAGCCTGTCACTGGCTCCAATAGTGCTTATTAATATAGAGAATTGGATTTGTGGATTTGCCTGTATTAGGATTGACAGCTTTGCATTTTAAGAAAATGAACATTATTGTTAGAATAAACTGGATTTCAAACCTGGGTCTCCTAATTCCTGACACAAGTTTGTTTAAAGCAACGTGTTACCTGGTCACAATTTCCCTTCGAAAATATAGACAGTCAGTCACAAGACCCCAGTGCCTTGAGGGTTGCAATGCAGAAAAATGTAAAGCCTAGTTACTTCCAAATGAACAGAATGACATTATTTGGATCTTTTGTCAGATTTGAATACAGGAGAAAACCAATTGGTGATAGTTCAACAAGTGAACAAAAAGAGTATTTTCTATTGAAGTTTGAGGGCAAACCCCGAGTCTCCCATCTAATTGTATGTGGGTGGATACTAATAGAGATAGATTGCTGCTAGTGTTCCCTTTTGTTATTTGATTGTGAAGCAACTTTCATACATTACAAATCAACATAACTGGCTGTTTCCTTTGGACTGAAAGCCACGTATATTATTCAAGAATGACTTTACTCTATAGATTGTTGTGCTTGGGTGCACATCACTTGATTTCTGTTAGGCAGGTTGCTAAGTATGCCCTTGAGTGGCCTGCCTTTCACACAGCACTGAAGCCAGAGTCTTAGCAATAACGCTGTAGCATTATGACACCATTAATGGCTGAGAGGTGGCTCATATGTGACCTAATGGTGAGTTTTATAAATACAAACATCACTTCTGGATTTGTGTTAAACATTGTATTATGGTTTATAACATTAACATTATACATGTTGGGCTGAATGTCAGCTTCTGTTCATGAAGGTGAATTGTGTTTTATTGTTCGTGGTTTCATCTAAAATTGGTGAAACTTTATTTACAAAACAAAAGTCAAAGGGCACTAAACTGTCCGTGTAGCGCCCGTTGTTTCAGCGCTACGTGGCCTCTCGAATATCCAAGATGGTGTCTTGGCCGCACACACACGTTTCCAGGGTGACGTATGCTGGACGCCATCTTGGTATAGGAGTTAGTGCCAATGCAAAGTAAGGAGAAAATGCGTGCAATCAGTGTGCAACTTTGATTTAAAGTGATAGACACCATTTTGGACCTTAACACTCAACTCAACGCACAGTCTTAACCACACACACCTGAACATATCTTAGAGTGCCTGGAGGACCCCCCACCAGTGCTATTTAAAGGGACCATGCAGGATTTACAGGTTAGTTGCTGGATTATTGCTTCTGGCTGCTGGTGGAATAGGAAGTGTTTTTTTGAAGTTCCCTTTACTTACCGAGAGTTCCTAGGATACATTTGGATATGGTTTGGCAGGTACTACCTTACAGGTCGGAAAGTTACAACCCTGGGTGAACAAGATTCCTGGCAACCATGGGTGGTCTGCTAGGGCTCCTGCTGGGCATTGAGCATGACTGGGCGCATGCGGAGAGACCACGCACGGCAGGTCAAGCTGTGAGGAGAGGATGGATGAGGAGGCACAGGGCACTGAGCAGGAGGCCGTATCCAATGAGGGCCTTCCGAGACCAATTCTCTTACCTCAACATGACCGAGGAGGATTGCATCCGACGCCTGAGGTTCACCAAGGAAGCCGTCACCGAGATCTGTCAACTGGTGCAGCCACAACTGCAGCCTCAGAGCAGGGCAAGGACAGCATTGCCTGTGGCTGTGAAAGTCACCGTGGCACTGAATTTCTATGGCTCAGGATCATTTCAGGCCTCTGCTGGCGACATGTGCAACATCTCGCAGTATGCAGTGCACTGTTGCATAAGGGAGGTCACAGATGCACTGTACCACATGAGGAACAGGTTAATCACCTTCCCTCTTGACACAGACAAGCAGAACGAGCGAGCAAGGGGGTTCGCTCCCATTGCTGGCTTCCCCATGGTGCATGGTGCCATTGATTGCGCGCACATTGCCCTGCATGCCCTACATATCAACTCGGCCGTCTTCGTCAACCAAAAGGGCTTCCACTCCCTGAATGTGCAGCTGGTGTGTGACCACACATATCGAATCATGGAGGTCGATACCCGCTACCCTGGGAGCAGTCACGATGCCTTTGTCCTGCGGCAGCCCAGTGGCTACTGGACGACAAGGGCTAGCCCCTCACACCGTGGCTCATGATCCCGGTCAGGGACCCCCACACACATGCACAGCAGGCCTATAATGAGAGCCATGATGCCACACATAGCATCGTGGAGCAAACCCTAGGCCTCCTCAAACAAAGCTTCCACTGCCTAGACCGGTCTGGAGGAGCCCTGCGGTACTCCCCTGAG
Source organism: Heptranchias perlo (assembly GCF_035084215.1). Taxonomy (NCBI): domain Eukaryota; kingdom Metazoa; phylum Chordata; class Chondrichthyes; order Hexanchiformes; family Hexanchidae; genus Heptranchias; species Heptranchias perlo. The sequence goes on from NC_090325.1 coordinate 181,108,337, forward strand.
CGGGTGGGCAGATTTGTGGTGGTCTGCTGCATGCTGCACAACCTCGCCATCAGGAGGGACCAGCCTTTGCCACCAATGATTGGAGAAGACCCTGAGCCAGAGGAGGAGGAGGCTGAGGAGGAAGAGGGGGAGGAGCTGGAAGAGGAAGTGGAGAAAGACGCCAGGGTGCAACAGGGATCCCACGCCTTGGCTGCAAGGGCTCTGCGTGCTCGCCTGATTCATACCTGCTATCAATAATGTCAACTACATCCCCCAACTCACCAACTGTCCTACACTCCCCGCCTTTCCGCTCCCACAAGACAATCAAATCGCCCTCCATCTGATTGCACATTGGTTTCCCTCTCAGCTCATCGCACAAATAAAAACCACCACCAAATGCAAATTCAAAGTCACATTTATCAATGAATAAATGAAATTATGGAAACATAACAGAACTATTCACCCTTGTGCATTCCCTTAGTGCCTTTTGTTCGTGTGCCTTTACCTGTCCTAGTGCTCCTACGCGGTGCTTCCCCAGTGGCTGGAGCATGGGTGGTGGGAGGCTGCTGGCCTTCGATGGAGGAGTGTGCATTTGGCCTTGGAGGACGACCTCGAGCAGCTCTGGGCCGGGAGGGCCCGGCTTCAGACTGCACCATCTGACTATGGGCTGCCGCAGTCTGGCCTGGCTGGCCAATAGGCAACAACAAGGGCACTAGCGGAGTGGCAGGGATGGGAGCAGGAATGCTGTCGTCCTGAGAGAGGACAGCAGGTTCGACTGCCATGGCGGCACTGCTGCTCTCCTGGGGCGGTGCCTCAGCAATCCTGGTGATCAGCTGGAGAACGGATTGCTGGAGTGCTGAGACACCCGGGAAGCCCCATTCCACAGTGGTCACCTGAGCCATGATAGCCCCAGTTTGAGCTTCCATTGCAGCAGTCTGAGCAGCAACCGTAGCTTGCAGACCTTTGATGACATTGGTTTGTGCTGCAATGGAAGCCGCGACATCAGCCATCAGACGCCGCATCTTGGTGGGTTCCACAGGGTGTGCAGATGGAGGTGACCACCTGTTCCATGTTGGAAAGGATGGGCTCCAAGCTCTGCACAAAGCCTTGTGCCATGCTGGAGCTGGACTCCTCCATGCCCTTTGTCAGCTTGCACAGGCTTTCTGGCAGGCTTTCCAGTGCCCCAAGCATTTGGTGGTGTACGCCCATCAGCCGTCTTCTGTAGCCTGGCCCATCGAAGTCCTCGTCTAACTCCTCTGCAGCAGAACTAATGAGCAACCTCACCCTCCAGCGAGCTGGCATCTGTGGTATCTGTTCCCCCTGCCCCAGCTCCTGCACACTTGCGCCCGGTATCTCACCACATGCAGATCCCTCCTCTAAACTAGCCTCTAAACGACGCAGTGTCAGCCTATGAGTTGGTGGAAGTGAGTGTCAGGTCAAGTGACGGTGTGGCTTCAGTGTCCCCCTTCTCCTCCTCCTCAGACGGTGCCGCCATGTGTTCTTGGGTATCTGCAATGACAAAGGGAAACAGGTTGAGTTGTGGAGCGGGGAGAGGAGCAAGTAAGATGTGCGTGCCGAGTCAGAAAAGATTATGGGAGGAGGGAGATGTGGGAAATGAGAAGGAGCATTAGACATGCAGAGACCCCCTTCACCGGGACCTCCAGCGCGGCATGTTGTCACGGCTGCAGCGATGGCCCCCCCAATGATCCAAGGCACTGTCTCTTCTAGGGGGGTGAGGATGTGTAAGCGTGCCCGTCCATCCTCAGGTCCCTCTTGCTGCTGGCTGTTATGCGCCACCGTCTCCTACAAGGCAGAGGAAGGTGTGTCAGTGAGTATCCTGCAAGGTGTGTGTGATGTGCCTGTCATGGTCGAATAGCTGCCAGTGTGTGTGACCTGTGAATGGTGGTTGTGTGGCCTGCAAGTGTGGTACTATATGCGGGTGAGATGCAGCATGCCGAGTGCAGCATTGTGTATGGATGGGCAGTGTTTGTTGGTGGGTGGGTGTCAGGGGATGTTATGTGTGAAGTGGTGCAGTTGGTTGGATGTGCCACTTGTCACTTGCATTCACTCACTTTGACCACTTGTGTCAAATCATTGAACTTCTTTCGGCACTGCACCCACGTGTGAGGTGCCATGCTCCTAGCGTTCACTTCCTGGACCACAGCCTGCCAATGCTTGCGGAGCTGTAGTCCGGAGGGTCTCCTGCCACCCATCGGGTACATGTTGGCCCTCCTTTTGTCAACCCCTCCACCCGGGCCTCCAGTGCATCATCCGAGAATGTGGGGCCCTCTCTCGCGCCGGTCCTGCCATCCTTGCGGCCATCTATCCCTCCTCCTAGTGGACTGTGCATATCCCGTTTAAAACGTACATCTGTTTTAAGAGGTGCAGGCTGCTGATGACATGCGCTGAACACGTCCCATTTCCAACTTATTCATTCTCCGTGCAGCCTCTCAGCAGTGTGGTTAGCGCTGGCTGCACGGAGATATCATGGTAAGTAGCAGGCAGCACGAAGTTCACATACTGCTTGCGTACAGGAGCAAGGATGTCTTATTGCAGTTATACAGGTCCTTGGTGAGACCACACCTGGAGTATTGTGTGCAGTTTTGGTGTCCTTACCTAAGAAAGGATATACTTGCCACAGAGGGAATGCAGCGAATGTTCACCAGACAGATTCCTGAGATGGCAGGACTGTCGTATGAGGAGAGATTGGGTCGACTCGGCCTGTATTCACTCGAGTTTAGAAGAATGAGAGGGGATCTCATTAAAACATATAAAATTCTGACAGGGCTAGACAGACTGGATGCAAAGAGGATATTTCCCCTGGCTGGGGGGTCCAGAACGAGGGGTCACAGTCTCAGGATACGGGGTAGGACATTTAGGACTGAGATGAGGAGAAATTTCTTCACTCGGAGGGTGGTGAACCTGTGGAATTCTCTACCACAGAAGGCTGTGGAGGCCAAGTCACTGAATATATTTAAGAAAGAGCTAGATAGATTTCTAGACACAAAAGGCATCAAGAGGTATGGGGAGAGAGTGGAAATATGGTATTGAGATAGAGGATCAGCCATGATCATAATTGAATGGCGGAGCAGGCTCGAAGGGCCAAATGCCCTACTCCTGCTCCTATTTTCTATGTTTCTATGTAGGGGCCATCGGGCGTGGGGTAATAACGGATCATGCAGGATCAGCCATGATCATAATTGAATGGCGGAGCAGGCTCGAAGGGCCAAATGGCCTACTCCTGCTCCTATTTTCTATGTTTCCATGTAGGGGCCATCGGGCGTGGGGTAATAACGGATCATGCTACCCGTGCCCGAAAATAGGCCCCATCGAATTGTTTTTTCCCCCCCTATGTAATTCTCCTAATCGATAGGGAGAACATGAGAATGTGATAAATCAGCTCAGATTCAGCATCGTTTTTTTTTGCCTGAGCCCTGTCAGTAATACTTCAGATTTCTGATCACTAGTAGTTTATCGTGCCTGTATTGATGGTGTTTATCTTGATTGTTTCCCTACTCATTACAAACAACTCCATTATTGTTGTATCGTACGACTACCAGGATGGCAGAAGATGGACTAGATGGACCTATTTTTTTTTTGTCTAGCAATTCCTATGTTCCTAAGTGTGTGGCTTGCTTGTTCTGCAGCATGCAATAGCATCTTCTGAAATTATGTTACAAGAAACTGATGTAATTTAAACTTTGGCAATGTGGTTCCAATGCTTGTAGTCCCCATGAGAATGTAAAGTAAGCGCACTGAAAAATTCTATTTAAAATATGTGCTACGAACAGGCTGTAATGATAAACAGTAAAATGATACCGCTCGAGTTGTCTGCGATATTATTGTTCGTAGATGAACACTACAGATGGTATAATATGGGAATGGTGCTGATGTGAACAGAAACTCTAGTTATATCACAGGTGTTGATTGAAAGGAAGCATCAACTATATTAATATCAAACCTTTTTATCGATCGCGAACACGCTATGTAGTAGAAAATCTGTTAAGCCACTTAGAACACAGTATGTTAAACTTAAAAAAAAATTAAACAAATTTTGAGACATTGCACTATAGACACAGAAGCTCACCTTGGATCACAAGAGATTTGCAGCAGTTGAAGGACACAAGTTAGTTTATAGGACAAAAATTAGAATTATGTCCTGTTGTGATTATATGTTTCTAAATCTGATGTCGGCAGATGGATCTTATTCTATTTTTAGAACACAAAATGGAGGCAGGCTTCCAAATGTCTACAGCCAGCAGGTCTATGCATTGCTTAATTGTAAAAATGTTGCCTTTAAGCACCATTGTCCGTTTTTAAAGGATTGCCTACCATGTAATTTTATTAGGGGGAGTTGCACCACTGCTATCTGTCTTAGTAGTAGTGCTCTTTTTGCTATGTAGTTCTGACATAAGAGGTTTTGAGCTGAGAAGCTGACCTTTTTGGTTGCTAGGGGAGAATTCACCCAGAGGACCTTGCTGAGTCCTAGAAGAGAACAGATTCCATTAAGCATTTGAACTGGAGAAATAGAAGTTAGATAAACACATGAGGGAGAAAGGAATAGAAGGTTATTCTGATGGGGTTAGATAAAGAGGGGTGGGAGGAGGCTCGTGTGGGGCATAAATACTGGCATGGACCAGTTGGGCCGAATGGCCTGTTTCTGTGCTGTACTTTCCATGTAAGATGGAGAATGCTTTTAAACCCTTTGTGTCACTCACAGCAGTCTCACTAAGTCGTTGCTGGGACTTGTTGACTGACAGTCACAACCCACGTGTGTGTATAATCCTGTTTGCTGACTAGTGTCAGCTCGGCTTACTTGGTATTACTCTCACCTCTGAATTCGAGATTTGTGGGTACAAGCCCCAGCATGGATTTGAGCACTTAATCTGGGCTGACATTGCAAATTCAGAACCACAGTCCAATCACTTCCAAGCAAAATGATAAGGTTACAAAGAAAGATCATAAAGCTAAGGCAAAAATGACGACGTCTGTTGATCGAAAACGCCATGCCCAGCCTAATGAAATCAAAATTGGTGGCCGCATCCTACTGAGAAATAATGCGTGAGGAAAACTAATACCCCAAGTAAACCGTTCATCTACACTATGTCTTACAAACTTGGTTCCAGTGTAACTGCTCAAAGACTAGAAATTTATCTTTCTTCAAGAAAGTAACTGCGCCACTGGAATCTCATCATATTATGTAGACAGAACATAGTGTTGATTTTAGTGGTTCTCACCAGATAATGCGGATGATTCAGATCAATATCCAGGATTAAGAGCTGCCTACTCATTTTCTCCCTTTATGGAACGGGAGGCCTCTCTGTCTAAGAACTGTTGTTTAAAAGTTTACGTATTTTGTTTTAGAAGGTCTAGTTATTTTTTTATATGATATCCTATTATAAAAGAAAGGAAGTATTCAGGTCCCAATATTGCTCCCCTTCCCCTTACCTGAGTGCTGAACAGTTGGAGTACACTGGATGTGTGTGCTACCTGTTCAGGGTAGGGTATGCTGAAATCTGGTGGGCCAGGCTATTAGCATGACCCGGTCACACCCCCGACACAGGCCCAGTCCTTGGCAAGGCTATGCACAGGAAATTGGGAGAGGAATAAGGAACATAGCTGCAGGCCTGGCTACTGGTGTTATGGCCTTCTGGATGCTGTTGAAGAACAGCAGAGAGAAAGGTTCCAAGCACCAAAGACCACTCTGGCTTGCACTAAAAGGGAGGGCAATTACCTGATTGGTCCTCTTTTCCTAGTTGCCAGGCCCCCCACAGACTCTCCAATGTGATGAGGGGGTCCTGGCACAAGGCCCACTGGAGTATCACTGTAAATGGGAAATTGAGACTAGAGGACCGAGAATGCCCTGTCCCGCCTCATTAGCATCCAAATGATGGGCCTTTGCAGGTGGAGGCCTTGCTCCATTCTTATGCAGAAGCCATTGAAATCCTGGGTCAATGCAAAGTGGTTGAGACCTGGCACAATGTGTCTCTATCCCCTTTTCCTCTCCCTGGAGCCTGGGAAATGAGTGTTCCCCAGACACTAGGAGAAGTGATACTGGGCCTGTAGTGTATGCGTCCATACACTAGAGGGGAAATGTAGTTTTCTGTTAGAACAAAGCACATGCTGAGATTGCATTACTTGTAACTGTATTTAACAAAAAGAGGGAATGGAGCAAGTGGAAAAGATTGGAGCGGGGCCTGAGGCTGGAGAGGTGAGTGGAGCTAAGGTACTGATATTGAAAGGTAAAGAGGTGAGAGTAGGACAGCATTTTAAAGGTGAGTAGTGGATGGAGCATGTATCAGGAGGGAGAGTGGCAGGATGAGTAACAAGAAAATTGAACTAAATTGGGAGACTTTTAAGTTGCTAAAAGGGACAGCAAGGTCAAAGTTGAGGCTGGGCGGAAGTGACAAAGTGTTTGACTGGGGACTGCTGTCAGGTGATGGGAGGGAGCAGGGGAAGTCCAAGAACTGGGGATGCACAGTGGCTTTTGGGAATTGCAGTTTGGTTGCTCACTTATGTCGCATCAGCTTCACGGTAAAATTGTTCTCTTCATGGGAACTGTATTTACGGTTGCTTGGCTCAGGATGTTGGATCTCGGCAGAGTGGATTGGGCCATGAAGCGTCAGGGATTTCCGTGAGGCTTGGTGAGGGGCGTGGGGTGAGAGGAAATGTTGGACTGGAATATGAGATGAATTTGCTGGGTAACTTTACGATTGTTTTTCCCGATTTGTTGCATATGTTTGTATTATGTTATAAATGTTAGGATTTAATTTCTGTGGGATTGTCCCAATCGCTGTAACTTTGGTGGAAGATCCATGGAGACCCTGGAGAAACGGGGTTTCCGTGGATCTTCCGCTGAAGTTACAGCAGTTAATCGGGGGAATGGCCACGGAAATTTAACCCTTTTATTTTTAAGGTTATATACTGGGATGTGTGGGGAACTGTCATGACAACTCGATCTTGGAGAATCTTTTTTTGCTGTAATATGACTGGTAGAATTTTTTAGCAAAATTGTTTTTGGTGGAATGTGATTGCAGAGCAAGTTTGGACATAATATGCCAGGTAAATAGTGAAAGTAGAAATTAACCAGGTAGAAAGGAGAAAAGTACAGGGACTTTAATACTGAACTCTCACTCTGCAGGTTTTTGTGCCTCTTTCTCAGATCTTCTTGCCTCTTAAGTTGCTAAAAGCATTAGGAGTATGAAAATATGGATGCCTTCTTTATATTTTAAATGCGAAACGTAGGCTATAACTTTCATATAGCAATGCACATTACACACTAGAGAGATAGCTGCACAGGTTCATTGGGGTGATGCCTGGGAGATTCTGGTTTGTGATGAGAATGCAGTTGTACAGAACCAACAATGCCGACAGAGCTGTGAAATGGGAGGAGGGGCCAGAAGTCCCAGGAGGGTGTTCCATAAGAGCCTTGAGAAGTATTGGTATTGGATATGCATGCTCATATTTCCTGAGTATTCATCTGAAGCAAACAGCACCAAAGAAGCTGGGGAAAGACAGACCTGAAGATTTTTAGGCTGACGTTAGCAGCCAGAAAGTACCAGTTGTTCCTTTTAGTTATATGGAAGATTTAGTAATTGTTTTCTCATCTTCCTCATATTAATGCAGAGTCACTAATGTTTCAACAAACGAGATATTGCAAAGTATATCCAGCATTAAAATGGAATATTTGCTGCTAGTTCTGTATTTTTCCTTTTTCATCTGTCTGTGTGCTTTGGTTTGTCTGTATTTCTCTGGCTGCCAAGAAATGACTTACAAGCATGAAGGTAAGGCTGACCTCCCAGCAATTGAGGATATGTTTTTATCTCTGATTGGCATGAGATACTGATTGTACAAAACCCACCGAGCTTTGATGTGTGTGTGTGTGTGTGTGTGTGTATGAGAAGGTTTTGGGCGTCAGCTAGATCTCTATGAGGCAATGTCATCCTCTGCTTTCTTTATTAAATGTAAAGATATTTTCATTGGAGGATAGTAGAAATGTTTTGACTGTAAATACTGTTCTGGAGGAGTGCATTTTTAAAACATCTTTCCCGATTTGCACGTTCTTTTTCTCTTGGGCTCAGTACAGTGCTAGCAGCTCAGTTTGAATTTAATATGCTGAAAGGTATGATGTAAAAATGAATTAAGAACGATAAACCAATTTAGCTACAATAGCAGTAACATCTTTAATATGAGTAATAGAAATGAGATTTTTCATCTTGTTTGACATGAATGAAAACCCCATGCGACCGAAAAGGTGATAGCTACTGCATTTGAATTTAAAAACGAGTCCAGGCAGTGAATATAGATGATTCTGAAAAAAAAGTATGAATCTCATTCAGCTTTGCTGATGTGCATATGTACATATAAATGCTAATCTTGTCTGAAGTTGGCCAGTAAAATGGCAATGCTGAATGCGTGAAGCAGAGTTGAGGAGAATATAAGGAACTGCTGAACCATCTGCTCAGTCGCACCTTTCAAAGGACAGCATTGTTGGTGGAGAGAATAATTTCAGTGCACACCTTCCCATCCCCCTCTGGGTCTTTTTATGGAAAAGTCTTTAAACTTGTACTGTAGGGGAAAATCATTATTTCAATTGCTGGTTGTGCCCCTGTGGAGACCTGACATCTCAGGTCAGGTAGACTTTCAAGTATTACTCAAGTTAACGTAAGCCTGGGGAGCTGGTCAATGCCAAGCTCCATTAAAACAGCCGGGACACAGCAGTATTCAATAGTGCTCAGCTTGTGACTGACCTGAAATGTTTCACCTTCCCTCTGTGTGGGAAATGCCATCCCCTGACAGCATAGCCAACAAGAGGTCACCATCCCGTGAATTGTGGTTGTAAACTCCTGTATTTAAACTTTGTGGCACAACGCACGGCCTTAATCTAATTATTAAAGTTAAAAGTGAGATCATCTTTGCGTCAGGGAAAAAAAAGATGCTGCAAAGAACCCTTAAATTAGTTCTCAAACATATTTGTGTGGAAATGCTGGTGCTGGTGCCCTGAGCCCAGAGCCTTTGACGTGTTCAAGTACGACTGGGTATATCTAGGTGGCCTTTCATTTCTGACACTTGAATTTGAATTCAGTTTTAGTTTAGTGGGATGTAATCTTTTTTGTCTGCTGGCTATAACGGTCCTCTGTGGAACAAGTTTGAACAGCATCTGGTTACTACTAGACATGGTGCCCAGCTCAAACTTGCCATTGAGTAAATTTTTAGAGACTCCACTCCTGGTGCAGAAAATCAGGAGCACCATGAGCTCAATTTTGAAATGATGGTGGGTTGGCAGCGGGGCAGGGGGTGGTGAAGGTGCGCGTGGCGAACCTGAATAAAAAAAACGTACCTTTTCTGACGCGATCGCGAGGTAATTGATGGTGATTAAAGTTGTTTCCGGGTTTCGGGCCCGGCAGCCAGCCTGATTGACAGGCTGGTTGCCAACAGGAGCTGCAACGCCGAGGTTGTGTGGGAGAGAAAGAGAGAGAGCGAGTCGTCATCCGGCACTGGAACAGAGAGGGGAAGATCTGGGGGGGGAGAGGGGAAGATCTGGGGGGGGAGAGGGGAAGATCTGGGGGGGGGGAGAGGGGAAGATCTTGGGGGAGAGAGGGGAAGATCTTGGGGGGGAGAGGGGAAGATCTTGGGGGGGAGAGGGGAAGATCTTGGGGGGGAGAGGGGAAGATCTTGGGGGGGAGAGGGGAAGATCTTGGGGGGGAGAGGGGAAGATTTTGGGGGGGAGAGGGGAAGATCTTGGGGGGGAGAGGGGAAGATCTTGGGGGGGAGAGGGCAAGATCTTGGGGGGGAGAGGGGAAGATCTTGGGGGGGAGAGGGGAAGATCTGGGGGGGAGAGGGGAAGATTTGGGGGGAGAGGGGAAGGTCTGGGGGGGAGAGGGGAAGATCTGGGGGGGAGAGGGGAAGGTCTGGGGGGGAGAGGGGAAGATCTGGGGGGGAGAGGGGAAGGTCGGCAGGGTGAGGGGAAGGTCGGCAGGGTGAGGGGGAGATCGGGGGGGGGGAGAGGGGGAGATCAGAGAGGAACATCGAGGCGGGGAGAGTGGGAGATCGTAGAGGGACATCGGGGGGAAGAGGGGGAGATCGGAGGGGGACATGGTGGGGGGAGAGGGGGAGATCGGAGAGGGAGACATCGGGGCTGAGAGGCACATCAGCGAGGGAGACATCGAGGGCTGAGCGGGACATCAGAGAGGGAGACATGGGGGGAGAGGGGGACATTGGAGAGGGGGACATCGGACATTGGAGCAGGGTGGAAAGGTAGATTTATTTTGTTTTTTAACTTTGTGCAATGATTTTTTATTTAATTTATTTTGTTTATTTTTGCCTGATCCGGCCCTTCACGTCTGGTTTCACCAGGCGTGAATCAGAAGCTGTGGGAAAGCTGCCCAGGTGAGTATAAAATTGTTTTAACTATCTACTACGTCAGAAATAAAGTACCTTAAGTACCTCAATGAGGTACATTTGGTTCTTTAACTATCATCCCGTCGGCTTTAACTGTGGGGCACCCGGAAGTCGGCAGGTTGGAGCTGGCTTCCTCACCTGCTCGGGATTTCCCCGATTTTCGCAGCCCCCAACACACCCACAATTTCCTTTGAAAGTCAGGGTTCCTGAATCAGGGATGCTTAATCTCTGTATCTGATTTTCCGATCTGTGTTCTCATGAGTCTCTGAAAATTTACTCTAAATTGGCAATCACGTTCTGATGGTCGATGTGGGAAATGTCACAGTTGAGAGTTCTTTTACCGAGATTGGGGCTGAGGGACATCGTTGATACAGAGCAGAGGGAGCTTCATTCTACTTCTAGTCATGTTATAGCTGACCCGGGAGTGCTTGATGCTGACATTGGGTGCTCCATTCTCAGTAGTAACATCCCTCGTCTTGTTCAGCACAAAAACCATCTTAAAAAAACAAACACCTGCGTTGTATTCTGGTTTCTAAGCAATAAATATTGGATCAACAAAAAAAAATGAGCAGTTTGCATGCTAGTACTTATGCATAGAAACTATTTGTCGGAAGGAAGATTGTGTAATTCTGTGATGTACAAAATTATTAACTGAAAAGTTAAATTATATAAATACTGAAAATTAACATGGCTCTGTGATTGGTGATATTAACAGATACTTCTTGATGTATTTATATGACACTGATCTATCAACAATTTTACTGAAGACATTAACTGAAAATAAACTGGTTAACATTTCTGTTAAAATAGCAGAGATGGGAAAGCCATAAGACGATGTTAAGTATTCAGCTGTTAATATCACCAGCAATCATATAGCTGACGGTAATTTATAACCTACGATCTCATGTGAAGATTTTTTAACATCACAAAATCGACATGGAAAGAAAGTGGGATCCCATTTTTATTATCTGCTGTGTTAAATTTAAATAAAATGATGGTGTCTTCCATATATTATAACATTCTCTCCCTCCAACTACTCTTCTTTCCATATTGAGAATTCTCACAGGGAAAGGAACATTTGTTGACTCCTGTGCAAAAAATAAAATTTATGGCACCAGTGAACCACGGAGAGCTAGGCTGCAGTTTCAACTGCAAATCCTTAATTGTTAGCAGCATTTTAATTCCCTAAACTCATCACTCAGCTAAATCCAAGCTACATGACTCAGCACAGGATTGTTTTCTTTTGTTTGTTTTTCTTCACCAATTTTTCCTCCCTGCTGTCCTCCCCTGAAGGTTTTGTCTCTTCACTGTTGTATGATTTTCACAGATGGCCATTCACCCCCCCCCCCACAATAGTTCCCACCGTGAATCCCATCATAGAAATTAAATCTTTGTCTCCACAAAAATGATTATTAAACAGGTGTCTATTCTACTCTGGAGGAAGGAAAGAAACCGTTCACATTATATATTTGAGTGTCAAAGTATTTTGAAATGCAGAATGAATACCCCTGAGGAAGACCTGGTACCTCATGAGTGAGTTAATACCTTGCTCAGTTTTCTATAAGCTACATATTCTGTAGTGCACTCTTTGTACTTAGGCTATTGAAGTGGTTTATATATTTCTTAGTCCTGATAGCAGTCAAAAATGGATAGAGCTGGAACTGATGCCATGGTATTAGATATTTTATCAATACTATATCCTGATGGCTAACTGCCAAGACTGTATTCTGGACCCATGGGGGTAGATTTTGACGTTGACTTTGTGCCATAGTGTTAAACTGGGGATAGCGAATCAGTGGCCCCTTTTACATCTCTCTCGATTTTTATTTCCATTGAAGTCTAGAACCTGCCGGTTAAATCTAAGCCTAATCTAAGTCTTAGAAACAGCTTTCAATTATTCGAAAGCACAAAAAGCTAGAAACTGTTCTGCCTTATCTCTGTTTCCTTAATACTTCAGCAGGGTTGCAGGCAGTACAACTTCAAATTTGGTATTGAAACTTTCTCTTCTTTTTGTGTTTGTTAAATCATTTTTTTGCGATGCTCGTGGAGGTGCCTCATTTTGTTTAATTTTAAGCTGGTCCTGTTGCTATTTTTAGAACTATGCATTTGAGGGAAATGGAAAGACTTTGCAATGAAATAGATTAAAGATTGTTTAGTTTCTTGCTATTTACGACTTTTGAAACTAATTAAGCCCTTGATGTAGCTCTGATTCCTCATTAAGTTGTTTACACTAGAGGATGGTTACCATGTACCACTTGCCATGTAAATGTTTAGATTCAGGGGATTGGTGGGCAAAAACTGCAGTCAGTCTGATGCTGTTAACGTTAATTTTTCTTTATGTGGCTCTAAAACCTTTTGAGGGATCCCAGTGATGTGGCTAAACCCTGAGAATGAAGCTTGAGTAGTTTACATTGTTAACAGGACCCCAAAGAATTCCTGTAGACTTTTAACACACCCTTAAATATGTTTGTTTGTTGAATGATATAATAATAAGAACTTGTGTTTGTATAGCACCTTTCACGACCCCAGGATGACCCAAAGTGCTTTACAATTAATTGAGTAATGTAGAGTTTGTATTTTCTGTTACTACCATCATTATGATGGCCACGTTTGTTTTCATGGTTTCCAATCAATCCTATGATGGAAAAGAGGAGTCTGGCAATGTTACAGAGGAGGAAATAGACTTTACTATTTCTATATACTCTGGTGTATATTTTCTTTTATCATGGCCTTGAACTAAAATAATAAAACGTGTTCGGCCTGAAAGGGCTTCATGCAGTAAATGGCAGACCATTCTTCGAAAGAAAAATTGGAGAGAATAGAACTATGCATCATGTCACATATCACCTCACAACCCACATAAACACCATTTTTTTCTTTTGCTTCAGGCTACACATTAGTTTTCATGGTACTTGTCAGAAATATAAGAGAATAAAACCATCAGCTAATATCTCTGTTGCTCATTGCTC